>NC_137970.1:89200566-89855154 GCF_963924665.1 Micromys minutus
TGATGGCAGGGTCATTATCAAAAGATGAAAAATAAGTTTTGGAAAGAATACAGAATCACAGGAAGTCTTGTGCACTATTGGGAAGAATATGAACTACAAGATTTGTGGTTCTCAACCTTTCTAATTCTGTGGCCCTTTAGTATAGTTCCTTATATTATGATGAGCTCCAACAAAATTCTTTTCATTTCTAATATATAGCTGTACCTTTGCTACCATTATAAATCATATTGCAAATATCTGATATGTATAATATCTGATATATGACTTCAAAGGTGCTGTGACCCATGGGTTAAGAAACACTGTACTAGATCTTTTCTAGAAATCTGCATGGATTACTGCTTGCTGAATAACTTCATAGCCATGGGGAATCTAGTGTGAAGGAAGAAATTTTTCACTCTCTTTGAACAATTAGTATGAGACATGTAAACATCTTATTTTTGATAAAGAAAACAGAAATACAGCATCTTAAATGAGGTCAAACTGTATGGCTGATAGATCCACACTTATCACCCTGAACAATATTCAACTACAAATAGATAAAATATATTAACATAAGACTAGATATATACTAAACCTGGTGGAAGAGAAAGTGTCTCCTTGCAAACACTGAGACAGGAGACAGCATCCTAAACAGAACACCGATAGTACAGGGACTAAGATCAACAATTAATAAATGGAACTTCATAAGCCTGATATGCTTCTAGATGCAAATGGACCATCACTTGGACAAAGTAGCAGGCTACAAAGTAGAGAACTAATTTTACAAACCCTACATTCAATATAGGACTAATTTGCAAAATATATGAAGAACTCAAGAAACTAGTTATCCAATAAACTAATAATCTAATTAAAATGGGGTATATATATAAACATTCTTTTCTTTTTTAAAACTTTATTTTAAAAAACAAAGATAAAAGAAAAAAAATTTAAACATTTTTGCATAAATGTATACAAATACAATTGTGTCAGTGCTTGGCATTTTTTTCTTTTTTTTAAGGTTTGATACTCTGCATTAAGGTCTTACTAGTTACAATGAGCAAAAAGTACATGTAAAACAGGGTGTAACCCAGAATTATCTAAACATTATTTTCATCAGAGAAATCTCTAATGGCTGAGAAACAATGTTCAACATCATTAGTCATCAAGAAAATGCAAATCAAAACTGTCGGGATTCCATCTTACACCAATCAGAATGGCCAAGTTCAATAACACAAGTGACATCTCATGCTGGCAAGGGTGCAAAGTAAGGGGGACACTCCTACATTG
This sequence comes from Micromys minutus, assembly GCF_963924665.1. Lineage (NCBI taxonomy): Eukaryota > Metazoa > Chordata > Mammalia > Rodentia > Muridae > Micromys > Micromys minutus. The sequence goes on from NC_137970.1 coordinate 89,201,833, forward strand.
CTGGTGGGACTAGTGTATAGCCACTATAGAAATTAGTGTGGTAGTTCCTCAGAAAGTTGAGAATGAATCTACCTTAAGATCTACGTATACCATTCCTAGGCATATACCTAAAGGATGCATCACTGTACTACGGGGACACTGTAGTACTCTCTTCATTGCTGCTCTATTCATAAGAGCTAAGAATTGTAAACACAGTAGATGCTTGTCAATGGATGAAAGGAAAAACAAAATGTGGTGCATTTACAGCACAACATATTATTCACCTATTTTAAAAAATAAAGTCATGAAATTCATATGTAAATGAAGGGAACTAAAATGATTTACCCTGAGTGAGATAGCCAAGACCCAGAAAGACAAATATGGTACATTTTTACTCATATGTCAGTGTTAGCCATTAAGTCATCGATAAGCAAGCTACATTTTGTATAACCACAGAATTCATGTGAAAAGTGAGTGAATGAGGGTGGGTTAGAATGGATCTCCCTAGGAAGGGGAAATAGAATAGATAATTATGGATGGATGAGAAGGGACATGAATGGGAGGATTGAACTGGAAGGAGAAGAAATAGGGAACAAGAGAAAAAATATGGGGAAAGACAGCTAAAACTGAGGTTCATCAGTGAGATCATATGAAAACTAATGCAAAAGAAGCTTCACAAAATATAAACAAATATAAAGGTGATCTAAAAGAAGGAACAGGATAGATCCCCAAGTGGGCATCTCTTATCATCAAATGAGGCTCCAAGTGTCAGGAATAGGTTACATCTAATTGAATTGCTGGTCAGACCAGCTACAATGTTTTTGATCTACAATGATGCCTGCAAGCTTTGATACTACACTAATGACACAAGGCTTATGGGAATAACCAACTTCTATCTGGTCAACTTTAAGTCTCATTCCATGACATATCCAGCACTGCTCAGAGACCCAGAAGAAAAACCAAATACTGTCGTTCTGCTTAAGTAGCAGTCTCAACCTGTGTGTTAGCTATTCACACTATGGTTCTTAAAACTAGCAGAATCATATTTATGAATTAGCAGTGAAACAATTTTGTGTTTGGAGTGTCACCACAGCATGAGGTACTATATTAAAGGATCACAGCATTAGGAAGGTTAAGAACCACTGTTTTGAAGAAACTAGGCATAAATAATTCCTAATGATATTCTGCTATACTCACAGATCAGGTTTTGCTCACACACATCATCAGAGAAGCTTCTTCTTTTCATGAAAAAAAAAATACAGAGAGCCACAGATGAACAATGTGCAGAGGAAGAGAGATACCTTGAATGATCAGTCTTTGATGGGATATCTCTAAACCATTCTTAATTTAGAGATTCTTGTGACTAAAAACATTTCTCTGTGTCTAGATGTATATATAATGCTTTTTCATAGGTTCTTTTCCTTCTGTTTGATTCTAGTTTTTTTAAAAATCTTATTGTGTTATTATTCTTTAGATGCCAGCTTTATAACTAGAGGCAGACAGGATAAGTATTTCAATAAGAGAAAAGGTGAAAAGTTCTCAGAGTAGTTAGGGAGAGAAAACTATAATAATATACTGACATATTTGTGTATTTATGTAGTATATAAATGCTATTTTCAATAAAAGAAAGAAAAAGTTCTATTAAAAATTCAAGAGATTTGTTGCAAAATGTAGTAGTTAGCAAAATTATATTGTATATTTAAAATTAGCTAAATAGATATTCAATTTTTTTACTCTAGATATAAATCATGTGAAACATGATAATTAGCTTATTTAGTCATTGCTTAATGTACATATATTTAAAACATTGTACTTCTGTGTCTATAATATTCATCAAATAAAATATAATGATATTATAATCAGAGATATTATCTAAATTCATTGTGGAGATTTGAGTGAGAAAGGCCCCCATTGGTTCATCTATTAGAATTCTTCGTCCCCCATTGGTGTAACTGGTTGGTAAGAATTAAGAGAAATGATTTGTTAGTGAAGATGTCTCACTGAGTTTTCAAAATCTGTTACACAGATGACACACATGCATGTAAAATACTTATATACATAAAATAAAATGAAAAAATTATTTTTTATTTCTGCAGTGTAAAAGGTTGTAAATTGCACAGGTCTAAAAGTTTCTGATCTCAACAATGACCACCATCTTTTGCACTAGTGTATCATATTCCTAACCCTAACAAGTATGCAAAAAAAGTATTAACAAAAGTACTCTGAATTTACTAGTGTTTCCTTCTCCATACGCCTTTCATTATTTACAATAGTCTCTTTTCTTGTCTTTGACTTTTTTCAATCATTTTTATTTCTATATTTTTTCTGATTACTTATTTCCCTAAATAATGTTTCTTCCAATACTTCCCCAAATCTATTCCTCTATACTGGGAAAGTGAATGTTTGCTGAACTGCATTTTACTAATTTCTTACAACCAGTGATCTTTACCTCCTATAAACTTCAATAACACTGTGTGAAAAATCCAATAATTCTTTTTGTTTAATTGCTGGCTTAAAACATGTTCTAAGTTTTAGTTGTATCATGTTTAAAAGGTCTTTATGGTTGTAACATAATGCATCTCTGAAGTAAAACAAGGGTCATAATTAACTATCAATATTCTTCATAGCTTTTTAAAGAACAAAAATGAATGTAGTATTCAATTCCTTAGGGGGAAATGTGAAAAAATAAACTTAACATCTTAACACTGACTGTGAAAGCATTGATACATGACTGAGAAGTGCTCTGAAGGAAAGGGATGATGATTTACTCTGGCATTTTCATCAATATTATTAATAGCAGAGATGCTACTATTAGTGCTATTAGAGACATACTTTGTTGGAGGAAATGGCAGCAAAGAGCTCAATTTTCTGTTGCAGGAAGATAAAAGCCTTTAGGGAAGAATATTGAAATCAGTCTCTAGACAGAGAATACTAGAGATAAAAGTTAACATTTCTGATCAACTCAGAAATAGGGAAATAATGAGTATTCTTTTGAAAAAAAAGATAAAATAAAGCAACAAGTTCAATGGAATCCATTGTGAAGACTTAGATATTTTCAAAATAATGACTTAGAATAACACATTGATTTTCTTACCTCTGTTAACTACTCTTAAGGGTGCAATCAAGTAGCTTGGATCAAACATACAACCAATACTTATTGAGTAGTGCCATGTTCAAGGCATTTTGCTAACTCTAGAGGAGGCACAGGAAAAGTCACATATCTATAATGAGTTTAACACAGTGATATTTCTTTTGTTGTTATGGAATGGTGGTGGGTAGCTACAGTGTCATATGTCCTTAAAATGTGACTGGTCCTAGGTTCTAGCCCAACACCACAAATTAACTTCTTTTTGAGAGGAAAAAATAAGGGAAATGGGGAAGAACAAAATAAAGGAAGGGGTATTATGTAGACAAAAACTTTAACAATCCTTGATTTTCTTCTCATCTATAACATTCAAACCTTTTGGCCTTTTCTCTGATTTTGTTGTCACTATATTTTTCTGTTCTGTCAGATCATCAGGTATATAACCATTACACCTACCACATGACTCAGCCTCATCAAATCATTTGGGTCAGAATCACATGTTCTTGGCCTTTCTCAGATTGTCTCTTCTGCCCCAATTACTCTTGCAGACTAAGCTGAAAATCAACTTCTAAGAGAAATTTGCCTGACACATTTAAGTCAAAATAATCCTCCCTCAAGGATCACCTAATAGTTAAATGAGTCACAGTTTGAAACGTTAGTGTGCACTATTTACTTTATGTTTTATCCTCTATCTCAAATGGCTATGAAGTTAGGAACACTTGCATGAAACAGAATGTGTACAACTTAATGCACTGCCTTAGTTACTTTTCTATGTTGTGCAGAGACACCATGAAAATGTTTGAGGATTTGCTTAGAGTTTCATAGAGTGTGTTTATGGTCACCATGGCAAGAAGCATGGTGGCAGGCAGGCAGGCAAGCATGACACTGGAGCAGTGGCTGAGTGCTTATTCCTGATACACAGGCATACAGTGGGAGAGGGAGAGAGGGGACAGGGTGGGAGGGAGAGAGAGACAGGGAGGAGAGGAGGAGGGAGGGAGAGAGAGAGAGAGAGAGAGAGAGAGAGAGAGAGAGAGAGAGAGAGAGAGAGAGAGAGAGAGAGAGAATGCTTTTGAAACCTCTAAGCCCACCCCTAGTGAAACAACTTCTCCAACAAGATCATACCTTCTAACCATTCCTAAATGGTTCACCAAGAGGAAACAAAGCATAAGATATATGAGTTTACTGGAGCCATTCTCACTCAAACAACCACATGCAGAAGACAGTACAACACAGGGATGATGTATTTATAATCACTGGAATGAGGGAGGGATGACATATAGGCCCAATAACATGGGCCTATTTTTCATGCTTCACAAACAGCACATCTGCCCAGCCTCCTCAGAGCTCCTTTGTCACAATTAGAACACCGAGAAATATAGACACCAGCGCTGGAAAACCTGGCTGTAGGACTCAGTGCTATCCATGACACACACATACTTGTATATAACTAAAAAAAATCTTCAAATTTTTGGATTTTTAAATTAATATTGAAAGAGGTAAAAGTCTAAATTCAAACAAAAGGAAGAAAAAGAACAATCAGCCTCAAATATGATCATTAAAAAGTGAGTTTGCATAATGAAATAGTAAAATTACTGTAAATCTAACACACCAAGAATGAATTGCTACTGGAATAATATCCAGAAAATATCTCTATAAATTAACAAGTGGGCTGAGGATGGAGGTTAGTGGTAGAGTGCTTGTCTAGTGTCCATGAGGCCCTGTGTTCAATTACTAATCCCGAGAAAAGAAAGGAAGAAATAAGAAAAAAAAAGCAAAAGCAAAGTGAAGTAAGAAAGGAAGGAAGGAAGGGAAGGAGGGAGGGTGGGTGGGAGGAAAGGAGGAAAGCAAAGTAGGCCAGGTGCAGTGGCATAAAGTAATCCCAGCATTCAGGATACAGTGGTAAGTGAATGTCTCTGAGTTAAAGACCAACCTAGTCCACATAGTGAGATTCAGGCCAGCCAGGGTTATTCACAGTAAGATACTGTCTCCCCCAAACAAACAAGGAAAGAGTAACCAGTAACAACAAAGAAATGAGGGAACTAAAGCAGGAAGGAAGTAAAAAATAAAATATTCCGGTAAAAAATAAAAATAAGAAGAGGGGTGGGTTATCAGCAGAGCTATAATAATGGCCAACTGACATTTGAAAAGTTTCACATCTTCACTAGTGACCAGAAAAAAAAAATTTCAAAGATATAGTAAAGAAAATCCACAAATATGCATAAATATGTTAAATTTTACATTGGCAAATATTAAGAAAAATATGGACTGTAGAAAAGCATGAGTAAACCAGAGTCACATTTTGTGTGATCATATTGCAAAATGATTTTACTATGTCTCTTGAGTCAAAGATATACACCTTGGCTCTAACACTCACATGCCACAATACCCTAGATCTAGGATCAATAGATGTTTTCTATAAATGGCCATGTGATACATATTTAAGTTTTGGCCATCCATACAATCTCTGTTGCAGATAGATATTCAACTCTATCAGTCTGACACAATTATAGCCATAGACATACATAAAATAATGTGTGGTGATTTTCCAACAGAGTCTATTACAAATGCTGATAACTATTTACATTTAACCCACTGTACCTAGATTTTTGATCCTTTCCATAGGCAAACTATCAGATATTTGCAGAAAGAAGAAGCCTGGCAAAATAATACTCACTGTATATAATACACAATGTGATGATGAGCAATTTTAAATAAACTAAATGTCCATCAGCAAGGCAATTGGGTAAACAAGTTATGCTAAATCATGAAATAGAATGTGATAAAACAGGTGGAGTATGTATGTGTTTTCATACTGAATAATATAATCATATAGTAAAAGACATTAAGAGACAATGAGGATAGATTTTAAAAGGGCAAGTAGAAGTTTAGTAGCATAAAAATCCATAAAGCACCTGTACAATTTATGGATGTGCAGTCATGCATAATTATATATATATATATATATATATATATATAAAAATTTATAAATATATACGGGATACATATAACATGCACAAGTATACAGCTTATCTTAATTTCATCTTTTGTCTTTGACTGCATTGTTTAAACATTCGAAATAAATATAGAAAAATGAAACTATTTGACAAAGCCAAATCTTAGACACATTATTTTATTATTCCTTGTATTTTACTGAACACTTAAAATCATTCATTAGAAGACTAGGTTATGAAAAAGATAAGCTATATTATTTAAAATATTAAAACTTCACTTGAGCTAGTAAGATGGTTCATCAGTTAAAGGTACATGGTGTCATGATTAATGACCTCAGATTGATACCTGAGATTCACAATGGAAGGCATGAATTGATTTCTCCATGTTGACCTCTGATATCCATATGTATGTTGTGGAACACACATGTCTACACACATATGACACTCACACACAAATTGAGAAATAACAACCAAAATAATATATAAATGTAATAAAAGTACCCTGAAAAGAAAGGTTCTTAATAAATATTCTTAAATTACACTACTAAGCCATGATAACAAGCCTATAATGATACTGACACAAGAACACACATATAAACCTACACAATAGAAGAATTCCAAAATAAACCCACACAGTTACACCTGCCTAGATTTGAAGAAAAAGTTGAAAAAGCTGCAATAGGAAAAAATGGCCTCTCTAAAATGGTGCTGGGAAAACAGAATAGCACGTAGAAAAATGAAACTAGATTAAAAACTCTTACACTTCATGAATGTCAAATCAAAATAGAAAAAGATCTTAATATAAGACCTGACACTCTGAAGCTGATAGAAAATAGGCATATGCAAGGTGCTCCAACAGCTTAAGAAATACTTCAAAGAACTGGGACTGGATAAAATTAAGACGTTCCTGCACAACAAAGGAAATAACTGAGAATAGAAACATTCTATAGAAAAAGAAAAAACATTTTCTAACTATATATTTGACAAGAAATTAATAACTACAGTTTATAAAAATGCAAAATTATGTACCAAAGATTTCAAGTCATTTTTCCAGAAAATAGGATAATTAACTGAATACATAGAACTCAAAAGAATGACAAAGGTAAAATAAACAAGTGAAGAAGTGTTCAATATTCCTATCTATCAAGGAACTGCTAATTCATTTGAGATTGCATTTCAAACCAATCTGAATGTATACCCTCAATAATTGAAATGAAAAAATATTCTGGTGATAATTTAGAGAGTAAAGGAACCCATTATACTTATGATTGAAATGTAATCTAGGTGGTAATGTATAGATTGTCCTGAATCTGTTGTATTTTAATGTTAATTCCTGTTGGGATTCTGTAAACCCCACCTCTCAGTTACCTAGCAACAGCCAGGTATACCCCACCCCTCAATTACCCAGCAGTGGCCAGGTATGCTCCGCCCCAGTGACCTGACACTATAAAAGGAGCTGCTTGACCCCTCCTCTCTCTCTTGGCCTCTCCTGCCCTTGTGCTCTTGCAGCCTCCCTCTTCCCTTCCCCCTCTGTCCCACGTGCTCATGGCCGGCCTCTACTCCTCTACTTCTCTCTCTCTGCCTCTACCACCCTCTTAACTCTCCCATGACCTGAATAAACTCTATTCCGTACTATACTGTTGTGTGGCTGGTCCCTCAGGGAAGAGATTCCCAACATGGACCTCCCAGAGGCATCTCCCTTGCCCTCAGGCCTCGCCGCACCTCCATGGGCCATATGCCCCCCACTCTCTTCATCCTTCCCCTAACATTGGTGCCGTGACTCGGATCGTTAACCTTTCACAACATTGGTGCCCTGTGACTTTTCCTTTCATTGGTGTCCCGTCATCTTTTCCTTACAATTCCACTTCCCCAAGAAGGGCTGCCTAGTCAAATGACTCCAAATGAACCTTCTCATTTTAATTAGTAAAATAAAGAAAAGCCAGTGACAGGGTAGGGCGAGAGAAGTAGAGAGGGCAGAGAGTTCTGAGGAGGTCATCGTGACAACATGGAGTTTCCCAAGGACCAGCTAGACTCAGGTGATATTAATTGGTGTTAAATAGCTATGAACATTAAGCATATTATAGGTCTAGCATCATTTATGAAGGCAGATTGTATCTTTGTCTATTTGATGCAGTCTTGTTGTATAGAGGGTTTGTGGATTGAGAGTTGAACATATAAACATGTATGAAAAGCTATTGGGCTGCAGAGTTGTGTTTGTTGGATTTGAGAGTACAGAAATACTCTGGGACAGAGGCAGAGAACAGGCAGTACTACACCGCCAAGGGAAGGGAGTTGCATGGACGAGTTGGGCGGTGGTGGCTCCAGAGTTTTGTGCAGCTCCATATCAGGGTCGGGCCTGAGAGATGAGACCGCAGAGCTGCTAAAGAGATAAACCGATTTTTATTTTTTATTACTTACTGCAACAGGAATGTCCATACTGAATTGAATATGTAGACAGAGACTAGGCCGGATTGTCTAATCCATGATTTCTGTAGGAATGCTTCAAATTACTCACCAGTTAGTTTGATGATGGCTACTGGTTTGCTGTATATAGCTTTTACTATGTTTAGGTATGAGCCTTGAATACCTGTTCTTTCCATGACTTATAACATGGAAGAGTGTTGAATTTTGAGAAATGCTTTCTCAGCATCTAATGGGTTAATCATGTCTTTCAGTTTCTTTATATAGTGAATTATATGGATGGACTTCATTATATTGAACCCTCCTTGCAACCCTGCAATGAAGCCTACTTGGTCATATTGAGTGATCGTTTTGATGTGTTCTTGGTTTCGGTTTGCAAGAATTTTATTGAGTATTTTTGCACCATTGTTCATGAGGGAAATTGGTCCAAAATTCTTCCTCTATATAGAGTCTTTCTGTGGTTTAGGTATGAGTGAAATTGTGGCTTTAAAGAATGAGTTGGATAGTGTTCCCTCTGTTTCTATTTTGCAAAATAGTTTGGAGAGTATTGGTATGAGGTCTCCTATGAAGGTCTGATAGAATTCTGCACTAAACCCATTTGGTCCTGGGCTTTTCTGGTTTGGAGGGTTTTGATCACTGCTTCTACTTCTTTAGGAATTAAGGGGCATTTTAGATGGTTTATTTGATCTTGATTTAATTTTTGTACTTGGTATCTGTCTAGAAAATTGTCCATTTCCTCTAGATTATCCAGTTCTGTTTAGTATAGACTTTTGTAGTAGGATCTGATGACTTCTGGAATTTAATTCAATTTTCATTGTAATGTCTCCCTTTTATTTCTGATTCTTTTAAAATTTGGATACTCTCTATATACCCTCCGGTTAGCATGGCTAAGGATTTATCAAACTTGCTAATTTTCTGAAAGAACCAGCTCCTGGTTTTGTTGATTCTTTGTAGTTTTTTATTTTATTTCTATTCAGTTGATTTTAGTTCTGAGTTTAATTATTTCCTGCTGTCTTCTTCCTTTGGGTGTATCTGATTCTTTTTTTTCTAGAGCTTTCAGGTGTGCTGTGAAACTGTTGGTATATGCTATCTCAGGTTCTTTTGGGAGGTGCTCAGAGCTCTGAGTTTTCCTCTTAGCACTTCTTTTACTGTGTCCCATAATTTTGGTTATGTTGTGCCTTAATTTTTGTTAAATTCTAAAAAGTATTTGATTTCTTTTTTATTTCTTCTTTGAACAAGCTATAGTTGAGTATAATATTGTTCAGCTTTCATAAGTATGTGGGATTTCTATTTTTTATAATTAATTAATTAATTAATTTATGTTATTGTAGACTAGCCTTTGTCCATGGTGATCTGATAGGATGCATGGGAGTATTTTAGTGTTCTCTTATCTGTTGAGGCCTGTTTTATGACCTACTAAATGGTCAATTTTGGAGAAGGTGCCATGAGGTGCTGAGAAGAAGGTATATATTTTTGTTTAAATATGAAATATTCTATAGATGTCTGTTAAATCCATTTTTTTCTTAACTTCTGTTAGTTTCACTGTTCAGTTTCTGCTTCTATGATCTATCCATTGATGAGAGTGGGGTGTTGGTCTCCCACTATTGTTGTGTGTGGTGCAATATATGCTTTGAGCATTAGTAGAATTTCTTTTACAAATGTGTGTATCATTGTATTTGGATCATAGATGTTCAGGAATGAGAGTTCATTTTGATAGATTTTACCACTGATTAGTAAAAAGTGTCCTTCCTTACCGTTTTTGTTTGAAAATCTATTTTATTCAATATTAGGATGGTTATTCCATCTTGTTTCTTGGGACCATTTGCTTGAAATGTTTGTTCCCTACCTTTTACTCTGAGGTAGTGCCTGTCTTTGTTGTTGTGATGAGTTTTCTTTATGCAGCAAAATGCTGGGTCCTGCTTAAATATCCAGTCTAATGGTCTGTCTTTTTATTGGGGGAATTCATTCCATTGTTGTTACAAGATATTATAGAATAATGATTGTTGTTTCCTGTCATTAATGTTCTTAGAGGTAAATTTATGTTTGTGTGACTTTTTTCTTTTGGGTTTGTTGCTTTTCTTAGGCTGTAGTTTCCCTCCTTGTAGTTTTTCATCTATTATCTTTTGTAGGGCTGGATTTGTGGACAGATTAGTATAAATTTGTACTTGTTCTGGAATATCTTGGCTTCTCCATCCACCATAATTGAGAGTTTTGCTAGATATAGTAACCTGGGCTGGCATTTGTGTTCTCTTAAGGTCTGTATGGTGTCTGTCTTTGTTGAGAAGTCTGGTGTAATTCTGATAGATCTTCCTTTATATGTTACTTGTCTTTTTGCCTTTACTGCTTTTAGTATTTTCTTTGTTTTGAACATTTGGTGTTTTGACTAAATTTCTTTTCTGGTCCAATCTATTTGAAGTTCTGTAAGCTTCTTGTATGCTCATGGTTATCTCTTTCTTTAGGTTAGGGAAGTTTTCTTCTATAATTTTGTTTATCATATTTACAGAGACTTTCAGTTAGGAGTCTTTGTTCTCTTCTACACCTATCATTCTTAGGTTTGGTCTCTCATTGTGTCCTGAGTTTTCTGGATGTTTTGGGTTAGGAGCTTGTTAATTTTTACATTTTCTCTAACTGTTGTGTCAATGCTTTCTATGTTATTTTCTGCCCCTAAGATTCTCTCTTTCATCTCTTATATTCTGTTGGTGCTGCTTGTGTCTATGACTCCTGACCTCTTTTCTAGGTTTTCTTTCTTCAGGGTTATCTCTCTTTGTGTTTTTTTTTTTTTTATTGTTTCATTTTCTATTTTTAGATCCTGGATGGTTTTGCTAAATTCCTTCATCTGTTTGCTTGTGTTTTCCTTTATTTCTCTAATAGCTTGTACTTATTTTTCTGTGTTCTTCTGTATCTCTTTAAGGCAGTTATTCATATACATCTTAATGCCCTTTATCATCAGCATGAGGCACAATTTTAAGTTTAAATCTTGTGTTTCTGGTGTGTTGGGATATACACTACTTGATGTGTTGGGAGAGCAGGGTTCTGATGTTGCCAGGTTGTTTTGGTTTCTGTTGCTTAGATTCTTGCCCTTGCCTCTTGTAATCTTTTTATCTTTGATGTTAGTTGATCTTGTTGTCTGTGAATGGAGCTTGTCTTTCCTGTGTGTCTGTGGGCCCTTGGCTCCAGAGGGAGATTGGTCCTGGGTATTCATATCTCTACGCACAGGCTGTCAGTTCCAATTGTGATGGGCCAGCTCTAGATCTGGGTACAGATGGAGGCCTGAAGCCACAGACCCAAGCAGTAGCATGATACTTGCACCCTGATAGTTCCAGAAGGTCTCTCTCCAGATAGTCAGTGAAAAGAGAGTGCGGGCTCACCCATGGGCTCAGTAGGGAGGGTGCTCCTGTGTCTCCTCTGGGTGCTCAGTTCTCTGAGGGAAGACAGTGCATCCTGATGGCAGTGTCTGTGCTCTGCCTGTGTCTCTGGACACAGGTGGAGGTCAGACCAGTCTGCACTGTGATCCTGCACCCTAAGAGTTCCTGAGGTCTTTCCCTAGATAATCAGCATAGAGAGAGTATGTACTCAGTAGAGAGAGCTCTCCTGCTTCTCTTCTGGGTGCTCAGTTCTCTGTGGGCAGGCTGCAAGTCCTGATGGCAGTGTGGCTGCTCTACCCACAAATTGCTGTTTGGTCACGATGTTTTGTGTAGGAATACAAATCTTGACTAAGACAACAAGCAAGTGAAATATCTGTATGCCAAGAATTTCACACCTCTGAAGAGAGAAGTCGAAGTTTATATCAGAAGATAGAAAGTTCTTGAATACTCATGGATTGTCAGGATTAATATATTAAAAATAGCCATCTTACAAAAAGCAGTCTACTAATTCAATGCAATCTCCATTGAAGTTCCAACTCAATTCTTCATAGAGTTAGAAATACTAATTTGCAAACTCATTTGGAATAACAGAAATCTCCAGGTAACAAAAACTATTCTCAGCAATAAAAGAACTGGGTGAATCACCATCTTTGACTGTAGATTGTCCTAAAGTTGTTTGCATTTTAATGTTAATTCCACTTGCCCCAGAAGGTGGGCTTAGTTAAGTGACACCAACTAAACCTTCCCATTTTAATTAGTAAAATAAAGAAAAGCCTGTGACTGGGCGGGGCAAGGGAGGTAGAGAGGAAAAAGAGGTCTGAGGATGGCAGAGGCTGTGACAAGATGGAAGTTCCCAAAGACCAGCTAGACCCAGGTGATATTGATTGGCGTTAAATAGCTATGAACACTAAGGATTTTATAGGTCTAATATCTCATATAGAAGGACAGTTTGTATCTTTGTCTATTTGATGTAATCTTGTTGTGTACAGGGTTTGTTGATTGAGAGTTGAATACATAAACCTGAATGAAAAGTTATCAGGCTGTAGAGTTGTAATAATGTGGGATTTTGTGGTACAGAGACAACCCAGGACAGAGGCAGAGAACTGGTGGTAGAAAACCGATATGGAAGGGAGTTGTGCAGACAAGTTGGGCTGTGGTGGTGGCTCAGACTTGGCGCCAGAGGTGTGTGTGGCTCCATATCAGGATCAGACCTGAGGAGTGAGACCTCAGGGCTTGTAGAGAGATAAACATCTCTTTATTTTTTAATATTAAGTAGAACACCTGACCTCAAACTATCTTACAGAGCATTTGCAGAAATTGTACTGGTTCAACTGGTGGCCTGCATGTAGAAGAATGCAAATCTATCCATTCCAACTGACCTGTACAAAGCTCAAGTCCAAGTGGATCAAGAACCTCCACATAAAACCAAATGTGGATCATTGACCTCTACATACAACTAGACATATTCAAAGTAATAGAAGAGAAACTGTAGAAGAGACTTGAACACATAGGCAAAGAGGGGAAATTTCCTGAACAGAAAATCAATGGCTTATGCTCTAAGATAAAGAATCAACAGATGAGACCACACAAAATTTCAAAGCTTCTCTGAGGCAAAAGATACTGTTAATAGGACAAAATGACAACTAACACATAGGGAAAGGATCTTTACCAATCCTACATCTGATAGAGGGTGAATATCTAATATATATATATAAAGAACACAAGAAGTTAGATTCCAGAAAACCAAATAACACCATTAAAAAATGTGTGATACTGAGCTAAATAAAGAATTCTCACCTGAGGAATGTCTAATGTCTGAGAAGTACCTAAAGAAATGTTCAGCATCCTTATTCATCAGTGAAATGAAAATCAAAACAATCCTGAGATTCTACCTCATACCAATCAGAATGGCTAAGATCAAAACTCAGATGACAGCAGATGCTGGAGAAGATGTGAAAAAAGGATAACACTCCTCCATTGTTCATGGAATTGTAAGCTGGTACAACCACTCTGGAAATCAGTCTTGTGGTTCCTTAGAAAATTGGACATAGTACTACCTGAGAACCTATCTATAATACTCCTTGGCATACACCCCAAAAATTCCCGAACATATAACAAGGATACATGCTCCAATATGTTCTTAGCAGTCTTATTTATAATAGCCATAAGGTAGAAAGAACCCAGATGTTCCTGAACAAAGAAATGGATACATAAATGTGGTACATTTACACAATGGAATACTACTCAGCTATTAAAAACAATGACTTTATAAAATTCTTAGGCAAATCTATGGAACAAAAACATATCATCCAGAGTGACATAACTCAGACACAAAAGAACACACATGATATGCACTTACTAATAAATAGATATTAACCCAAAGCTCGGAATACTCTAGATACAATTCATAGACCATATGAAGATCAAGAAGAAGGAAGACCAAAATGTGGATGCTTCAGTTCTTTTTAGAAAGGGGAAAAAAATTATCATGGGAGGAAATACAGGGACAAAGAGTAGAGCAGAGACAGAAGGAAATGCCATTCAGAGACTGTTCTATCTGGGGATCCATCTCATATGCAGCCTCTAAACCCAGTCACTATTGCTGATCCAAGAAGTGCTTGCTGATAGGAACCTGATATAGATGTCTTTTGAGAGGCTCTGATAGAACCTTATTGATACAGATTAAGATGCTTATATTTAGTCATCAGACTGAGTACAGGTTCCCAAACTGAGGAGTTAGAGAAAGAACTGAAGGAGCTGAAGTGGTTTGCAACCCCATAGGAAGAACAACAATATTAACCAACAAGACCCTCCAGAGCTCCCAGGGACTAAACCACCCACCAAGGAGCATACATTGTGGGACTCATGGCTCCAGCAACATATTTAGCAGATGATGATATTGGCATAAATAAGAGGAGAGCCATTGGTTTTGTGAAGGGTTGTTTCCTCAGTGTTTGGGAATGCCAGGGTACTGAGGTTGTAGTAGGTGTGAAGGACGGTGAACATCCTCTTAGAAGCAGTGGCTGGGGTGGGGGTGGAGATGGAGGAACCGGGAAAAGGGATAACTTTTGAAATGTAAATGCATAAATATTCAATAAAATGTAATCTGTTGTAGATAGTATAGAAGTCTGTGTATGCATTATTCAAAAACTAAAAATATAACTAATATGAAATCCAGATCAAGTCACCATACATAAAATACTTATATATCTATCTTTACTTCTACACTATTCATATTAGATAAGAAGTAAAACCAGTCTAGGTGTCCATTATCTGATAAACAGGTAAGGATATATATATATATATATATATATATATATATATATATATATATATATATACAGAGTGAAGTTCTTTTTAACTGTAATTAATAATGAATTGATCACATCAGCATGGAAAGGGATGTAACTAGAGGTCATGTTCTTAAATGAAAAAAAAAATCCAGATAGGTAAAGACAAATACTAATGGTTTTATGGGTTTTTCTTTTATGAAGAATCTAGACTTCAGAGTGTTTCTGGATTCATGTGCAAGTTCTCACAGATCATGAATGCACAAGGTAAACTAGGTGAGGGAAGAAGAGAGTCTTAGGAATTAAGTGAGTTAAGAAAGAAAAGATAACAAACTGCATGGTACATGAAGGACGATGGAGGATTACTTGAGGGAAGGAAGGTGATCACCAAGAAGTAAGTATGTCGGTAAGGAGAAGAGTATGAATACAAAGTGTGACATAAATCTAAGAAATACATAATATATTATAAAAATAAATTTCCATGTGCCATTTGGGCTGACTGAGAAGCTGGCACTGAAAACAGGGTTGTACTTCCACTTATGTTTAAGATCCATGCATGTTCATCTCAAAGTATTTCCAAGGCCTAGTCAAGGTATGTTCTCCACCCCACCAATTCTATAACTGGGTGGCAAGAGAGTAGAATAAACAAAACAAGAATGAAAATACAACATCCTTGAAACAGCTAATGGTAAGACATCTTCAAAAGTGGTTATTGTCACTTATCCCATGATATAAAAAGGCATACAGTATGAAAGAGCAATCAGAAGTTCAGTAATGCCAAGCTCATTCATGGAACGAAAGCTCAGTTGAAAACTCCAGCCAGCCTATGTGACTAAATGATACTTCTCACTTGACTTTTGGTGGATGGTATTAAGTATCTTTTCTACCCGGACTCTCTCAATAGGGTTTTTCCAGTTGATTTCTACTGGATGCTTTGAGCTTTCAACTTGATGATGTTCTGCTATCTGCATGTCTGTCTGTCTGTCTAGCTACCTACCCATCATCTATCTACATGCCTATCTACCTACATATCCCATGTTATTTATGATTATTTTGTTGTTGTTTTGAGACAGGATCTAATTAGATATACAGTTTTGGCTGAACTGGATCTCACTATATAGAGAAGGCTGGCCTCAAACTTACAGAGATAGGCCTGCCTTTGCCTCTCAAGTGCTAGAGTTAAAGAACATCATTATATCTGGCTGTTATTTATTATTCCAATTTGCCTTTCTAGATTAGAAACTAATTCATTGAAAACCAAAATATATGGCTGTTATATATCATTCTTCAGAAAGTACAGAACAAAATGCTATGATGAAATCCATTACTTTGTCCACTAAAATATTAACTTTTAAAATACTAGATTATAGAGGCAGATATACAATATTTTAAATTTTTCAGTAATACAAGGATTTTGAAACTTTATGTGTTATTAATGGCATAAAAATATTCTACATGTTTATGTAATATCACATATAATCCAATATATATAAAATGTATAATGATCAAACCAAAGGAACTAGCATTTGTCTCATTGAAAAACCTCCAGATACTTTTCTTCCAGATATTTTGCAATATACAATAAACTGCCATAGGTTATATGCACCCACTATACTACAGAATCTTCAAAATTATTATCTTACTAACTGTGCCTTAGTATCTCTTGTTAGTATTTTCTCTAACACTTCTGCCCTCATTATTTTCCAAACTTATAGTAACTGATCACTATTTGACTCTGCTTCTGTGAAATCAAACTCTAATTTCCACATTTGGGTGAAATCATGCAGCATTTATCTTTCTCTCCTTTATTTCTTTCCCTTAACATAATGAGCTGATGTTCTAACCAGCACTGTCAGATAAAACACCTTACTGGAGAAAGAACAGTATGTCTGTCTCATGCTTTCTTTATCCATTTTCACCTGATATAAAGTTAAGTCATTTCCCAGGCTTGGCTATTGGAAACAGTGTGTAATCAAGGGCAGGTGTCTAATATACTGTTTTTATACAGAGAACCAGAGTAGAAGATTACATTCTGTTTTAAATTTAAATTTTTGAAGAGTTTCCAAAACTGCTATACTGAGTCACACCCCCACAAGTTATTTATAGGAGTTCACGTTTCATAGCTTCAATAGAAGTTCTTTTTTTTTGGGGGGGGGGTTATGTTTGGTAAGAGTCATTGCACCTGGAGTGAGTTGACATCTTATCACAGCTTTGAAATGAAGTTTCGTGATTAGTAAGGTTGAATACTTTTTGGATATTAATTGGCAATATGTGTCTGATTGAATCATTTGGCATTTTAATCAGATTATTGTAATATAGATGAAAAAGGTCATACTACAACTGAAGACAGAAATAAAAGAAGATCATTAACATGTCTCAGGAGATGGTTAAACACTCAAGAGCCCTGGCTGCTCTTCCAGAGTACCTGGTTTCACCTTCCAGGACCTACATGATAGCTCACAACAAGCTGTAATTACAGTTTCCAGGTATCAATATCATTTTGTGGCTTCCATAAGCATTAGGCAAGGGGAGTTATCCGTTTATACACACAATCAAAACATACATATACATAAAATTTTTAAAAAATAAAAATACCAAAAATGACCATTAAAGGTAATTATGAGAAATGAATGTGTTCCAAATTGGAAAACTTAGCCAAAATCAACAATGTTCTGGACACATGTATGCTAAGATTGAGCCATGAAGAAATAGAAAAATCAGTCATAATGAATAAAGACTACCAGGACTGAAAGTGTTTCAGAGTGGACACATCTGTTTTCTTAGTTAGGGTTACTACTGCTTGATAAAATACCATGACATAAGCAACCAGGGGAAAAAGGGTTTATTTCACTCAACAGTTCAGCATAACATTTCATCATAAAAGTACTGAGGGCAGGGAGTCAAACAGTACAGAAACCTGGAGGCAGGAGATACAAGGGCCATGGAGGGATGCTGCTTACTGGCTTGTTCACCATAGCTCACTTTGCCTGCTGTCTTATGAAGCTCAGAATCACCAGCTCAATTGTGACACAATGGGCTAGGTACTCCTCCCATCAACCACTAATTAAAAATATGACTTACAGGCTTGCCTACAACCTAAATTTATGGAGGCATTTTCTCAATCATGGTTCTCTCCTCCCTGATGACTCTAGCTTGCATCATTGATGTGAAACTAGTTATCACAGTTTGGGCATCAGGGTTCAGGCAGAGATTTTCCTTTCTGTAAGACCTGAATGATCTCTACAAAATGTGAATGAATATAAGAATACAGACAGTTTGTCAGTCAAAAGATTGTATCCCAGCCTTTGACAGGCTTTTACTTAGAATACTAGTAAAAATGAGGAAAAGTGAAAGTACATGATGATGGAAAACCAGACCCAGAGATTCCTTTATATTTTTTTCTGAATGCTTTAACCAATTTGAATGGTCAACAAACAAGATTAAAAAGAAATGGATACTGTATTTTTAAAAGATTTAGGGGAATTTTACATCAAAATGCCGAAAATGGCAGTTTTATCTTGGTAAGAGTGGTCATGCTTCTTAATTTTTTTGTGTTTGCTTATGTTTTCTGATGAGAAATAGTATTTATTTACATTATTTTAAAACAA
Organism: Micromys minutus; assembly: GCF_963924665.1. NCBI lineage: Eukaryota > Metazoa > Chordata > Mammalia > Rodentia > Muridae > Micromys > Micromys minutus. The sequence continues at coordinate 89,220,532 of NC_137970.1, forward strand.
TATTTTATTGCAGTACAATTAGAAAAATAGAAAAAGGAAACACCTATAATCCTGTGACTTTCTTAAAAGATCCATCGCTATTTTAATCATAACTTCTTCAATTATATTTGCCTCTTTTTTCTTTTTCTTAAGATTTACCCATTTATTTAATGTGCTTTGGTGCTTTGCCTACATGTATATATGTGTGAGAGTAACAGACCTCTTGGAACTGAAGTTGCAAGTAGCTGTGAGCTGCCCTATGAATGCTGAGAATTGAACCAAGGTCCTCTGGAAGAACAGCCAAGTGCTCTTAATCTCTGAGCCATGTCTCAACACCCTATATTTGTCTCTTGTTCTCTTGCACTTAAAACTGTATTGAATGTACACTACTAATATAAACTTATTTATGTATTTTAGATATGTAATTATGCTATTTAAGATTATCATATCATTCATGTATCTATGTACTACTTCATAATTTTAAGTCTTTCACTTTGCATCTCTTTTCTAGATATGTGAAAACATATTGCATGCCAGATTCATAATAGAATACTCAAATCCTGTATTTTTCGTAAATGTTGGATTATTTCTCAATTCTGTTCTCTCTGTCTCCATTTGTCTCTGTCTCTGTCTCTCCCTGACTCTGTCTCTCTATCTCTTTGTCTCTCTCTGTCTTTCTCTCTCTCTCTCTCTCTCTCTCTCTCTCTCTCTCTCTCTCTCTCTCTCTCTCTCTCTCTCTCTCTTTCTCTCTGTGATTCAGGTCATTTATTGCCAGAATTTTACATGCATTAATAAACTAACTCAAAAAAGCTGAACAAAAAATAAACCTATTAAACTGCCTCTCTTTTGAACTAAGTCAACTTTAAAGTTTATTAATGCATTATTAATATACTAGTAAAATTTGTTTGGACTCTCTGGGAAAGGGGTTTGGTCCCTTGGCTTCAGTAGGATAAAATAGTATTTTCATGTGGACCTGGTACATATCAAGAGCAGTTAGCCCTCATTTTGAATGCAGAACATGCTTTGTAACCCTCTTAGGCATGTGCAAAGTTAAGTGACAGTTTAAAATATGAGTTTATGATATAATCACCCAGAAACTCATCAATGTCCATGGGCACCTTGACATTTTATTACAGTAGAACTCATCATCCTACTATCTAAAAATATGTCATCTGTTGGATTCCAATTCAGCAGCTTCGTCATTCTTAGGTGTTCTGGTAAAAAGGTTATTGATTTTTTTCTGTGAAATAGTAAGTTGATAAATGTAAATATGATGCTTTCAGTTTGAATTCATTAATTCACTAGCTATTGTTTTTTCATTATTTTTGGTCCATGTAAGTCTCTTAGTTATTTTTTTTTCTTTCAAGTAATGTGTGAACAAGCTTTATGTTTCCTAAATAATTTTGTTACATTTATTTTTGCACTGTATATAGATGCATATGGCATACAAGTGGAGGTCAAAGGACAACCATTGGGAGGTCAGTTTGTCCCACTTATTATGTGTTATTTTTTTAAGAATGAGTTAGATACCACAATCGCTTGAGCTATGGAATATAACTGGGGCAGGGCTAGGAAGGTAGGCATCTTGGATAACACCAATTAGCAGTTGAAAACATTTTGCTACCACATAGCATGTGCTTTTCTAACAAAACATGTAAAACTTTGAGCTATTTTTAAATATCTCTATTTTAAGGGATATGATAACTACTTTAAGAAAATATACCTTTCAACCCAATCACAAAAAACCCACACATTTTATGCATTCACTGATAAGTGGATATTAGCCCAAAAGCTCATATTACTCATAATAAAATTCACAGACCACATGAAGCTCAAGAAGAATGAAGACCAAAGTGCAGATGCTTCAGTACTTCTCAGATGAAAGAACAAAAATATTCAAAGGAGGAAATACAAAGTTTGAAGCAGAGACTGAAGAAAAGGCCATCTACAGACTACCCCACCTGAAGATGCGACACAGCCACCAAACCCACATAATATTGCTGATGCCAAGAAGTACATGCTGACAGGATCCTGATATAGCTGTTTTATGAAAGGCTCTGCCAGATGCCCTGGAACTAGAATTACAGATGGATGAATCATAATCTCAGTCCTGGGAATCAAACACAGGTTCTCTGCAACTTAACTACTCTTAACTACTGAGGTATAGCTCCAGCCTCACAAATGTTATAACTTTAAAATGGGATGTTCATTACTTCTAAATATTAACTCTATTTCACAAGACCCTGAACTTCTTTAATCACCACTACCTGAAATATATCTCCTTAGCACAGAAAGGCCTCTATGGCCCCTATCTAGTTGCCAATACTAAAACAAACAAACAAAAAAAATCAAAACAACAACAAAACAAAAACAAAAAAATCCTTGAAGAGAAATTTCTAAAGCCTCTGGTAGATTAAGAATTTAGGAATTTTTGCCCAGGTCTCCATCCTTAGAGACTATCCTCTGTAGCGGCAAAATAAAATGTGGCAACTTTTTATCCCACGCTAGTGCCAGATCCTGTAGGGCCACATGACATTGCGGGGTATCTTAGCAGCTCCATGCCACCTGTAAGTACTCACAGACACTAGCTTCTTTTGACTCAGGGAAGTTCCATTCCACCCACCCTCCCTGCTTCTGTCTTAGGTGGTCCACAGCCACCCCAGCATGTTGTTTTCACACACTGTCCTCAACCTCCCAGTAAAAACATGACTCCACAATCAATAAATTATCAAACAGATTTATATGTTAAATTCTCAATCTACAATCCCTTCACACAATAAGCTTACAACAAGTTGATAAAGATACACACCTCCCACTTAGATAAAATAAATTGACCTATAGAAATCATTAGAAATAATCATATCTACCTAAGGCTACTCAGAGCCGCATGGATGGAGATGGTTGATCTTTGCCTTTTGTCTTCAATCTCCCGTTGCTCCCCCTTCCTCTTCTACTTTCCTAAAACTAGTCCCTGCCCACTCTCTACTGTCCAGTTATATATTGCCTTGACATCAACCGACAATCTTCTGTTGGTTAATAAGATAAAAGATATTATTGGATGTTCTTTACACTCATCTGATTCTTGGTCCAAGAAATGAGAATGGAGTGTGTATAGCTAGAACTTAGATCTTCTGAAGACATAAATTGACCTCAGGTTCATGGTGGCAGTAACCACAAACATTACAAACCACTCAAGCTCTTCAATGATCACAAGGTAATATAACAATGCTGTGTAATTTACAGTAGAAGAAATCATAGAAGAACTAAGCTATAAAGGTATAAAAGTTAGTTAGTGAATCCTTTAATATGTCAACATATTGAAAACAAACTAATACCAATAAAAATGTTTTGATATCTTTACAGATACAGTAAATGGGAAAGGAAACAGGAAACATAATGTACATCTGTATGCTAGAAGCAAATTTTAGTCTTTCTCTGATGTTTATAATGTGTGTGGTTACTGCAACCATGAACCTGAGGTCAAGTTATGTCCTCAGAAGAACTAATGGGATTTTTGTATTTCACAGAATAAAAGTCTTTATTAAAATATCTAATTTGGGGTTTAGGGAGATAGCTCAGAGGATAAAAGTACATGTTTCTCAAGTATGAGACCATGTACTCAATCCTAAGTGTCCATATAAAACCATGGGTATGGCAGTACTGACTATAATCCCAGTACTAGAAGGCAAGGACAATCTTAGCTGTTTTCATATATGGGGTATCTAAGCAGTCACTGAGTTCTAACTTCAGCAAGGGACCCTGACTTTAAAAACTAAGGTGGAGAATGACTAAGGAAGACTTACATGTGTGTATGCTGTGTTTAAATTAAAATTAGGCTTGCAAGATGGCTTGAATGTACTTGCCATACAATCCTGAGAACTTCAGTTTGATTCTGAGATCCCACAATAGAAGGAAAAAATGAGCTCCTGAAACTTGTTCTGAGACAGACAGACAGACACACACACACAGGCACACAGGCACTCAGACAGAAACATGCATGTACACACACACACACACACACACCACCACCACCACCACCACCACCACCACCACCACCATCACCTCAGCTACCAAAAATTTAATTAATTATTTAAAATAAAATAGTTCATTTGAAGAGAAAATAATGCATTTCTGAGTATCTAAGATATATTTTAGCTGTGTCTATATAATATAGCATCTTTTGCCCTTAGAATGTTAATTGTACCAATTATACTAACAAACAATGTGAGTCTAATGGCAGTGCTCTAAGTGCTTACATTGTTTATCACTGCCAGAAGGAATTGCTTCCCAAGGCTTAATTCCCAGTCAATCTGATTTAAATCAAAGGTGATGTGAATGCTAGTGAGACTTGTATGGTAAAACCAAAGCAATCCTTAGGATAATCAAGCTGATCCAATATTTTACCATTAGGCATTTTGTTTTGTTATTTTAGTGGTATTGTGTGTTCTCCCAGACCTTGTGTAAACCACAAATCCTGTCCTGCTCTGTCAGCCACCATGCAGTGTGGAAGTGCTGAATAGTTTTTCACAGCCTATCAGCATGCATGTGTCCTTTGAATCTTAAGATTCCAGATGACAGACAGAATTATTTTCATATCAAAGCCATTCTCAATGTTCAGTGTTAAAGGGCTAGTAAAGTAATTAGAATTGGTTAAGAGGCCTTTAGGAGAATATGACAGGATAGAGACACTGGGCAACCAAATCTAAATTGCAACCAAGTTGAAAAAAATGTATAAAATATTTTGAATAATTGTGAAAATAATTTACATATACCGTTAAAATGTCAAAATAATTTACAAGTGTGCACATTAGGAAGTACAAGTAGATTCCATATTTTATAAACCTTTGTATGGATCATTATTTGAACAGATCACAGAATATTTGTTTAGTCTTTTTCTTTCTACAGATGTTTTACATATATATATGCTTATAAAGTGGAATAGTATCATACATGCTACTCCTGGTGACCTGCTTAGGATTTTATAAACACACCTTGGATATCTTTTCATGTTACTTAGTCTAAATCTGTTTCATCCTTACTAGCAAACAGACCTTATCGGATGCACAGTTGTCTCCAAGGATACTTCTCAAGTTTGCTCTTCTAATTGGTGTTGAATTCTTCTTAACATATGTGGGAATATTTGAAAATTGTCATTAACCAATTTCACAAAGCTGGACTTTGTTTTAATAAATAATATAGACATGTGACCTAAAGAATGAATACTAACACACCAACACACAGTGTGCTGAAGCACCCAAGGGATTATTTTAAAGAAATAAATAACTGAAAAGATGTGGAGACTGGTTGGATCAGGAAGGGAAAGCACGGCCAAAGATAACTTCAAACTCTTAGTTCTGAGTGATTTAAAGAATGGTCTCACCTTTTACAAACACAGTAAAGCTTAAGGGATCATGCTATAAAAGAAAAAGAAAACGAAAGAGAGAGGAAAGATAAAAGAAAGCCTGAAGACTGAGTCTCTAGGCTGCCAAAAGGAAAACAGCAGAAAGAAAAAGCCATCAAAGGGAACAGGCTGATGAGTACTCAGAAAGGTAGGAGGGCAAATCTACAAGGAAAGGGTTCTAAGCATAATCTGTGACATGGCACAGAGGTAAGTAATAAAAGAAGGCTTTGGCTCTCGAGATCAGAAAATCACTGGTAACCTTTGAGACTGCAATTTCAGATTAGGGGACTGGAAAAGTTAGGAAGCATTTTCCCCCAAGGGAAAAGGGATGAGACAGAAAGGACAAAAAAAGGAAGTGAGTGTTGAACAATACACCCTGTTCCCCATCTGAAGGACATGAGGAATCTTTACATTGAAGTCTTCCCTTTTTCTCTGTCTACAAGATGTCTTTAATAACACAGACAAAGTTCTTAAACTTACATAGAAAGTCCTGGAAATGGCAAGAATGAGAGATTCATGTTGGAGCTATGTGAAGAAATATGAGAGGCTAGGAAAATGTTAAAGACATGCTTTGCAAACATCCATATTTATCTTGTTCAAATGGACAGCCTAATTAAATACATGATATCAATATACCAATGCATCATGGCACACCATTAACATCACTTTAAACTCTACACAAACATATGTAAAGTCTACATTTTTTTAGGGAAAAACAGCTAATAAAATGGCATATGTGTGTAACATCATATACATAACACCTCATTCCTATTTAAAATTAATATACTGAAGCATCCACATTGTTAATGGACAATTTATCCCAGAGTGATGGATCTATCAATGCTTACTATTTATTCTATATTTATACATTAGTGAATAAAGGGATGAGTTTATATTTTTCCCTAATCAATAGTGATACTTTAACTGCTTTCCTTGCTCCTGGCTTTGGAAAGGGAATATTATCACAGACCTGGATAAACCAGATTATAGAAAAGAGATGCCCATAAAACCTAAGGCCATTGTGGCAATTTTTGGTAGTTAAAAATCATTATGTTTAGCATGTACACCCCAAGAAAACTTTGACAATTTCCATGTTATATTTTGTTTTACATATACTTTATGATCATTGTTAATAGTAAAATTTCATGCATACTATCAAACCTCTAAAAATCAAATACTGACAAAATATATTCATATGTTTTATGCTAAAATGATTTTAATAATCTGTACATGTATCTCTGATTTTTTATCATAAAGTTGTAAGAAAAAAAAAAAAAAAACTAAGGCCATTCTTTCCCTAACGTTTATCACGGCCAATAATCCAGCACTTTTTTTTCATTAAAATTTTTTTAAACTTTATTTTAAAAAACAAAGATAAAAGAAAAAAATTAAACATTTTTGCATAAATGTATACAAATACAATTGTGTCAGTGCTTGGCTTTTTATTTTCTTTTTTTTTAAATGTTTGATAGTCTACATTAAGGTCTTACTAGTTACAATGAGCAAAAAGTACATGTAAAACAGGATGTAACCCGGAATTAGTCAACGTTTCCTTGGTGCAGAAGGATTGAGCATGACCTTTGTTTGTTTGTTTGTTTGTTTATTTTTGTTTTTTATTTGTTTTGTTTTGTTTTGTTTTCTTTTTTTCTTGAACTTCACACAGTCTGTGAGTTGTTTCTGGGGCAGTCCAGGCCTCTGGGATTAGCATCCCACTATCAGTGACTGCATATTATGTCTGTTCTTTTGTGACTGGGTTATCTCACTCAGGATGATATTCTCTAGATGCAACCGTTTTCTTAAGAATTTGGTTTGGGGATCAATGAAGATGTGGATTCACCTTCTATCAGCCCCTTACTGCATTTGTCAGAGAGTCAGCATCTGTTAAGAATGAAGAACACATATGCCAAGGAAGAAACTTTGTAAAATGGGTGGTCGGGGGGTCTTCCTGTCTGAGAAATATACCGGTACACCCTTGATGTTTGGATATTGCCTCTTGGAAAGTCACAATGATGTTTCTGGCTCAGGGAGAGGATCTCTGTATGGTGTCTTCCAGAATTAAAAGTTGGTTTGTCTTAAAAAAAAAAAAAAGAATTTGGTTAAGTCATTGTATCTGATGGCTCAGTAGTATTCCATTGTGTAAATGTACCACAATTTTTGTATTCATTCATCTACTGAAGGACATCTAGGTTCTTTCCAGCTTCTGGCTATTATAAATAGAGGTGCTATGAACATTGTGGTGCATGTATCTTTGTTGTATATTGGAATGTCTCTGGGGTATATGCCCAGAAGTGGAATAGCTGGATCTTCAGGTAGTATTATGTCCAATTTTCTGAGGAATCACCAGACTGATTTCCAGAGTGGTTGTATCAGTTTACAACCCTACCAACAGTAGAAAAGTGTTCCTCTGTCTCCGGAACCTTGCCAGCATCTGCAGTCAGATGCTGAGTTTTGGATCTTGGCCAATCTAACTGGTAAAAGGTGAAATCTCAGGGTTGTTTTGATTTGCATTTCCCTAATGGCTAAGGATGTTGAGCACTTCCTTAGATGTTTCTCAGCCATTCGATATTCCTCAATTGAGACAGTTTTGTTTAGCTCTGTACCCCATTTTTTAATAGGGATGTTTGATTCTCTGGTGTCTAGCTTTTGAAGTTCTTTGTATACCTTGGATATTAGGCCTCCATCAGATGTGGTGCTGGTAAAGATCTTTTCCCATTCTGTTGGCTGCCATTTTGTTTTCTTGACAATGTCTTTAGCCTTACAGAAACTTTGCAATCTAATTAAGTCCCATTTGTTAATCTTTGACCTTAGAGCTTGAGCCATTAGAGTTTTGTTCAGAAAATTTTCTCCTGTGCCTATGTGTTCTAAGGTTTTCCCTACTTTCTCATCTAATAGTTTCAGTGTATCTAGTTTAATTTGGATATCTTTGATCCACTTACACTTGAGCTTTGTAAAAGGAGATAAGAGTCTATTTTCATTCTTTTGCATGCTGAGTGTCAGTTGGACCAGCACCATATGTTGAATAGGCTGTCCTTTTTCCATTGAATGTTTAGGGCTCCTTTGTCAATAATCAGGTGACCATATACATGAGGGCTCATTTCTGGATCTTCTATTCTATTCCATTTGTCCACGTGCCTATTTCAGCACAATTGCCTTATAATATAACTTGAGGACAGGGATAGTGATTCCCGCAGATGTTTTCTTGTTGTTGAGGATGGATTTCGCTATTCTAGGTCTTTTGTTATTCCAGATGAAATTGCACATTGCCCTTTCCAACTCAATGAAGAACTGGGTTGGAATTTTGATGGGGATCGCATTGAATCTGTAGATTTTGGTAAGATGGCCATTTTTAAAATGTTGATCCTTCCAATCCATGAGCATGGGAGATCTTTCCATTTTCTGAGATCTTCCTCGATTTCCTTCTTTAGAGGTTTGAAGTTCTTGTCATACAGCTCCTTAACTTGCTTAGTTAGAGTCACACCAAGGTATTTCATAGTTTTTGTGACTATTGTGAAGGGTATCTTTTCCCTAATTTCTTTCTCCACTTGTTTGTCCTTTGAGTATAGGAAGGCTACTGATTTGTTTGAGTTAATTTTGTATCCAGCCACTTTGCTGAACTTGTTTATCAGCTGTAGGAGTTCTCTGGTGGAATTTGTGGGCTCTTAAGTACACTATCATGTCATCTGCACAGAGTGATGTTTTTACTTCTTCCTTTTTGATTTGTATCCCCTTGATCTACTTTTGCTCTCTAATCACTTCAGCCAGGACTTACAGTACTATGTTGAATAGATAGGGGGAGAGTGGGCAGCCTTGTCCAGTCCCTGATTTTAGTGGGATTGCTTCAAGTTTCCCACCGTTAAGTTTGATGTTGGCTGTTGGTTTGCTGTGTATTGCTTTTATTATGTTTAAGTATGGACCTTAAATTCCTGTTCTTTCCAGGACTTTTAACATGAAGGGGTGTTGAATTTTGTCAAATGCTTTCTCAGCATCTAGTGAGATTACCATGTAATTTTGTTCTTTGAGTTTGTTTATATGGTGCATTACATTGATGGATTTCCTTATATTAAACCATCCCTGAATCCCAGGGATAAAGCCTACTTAGTCATGATGAATGATCGTTTTGATGTGTTCTTGGTTTCGGTTTGCAAGGATTTTGTTGAGTATTTTTCCATCAATGTTCATAAGTGAGATTGGTATGAAGCTCTCTTTACTTGTAGGGTCTTTTTGTGGTTTAGGAACGAGGGTTATTGTAGCCTCAAAAAATGAGTTGGGTAGTATTCCATCTGATTCTATCTTGTGGAATAGTTTGGAAAGTATTGGTGTTATGTCCGCAATAAATGTCTGATAAAATTCTGCACTGAATCTGTCTGGACCTGGGCTTTTTTTGGTTGGCATGCTTTTGATGACTTCTTCTATTTCTTTAGGTGTTATGAGCATATTTAGATGGTTTACCTGTTCCTGGTTTAACTTTAGGATCCTGTATCTGTCTAGGAATTCGACCATTTCCTCCAGATTTTCCAATTTTGTGGAGTATAGGCTTTTGTAGTAGGATCTGATGGTTTCTTGAATTTCCTCAGTTTCAGTTGTTGTGTCTCCACTTTCCTTTCTGATTTTGTTAATTTGGATACTCTCTCTTTGCCCTCTAGTTAGTCTGTCTAGGGGTTTATCAATCTTGTTGATTTTCTCAAAGAACCAGCTCTTGGTTTTGTTGATTATTTGGATGGTTCTTTTTGTTTCTATTTGGTCTATTTCTGCCCTAATTTTGATTATTTCTTGCCATCTACTCCTCTTGGGTGTATCTTCTTCCTTTTGTTCTAGAGCTTTTAGCTGTGCTGACAGTTGCTAATGTATGCTTTCTACAGTTTCTTTTTGGAAGCACTCAGGACTGTGAGTTTTCCTCTCAGTACTGCTTTCATTGCATCCCATAGGTTTGGGTATGTTGTGTTTTTGTTTTCATTGAATTCTAGAAAATCCTTATTTTTTTTCTTTATTTCTACTTTAACCCTGCAATCACTTAAGAGAGCATTGTTTAGTTTCCATGTGTATGTGGGCTTTTTGTTGTCTTTGTTGTTGTTAAAGATTAGCCTTAGCCCATGGTTATCTGAGAGGATGCATGGGCGTATTTCAATCTTCTTATATCGATTGAAGCTCATTCTGTGTCCAATTATGTTGTCAATTTTCAAGAAGGTGCCATGGGGTGCTGAGAAGAAGGTGTATTCTTTTACTTTAGGATGATATGTTCTATAGATATCTATTAATTCCAGTTGGTTCATAGTCTCTGCTTAGTTTTGCAGTGTCCTTGTTCAGTTTCTGTTTCCATGATCTGTCCATTGGTGAGAGTGGGGTATTAAAGTCTCCCACTATTATTGTGTGGGGTGAAATGTATTTTTTAAGCTTTAGTAGGGTTTCTTTTATGAATGTGGGTGCTTTTGTATTTGGAGCATATATGTTAATGATTGAGAGTTCCTCCTGACAGATTTCCTCTGTAATGAGTAAAAATGTCCTTCTTTATCTTTTTTGATAACTTTTGGTTGGAAATTTACTTTATTCGACATTAGAATAGACACTCCTGTTTGCTTCTTGTGGCTGTTTGCTTGGAAGTTTTTTTCTCAACCTTTTACTCTGAGAAAGTGTCTGTCTTTGTCTCTGAGATGAGTTACCTGTATGCAGCAAAATGCTGGATTTTCTTTATGTATCCAGTCTGATAGCCGATGTCTCTTTATTAGGGACTTGAGACCATTTATGTTAATAGATATCAAGGAATAGTGGTTTCTGTTTCCTGTTATTATTGCTTTTGTATGTTGAGTTGTGTCTGTGTCTCTTTCTTTTTTTGGTTTTCTTGCTTAGGAGTTTTCTTGTTTTTTCTAGGATGTAGTTCCCCTCATTGTACTGGGTGTTCCACCTATAATTCGTTGTAGTGCTGGGTTTGTGGTCAGATATTTATAAATTTAGATTTGTCTTGAAATATCTTCATCTCTCCATCGATGGTGATTGATAGTTTTGCTGGGTATAGCAGCTTGGGCTGGCATTTGTGCTCTCCTTTGGTCTGCATGATGTCTGTCCAGGATCTTCTAGCTTTCATAGTCTCTGTTGAGAAATCAGGTGTGATTCTGATTGGTCTGCCTTTATATGTTACCTGACCTTTTTCCCTTACTGCTTTTAGTATTCTTTCTTTGCTTTGGGCACTTGGTGTTTTGACTATTATGTGTTGGGAGGAATTTCTTTTCTGGTCCAACCTATTTGGAGTTCTGATGGCTTCTTTTATGCTCATGGTCATCTCATTCTTAAGGGTAGGGAAGTTTTCTTCTACAATTTTGTTGAAGATATTTACTGTGCCTCTTAGTTGATATTCTTCTCCCTCTTCTATTCCTATTATCCTTAGGTTTGGTCTTCTCATTGTGTCCTGGATCTCCTGGACATTTTGGGTTAGGAGCTTTTTGGCTTTTGCATCTTCTCTGGCTGTTTTGTCTATGTTTACAGTGGTGTCTTCGGCCCCGGAGATTCCCTCTTCCATCTCTTGTAGTCTATTGGAAATGCTTGCTTTTGTGACTCCTGATTTTTTTTTAGGTGTTCTACTTCTAGGGTTATCTCTTTTAGTGTTTTCTTTATTGTGGCAATTTCCATTTTAAATTCCTTCTTCTATTCCTTCATCTCTTTGTTTCTGTTTTCCTCTATTTCTTTGAGTTCTTTGAGTGATTTTCTTGTTTCCTCTTTAAAAGTTTCTGATTCTTTTTGCTTTTCCTCCCGTTCTTGTTTAAGGATCTCTATCATCGTTTTGAGGTATGATTTTAGGTCTGTGTCTTCTTTTTCTGGAGTGTTTGGTATTCTGCTGTTTGCTGTGATGGGAGAGATGGGTACTGGTGTTGCCAGGTTGTTTTGATTTCCTTGGGATATGCTCTTTTGCTTTCCTCTTGCCATCTTGTTGTCAGTGATATGTTCTTGCCTTTCCCTTGTACCTGGTCTGTGTCTCTGGATCTCCACCTGTCCAGTTTGGTGGATGATCCAAGCCCTGTTCTGCGCCCCAGAGCCGCTGGGTGGGGACAGAGGTCTCAATGCTGTATTCCTGGTCCCTGGATCAGGCAGGGCAGGGGCGCGCTTTCCATGTGCAGTAGGCAGAGATATCTCTACTCCCTGGCTGCTCAGATCTCCTTCTCGACAGGCCTTAAACTTTGGACCAAGTGGCAGATGGCCCGAGCCTTGTTCTGTGCCCCAAAGCCGCCAGGTGGGGATAGAGGTCCCAATGCTGGGTTCCTGGTCTCTCATTAAATTTTTATTGGACATTCTCTCTGTATTTACATTTCAGATGTTATTCCCTTTCCCCCCAATCTCATCCCCCTCCCCCTCCAATTGCCTCCATGAAGGTGCTCCCTCTCTCAACTACCCTCTCCTACCTCACCTCAGTGCATTGGCATTCCCTTATACTGGGAAAAGAGCTTTCACTGATCCAAAGGCTTCTCTTCCCACTGATGCCAGGGAATGCTATCCTCTGCTGCATATGCACCTGGAGCCCTGTGTCTCTCCATGTGAACTCATTGGCTGATGTTTAAGTCCTTGGGGGCTGTGGTTGGTTAGGTTGGTTAATAATTTTGCTCTTCCCATGGGGTTACAGTACTCTCCCCTTTTGGCAGTGTCTCACCTTGAAACTTTGGTTATCTTGGAAATCACTATTTAGATCACAATTTCCTGAAATCCCCAGAGATCCTCTGCCTCCTAAGTGAATGGATAAATGACATGTACCATTATGTTATGCCTGGCAATATAGGGCATGTTAATAAGAAAAAATGTTGAATCAGAAATTAGGGTCGAGGTAAGAAATGAAGTGATGCATAAAATGGGAAAGAAGGAAACAGGGTAAACTTCAAAGATGGGACAGGAAAGAAACAAATTCAGACATGGAGTTTCTGCATTGTTTTGTTTGTTGAATGGGTTGTTTCTTTTGGAGTTATTGGCCAATGCGCTCCCAAAGAATCCAACCATTAGCATGTAACAACTTGTCTTTCTGTCCAATGAAATATTTCTAATCAAAGAGAAACAATTTATTATTTAAAAATCACTATTTGCTAATTCTACTAGCATGTTCTCAGAGAGTCAACAAATTAGAATCCAAAGTAATGTGTAATTTTGAAATTACAATAATTCAACAATACCAGATACATTACTATAAGTCTTGATGCACACAAATCTTCCAAGGCAGCATTTATTATCCATGCTTCTCTAACAGAATGATTTCTACCTTAAAAAAGATAGGTACACAAGTCTGAGGATAAGTTTATAGCAACTATAAAGTGTTGCTAAGTTTAGAGGTTTGTACTGTAATAAAAGCAGTGTCACTTAAGTTGGATACTATTTCCTTCTAGTCAGTTAAGTCTTCTGATGGTATATATACATACACACATATGAGCTTGCACAATACACACACACACACACACACACACACACACACACACACACACACACACACAGGATTAATAAATGACTTACTGAAGAGTATTGAACAATCTTACCAAAGATTTTGGTCTATTTTTTTTAAAAAAAGATGTAGATGGAAACATTTTTTTTTCACAATGTATTAAAGATACCACGGAGTTAAAATTCTAATTCCATTCCATAAAAAGTGAACCACTTAAATTAAGTATTTCCTGAGGCTTCACCTTCAAAGGTTATTTTAAACATTCAAATGACATTCAACAGACATTGGCCCTAGAGACAGAAACCCTGCCAGCAGTCATCACCTGATACCTACAATAGATTCACGGGTATGTCAAAAAGCATTAATCATACAAACATTTGATTAAACCAGTTTAATTATCTTCATAGTCTTCATGGCAAAGCCAAGTGGATTTTCATTATGAAGAAAGAATTATTGTATAATTGCCAGTGATGCAAAATTAATGAGGATAACTCAAATCATAGGGTAGACTAGCATAGGAATCAATAGTTGTAACAGGTGTTTTATCAAAGCAATTCCCAAAATTCAGAAATGATCTTCATTTTTCTCTTGATAAAGCAGAGCTACAGCCTCAAAATGCAAAGAAAAATCTTACTCACTAAAGGGAATTCAGAAAGCGCAATTGCCCCTGAAGTTTATGTAGCTGTGCTGAAAAGGGTGTATATAAACCCCTCTTAGCAAAATGATGACATTCCATTTTTAAGGACATGCCTCAGAAATGATTACTTATTCAGCCAAAGTAGTGAAAAATATGTCACAAGCAATTAAAACTCTTTGGGCAAATTAATGCTGAAAAACATTGTAACTACACATTTTTTTTCTTATCTCATATGTGGATGTTTTTGAACAGTTCTTATCCCATGCACACCTTTCTCTATTCAGCTTCCTCATAGTCACATCCTAACAGAAACAAAAGGTGAATGCATAATCTTTTAGTTTGGGCAGTAGCCAACATAGGTATCTATGCAGTTTCACAGGCTTAAGACATAAACTTTATTCTTGGCCTTTTCCCTCCCTCATTCCAGTTATTATTAAACTTACTTCGAAGATGTATTGTTACTATTTTCAAAAAGTATTTGGAATATAGGTCTACTTTATTCACATTACTCTATAATGTTCTGGTCATAGCTTTTAATTAGTTATGTATTATTATATTAATTAGTGAAAACCTGTACCACCAAGATGACATCTTGTAAATCTTGTCCTATTTACCACCATGACTAAGACACGTTATGTAACAAAGCATTTAATTGGGTTTTTTCTTACACTTTAAGAGGATAGTTCTATGACCATCATGACATGAAGCATGACATCAGGTATGGTGCTGCACATTAGCTGAGAGTTTATGTCTGATCTATAAGTATGAAAAGCATGAATCAAAGAAGGCAGAGGGAAAAGACAGACACAGAATGGCAGAGAGAGACAGAGAGAGAGGAGAGAAAGAGAGAGAAGTTTTACTAATAATGAGTTCTTTCACATTTAACATTTTAAAAAATGAATTGGTTTTGATAGTTCATAATCGCACACTACCTGTTTCATTGTCAATGTTCCTGCACATAGTGAATAGGAGCATCAGTTACCAATGAGTGAGTTGTTGGCTGTTGGAGTACTTCTCTCCTTTTCTTCCAATTACAATCAAAGTCAAGTTTTTTCCCCTACACTGCTACTCCATTGAGTTCTACCACCACAATTCTACTCCTTAAATAATAACTCTTAGAGGTTTTAATTCATCTTCAAATATGAACCCTAAGTTTTTATTAGATACAACAAATACATTTTAAAGTCATACCATTCTTCTCTTTTACTAAAGTCTTCACTAGCTTCTTATAGTCGTTTAAGATACAAGTACAATTTCTCATTTCTTCATAGATTTACAAAGTGCAATTCAAAAATTTATTTAGAATAACAAAAAACCCAGGATAGTTAAAACTATTCTCAACAAGGAAAACAACAAAGAACTTCTGGAGGAACCACAAACCCTGACTTGAAGTTGTATTACAGAGCAATGGTCATAAAAACTGCACGGTATTCATGCAAAGGTAGGCAGGTAAATAAATGAGATAGAATTGAAGACTCAGAAATGATCCCACATACCTATGGCCATTTGATCTTTGACAAAGAAGCTAAAACCATCCAGTGGGATAAAAATAGCATTTTCAACAAATGGTGCTTGTTCAACTAGAGGTCAGCTTGCAGAAGAATGCAAATTGATCCTTTCTTATCTCCTTGTACAAAGTTCAAATCCAACTGGATCAAAGACCTCCACATAAAACCAGGTACACTAAAACTAATAGAACAGAAAGTGTGGAAGAGCTTTGAACACATACACACAGGGGAAAATTTCCTGAACAGAACACCAATGTCTTATGCTTTAAGATCAAGAATAGACATCATAAAATTGCAAAGCTTCTGTAAGGCAAGGGTTACTGCCAATAGGACAAAATGGCTACCAACAGATTGGATAAGCATCTTATCAATCCTGCATCCCATAGAGGGCTAACATCTAATATACACAAAGAACATAAGATGTTAGACTCCAGAGAATCAAATAACTCTTTTAAAAATGGGGACAGAGCTAAACAGAATTCTCAACTGAGGAATATCCAACAGCTGAGAAGGACCTAAAGAAATGTGCAACATTTAGAGTCAGGGAAATGCAAATCAAAACAACCCAGAGATTCTACCTCAGACCAGTCAAAACAGCAAAGAGAAAAAATTCAGATGATGGCAGATGCTTGTGAGGATGTGGAGAAAGAGGAACACTCCTTCATTGTTGGTGGGATTGCAAGCTAGTACAACCATTCTAGAAATCAGTCTTGTGGTTCCTCAATAAATTGGATATAATACTATCTGAACACCCATCTATACCACTCCTGGTCACATACACAAAAGATACTCCAACATATAAAAAGGACACATATTCCAGTATGTTCATAGCAGCCTTATTTATCAGAGCCAGCACTGGAAAGACCCCAGATGTCCCTCAACAAAGGAATGGATGCAGAAATGTACATTTACACAATGTAGTTCTACTCAGCTATTAAAAACAATGACTTTATGAAATTCTTAGGCAAATGGTTGGAACTAGAAAATGTCTTCCTGAGTGAGGTAACCCAGTCCCAAGAGACCCCACATGGTAGGTACTCATTGATAAGTAGATATTAGTCCAAAAGCTCAGAATACCCAATTCACAGACAATATGAAGCCCAAGAAGGAAGACCAAAATGTAGATTCTTCAGTTTTCTGAGAAGGGAGAACAAATATTTGCAGGAGTAAATACAGGGATAAAGAGTGGAGCAGAGACCGAAGGTAAGATCATGCAGAGACGGCCTCACCTGAGGATCCATCCCATATGCAGCCACCAAACCCAGTCACTATTGCTGATGCTAAGAAGTGCTTGCTGACAGGAGCCAGATATGGTTGTCTCCTGAGAGTCTCTGCTAGAACCTTACTGATACAGTTGAGGATGCTTGCAGCTAACCATCAGACTAAGCCAAGGGGCCCCAATGGAAAAGTTAGATAAAAGACTAAAGGTGCTGAATGGGTTTCAACTCTATAAGAAGAACAATAATATCAACCAACCATACCCCCAGAGCTCCCAGGGACTAAACCACTAACCAAACAGTTTACATGGGGGAACACATGGCTCCAACTGCATATGTAGCAGAGGATTCATTGTGTGGTATCAATAGGAGGAGAAGCCCTTGGTCCTGTGAAGACTCCTTTTCCCAGAATGCCAGGGTGGTGAGGTGGGAGAGAGTGGGTGAGAGGGGAACTTCCTAATAGAAGCAGGAGAAATGGGGATAAGAATAGAGAGAACCAGGAAAGGGAATAACATTAGAAATGTAAATACATGACATATCCAATAAATACACACACACACACACACACACACACACACACACACACACACACACATACACAATAAAAGAAAACTAAGACTTTAAGTACTGTGCATCCCCTTGCTTATTTATTCAAGTCCATTTTACAAGTTCTGCTCTGATCTTCTTTTGACTCAGGTATCACTGCCCTTTTAGAAACAGCCATAGGTATCATGATTACTTCCTCTCTAACAGAACCTTGAGCATGCAATATTCACCTAGGATACAATACCAACGATATACCTGATGCACTCCTGCTCTCCTGGCTGAGCTTACTTTCATGATAAGTTCCCCACTATGAAACAACTCTTAGGGTTGTTATCCATGTTATAATCTATGATGACAGCCCCCATGCTACTTTATATATCCTAGTAGAAGTCCTCATTTTTTTCTTTCTCTTTTTTGTTGGGAATTTTACCTATATTAAAAGGGATGTTGAAACATGCATGGGACTTTTGCACTGACTACTCAGTTAAATTTTTTACATTTGTATAATGACTTGGTCAAGTGGGTTCTTTCTCGCTTATTTTTAGAGTTGTTGGGGTGAGAGCCTTACCTATTTTGTTCTCTGCTCTACACTGAATACCTAGCACAGTGCTTGTTAAAGAGAAAGTTGCAGACAATATTCATGATTATGAAAAACAAAAACAGTACAGTAAAGCAAAATTAAACTTTTTTCACTTCATCTTATTTATACTCTTGAATTATATCTTTCACTATCCATTATTATATGCTCCCCCACACATTTCTTTTTCTTTCTTACAACTTTATTTTAAAAAGACAGAGATACATGTACAGATTTTAAAAAGCATTTTAGCATAAAATATATGAACATATTTTTGTCACGACTTGATTTTTTAAAGGATTGATAGTATGCATTGAAATCTTACTAGTTATCATAAGCATAAACTACATGTAAAACAAAATGTAAAATGGAAATAGTCAAAGTTTTCTTGGTGTGTATAGATTAAACATAATGATTTTTAAATACCAAAATATCTCCTTGTACAGAGCTCAAGTGCAAGTGGATAAAAGATCTCCACATTAAACTAGGCACATTGAAACTATTAGAAGTGAAAGTGGGGAAAACCTTAGAACACATAGGAACAGGGAAAATTTCCTGAACAGAACACCAATGGCTTGTGTTCTAAGACCAAGGATCAAGAAATGAGACTTAATGAGATTGCAAAGTTTCTGTAAGGCTGAGGACACTGTCAAGAAAACAAAATGGCTCCCAACAGATTTGTAAAAGATCTTTACCAATCCCACATCCAATAGAGGTCTAATATCCAATATATACAAAGAACTCAAGAAGTTAGACTCCAGAGAATCAAATAATCCTATTAAAAATGGGTACAGAACTAAACAAAAAATTCTCAATTGAGGAATATCGAATGGCTGAGAAGCATCCAAGGAAATGTTTTACATCAGTAGTCAACAGGTAAATGCAAATCAAAACAACACTGAGTTTCCACCTCACACAAGTCAGAATGGCTAAGATCATAAACTCAGATGACAGCAGATGCTGGGAGGATTTGGAGAAAGAGGAACACTTCTCCACTGTTGGTGGGGTTGTAACCTGGTACAACTACTCTGGAAATCAGTCTGACAGTTCTTCAGAAAATTGGACACAGTCCTACCTGAAGACCCAGTTATTCCACTTCTGGGCATATACCCCAAAGATGCTCCAACATACAATAAAGACACATGTACCACAATGTTCATAGTAGCCTTATTTATAATAACCAGAAGCTAGAAAGAACCCAGATGCCCTTCAGTAGATGAATGGATACAAATATTGTGGTATATTTACACAATGGAGTACTACTCAGCTATTAGAAACAATGACATTATGAAATTCCTAGGAAAATGGATGTATCTAGAGAATATCATCCTGAGTGAAGCAACCCAATCACACACACACATTTTTTACTTTTTCTTAATATGCTTTTCTTCTCTTGATGTCCTTGAATCTTAGGTTTTGTAGAAACAGGAACAAATTATGCATGATTAGAAACCAACATTTCTCTACCCTGAAGTTTTTAGCATAGGGAAAAACACAAAATAATTAAACTAATTATAATAACCATTATTATTAATTCCTATAAATTTTCATTATGCATAACCAATAAATTTTATCTCCATCAGTATAATTTGCGATATCAACAGATAAGAATTTTGATGAAAATTAAAAAGCCACTATGATAAAACTCTCATCAAACCAGAAATTAAAGGGAATTTCTTCGATCTGATAAATGGTGTCTACAAAAAGAAATTAAACTGTGTAGTATGTATAAGAGGGTACACATAAACCAATGGAGCTACAAATAAATGTATGTGCCTAGAAAAATATTAAATGTACTATCGTTACTTTTTTATTGTTTTTCTTCTCCATATTCTACTTACATATTTTGCTTTTCCACCTCAGGGCTTAGGTTTCTCCTTCTTCAATAAATTCAACCTGGTCTGTTGTAAATTGTAGAATGCTATCCTTTTAAGAGAGGATATTTGTGGGGCTGGAGATATGACTCCACAGTTAAAGAGCATGTTGTTCTTTAGAGTACCAGCATTCCATTCCCAGAATTGATTCCTAATGACTCACAGTCATGTACACTAGCACCTGTGTACAAGTGTGCACATACTTCCATACCACATGTAGATGTAATTAAAAATAAAATTCAAAAAAGTGATGCCATTTTAATTGACTGGTCTGTAGCCTTCCCAGGTAACATTACTTCTCCATTTTATCCCATTAGCCTGGATTCCTATTTTTAGTGGACCATTAAGAGAATGCATCAATTTGATAGAGCAGTGGTTCTCAGCCTGTGGGGTCACATAGCAAACATCTTGTATATCATTATGATTTGTAACAGTAGCCAAATCACCATAATGAAAATAATTTTATGGTTGAAGGAGTCACCACTACAGGAGAAGCTATATTAAAGGGACACAAAATTAGGAAGGGTGAAAACCACGCCATACTGTAATAGACCTGGAGGAAATGAGATGCTCTAAGACACATTTGTGTCTCTCAGTCCATCAGAAAATTGAAACAATGGATGCTAAAGAAATTGGAATTTCCCCCAGGAGCCTCATGTTTGGAGATGTAAATGGCACCAGTTAGAGAAGTTCCTGAAAGAGATTTCTGAGTTCTAACATGTTGTAGGATGAGACTGGAGGTCAGACACTGATCAGTAGTGGGCAGAGAAGACCTTGATAGGGATTGGTTAGATATTCACATCTCTGGCCCTCTATCTTATTTTACATCACTTCAGAACCCTGGATTCAGATGTGAGCCTCACTGGTTCTCTTTGTCTCTCTTCTCACTGTGACCACAATGAAGGAATCTCCTTTATTTATTGGCTTACTGAGAATGGCTGGATAGATCTGGTTGGGACACAGGTTGTGACCCTCAAGTTTAATAATAAAATCATGGCCACAAGGGTACTAAATTACATTTTGGGTGTGTTTCTCACTTACAATGAGTGGAAATAAGTGGAGAAGAAGAAAGAAATTTCCCATTAGCTGCCATTTTTATTCTAAGCACTTTTAAAAATTTTTTCACTTTAGCTGGCAAACAGCTGCTTTTTACCTCTACTTGATGGCAAAAGAAAAATGAGTTTCACATTGTTTTAGATAATCAAGTAAATCATATCCTTGGATGGTACCATTTAGGCAGTGATTTTCTGTTTGCCTTTGGACTCTATTGGAAAATTTAGAACACCTGGTTTGGGGTGCTCTTGAGCCCCTGAGGTTCTGCTGATCCATTTGAATGAAATAAAGAGATAAGCGTCTGAAATTTACATATACTTTATAACTCCCTATGAAAAATAATAGTTGACACTAGCCTTTTTTATAATCTCTTCTTCTGGAACTCCAGAAAAGAAACTCTACTCACTTGAGTTTTACCCCTCTCCCTGACCCTCTTGGTCTCTATCTCTCTCTGTCTCTGTTTCTGCCTCTGTCTCTCCCTATGTCTCCTCCCATCCCCACTCTCTGTCTCTCTTCCATCCTTTACAAGAATGTTTCTGTATTTATATTTTAAAGGTAAAATCAAAAGGCAATAATTAAAAAAAATAAATTTATTTTTTCAAAAGATAATTTCTGTACTATATCTCTGAAAATTTTTTCTAAAATGCCAATTAAAATGTTAATTTTTAGGTTATTACCTTAAATGAACATGGTCTGATGCTTTTTCATGGTAAGAATAGAAAAATTATTTTTCTCCTATTTTATTGGATATATTTTATTTACATTTTTAATGTTATCTCCTTTTCCAGTTTCCTCTCCCTAAACCCCCTATCCCATCCTGCTCCCCCTGCTTCTGTGAGTGAAGGTGTTCAGCCATACATCCATCCCCAGTTCCAATGTGTTCAAGGCTACTCACCCACTTTCTCTTGTATAGTTTGAGTATGTCTGGTCTTATATGGAGGTCCTTGATCCGTTTAGACTTGAACTTTGTACATGGAGATAATAATGGATAGATTTGCATTCTTCTGCATGATAACCATCAGTTAGATCAGCACCATGTTTTTGAAAGTGCTACCATTTTACTACTGGATGTTTTTTAACTACTTTGTCAAAGATCAAGTGACCATGAGTGTATGGGTTCATTTTTTTGTCTTCAATTCTATTCCAGTGATCTACCTGCCTGTCTCTTTACCAATACTATGCAGTTTTTATCATGATTGCTCTCTAAGACTGCTTGAGGTCAGGATGGTGATTCCCCCAGAAGTTTGATGTTCTTAAAAATAGTTTTAATTATCCTGGGACTTTTGTTATTCCAACATAATTTTCAAATTGTTCTTTCTAATTCTATGAAGAATTGAGTTAGGAATTTGTTGGAGACCGCATTTAATCTGTAGATTGCTTTGGGCAATATGGCCATTTTCGCTATATTAATCCTGCCAATTCATGAGCATAAGAGAACTTTCCACCATCTGAGGTCTTCTTCAATTTCTTTCTTCAGAAATTTGAAGTTCTTGTCATATAAATCTTTCACTTGTTTGCTGAAGGTCACAACAAGATATTTATATTATTTGTGACTATTGTAAAGGGTGTCATTTCCCTAATTTCTTCTCCTTTTTAATACCAATAATATAAGAGACAACCAAAGGATATGTCAGTGAGAAAAATGTATCTTTACAAATATAGGTTCTATTAATAAAACTTATAAAATACCATTAAAGGGTGAGGTGTTTCCTTATTTTGCAGAAACTAGATATCGCTTTGGAAAATATAAAAGAATAAATTAGTAAAAGTTGGAAATACAGAAGCATATAAAAATTCAAGGAGGTAAACTTGAAAGAAAATTTAATAATAGTTTAACATCCTTAGTGACATGCTTTTTATATTTTGCATAATTTGGGCCATGTTATTTATGTCTTAGTACATCTTGCAGTTTGTTTAAAACAGTCACATTTAAGTTATATAACCAGTAAATAATTTTGTGACAATCTTTTCAGTGGTTCTGTTATGATTTGTAATTTGCATAAATGTCCCCCAACTGGTGGATTTGTAAGGTGTCTTCAATTTTCAGCACTCTGCATAACTCTAAATTAAGCACTCTGTTGTTATCAATCTTTTCTTCTTTGTATTTAGAGCTTGCATAAATAAAATAACAGGTCAAACAGAATAAATGTTCTTAAATATCTGTTATATGGTTGCAAATTTATTTCCAGAAAAATAACTATGGCAGATTAAGAGCCATATTCAGATGTTATGCCCTTTCTGCCAATCCCATCCCTCCTTCCCTCCCATTGCCTCCATGAAGGTGCTCCCTCTCCCAAAAACCCTCTCCCACCTCAATGCCTTGGCATTCCCCTACACTGGGAAAATAAGTTTTTACTGAACCAAAGTCCGTTCTTCTCATACATGCCAGAGAACAGTATTCTGTGCTGCACATGCACCTGCAGCCATGGGTACCTACATGTGAACTCATTGGTTGGTGTTTTAGTCCCTGGGAGCTGTGGTGGGTTTGGTAAGTTAATAATTTTGTTCTTCCCATGAGGTTGCAGACAATTTCAGCTCCTTCAGTCTTTTCTCTAGAACCTTCATTGGGGTCCCCATGTTCAGTCTGATGTTTAGCTGCAAGTATCCTCCTCTGTATCAGTATGGCTCTGTCAGAACCTCTGAGAAGGCATCCTGTCAGTAGGCACTACTTGGCATCAGCAATAGTGCATGCATTTATTGGCTGTATATGAAATTGATTTCCATAAGAGGCAGTCTTTGGATAGTCTTTTCTCTAATTTCTGCTTCTCTATTTGTCGAATTATGTCCTCCCATGAGTGTTTTGTTCTCCATTCTAAGAAGGACTGAAGCATCCACATTCTGGCCTTTTTTCTCTTCAGCTTCATAATTTCTGAGAATTGTTTCTTGAGTATTCCAAGATTTTGGGCTAGTATCTGCTCATCAATGAATGCATACCATGAGTGTTTTTTTTTTGTGACTGGGTTACCTCAGTCAGGATATTATTTTCTAGTTCTATCCATTTACCTAGGAATTTCATGAAAACATTGTTTTTTACTAGCTGAGTAGAACTCCATTGTGTAAATGAACCAGAATTTCTGTACCATTCCTCAGTTGAAGGACATCTGGGTTCTTTCCAACTTTTGGCTATTATAAATATGACTGCTATAAACATGGTGGAGCATGTGTCCTTGTTAGATGTTGGAGCTTCTTTTAGGTATATGCCCAGGAGTGATATATCTGGGTCCTCAGGTAGTACTATATACAATTTTCTAAGGAAACGTTAGATTACCAGATTACCTTACAACCCCACCAACAATGGAGGAATGTTCCTCTTTCTCCACTTCCTTGCCAGCATCTGCTGTCATGTGAGTTTTTGATTTTAGCCATTCTGACTCCAATAAGGTGGAACTCAGGGTTGTTTTGATTTGGATTTTCCTGATTACTAGGAATGTTATGTATTTCTTTAGGTACTTCTGATCCATTCAATATTTATCAGTTGAGAATTCTTTGTTTTCCTCTGTACTCTATTTTTCATAGGATCATTTGACTCTCTTGAGTCTAACTTCTTGAATTCTTTGTAAATATTGGATACTAGCCATCCATCAAATGTAGGATTGGTAAAATTCCTTTTCCAATCTGTTGGTGGCAGTTTTGTCTGTTTGATAGTGTCCCTTGGCTTACAGAAGCTTTGCAATTTCATGAGGTCTGATTTGTCAATTCTTGATCTTAGAGCATAAGCCATTGGTGTTCTGTTCAGGAAATTTTCCCCTGTGCTTATGTGTTCTAAGCTCCTCCCCAATCTCTCTTCTATTAGTTTCAGTGTACCTGATTTTATGTAGAGGTCTTTTATCTACTTGGACTTGAGCTTTGTACAAGGAGATAAGAAAGGATCGATTTGTATTCTGCATGGTTACTGCCAGTTGATACAACACCATTTGTTGAAGAGGCTGTCCTTTTTCCATTGAATGTTTTTAGCTTCTTTGTTAAAGATCAAGTGACCATAGGTATGCAGGTCCATTTCTGGGTCTTCAATTCTATTCCATTTGATCTACCTGCTTGTCTTTTTACCAATACCAGGCAATTTTTTTTTTATCACAATTGATCTGTAATACAGCTTGAGGTCAGGAATTGTGATTGTGCCAAAATTTTTTAATTGTTGAGAATGGTTTTTGCTATCCTAGATTTTTCATTATTCCAAATGAGTTAGCAAATTGCACTCTATACCCCTATAAAAATTGAGTTGGAATTTTGATGGATATTTCAATGATTTCTAGATTGCCTTAGGCAAGATGTATATTTTTAATATGTTGATCCTTCAAATCCATGAGCATGGGAGATAGTTTTATCTTCTGAGGTCTTATTCAATTTCCTTCTTCAGAGACTTGAAGTTCTCATCATACAGATCCATCACAGGACATCATACAGTCCATGGTGATCTTATAGAATGCATGGGATTATTTCAATCTTTTTTTATATGTTGAGGCCTGTTTTGTGACTGACTGTAGGGTCAATTTTGGAGAAGGTGCCCTTGAGATGCAGAGAAGAAGGTATATTCTTTTGTTTTCGGATGAAATATTCTATAAATGTCTGTTAAATCCATTTTGTTCATAACTTCTGTTAGTTTCACTATGTCTCTGTTCAGTTTCTGCATCCATGATTTGTCCATTGGCAAGAGTGGGGTGTTGAAGTCTCCCACTATTATTGTGTGTGGTGTAATACATGCTTTGAACTTTAGTAGGGTTTCCTTTATGCATGTGTTTGCTCTTGTATTTGGAGCATAGATGTTCAGTATTGAAAGTTCGTCTTGATAGATTTTTTTCTTTTATAAAAAAAAGTGTCCTTCCTCTCCTTTTTTTTTTTTTTTTGATGACTTTTGGTTGAAAATCTATTTTATTCAATATTACAATGGATACTACAGCTTGTTTCTTAGGAACATTGCTTGGAAAGTTTTTCCCAGCCTTTTGCTCTGAGGTAGTGTCTGTCTCTGTTGCTGAAATGAGTTTCAGATGCAGCAAAATGTTTGATCCTTTTTACATTTCCAGTGTGATAGTCTATCTCTTTATATTGGAGAATTGAGTCCATTGATGTTAAGCGACATTAAGAAATAATGATTGCTGTTTCTCATTATTTTTGTTGTTAGAGGTGGAATTATGTTTGTGTGCCTTTAGTCTTTTGTTTATTTTCCAAAAGAATAATTTTCTTGTTTTTCCTAGGGTCTAGTTTCCTATCTTGTGTTGGAGTTTTCCATCTGTTATCTTTTGTTGGGATAGATTTGTGGACAGATATTGTCTTATTTGGTCCTGTCCTGGAATATCTTGGTTTCTCCATCTACCATAACTGAGAGTTTTGCTAGATATAGTAATCTGGGTTGGCATTTGTGTTCTCTTCGAGTCTCTATGATGTCTGTTGAGGATCTTCTAGCTTTTATAGTCACTGTTGAAGTCTTATATAATTCTGTTCAGTCTTCCTTTATATGTCACTTGTTATTTTTCCCTTACAGCTTTTAGTATTCTTGCTTTGTTTTGAATAGGGTGTTTTGACTATTATGTGTTGGGAGGAATTTCTTTTATGGTCCAATCTTTTTGGAGTTCAGTACACTTCTTATATGTAATGGTTAATTCCTTCTTTATGTTAGGGAAGTTTTCTTCTATAATTTTTTGAAGTTATTTACTGGGCATTTTCAGTTGGACATCTTTGATCTCTTCTACACCAATTATCTTTAGGTTTGGTCTTCTCATTGTATCCTGATTTCCTGAATATTTTGCATTAGGAGCTTTTTAATTTTTATGTTTTTTTTCTAACTGTTGTGTCAATGCTTTCTGTGTTATCATCTGCCCTTGAGATTCCTTCTTCCATATTTTGTATTCTGTTGGTAGTGCTTGCATCTATGACTCTTGACCTCTATCCTAGGTTTTCTAGGGTCTTTGTGTGGTTTAGGAATGAGGGTTATTGTGGCCTCGAAAAATGAGTTAGGTAGTGTTCCATCTGACTTTATTTTGTGGAATATTTTGGAGAGTGTTGGTACTAGGTCATCAATAAATGTCTGATAGAATTCTGCACTGAACCCATCTGGACCTGGGCTTTTTTATGTTGGGAGGCTTTTGAAGACTGTTTCTATTTCTTCAGGTGTTATGGGATTATTTAGATGGTTTACCTGGTCTTGGTTTAACTTTAGTATCTGGTATCTGTCTAAGAATTCATCCATTTCCTCCAGATTTTCCAGCTTTGTTGAGTATAGGTTTTTATAGTAGGATCTGATGATTTCTTGAATTTCCTCAGTTTCAGTTGTTATGTCTCCACTTTCCTTTTTGATTTTGGTAATTTGGATACTCTCTATTTGCCCTCTAGTTAGACTGGCTAAGGATTTATCAATCTTGTTAATTTTCTCAAAGAACCAGATCTTGGTTTTGGTGATTTTTGAATGGTTCTTTTTGTTTCTATTTGGTCGATTTCAGCTCTGCATTTGATTATTTCTTGCTGTTTACTCCTCTTGGGTGTATCTGCTTCCATTTGTCTAAAGATTTCAACCGTGCTGTCAAGTTGCTAGTGTATGCTCTCTCCAGTTTCTTTTTGGAAGCACTCAGAGCTATGAGTTTTCCTCTCAGTGCTGCTTTCATTGAATCCCATAGGTTTGGGTATGATGTGTTTTAATTTTCATTAAATTCTAGAAAATCCTTAATTTCTTCCTTTATTTCTTCTTGGACCATGCTATTGCTTAATAGAGCATTATTTAGTTTCCATGTGTATATGGGCTTTTGTTGTCTTTGTTGTTATTAGAGACCAGTCTTAGACCATGGTAATCTGATAGGATGCATGGGAGTATTTCAATCTTCTTATATCTATTGAGGCTTGTTTTGTGATCGATTGTATTGTCAATTTTAGAGAAGGTGCCATGCGATGCTGAGAAGAAGGTATATTCTTTTGTTTTAGTATGAAATGTTCTGTAGATGTGTATTAATTCCAATTGGTTCATAACCTCTCCTAGTTTCACTGTGTTCTTGTTCAGTTTCTGTTTCCATGATCTGTCCATTGGTGAGAGTGGGGTATTGATGTCTCCCATTATTATTGTGTGGGGTGCAATGTGTTTTTCTAAGCTTTAGTAGGGTTTCTTTTATGAATATGGGTGCTCTTGTATTTGGAACATATATGTTAAGCATTAAGAGCTCCTCCTGATGAATTTTCCCTTTAATGAGTAAAATGTGTCCTTCCTTATCTTCTTTGATAACTTTTGGTTGAAAATCTACTTTATTCAACATTAGAATGGCTACTCCAGCTTGTTTCTTGGGGCAGTTTTCTTGGCCTAGCCCTCTCTGCGCCCCGCCTCCTTGCATAGCAGTCTAGCCAGGCCTGTGTCCCTGGATCTCTGCTGTTCCTGGTGGCAGCAAATGGCCTGAGCATTTGGTCCGAATGCAAGGGCCTTCTGGGTGGAAACCAAGTCCCTAAGGCAGACTTCCTGCTCCCCTGAACCAATGGAGGGGGTGTGCTTTCTGCGCTCTCAGCCTAGACCTCTCTGTGCCCTGGCTACTTGCACAGTCTCATCAGACCTGTGTGCCTGGATCTCCATTGTTCCCAGTGGCCTCTGTATTTCTTTACAAGAAACATTTGTATCCTCTTTAAAGATCTCTCTTTTCATGAGATGAAATTTAATGTCACAATCTTGATCCTCCAGTGTGTTAGCATATCCATGGGTCACTGTAGTAAAAGAACTGGCTTCTGATGTTGCCATATTATATTGGCCTTTGTTGATTATATTAGTGTGCTTGCCTTTCACCATTTTGTTGTCTCCTGTATTGTTTGGTGTGAGTGTCCCAAGTTGGTGAATGCCTCTGGGAGGCAGGTGGTGCTTTACATCTTGGGTTTAGCAGGCTTCCTGGGAGACAGGTAGAGCTGTGGGGTGTACTGGGTGTCCTTATCTTCTACTGTTGTGTGTGTAGGTTTAGACACTGCCTGTTGGGAAGTGGACAGAATTGTGGGGTGGGGCTTAGTGTACTGCTCTATGACCATGTCTGGTGCAAGTGAGGACTGGAAGATTGAGCTCAAACTGGGAGGTGCAGATTCCATGCCTGCCAGGTTTTCTGAGGTTCTTGTAGGTGGAGGTGTTGGGTTGAGGGAATTAGGGGTTTTAACCACTACTGTGTTGTTGGGTTAGAGCCTGTGTGTGTTAGGTTAGAGCCTGCTTCTTCGGAGGTTGGTATATCTGTGGCTTGGTACATGGAGTGGTGTTCTACAGTTATCACTGTGGCTGGCATAGATTGGAAACCCTTTCTTATTCTTAAAGATGTGCTAAAGGGGCCTGGTGGATAGCTACGCACACCTTTAATCCCAGCACTGATAGAGCAGAGTCAGGTGGCTCTCTGTGAGTTTAAAGCCAGCCTGATGTACAGAACAAGTTCCAAGATAGCCAAGGATACACAGAGACATCCTATCTTGAAAAACAAAACAACAAAAAGATGTCCTACGTGCACCTTTACAGTAGCTTATAGCTTAACCTGATAGTGGCAACAATATTTAAATATGCAGTACATGTTTCTTACATAGGGTTGAGTGAAGCAGTTTATACTATCACCTGTTCTTTGGAAAAATGTAACATGGTTCTTCTATTTCTTTAGAATTGTTGTCATGGTAGTGTTTGCTATTGTGCTATTATGTTTACTATCTGTGCATGTGATGCATATGTGTGTAAGAGAGGGAAGAAAGAGACAGATGTACTTGATTACATTTCAGAAATTATTATTGTATTCATAAAATGAAAACTTAAAATAGGTTAATTTTCACTCCACTAAATGATTAAAATATAAATATACACACAAACACACACATATATATGAATTATATATGTACTCGGCATATATAAAAACGTTTTCAAAACCATTAAGCTAGCTGTATTGAGGGATTAAATTTATTGTATTCCAAATAAACGTATATCACTGAAGATATTGGAAGAAAGGAAGTATTTTAATTGCCAAGTTGTGAAGAAATTTAAACCAATTTAAAATACTTATGAAGCTTCTTTGTGAAATGAAGATAAAATATGTAACAACCTTGATTATTTATGCACCCACAACTCCAGAATGCATTCACCTAAGTTCTACCTCAATTACTGCCTGCCTCTGAGGTCCCTTTATTTATGTAGGTTTCCTGATTCACAAAAACTGTTTACAACTGATATCAACTTTCCACCTGATATAAACATCCATATGCACTTGTATGTGCATTCACACACACACACACACACACACACACACACACACACACATATTCATGCCCCTACACACATATATGTGTGGAGGAAGGGAGATACTAACAAGACAATCTGGGATAATTACTGTACATATAAATACTGTATATGTGGAATTCCTCTGCAAGTGAGGCATCTTGTTAATCTATCATTCTAGTCATGGAAATATTAAATAAATAAATGTTAAACACCTATTTACAGGAACTACTGAAAATAATTTTCAAACCTTGGTGCACTCTTCATACCACTTTATATATTAGGGTTGGAAGGGATCACACTTCATCTGTTTCCATGTATTTTGTTAGGAGGGACTAACAGCATCTTGATAGATGTAATGACTGAAGCCAGAGACAACTATCAATGACTAAAATCTGGCGCTTATTTTTTTTTAGTGATATCAGGCACTAACTGTCAATGATTAGATGGATAGATATATTTCTGGAATATTGTTCTAAATCAGTTTGTATATTGAACAAGAGTTTGTTATAATAACAAAGCATTCTAGCATAATATATCTCATGTGAGAAAAGAAAAGAGAAATAAACTATATTCTCAGTTCCTTTGTCATGTCCACGAGGAGTGGTGATTATATATAAATCCAGGCAAATAGTAACCTCTGGGCCATGACCTACATGTATTGAGTGAACTACATGTATTGAATGGAGAGAGAAATGAAAACCACTGAAGCTTGATGGTCTAAATCTGTCAGGAACAATTCTCTTTCTACTGTGCTCAGCAATGACTTAAAGGTTAATAAGTAGGTACACTTTTGTTATCATTATTTTTGTTTTAAATCACATGGATCACTACTTGAATTTACAAACAGACTACCATCTTTCAAATGTGGATTCAATGCCAGGTATAGGCAGGATTTGAGAAGCAGAAGGGAAATGTAAGTAAAGGGAACCTGCAAGCAGCAGCCCGGGCAGTACTCAGGTAGATGGTTTCAGAGTGGTCTGCAGGCAAATAGTCAAGATTTCCATGTGTTTCATTACCATTTCACAGAATAAAGTCTACAGTTCAAGCCTCATAAACATGTTTTAACTGAGTTAAATTTCCCAGGCACTAAGCAATTGAAAACCAATTCTCTGTTTGAATATTTGAATGTGAACATTGAAATATGAATGAAGTAGATTGAGTCTCGGGATTCAGTTGACTTAATGTTAGAATCAACCTCAGATGTCATTCGCTATCATTTACTTCTGTAAGCATAATGAGTTTGAATTCTTCAGTCTTAGTGGTAATGTGTTGCCCTCTTTACTTTTTAAGTCATAAGCAATGCACTAATGACATTATGTACCTTTTACAAATGCAAAACAATAATTCCAGTAACAGTATTCAAAAGCCAAGAAGGCTCTTAATGTCATGTTTAGTTCCTTACATATTTCTTCTCCCTCCAAGACACCCATTTCTACAGCTATAATTTTAAGAATTCTATGTAGTTTTTCATTTATTGTGTATTATACAGGTTTCTGCATTTCTGCTTTATTATTATGTAAACTTAAAGACAAAGTTCTTCTGAAGGTTTGGCAGCTACCTCTTAAGTTTATCCTCCCATTTAGAGTTTAGAGACACACTTACTGTACTGTGGCTTTGGGTTTTGTTTTGCTTCAATCTGTATAAAGTTGCAAGGATAGATTTTTATTTTGCCTACTGGCTTTTATGCTGCTTAGCTCAAGTCATCAGAGACAACTTTTAGCTTTGTATTTTGATCAGGCCCCTTTCACAGCATTGTGTCACTGTTGTTGAATTTCAATGACATCAATTTCAGCTACTAGATTGGAGATTTGTATTAGGGCATTTTAGAAATGCTGGTTTCCAGTTCTTTCCTGTTGGGTAACTGCCAGATAACACAGCTTTTACTGTAATAGGTCTGCACAGACTGCAGCTGGCATGCCACGTGGGGCTGGAGAATGGTGAATTCAATCACTTTTCCACATCCCTTTGATTAGCACAGAAAGAGCTTGTCCTGGGGAGTTATTAGCAAATTCTGGCAAGGAATTAGACAGGACAAGAGTCAAAGAGATAGCTGTCTGTGGGCTGTAGGGTGAGGAAGTACCTTAGCTTTAGGACAAAAGCAGTTTTTGAAATTGCAGAAGAGAAAATACGGTGAGACCACATTTATGAACAGAGTTGAACAAATTTTATAAAGGATTAGTGTTCATTTAAAAATGCTGATTTTGTCATTGTTTCACGGTCTCCTATTTAAACCTGGTACCACCCTTGTGCTTTGTTCCTCCCTTTGCTCATTGCATTTTCCTTCTCCCAAACCATCCACAGCATTTTCTGGGAGAAGAAATGCATTGTTTTCCTCTTCCACCACCACCAGTACTGCACCCTAAACCCTGAGATCTGAAAAACTGAACCTGTTACTTGATAAGCAAGTGCTCCACTACTGAGATAAATCCCTAGGAAAAGTCATATTGGTATTTTTTAATGCCATATTCTGACTTTTCCAAACGTCATGCTTGAGACAAAGTGTGTGATTTATTTAAGTAGGTTTTGCAATTTCTTTTAAATGGTAGTTGGTTGGTAGTGATAGCCTTGGATAATGGTGCCAAGGGTTGTGAGTGTCTTTAGTAGCAATATAGCACTGAGGTCAGGAAGCTGGGACAGGATGCCAAGAGACAGCCAAATCATAGCAAGCAAGGTGACAGGCAAGAGGGAGTTACTTTTCCTATCACTGTGACATGGTGTACACCTAGACTTTAAATCATCAATAATTCAAGAGCTAAGAATATAACCTTGTGACAATTCTTGGTATTTAAAAATCATTATGTTTGATCTTTACACATCAAAAAAACTTTAACTATTTTCATGTTACATTTTGTTTTACATGTACTTTATGTTCATTGCAATTAGTAAGATTTCAATGCATACTATCAAACCTTTAAAACAAATCAAGTACTGACAAAAATGTATTCATATAGTTTATGCAAAACTGCTTTTTAAAAATCTGTACATGTATTTCTGTTTTTTTTTAATAAATTTGAAAAAGTTAAAGAAAAAGAAATCTTAAGAAATAGGAAGGTTTGTTGTCATTTTGGGATATACATGGTTTCAGAAGGTTTAGTGCATGTTTACCTGTTCCTATGATCCTCCTCCTCACCAACAACAACAACATGTGAGTATGACTTAGACTAGCTTATCTTACGTCATGGAGAGTGGCAGGTAGAAAGAAGGAGAAGGGAGCAAGAGGGAAGGACAAAGGTGAGAGATACAACAGTTCATTTGTTCTTGTGGTGTGCTTTGTGTACAAAAAGACACTTCTCCAATGTATGTAATATTCAGCCAATTCCTAAGAGAAGGCCATGTGCTACCCACTTTGTCAGTGGTTACAGTGTCTGCAGTAGTTAAGACTCTGAGCTTTATGTCCTGACCTCTTGGCTCATAGCCAGATTCTTGAGTATAGTACCTCTTTGTTTGGGGTTCTATATTTCTCATCTGAGAAACAGGAATAATAAT
Organism: Micromys minutus; assembly: GCF_963924665.1. NCBI lineage: Eukaryota > Metazoa > Chordata > Mammalia > Rodentia > Muridae > Micromys > Micromys minutus. Next base: position 89,254,413 of record NC_137970.1, read on the forward strand.
ACTTAATTGTAGGATCTCCATGCTAGTAGTTGAGTCCTGGGAGTGTATGTGTGTGTGTGTGTGTGTGTGAGAGAGAGGAGGGGGGAGGGAGGGAGGGAGGGAGGGAGAGAATAAACAAGTATACCAGTAATCAGATTTCCTTCACTGTTTCTGGTTCTGCTACTACTTGAATTCTTGCCCTGACTTTCCACAATAATGAAATATGACTTGGAAGTATAAGATGAAATAAACCCCTTATTTCCAAGTTTCTTTTAGTCACTACTTTTTTCACAATAGAGACATAAGAATAAAGCCAGTGCTTACAAAACACATCAAACAGTGCATGGCATATATTGTGGATATAATAACTGTAGAAATTATTATTGCCATTACTATAATGTTTATCGTGATTCCCGCATAGATTTTTATCTCCTCAGATACATATTAAAATGACTGCATATATATTCATGAAAATGGATACTTCACACTGTATATGAAATAAGAAAGGGACTTAAATGATCAATTATAATAGATTCTTCAGAGAAGTTTTCGCTAACATTTATATAGGTAATACAGACACTGAGGTCCACATGCACATTTCACTTGTGTTATAGAATTACATAGACAATGTTACCACCTTTTTTCCAAGAAAGAAAATATTTACCAAAGCTTCAACTACATTGATACTATGCTTGTGGTTCTCTTTGGCAGTAAGGTAGTGCAGTGTGATACTTAGAACCCAGCAAATATTTATCATCTCATGATAAATCATAGCTGAAGAAAATCCACCCATGTATGTGAGCAGCTGAGCTCACTGAAACTAATGCATATGAGGAACTGATGCAGGTTTATCTAAGGTGGTGTGGGTGAGAGGGGATTCCCGAGATAAGCCTCCATTTAAACAGCATCTGCCTTGTGATTCACCACAAAATCTTGGTTCATCACACTCAGCTTAACAATGAAAACTTTTTTGAAAGAATGATTGTCTAGCATGAATATGTATTAGAACAGTAACACAATGCCATAGAACTTACGTTGTACAGCTGAAACGTATGTTATGGACCTATTGCTCATGGGCAGGAAATACCTTGAACAAGTTATTTGACCTTTGTAACCCTCCTTTACTCATATATAAAGTAGTATTGATAACAACTATTTCATAGGGTCATTGTGAACATTAAACTAAAAGAGGTGACTAAAGTGTCTTTGATTATGTATATAGCACATGGAAAGTATTTTATGTTGTACTTATGGTAATAATATGACATGATTACTCTTTCTTATTTGTGTGTAGTTCTATGTGTATTATCATATTTTATATGTATATGTATATGAGGATGCATGCATGTATGTGTGTAAAGGCCAGAAGTATCTTATTTAAAGTCTCTTTTTTGGGAGTAAGGGACAAAGTCTGTCACTGGACCTGGAGCTGACAATTTGGCTGAGCTAACTGGCCAGTGGCCTACAAAAGTCTATCTGCCTTTGCCTCTCTAACACTAAGATTTTAGGCACAACACCAGGTCTGGGTTTTCATGTGAGTGCCTTGGATCCAAATTAAGGTACTTATGCATGCACAGGAGGCATTTGACTGAATGAACCATTTTTTATAGCCCCATTCTGACTACTTTTAATCAAAGTGTTTGAGGTCATTTTTATTTTTTAAATTATTCTTAAGTTGGGAAAATGAAAATTTTAGAAAGTGGTCATTATAAAGTCTTCTTATACTATAGACTAATTGGAAAAGTATGCAGGAATAATTTTGAAGCTTATGAGGGGATGCTGACTACAATTAAATATTACTTCTGTAAACTATATGGTGCCTCTGGGTCATCAAGTGTTAACTACATATTTCCAATGATATGTCAAATTGTATACAAGTTGCATTTATCTTAATTACAAAGCAGAACTCCATCCCATATGTTTTAAGCCTCTCTCTCTCTCTCTCTCTCTCTCTCTCTCTCTCTCTCTCTCTCTCTCTCTCTCTCTCTCTCAATTCACCTTTGACTAGGGAACTTTTTTTGTCAATTCTGAATGTACCACTAATTTTGATGGAGCACTAGTCCTTACATAAATTCTTTTTTCAAGTAAAAGGGCATGTGTTGCAAATTGCACTATGTTCAGAAGTTTTCTCTGCCTCATCCTTTTCAACATCGTGTGTGAGAGAACTATGATCTATAGTTTTGCTTAAATTTATCACTTTTGAGTATTATGTATTATGAAGTATTCAGTATTATGAAGAGGGATATAAAAATTTTCTTATATGTTGATTTTCTCTGGCATTTAGGAATCAGAAATCTAAATAATACACATTCAACTATTTATTTCCTTATAGCTGTGGAATATCATCATGAACCAAATTTTAGATATGCTGAGGATAAAAAGACAAGCAAGACATGATTCTCATTAGCAAGGAACTTTGAGTCAACATTTCAGGATAACATCTGATAAAATTGCATTATACAGCTTGTGTTTTATGATAAGCTAAGAAAAGATTACAGATGAGTAAGCATGCTACCTCAATGGAGCTTTGAAATGAGTGAACACTTCAGCATCCTTGGAGTCTTATTTCAATGTTAACAGCCCCTATAAGGCAGGCATATTTACAAAATATGCAAATACTTAAAGATAAAATCACTAGGGTAAATTTTGATTATCAATAAAGAGATTATATCATCTCCTATTAAGGGAACCTTGAGTCCAATGAATCTGCTGCTTGACCAGAGAGACAAAGGGCTGTAAAACTTCCTGTAGATTTGGTGAAGATTGATTTTTGCCATTTTTTTTCTGTGTAAGCACCTGCCTGTTTTGACCTCTGCTCACTCCCATGCACCTTTAAATCAGTAGAACACAGTTTTTTAGAAAATGTTTCCTGTTACTGAACCTTCCCCTGTGCTGAAGCATTAACCTCTGCTGTTTGAATGCTGACTGCCTCTTTGGGATACTTCCCATGCTTACCAAGATTACCTTCTGTGATTACTGCTAAGTTGTTTACTGCTGGTCTGACTTTCTCAAGGAAGTCTTTATGTCTCCATATTAAATGTGTGTCATTATCCAGTGCTCATCACTTCTCAGAAGCAACCCCATCCCCATCTGTGATTTTGGCAGCATCTACTTCAAATTCAAGCAGATGCAGATCTTTGCCATTGGCTTCAAAGGCTGAACTATAGATTGTGCACTCTGCTATAGTCCCGAAAGTTTAACCAATGGGTCATGTAAAGAAGAAAATGAAGATGATGTATAACACCAAAATTTAGAAATTTTTGCTGTTAACATTTTAAGTTCCTTTAAATTATATCAAAGCTAATCATTTCTTACTGCCTTCAATATTGACATTGTTATTGCAAGCAACCATTATGATCTCATTGTGTTTGGGTATGTGTGTACATAAGTGGATGTGAATGTGTGTGTGTGTGTGTGTGTGTGTGTGTGTGTGTGTGAATGTGTATGAAGATATTTGTAGAGAGAGACTGAAGTAGGAGGTGGGGTGTTTTGTTCTACCCATTCCCACCTCCTTCTTTCGTGACAGGGTTTCTTACTAAATTTGGGTTAGGACAGCAGCCAGCAGCCAGCAGCCAGCACTGATCCTCCTATTTCTGCTGCCCATACATACCTCTGGGGTTAGAGTTGCTGGGTTCCAAACTCAGATTCTGATGCTTGTGTAGTAAGTGCAGTTTCGCTCTGAGCCATCACTCCACCCACTGAGTTTTTCTAGGTGATCTACAGTCTATTCTCCCCACAGAATTGCCTTTTAAATTTTTCATCAGGTCTTATTATTTCCCTCTTCAAAGGAGCCAATGATTGTTTATCACAGTTTGAAAAAAAACAACAACAAAACGATATTGCCCTTTACATAGCCTATGAGTTCTACTTGCTTTCGGGTTGCTCCTGCTGTTTCAATAGTTATTCTTCCTTTGCTCCATTTAAAACAAACTGTCCTCAAATAAGTTATACATAATTCAGCCTCAGTGACTTAAGTGTGTTATTTCCCCTATTAGGAACATCATGCCCCTCTGTAGTTGCATTTTTTTTGTCTCTTTGGAGTATCTTCTTACACACTACTAATTCTTAAATCAAGCAGAGTAGTTAACCTCATACTACTTCATGCCTTATTTCTTCTATTTTCCTTTCTAGCATGTTTCCTTACCTAACCATATCATTGGTGTATTTAAATATATCTGTTTCTTATGGATGAAAACTTCACAATGGTGGTGACCTTGTTTTGTTTGGTATTTAAATAATAAACATCATTTAGCCCATGGCAGCTTACTTAGTAAATATCATTTAAATAGAATATATATCTGTATATGAATATTATATTCTTTTAAGGAGTTTTTATTTATGTATATGAGTACTTTGTTTGAATGTATGCTTTCATGCCAAACGAGGTCATCAGATCCCATTACAGATGGCTGTGAGTCACCGTGTGGTTGCTGGGAACTGAACTTATGACCAGTGGAAGAGCCATCAGTGCTGTTAACCACTGAGCTGTCTCACTAGATCCTGAAAATACAATATTGCTATTTGATAAATTATTTTAAATAGTGATATATTGACAAGATCCCTATATATTTATGAACTAGTTATTTGTCCCTTGACATGGTAAAATACCATGAGCAAGACAACTTATAAAAAAGTTTATTTTGGCTTATATTTTCAGAGGAATACATGTCAGTCATAGTGTGGAATCAGCAGTGAGTGGTAGGCCTGGTGGCAGGAGCGGGTTACTGAGAACTTGCATATTGAGCCACAAACATGACACTGAGAGTAAGAGAACAGGTGGCAGCTACTCTGAAGGGTACTGTGGGAAAACAAACAGGTGCCACTAGTATACACCCGAGACACATTCGTGTTGTTCTACTTCAGAAAACTTGGTTTTCAAAACTCTTAGATGTCAATATTTCTTTTGAACTTCAAGACTTGTGCCCCCCCTTGCTTTAGAAGCTAATCCATACAGACTAGTTGCGTCTTGATGTCTGACTAGAAACTCAAGAGTTTCCAAGCTTCTAAATCTTTAATTTTTATTCTCTCTTTGAGTCTTCATGAGGAAATGGAAGAAAGGTTCTATGCCATAATTAAAGCCTCAATGGGGAAAACATGTCATTGATTCATATTCATTCCAGAAGTCAATGTGCCAAGAGGTTTGCCTTAAGAAAAGCTTATAATATCTTATGGTGGAGCTGTGCTGTCCTTGTTATGCTGCTTGCTTAGTATCCAGACACACAAGATTGTCAGCACACTCAAATGTAGAGCATGCTCCTATAAATAAAATATATAAATACTTTAAAAATAACAATTTAGCATTCTGCCAATATGTTTATATTGGTAATATCTTAGTAGTATTATTTACTATAATTTTCTTTTATTTGTAAATTATTATTAATGTCTTCATTCATTTTAGAAATATAGGAAAGAGAGAGAAGTATGAAGGCAAGGGAGGGAGGAAATTGGGGAGGGGGAGGGAGGGACAGAGCTAAATACTAGAAGTGTACTAGAAGTGAATAGGCCCGAGGTTAGGTATCTTCCATGGAAAAGAATTGGAAATCTTTGTTCCAGAACAATTGCTTAAATCTCCAAGGTTCTGATTAGTCACTAAGAATACTAAATATTATTTTCTATTTTTTCTTTATTTGTGTGTATGTTTATTTATGTGGGTAAGGGGTGCTAGAGCATGCTTGCCATCACACACATATGGAGACAAATTTCAGGTAGCAGTCCTTACCTTTCTACCTTGTTTGAGACAGTCAAGGTTTCTTCACTACTGTATAAGTCAGGCTAGCTGGCTCCCAAACTTCTGGAGATGATGCTAAATCTTCCCATATTCTCACTGGGACCTGATGGCACCTGACCTTTCAAAAATTCAGAGTTCCTGAATTGAGGTTATCAAACATTCACAAGCAAGTGCTTACCTACTGAGGAATTTCCCCAAGTACTTATTTTCATTTTAAAGAGAATAATGTTGCTGGTAATGTTGGTGCATGCCTTTAATTCAACCATTTGTGAGGAAGAAACAGGCAGATCTCTCTGAGTTTGAAGCTAACCTGGTTGATTTACTAAGTTCATGTCATCCTAGGCTACATAGCAAGAACCTTATCTCAAAAGAAAAACAAAAGAAGATGTATGGTACTCATTTTGAAAGTACAGAAATGTTTAGGAATAATGGACAATAATCACCTATAATCTTATGATCCAAAGAAAACCTTGCTAGCATTTCATAGAATTGAAAATATGTATATTATATATAGATACATAGCTCTCCATTCCAATTTATATCAGACATTGTCTGTATTATCAAAAATTTTCTTACCTATCATATTTAAAGACTGAAGAAATGTATCAGAGTTAGGAATTCTTCATTGAAAATTTAGTTTAGTAAATGTATTATTATGATGGAGTTTGTAATACACATATTTATATGTAAAAACTGATGAAAATAAAGTTCAAAACTTTGAGTTAGAATTATGAATATCAAACATTACTATAAATTTGAAGTAGTATCTCTTAAAATTGTGTTGCACTTTTAAATCATGATATATAGGCATACATTTATGTATGTGTGTATACACTCAGTTAATTCTCAATATTCCTGAATTTTACATATACAAATTCTGTTTCTAATACTTGTTTTAAACTCTCAGATACTTTCCATGCTTGCAGCCATTCACAAATACATCTAGAATAGCATAACATTTAAACCTTTGAGTGGGTGGCACAACCATTGCAGCTGAGGGGTAAATCAATCAATGTTCTGCCTTTTTACTTCAGTCTTATACAGTAAGTAATATCCCTCATGCAGCATCAAGCTTTGGCATTTTCCCACAATGATTCACTGCTTAACATGTGTCATTTGGCTTTCCTCAGCACAAAAATGGTTTATACATGCTCTGAGAAGAAAATATACACAGCATCTCTTCTCCCGCATACTATATATATATATATATATATATATATATATATATATATATATATATATATATATATATATATATATATATATAGTTTTATTGGTTAGTTTTCTTATTGCTGTAAACAAATACTTGCAAAATGTCGACTTATGGGAGGAAGCATGAATTTGTCTCATGATTTGATAGGATTAAATCCATTGTGTGGTGAAGGCATGCATCAGAGGTCATTACAGCAGGAGCATACAGCTAGGACCACGCAAGTCTAGACAGAGAAGGAGGCAGAGACTAGAGAATGCTGCTGCTCAGCTGACTTACTCATTTTCTTCTATACTGTTTATGACCCATATCCATGGGATGGTGCCACCTATATTCAAGGTGCTTCTTCTTTCCTCAGTTACACTTCCCTGGAAACACAGACATATGCAGCATATGACAATTAAGCGGTTCTAAAACCAGTCAAGTTGATTATGAAGAGAAAATATTCTAGGAGTATTGGCCATTGGTTCAATATTAATGAATCTACAGGATATATCAAATGGTACATTTTCATAAAAAAACATACAAAACAAGATTATGTATATGTTGGGTGAACTTGTGACTAGAGTCTTGCAGAAATCTCATTCTCTGGTTTTCCTAGCAGTTATGGTTTAGTTTGTCAAATCAGTGTTTGGAGTTCCTCTGTAGAGCATACATATTATAAATAATAATAATGTATGACAGGAACTGGAGATATGACACAGTGGTTAAAATCACTTGTAGTTCTTGAACCTGGGTTTGGTTCTCAGGGCACATGGTACTTAAAACCAATCATTCCTAAGTCCAGTTTCAGGGGTTTAGATGTCTTCTCTGATCTCCAAAGACACTATACACACATGCTTTACAGACATTACTGGGCAAAACACTCAAACAATAAATTAAAAATAATTTAACAGGATACATGACTAAATACATATATTATTGCATGAATATGTAGTGTATACTATACACAAGCTACCACACACCGAGTTTTTATTTTTATGATAATTTAACATTTTCAAATAATTAAATAATATTGAAAATGTGAGTAAGTACTATTATGATTTTTTTTTCAATTATATATTTATTATGTGATATGAAGTATGGAAATTGTTGTTGAAAATTTGCATTATCTATTACATCAAGAGAAAAAACATGTTGGCATGTTAATAGATTCGAAAAAAATCATTTGACAGAATGTAACATCCATTCATGCTAGAAATTTTAGAAAACTTGTAATAAAATGGAAATTCATAAGACTTATGAAGAGTTATAAAACTGTATAGTTAATTCATACACAATTAGAAGCTTTCTCACCAGTAGCAGAAACAAGGCAAGGACGCCTCTTTTCACCCCTATATTTCAACACTGTACTGGATATCTTAGCTAATGCATTGATACAAGAAATTGGAAAATGTCTAATATTTGGGAATAATAAGCAGTTACATTTCTGCAAAGATGACATGACCAGCTATGCAGAAAATTTCAAAAACTTTCCTGGGAAATAGTGCCTATTGCAAAGTTGTAGCATACAAATGAGTCTATTTTCTACACATCAGAAAAATAATTTTAACTGACACATGAAAATTACATTTTTCTATGAAGTTCTTTGTGGTATTTTCATACGTGTATACATTGTATAATGTTGATAATAGGGAAAATATCAACCTCAAACATTTACCAGTTTTCCCAAAATGTAAATTTAATCCTACAATGATAACAATGAAGGTTATTATTGTTTTGTGTGTGTGTGTGTGTGTGTGTGTGTGTGTGAGAGAGAGAGAGAGAGAGAGAGAGAGAGAGAGAGAGAGAGAGAGAGAGATGTTGAGGGTGGTCAAAAGTAACTTGAAGAAACAGTTATTTCATCTTGCAAATCTCCGGTAAAACTCCTTCATTGAGGGAAATTAGGACAGGAACTCAAGGTAGAAAACAGGAGGCAAGAACTGAAACAGACCACAAAAGAGTGCTACTTAATGGCTTTTGCCCCATGACTCAGCCTACTTTCATATATACCCCAGAGCTATGAACCTAGGAGTAGTACCATCCACAATGGACTAAAGCATCCTACATCAGATTATCACTTATTAAGAAAACATCCCACAGTCTTGTCTTCTACTGGAGACATTTTCTCAGTTGTGATTCTGTCTTTTCAGATAGCTCTATCCTGTATCAAGTTGACAAACAAACATGCAAACCAATACCGGACCAGTACACATGGGTTAGGATAACCTGAGGGTTTTTAGGCTTGTATGTCAAGGACATTTCTTTAGCCAAAAAGTTGCCATTACTTACTTGTTCATAGCATTTACTACAGTGAATCACTGTGGATCTTTTTTTGTCAGTTATAAAAAAAATAAATACAAATAAGCATTGTCATGCTCAAACAAGTGGAAAGAATTAGCTGCTCTTGTTATACCTTACAAAAGTTGTGCCTCAGTGGAAACACTGAACGGTTGTCCAGGCAACTAGATGGATTCTTTTCTGGTAAGGCACTTTGGAAACTAGAGGCTACCACAGCACTTTAGACCTTGATAATTCTTATGTTAATTTTTTTCTTGTTGTTTTGACCTGCTGAGTTTTACCTACACTGATTGTACAGGGATTTGCAGCTATCCGTTGGAACATGATAGACTCAGCAATGAGTACACAACTTCAAGCAATGATACTACCTCAGAAACCATCAGTACCCAATAGTTCAATTAGGAAGGGTTAAGGGCTTCATGAGCAGCTCTTTCTGATGGTTGACAGTTGTCCTATACAGGCCCAGTATCGAAAACCGTTTCATCATTACAATGGTTCTATTGTTTCCATGTGTTTTTTTTTTTTTTTTTTTCTTGATCCTTCTTTGGGTTAAATACCATTCCTTCTATTTTCTCTCATCCTCCTGTGTCCTTTCCCACACAAGAAGTTTTACTTCCAGCATTCCATTTTTTGATCTTCACATTTTTTGTGATTTTTTTCTCTCCTTTTTTAAACAAATTTATTTTTAAAAACAGAGATACATGTACAGATTTTAAAAAGCATTTTTGCATAAAACTATATGAATATATTTTGTCAGTACTTGATTTTATTAAAGGTTTGATAGCATGCATTGAAATCTCACTAGTTACAATGAGCATAAAGGATGTGTAAAACAAAACATAACATGGAAATAGTCAAAGTTTTCTTGGTGTGTAAAGATTAAATGTAATGATTTTTAAATACCAAGAATTGCCACAAGGCTACATTCTTAGTGCTTGAATTATTAATTATTTAAAGTTTAGGTCTACCACACCCTTAGAGGGGGCTATACACTTATCACATTTTTTTCAAAGAATAACTGAGGCTTCCAAGTTTTGGCATTTCTTTGAGCTTCATATAGACTGTGAGTTGTTCCTTGGGTATTCAGAGGTTTCTGAGGCTAGCACCCAATTATCAATGACTGTATATTATGTCTGTTCTTTTGTGACTGGGTTACCTCACTCAGGAAGATATTCTCTAGTTCTATCCATTTGCCTAGAAATTTCATAAAGTCATTGTTTCTAATAGCTGATTAGTATCCCATCGTGTATATGTACCACATTTTCTGTATCCATTCCTCTGTTGAAGGACATCTGGGTTCTTTCCAGCTTCTGACTATAATAAATAAGGCTGCTATGAACATGCTAGAGTATGTTCATATGTTGGGTTTCCCATCTATTATTCTTTTAGGGCTGGATTTGTGTTCAGATATTGTGTAAATTTAGTTTTGTCCTGGAATATCTTGGTCTCTCCATCTATGGTAATTGAGAATTTTGCTAAATATAGTAACCTGGGCTAGCACTTGGGTTCTCTTAGAGTCTGAATGATGTCTGTCCAGGATCTTCTAGCTTTCATAGTCTCTGCTGAGAAGTCAGGTGTAATTCTGATTGGTCTGCCTTTATATGCTACATGACCTTTTTTCTTTACTGCTTTTAGTATTCTTTCTTTGCTTTGAACACTTGGCCTTTTGACTATTATGTTTCAGGAATTTTTTTTTTCTGGTCTGATCTATTTGGAGTTCTGCAGGCTTCTTCTGTGGTCACGGTCATCTCATTCTTAAGGGTAGGGAAGTTTTTTTTTTTTTTGTTTTTGGTTTTTTTTTTTTTTTTTTTTTTTTTTTTTTTTTTTTTACAATTTTGTTGAAGATATTCACTGTGCCTCTTACTTGATATTATTTGCCCTCTTCTGTTCCTATTATCCTTAGGTTTGGTCTTCTCATTGTGTCCTGAATCTCTTGGACATTTTGTGTTAGGAGCTTTTTGGTTTTTGCATCTTCTCTGACTGTTTTGTCTATGTTTTCTATGTAGTCTTTGGCCCCTGAGATCCTCTCTTCCATTTCTTGTAGTCTGTTGCTGTTGTTGATGCTTGCATCTGTGATTCCTGTTTTCATTTTTAGGTTTCTTTTTTTCTTTTTTTATCTCCAGTGTTGTCTCTTTTTGTGTTTTTGTTATTGTTTCTACTTATGTTTTCAATTCCATTATCTGTTTGGTTGTGTTTTCATGTAGTTTTTTGAGTGATTTCTCCTGGTTCTTCTGTAATTGTTTCAAAGAGTTATCCATGCCCTTTTTGAAGATCTCCATCATCACTGCCTTTCCTGGACAGATCCCAAGACCTGATGACAGAGGCCAGAGCCTCACTGTGGGCAGAAAAGAACCCTATTCCAGAGAGCAGAGCAAAGCACTGTGTTATGAAAGCTCTCCTAACATGACTTCACTGTGCCTGTGCCCCAGATTCTCTGCTGATCCAGGTGTAAAAGAGCCTGTGTGTCTGATCTGAAAACACAGCCTTTCGGGGCAGATCCTGATTCCCACTGACAGAGGCCTGACACTCACTGTGGGCCAGAAAAGACCCTTTTCCAGAGAGCACAGCAAAGCACTCTCTGTGCTCTGGACTTTCACATTTTTAATAGTCATCATAACAAATGGAAAATGATATCTCATTTTAGGTTTCATTTGTATTTTGTTGATAAATGTCAGCCTAAGTGTCTATCAACATATGAAGTGATAAAATAGAAGATATATAGATAGATAGATAGATAGATAGATAGATAGATAGATAGATAGATAGATATAGATATAATATTAACCGTGTTTACAAAGAAAAATTGTTGTCATTTGATTTGTCATAGCATAAATAAATTTGAAAGGCATTTTGCCATTTAAAATAAGTACCATATAGAAGTGTAGATACCACATCATTTATTCCTAGGTAGGTCTAAAATGCTGAACTAGCAGATACAGAGATCAAAGGGCTGAGTATATGGGTTGGTGGTAAAATTGTTGTCTAATATGCACACACTATGGACTCTATTCTTGGAGATGAAAGAGTAAGAAGTAATATGAATGGTGGATACCAGATATGAGAGGAGAGTACATGAGGAATGTACAACACAAAGAACATAAAGTATAGAATTGAGTAAAAGTAGACGATCAATAATAGCTCATGGATTGGAAGACATGTTATATTGCTGCAAAATGTTAGGGGAAAGTGCTAGGGGATTGTTAAAAGGGTATGTGAAAATTCTTTATGTGTTCCATACAGTTTTTCTGTGTATTTAAAACCTTAAACCTGGAAGACTATTGATATAAAAACATAATGACTTAAACATAAGACTTGTATGCCACTTGAAGTTTTGCTTTTGTTATTTGTACAGCAATAGTACATCAGTTGTATGAAGAATAGACTTCTCATACTTTATTATGTATGCTTAGGAATGTCTCCACAACCAAGCTTAGTGTGCACTTAATTAAGTTATTCCAAATATGCACAAGTCATTTCTCAATTTCTCCTGAATATGTGAGGCAAGGTGATAATACTATAGGTTCAAAATTCCCTACCCTTTTTGTATCCTTTGATGAAGAAGAAGAGGCTTTTGCAGGGAGGTAATCAAAGGCATACATAGCCCAAGGACTCTGAACTTTCTAAAGGGCAGACACTTTCTAAGATGCAGCCTGTGAGCTTTAATCAAACAGTCCTAGGTGCATATGCTGCTTCTTATTCTCCAGGGCAGAGTGGGCTTTTAGTGTTGAAATTACCTTGGTACTCTGAGCAGCTGGAGAATTTGTATGCAAGGCTTTGTCTGTTGGCTTAAGAAGAGGAGCAAGAAGGATCATAAAGAAAGGATTGTGTGAACTTGATTTGTTCTGGGTCACCTTGAGTCCCAAAAGTATTCCAGCTGCTTGAAACTGTGAATGACAGATCCTTTTTTTTTTTTTTTTCTACACTCATGTCCTTTACAGAATAAGGGTGGTAAAATAAGAGTTCCCTGATTGGTATCCCTCTGTGTTTTGAAATTGTGTTTATAACAAATAGTCCCAGAGAAGTAAGGGGGGAGTAATGCAGAGGTGTTATGGAAAGACAACCCTATATCATTTCTCTTCATAAACCCTTAAAGGCAAATCCAAAGGAGCAATACCAGTGACAACTGGACTTCCCTGATGAAAATCGATCCTGACTTTTGTAATTTACTTTATACCTATATTTATCATTATTTTTGAGATATGCAAGATGAAAGCCAATTGTACAAGTTAATGAACAGATAATGTATTTGATTATAAAGAAAAAGAACAGACTGAACAAAGAAAAGGCAAATGTAATGAAGTATCTAAGTCATGAATGCAGGTCTGGTGAACCCAAGCTACTCAACTTATCAAGTACCCACTGAGTACCAGTTAGGCAGAATAATCCTTTGCTTCTGTAGGTCATGACTTTGAACAACCCAACTGGACCTGGGTGGTCATTTTTATTTGAAGTTTTGAATACTTCTATTATCCTTTCTATAAAGCATCCAGCTTGCACTGTCAGCACCCTGTTGATCAGTGCTAGTTTCAGTATATCTGTTTCCAATGTATTCTGGAAGGCAGAGTTTTTGGCTGCCTTTTTATAAGTCAAATACCCATGTTTTTTTATTATTATTATTTTCTTTCTGGTTCCTTCAAATCCAAGGCCTACTGGGATTCAGGGTGCCCCATAGGCTCTTTCTATTAAGCTGCATAAGAATTTGTTATAACCATATATCTCAAACACATACTTAGTTCTCATGTTCTCAAGGAAAGTCACTGTCTTTTCTTAAACTGACAATGAGCTCATTGCAGGGCTTATGTGGAAATTTTTTAATAGTAGAAGTATGAATTGTAAGAATAAGGAGCCCCTTTCCTTCTTGGTATTATGTATTCTCAGAAATAATGACTTTCCAAAGAAAGTTTCTTTGCTTTGTTCATTTTATTTCTTTTTGTCTCTTTCTGAAGCAAAGGGACATCTCTGATGGTGGAAATTTAGGGCAGACTGTGAAAAAAAGGTCAGTATCATGAGAGATTTCTGATGGCTGGTCTTGAGAACAAGTAGTGCCCTGAGAGTGCTTCTCTTTATCATCCTACATGGATGGACTAACTGTGTTGATATTTGAATATATAGTTTATTAAACAGGTAAATTTTGAGTCAAGAGGGAAATTGGCAGCAAATTGTACATTTGTACAATTCTAATGAATGTACATGTTCTGTGAATTAATCAAAAGAAAATTATAGGGAGATTCTAAATTTGAGAGAAAACACATGCTAAGGCATTACTAGTCTTTCTTATAGACTGAATTATAGCCTTCCCAAATTTATATGTTAAAAGTTCTAACATTCAGTGTGATGCTATTTGGGGATACAGTGGTTAGGAAATAATAGAATTAAGTGAGGTTGTAAAACTGGTGCCCTAACTAGTAAGACTGAGTTTGATACACACACACATACACACTTGTCAATGTATGCCTGTAGACGTCAGAGAATAACTTTCCAAAGTTGCTTCTCTCTTACACCATGTGAGTCTCAAGAATCAAACTCAGGTCCTCAGGCTTGGTGAAAAGTAACTTTACTCATTGAACCATCTCACTGGTGTTAAATGTGTGCTTTTAAGGCATTTGGCTATTGTAGTTTGTTATTAGAGCCCAAGAAGACTAATATATTGTCCAAATCATATTTTATATTATGAATCACTTACATTCAGTTTAAGAATGAATCCTGATCATTCAATTAAGTAGAGCAAGCACTTATAATCACTATATTGCTCAATTCTCCCCTTCCTTGGCTTCTGTCAGACATTATACTTGGCATAGACATGGTTGATGAAAACAAACTAAATCAATGACCATGATGATGATGGTGGGACAGCAGGCAGACAGGAGGCAGGCAGGCAGGCAGGCAGGCAGGCAGGCAGCAGGCAGACAGGCAGGCAGCAGGCAGGCAGCAGGCAGGCAGGCAGGCAGGCAGGCAGGCAGGCAGCAGGCAGGCAGGCAGGCAGGCAGGCAGGCAGGCAGCAGGCAGGCAGACAGGCAGGCAGGCAGGCAGCAGGCAGGCAGACAGGCAGGCAGCAGGCAGGCAGCAGGTAGGCAGGCAGGCAGGCAAGGTACTGCAACAATAGCTGAGAACTTACATCTTGAACTACAAGCATGAAGCAGAGATGGTGGGTACTAGGAGTGCTGTGGGCCTTTGAAACCCCAGAGTAACACACCTTGTCCAACAAACCCACACTTCATAATACTTTACAAATAGTTCAACCATCTGAGGACCAAATGTACAAGTATAAGAGCCAATAAGGGCTATTCTATTTCAACCCATTATAAAACTCAGGCCACTATTACCTAGGTTGTGCTATTAATTATATAATTGTGACACCATTCCCTAGGCTGTGGTATGAGTTGTATAAGAGTAAAGAGAACAAGCAAGCAGACAAGAATCGGTATACTTGATTTTCTCTAACGTTGACACTGGTGGTGATGCAACTAGCTGTTTAACTTTGTGCCTTGGTATCTCAAAATAATGTAATGTGACATGGAACTGTAAGTCAAATATCTGTTTCCCAAACCTGTTTATTGTTAGTATGTTTTATCACAGCAACATAACTGAAACAAAAATAGTGATTGGTGAATTTTATTAATATTAACCAATAGCTAGATAATGGCAATTTGAAATTCAAGAAGATGGTTGTTGAATTTGGGTTAACTATGTCATGTCATATTTTCTTTTGTTTTCCTTCAAATTAGAATTTATAAAACACACATAATTAGCCCATTTTAATAAAAGTAGAGGTAAGATAAGTGAGAAGCAACTACTTGTGGGTTGCTCTTATAGAAGTCTAAGATTCTGAAGAACTTACTTTCGGAACCATTGCTCACTGGAAATATGTCACACTTTAGAGGACTTGATTGTGGGATAAAGACTGAATTCTTACTGTGAAACAGGATGGAAATGTGCTAACATAGTTGCCAAAGTGTTGGTAAGAATGAAATCTTATTATTTGGAAGCAAGAGAATTGTAATTAGGAAAAGGTGGGACAGTTGCTAAAAATACTTGAAGTATAACCATTGAAGGTAGATATGTCACATAATATTTAAAATAATACTTTAGTCTCTATCGATGAAACCCTTCTAAGGCATCAATATCAAGCACTGTACTTTTTCTATGTAACTTCTCTTGACAAGCTGGTGGGTGGGATCTGCAAAAGTCAGCAGTATGGCTGGACTAGGCAAAACCGCTTTCTCATAATAAAGCATTAGTACATATATGCGTCTTTGGTTGTAATTTAAGTAATCCTCCTTCATTTCCCCTCTGTTTAGAGTCATGATTGGAACTTTTGAGCCATATCTAACGTAAACTACCATTTATCCTGTTTGGAAGGATTATGGTCTCATTTATATTTACCCAATTGTATTAATACATGTACATTCATTTGTTCAGGCTAGAGTTGAAGAGGTGGTTGATAGGTAAATCAAAATGTATTCTATTATGACATAATATTCTTCTGAATACAAAAGCAAAATGGACCTTTCTTGATTGTGAAAATGAACACTTACAAGTAAATTCAGAGACTATATGGATTTTTTAATCCTCTGGCCTCCTAGTATCTCATCCCCAGTTTTGACTATAAGACAAAATATATGTAGTTATTGAAAACTTAAATTATATTTCTTAAATTCTTAAAAAATGGATTTAGTTGGCTGTTAGGTGACTTTCATCCCTTCAAAAGACTTCTAAGAAATACAATGCCTCTAGTAGTAAAATAGCAGAATTCATTATCTAGTGATATTTTGCCAGAAATAATAGTAGCCAGCTGAGAATAAGGGTTCAATAAATGAGAGGGGAATATGACATCTGGGTAAAAATGTGGAATATTGTGAGGGGATTTGAGGGGGCAGCTCTGTTTCAAACCACTGTGATGGAAATCATATAGGGGCAATGGAAATGAATTATTGAGTTCTGGCTAAATTCTTCTAGAAGATGTGAATTTGTCTTGTACTGCAAGCATTAACTGAATTGGTAGGCTATCATTTAAAATTTCAAAACATTCAGCACTGATGGGAACTACTTTTGAGGATAAGGGAATGGCCATTAATATTTCTATTGTTGGCTGATTGTCCCTCTATGTATTTCATATTTGTTATTCTCATTCAATTTTTATGACTGCCTTGCCAGGTAGCCATTACTTTCCCTAGTTGATACATATTAAATATGTGCTCATTTATTCTATCAGCTTAGCTGCAAGTGTGTCAATTTGGGAAAGTCTAATCCAACTTTTCAATGGTGTTTTGTATATAGAATATGTGAATGATATGATATAAATATGGATTACACTCTAAAGTGTAATATAAATATAAACACTTATAGAAAGTAGTCCTCACCTCGGGATCCATCCCTTATGCAGCCACTCAACCCATGCATTATTGCTGATGCCAAGTAGTGCTTACTGGTAGAAATCTGATGTGGATGCCTCCTCAGAGGCTCTGCCAGAGGCATAGTGATACAGGGGAGGATGCTTGCATCTAACCATCTGACTAAGCATGGGGACCACAATGACAGCTAGAGAAAGAACTGAAGGAGCTGAAAGGGTCTAAACCCCATGGGAAGAACTACATTATCAACTAACCAAACCCTCCAGAGTTCCTAGGGATTAAACATCAACCAATGAGCAATGAGCACACATAGAGAGACACATGGCTGCAGTTCCATATGTAGCATAGGATAGCATTCTCTGGCAGCAATGGGAGAAGACACCTTTGGTCCAGTGAGAGCTAGTTTTCACAGTGTAGGAGAATGCCAAGGTGCTGAGGTGAAAGAGCACCTTCATGGAGGCAATGAGAGGGGAGGAGGGATGGAATTGGGGTAAAAGGGGATAACATCTGAAATGTAAATACAGAGAATAGCCAATAAAAAGAAAGTAGTCCTATAATTTTTATATTAGTACACCGCCTTACAAAGGAGCATGTTTCAGTTCATAACAATAGCTGTCTTGAGTATCATTTATGCCCTTTACTCTTCTGTTATTGCCAAGCATAGAATTAACATTATGAAGGTGATTCACTTAGGCATTAAGCCTCTGTATGGCGATGTGAAAGTCATTATGCTCTCACATATTTAATTGGAAAAACAAAATATACTCTTTCATTAAAACCAATCAATAAATTCATATAATCAAGCACAATATGTGGAAATATACACACACACACCACAAAAGTTTGTTCACTTTCATAATCCACATATTTTGTGAGCTTTAATATTTTATTCATTTTAGAATAAAAGGAAACATGAAACTATGGGGAAGGTTGCTTTAAAAAAAACATCATGTTGGTAATCTAGTTTCCTATTAAATGGAGATGTTGCATTTGGTCTTTCTTACCTGAATCATTATATGCATTTCTAGCAGGCGCCATAGCACTTTAATGAGATCTTGAAAAGAGTTAGCAATTGTTCTGACAGGCTGCTATAGCCAATTTTTAAAAAACAAATATCAACTTCAATCAGTACAGAATTAAGCAAACAGTTAGTCATTATAAAGTCTTCTTATATAGCTTGGAATGGATGATCACAAAGCTCTTGCTTTTTTAAAAGTAATTAATTTTATTTTAGAATAAAGTGTGGAAGAGAGAAGAAGTGTATTGTAGAGGAAATCCACTGTACAGACAATATAAAGACACACGAAAATGCAGCAATTCTGCTTCAAGTTATCAGTCAGTTTCTTTCTTTCTCCTTTTACCATTTTTAATTTCTTACAGTTCAGTCATTATCCAAATGCCAGTCCTCCCTCCTACAGTTCCTTATTCCATCCCTTCCTCATGTCTCCAGGAAGATGTCCTTAAACCCCACCCCATCAAGACATGCCTTCCTATTCCCTGGAGCCTCAAGTGTCTCTAGGGTTAGGCTGTCTTCTCTCACTGAGGCCAGACCAGGCAGTTATCTCCTGGATATGTGTTGGAACCCTCAGACCAGCCCATGTATATGGCCTGGTTGATGACTCGGTGTCTGAGAGATCTCAGGGCTTCAAGTTAGTTGAGACAGCTGGCCTTCCTATAGGATCACCTTCCTGTGGTTACTTCAATTTCAGAAGCTCTGGGATTAGATATATAGATATATATATATATATAGATAGATAGATAGATAGATAGATAGATAGATAGATAGATAGATAGATGGATGGATGGATGGATGGATGGATGGATGGATGGATAGATAGATAGATAGATAGATAGATAGATAGATAGATAGATAGATAGACAGATAGAGAGATAGACATAGACACAGACACAGACATAAACATAGATAGACATAGACATAGTCATAGACATAGACATAAACAGACATAGACATAGGTATACATAGGCATAGAAATAGACAGACAGACATAGACATAGACATATACAGACATAGAAATAGATATAAATGAAGTAGTTTTTCCAAATATGTGAACTTGGGAATGTGAAGGTAAGGTGACTTACACATCTCTCAAATCATACTCAAAACAAACACCTTACATTGATAATGTTTTAGTAGTCTGAATTCTTTGGAACTAATATTTTTTGCTCCAACCGAATCTTCTTTATGAACTTGGGGAAGTATAATCAGCCATCTGAGAAACTCGCTGACTATTAGCTGTCTATTTCCTCACAATAAAAATGGGAAAACCAAACAAAAAACTATGCAGAAAGTGAAGTAGAGAGAGCAAAACAAAAGAAGAAAGAAAACTACAAGGAGCTGAAGAACATTGCAGTGTTGTTTTTTGCCCATGGTATTTTTCTGGAAACAATTGCCAACATTTTTTGCATTGGTGGTGAGACAATTTTGTGATTATAGGATCATACATATTGCTAGAAATAGGCTTATATATTTTTAGATGTATTTTATACATATGTGTTTCACTTGCATACACATACGTGCAACATGTATGTGTCTATTGCCTAAAGAGGTCACAAAATTACATTGGATCTCCTGGGACTGGTGTTATCAATGGATGTGAACTACAGTGTGGGAATCAAACCAGGGTCTGATCCAATAAGTAAAAGTGTTCCTAACTGCTTTGCCAACT
Source organism: Micromys minutus (assembly GCF_963924665.1). NCBI lineage: Eukaryota > Metazoa > Chordata > Mammalia > Rodentia > Muridae > Micromys > Micromys minutus. Next base: position 89,274,648 of record NC_137970.1, read on the forward strand.
CCCTAGCATGAGAAATAGTTATAAACTGTATTTGTGGACAAAGTAATATTTTGTAGCTGATAATCTTGAACTGACTTCTATATTACAGGAATCTTTGTACCAAGTGTTCTGATCAATTATTACTTTTCCTAGTTGATAACTGAGGATCCTGATGCACAGAAATTGTGCCATTATATTAAATTTCTAAATTGTATATATTTTTCATTTTTCTTCATTAATTCTAAAGTTTGAACTTCACTCTTTGGAGTTAGCATTTGTTCTTAAATGATAAGCTTAAAAATTTTCACCTAAGATTCTGTGTTACCATTTCCAATCACAAATTTCTTTTTTTTTAATTGAAAAACTTTATTTTAAAAAACAAAGATAAATATACAGATTTTAAAATCATTTTGGATAACAATATATGAATACATTTTTGTCAGTACATGATTTTTTTAAAGTTTGATAGTATGCCTTAAAATCTTACTAGTTCCAATGAACATAAAGTACATGTAAAACAAGATGTAACCTGGAAATAGTCAAAGTTTTCTTGGTGTGTAAAGATTAAGCATAATGATTTTTTTTTTTTTTTGGCCTTTGATTTTCTTCAACTTCATAGGGTCTGTGAGTTGTTTGTGGAGTGTTCAGAGCTTTCTGGGGTTACTTTCCAATTATCAGTGACTGCATACTATGTCTGTTCTTTTGTGACTGGGTTATCTCACTCAGGATGATATTCTCTACATGCAACCATTTTCTTAAGAATTTCAAAAGTCATTGTTTCTGATAGCTGAGAAGAACTCCATTGTGTACATATACCACAATTTTTGTATCCATTCATCTACTGAAGAACATCTGGTTTCTTTCCAGCTTCCAGCTATTATAAATAAGGGTGCTCTGAACATTGTGGTGCATGTGTCTTTGTGGTATATTGGAGAATCTCTGGGGTATATGCCCAGAAGTGGAATAACTGGGTGTTCAGGTAGTACTATGTTCAATTTTTTTGAGGGACTTACCAGACTGATTTCCAGAGTGGTTGTACAAGTTTACAACCCCACCAGCAGTGGAGAAGTGTTCCTCTTTCTCCACATCCTCGCCAGCATCTGCTGTCATCTGAGTTTTTGATCTTGTCCAATCTGACTGGTATGAGGTGGAATCTCAGGATTGTTTTGATTTGAATTTCCCTGATGGCTAATGATGTCCAGCACTTCCTTAGATGCTTCTCAGCCATTCGATATTCCTCAATTGAGAACATTTTGTTTAGCACTGTACCCCATTTTTAATAGGGTCATTTGATTCTCTGCACTCAGGCCATCTGCCACCAAGAACAGCAGAGATCCAGGGACAAAGGTGAGACTGCAATGCAAGTAGCCTGGGTGCAGAGAGGTCTAGGCCAAGCATGGGGATAGCGCCCCACCATTGGTTCACGGAAGCAGGAACTCTGCTGTAGGGCCCACCTGGAGGGCCCCTGTGTATGGACAAAATGCTCAGGCCATCTGCCTCCAGAAAAAGCAGAGATCCAAGGACACAGTCCAGGTACAGGAGAGAGACGGGAACCAATCACAGACAACAAGATTGCAAGAAGATAGTGCAAGAACTTACCCAATTGAAACCAAGAAAACCTGGAAACACCAGAACTCAGCTCTCCCATCAAAGCAAACAGTGGAATGCCAAACACTCCAGAAAAAGAAGACTCAGACATGAAATCATACCTCAAGATGATGGTAGATATCCTTAAACAAGAACAGGAGCAAAAGGATAAAGAAATAGAAGCTTTTAAAGAGGAAACAAGAAAAACACTCAAAGAAATCAAAGAACAAGACAAAAACAGAACCAAAGAGATGAAGGAATTGAAGAAGGAATTTAAAATGGAAATGAAAACAATAAAGAAAACGCTAAAAGAGGAAACCCTAGAGGTAGAAAACCCAAAAAAGAAATCAGTAGTCACAGAGGCAAGCATCTCCAACAAAGTACAAGAAATGGAAGAGAGAATCTTGCTCTATTCAAAGAATAAAAAAACTGAGAAAGAAATTAGAGAATCAACATCCTTTACAATAGTCACAAAGAATAGGTTTGACCCTAACCAACCAAGTAACAGATCTGTATGACAAGAACTTCAAGTCCCTGAAGAAGAAAATTAAAGAAGACCTCTGAAGGTGGAAAGATCTCCCATGCTCATGTATGGAAAAGATCAATATAATAAAAATGGCCATCTTTCCTAAAGCAATCTACAGGTTCGATGCAATCACCATCTAAGTTACAACTAAATTCTTTATAGAGTTAGAAAGAGTACTTTGCAAATTCATTTGGAATAATAAAAATCCAGGATAACAGAAACTCTTCTCAACAATTTAAAAAGAAAGAAAAAAAGACAGCTGGAGTAATCACCATTCCTGTCCTCAAGTTTTTACAGACCCAGAAATGAACCCAATCACCTGTGGTCCCTTCATCTTTGACATAGGACCTAAGAACATTCAATGAAAAAAGGACAGCATATTCAACAAATTGTGCTGGTTCAACTGGCAGTCATCATGCAGAAGAATGCATATTGATCCTTTCTTATCTCCTTGTACAAAGCTCAAGTTCAAGTGGATAAAAGACCTCCACATAAAACCAGGTACCCTGAAACTAATAGCAGAGAAAGTGGGGGTAGGCCTTAGAACACATAGGCACAGGAGTAAATTTCCTGAACAGAACACCAATGGCTTATGCTCTAAGATCAAGTATTGACAAGTGGGACCTCATGAAATTACAAAACTTCTGTAAGGCAAAGGACACTGTCAAAAGAATAAACTGGCAATGAACAGATTAGGAAAAGATTTTTTCCAATCCTATATCTGATAGAGAACTAATACTCAATATATACAAAGAACTCAAGAAGTTAGACTTAGGGAATTCATTTTTTTTTAATGGTATACAGACCTAAACAAAGAATTCTAAACTAAAGAATATTGAATGGCTGAGAAGCACCTAAAGCAATGCTCAATATCCCTAGGCATCAGGAAAATACAAATCAAAACAACCCTAAAAATCCACTTCACATCAGGCAGAATGGCTAAAATCAAAATAACAGATGACAGCAGATGCTGGCAAGGATGTGGAGAAAGAGGACCACTCCTCCACTGTTGTGGAGTTGTAATCTGGTACAACCACTCTGGAAATCAGTCTGGAAGTTCCTCAGAAAAGTGGACATAATAATACCTGAGGACCCTGCTATACTACTCCTGGGTATATACTCAAAAGAAGCTTCAAAATCTAACAAGGACATATGTTCCACCATGTTCATAGCAAGAATCTTGAAAGAACCTAAATGTTCTTCAACAGAGGAATTGATACAGAAATTCTGGTACATTTACATAATGGAGTACTACTCAGCTTTTAAAAAACAATAAGTTCATTAAATTCCTAGGTAACTGTATGGAACTTAAAGCTATCATCCTGAATGAGTTAACCTAATCACAAAATAACACTCATGGTATGTACTCATTGATAAGTGGATATTAGCCCCGGAAAGCTCTGAATACCCAAGAAACAATTTACAGGACTTATGAAGCTCAAAAAGAAAGAAGTTCAGAAGGTGGATGCCTCAGTCCTTCTTAGATTGGAGAACAATACACTCATGTGAGGAAATAAAGGTACTAATAGAGGAGCAGTGATGGAAGAAAAGATCATGCAGAGACTGCCTCACTTGCAGATCCATCCCATATTCATCCACCAAACCCAAACACTATTGCTGATGCCAAGTAGTGCTTAATGGTAGTAATCTGATATGGATGCCTCATCAGAGGCTCTGCTAGAATCATACTGATACAGAGAAGGATGCTTGCAGCTAACCATCGAACTAAACATGGGGAGCCCAATGATGGAGCTAAAGAAAGGACTGAAGGAGCTGAAAGGGTCTGCAAACCCATGGAAAGAACAAAATTATCAACTAATGAAACCACTGCAACTCCCAGTAACTTAAATACCAATCAATTTTTCATGTAGAGACCCATGGCTCCAGGTGCATATACAGCAGAGGATAGCATTTTATGGCATCAATGAGAGAAGAGGCCTTTTGTCCAGTGAAGTCTTGTTTTCGTAGTGTAGTGGAATACCAATGCACTGAGATGGAAGAACATGGATGGGAGAGGGAGCGCCTTCATGGAAGCAATGGGAAGGGGATGGGATGTGATTTGAAGAAAAGGGATAACATTTGAAATGTAAATACAGAGACTATCCAAATAAAAAATAAAGTTAAAAAAAATAATCTCGTATTTATACTAACCCGATGTGTTTCATATGAATTTAAGAAAAGATTCTTATACATATCCTGTTATGGAATGTCTCAGCCTTCAAAAATGTAAGTGATAAAGCTAATACACCTATGACTAACCCACAAATTTTTCCTATTTTTTCTGTCCTCAGACTATTGAAAATTAACAATATGGTATGTACAGAAATTTAAATTCAGCCACGTGGTTGCTCTGGCAAGAAATCACATCCAAAGAAGTAGCTCTGCATGATCAGGTTGGAATTCAGGCATACAATAAATACACCTTTAATTCTTCCTGCTGGCACACAGACACATCCTTAGAATACACCTTTAATTAATTTAGGTAAGGTTAATTTGTAGAAGGAAGCAACCATATTTAAAAGTAATATCTAATAGAGGGACAGACAAAGTGACAAATTAGAGAAAGATTTGACAGAATGTGTCAGCGATAGTTGTGTCCAACTCCCATGAAAACAGCACAAGAAAGAGAAGGTATGCTAGAAAACAGAGCTGAGAGTCATGGGAAACAGTTTTACTTGCACAGTTTTACAGAGACAAGTTGTAGATAAAGACAGAACAATCCAGAGAATATGGAGCCATAAGATTGGAGCAGTAGAACAGATTGCCAGAGCTAGTTGGAAGGTCAAGCAGAACAATTCAGTGAGAAGACAAGAAAATCCAGTTTGAATCAGTCAACTTGGAGAGGAGTTTGATCCAGAACAGCTGAGTTGAACCAGATACCCAGAGTTCAATAAGCACTATAAAGGGTGAGTTTATTCAGGAGTAAGCCTTTGAGATGACAATTACATCTGGCAAAAAGGTTACATTTTTAGCTATAAAGTCCTCTCTGCCTATCTTACTTGCCTATTTGGCATTAAATCTTCACTAATATCACCTGTGTACAACATATTTTCTGGGATGAAAATAGTCTTTTGCTATTTAGAGCTCTGTTTTCATAGTGATCTATGTACATTGTGCTAAAGAAAAAGGAAATGATGTTATATGAATTGGATATTTTTTACTTGTTAGCTTCATATATCAACTCCCAATGTAAGTCTTATAGTATGTATAATTTTTGTTTTGTTTAGTATTATATAAAACTAAGGTAGAGAATAAGGATGCCAAATGACTTTACCATGGTATCAACAAACAAGAAATAACCAATATTGTGTTGTATATGTTAAGTTTTCATCAGATATTCCATAGGACTATTACATTTTTTTTCAAGTTAACCAGGGTTATGCAATTAACTGGGACCAATGGGCTGCTCATATGAACCACAGGGCTTTAGAACTTTGTCGAGTTCATTTCCTCTGGAGATACTAATAAAAATATAAAACAACTGTTATTATTAAGGCTACAAATGTTCCAATTGATTATCAACCTTCATCTCATCACAAGTGATTGAAGAAGAGAAGACCTTGCAACTTATCAGCACATTCTATATTTTAGACTATGTATGTAACAAAATATATAAATTGTGTATGTGTGTTATTTTATCCAGGCATTTTGCTTTTACTGTGAAAATACATTTAGATTATTGTACATTGTGCATCTAAAATGATTGTTCCTTTTTGAAAAAGATGACCCCAATAGCATCAGCAATCCTCTTCATGCACTTTTCTATTTTTTTTCAATAATTTTCAATAATCAAGTATTGAGATGGGTATCATTGCCAAAAGAAAGGAAGTATGGATGGTGTTTAGAGAGCATTCTGGTGCTGTGTGTGTGTGTGTGTGTGTGTGTGTGTGTGTGTGTGTGTGTGTGTGTGTGGTGTATTTACAGGTGTGTGCAATACCTGTCTTTCAGAATTATGTCTTCCACTATAGCATCTCAACTTAGTCTTTGAAACAGGGCCTCTTATTGAATTGAAGCTCTCAATTTCTGCTAGACCGACTAGTTAAGGAATCCTTGGGATCTGCCTTTTTCTGTCTTCTAATCCTGGAGCTACAGCTATACACAGATTTAGGGTTAGATGCTTTCTATTTGATTTGAGGACACAGTGCTTACAAAGACAGCATTATTGTTTACAGAGTCATCTCTTCAGCCCCCGGTGTATTTGTAATGAGCTGCAGTATTGCTTTGTCTTTCTAAATTATTTTCAATCTCTTCATAGTTCTATCTCCTTAGTAGAGAATATTCTTCTGAGTGAAACTAAGATGTTTATTTGCATAATTATAGATCTGTGTTTGTTGTTTCCTCAATTATATGTGGGCTTAATCACAAAAGTTGTTAAGCTATTGGAAGAAAAGTATTTGATAACTGTCTTTATGATGTGTAGTTCAGTTTCATTTTAAAGAAATTCTGTCATGTTGACCATTAAAACATAACGTAATCTGAACTTTGCATGATTGGTTGACAAACCAGTTTTGTTTTATATTTTACTGGTGAGTTCATAATTCATTGGCCAGCTAATTAAAGTGTCATTAAAAGTGCCTTGTGGGGCTAGTGATGATATGTGAATTCCAGTGTTATTGCTCAAAGAATATTCAGTTTAAGGAAAAATTAATGATAATGCTTTAGGTTTTTTTTTAATCTATTGGGCTATTAATTGAATTCAAAGATGATGGCTACTGTAAACATGGGAATTTGAGCTGGTTGTTACTTTTCTTTCTTTGGTGAAAAAGAATTTTGAGCAGTCTTCTCTCCCCCCATATAATTTTAGTACATTACAATCTCTTACTGAAATCCCTAAGATAATTTCTGTAATTGAAATTATTTGGCCAAAGTACATTTTTACAGTTCCAAATCATCTGACGAGTGAGCCCTGAATATGAATATAAACACGGTAAGCCTTTCTCATCTCCTTGATGTTCCATCTATAATACTGATGAAAAATTATTACTAGGAACTAGATACTTAGATCCTTGGTTAAGAGTATTTGGTGCTCTTAGGGAGAACCCAGATTCAGGTTCTAATATCCCCATGACTGTTCACAACTACCCATATCTCCATTTCTAGAAGATCTGACAGCCTTGTCTGGCTTCTTAGAGATCTGCCATGCAAAAAAATGTGCTTGCATACATGCAGGCAAAACATTTGTAAAACAAACAAATCTCAAGGTATTAAAATTATTACCAAATGATTGTTTAACCATAATAAAGATTCTTAATTGATATAACATTTGTGATAGCAAAAGAAACACTTCTTTCAGGGCCGGTAAGATAGACTCTGTAGACAAAGGCACATGTGGTGCATGCCTCGTGACATGAGCTTGACCCCTGGAATAAAGAAAACGGTAAAAGGGGAGAACTGATTTCAGAAACATGTCCTCTGCCTTTACTCCATGACTCTCAGAAACTGTGGGGGGAAACCATGCATTTTAATTAACAATCTCTGGGGAATAAGTATGAAATTCCTAATTAAATTCAGTTTAAAAAAATGAATTTGTTGCTTGGTGTTCATGTACATTGTGACAGTTTATGTATGCTTGGCCCAGGGAGTAGTACAGTTAGAAGTTGTGGCCTTGTTGGAGGAAGAATGTCACTCTGGGGGTGGGATTGGAGACACTCCTCCTACCTGCGTGAGGGTGCTCAGTCTGTTCCTGGTTTCCTTTGGATGATGATGTAGAACTCTTAGTTTCTTCTGCATCATGCCTGCATGGATAGTGCCATGTGCTCACCTTGATGATAATGGACTAAACCGTTGAACCTGTAAGCTTTCCACAATTAAATATTGTCATTTATAAGACTTGCCTTGGTCATGGTGTCTGTTCACAGCAATAAAACCCTAACTAAGACATACATGTCTTAAATGCTAGTACTCAGGAGACAGAGGCAGGTAGAACACTGTGAGTTTGAGTCTAGCCAATCTACATAATTAACCCCCTTAAAAGTATTTGTTAATTGGAAACTGGTTAGTAACTATTATTTTCATTAACTATTCTGCTTTTCAATGAGAGAGAGAGAGAGACAGAGAGTCAGAGACAGAGAGAGACACAGAGAGAGACAGAGAGAGACGGAGAGACAGATAGACAGAGAGAGAGAGTTATTTTGGGCTTTGTGCAAACTTTGGTGTTGCTGAAGACATAGACACGTGATCCATATTTTAAAACACTCTCCCAGTAATGTCTTTAACAACCCATTTATGACAGAAAAGGCAATTTCTTCTTACAAAAAGAAAGAACTGCTAGTAGATGAAAAAAACATTTCATGTAACTATGATTGAAACAGACACTATCAATAGTTTAGATTTTTATTGGGTCTTCTCTCAGAAAATTTCATAGCTCTGTGTCTCTGTTAAACCACATGCTCTCAGAGTTCAAAGAAAGATCAAAAAGGAAGGAAAAGGTGAGTAAAATGTAGGCAGTGGGGTAAAAATAACAGGTATGGTTTGGAAATAAACCTAAAAGGAGCTAAAAGGCAATTTGTGGTCCTTGGGTCAAATTCTGCTCTTGGCTCACACCCCTTGCTGCTGCCCAGATGTTACACTCAACAATGGCTTATTTTGTTACTCTGCTAAGGACACAATTTAGTCTTGGAGGAGTTTCACCTTAAAAGGTACTCAGTGGAATGGGTCTGTTTTCCACTAGCGTTTAAAAACATAAAAAAAGTTTGTACCATATATGATAACTTCTTAGACCTTTCCATTTCTCCTACACAGAAGTCCTATCACAGTTTACAAAACAATAGTATAGCTTACCAAGGGAAAACGGGGTCTTTTATATGACTTATGGCTCCTTCTGGGAAAATATGGCTGTGTTTTCTGGTAAACATTTATCCATCAGACTTTAGATAATGATAATTGTCCGTTTTTTAATCTTAAATTTTGTTGATTTATTAATAAATTCTGAGACTGCCACAGCATCCCAAATCTTTCTTGTGACACATCAATACTTTTCCAAGGCATTTGTTATTGTGACAGTTGGAATGAATAATGCCATTTATAAGATATGGAGAGAAATTGCCCTTTAAAATGTTAATGTAGATATGACCTTAAAACTGAGCGTGTAACTAATTTATTTGCCAAACATATATTGATTGTCTATTGTGTGCCAGACATGATGTTAATTGCATCTACCTCAAAATTTCTCCTGTTTACAGTGAACACATTAATGACAAAATAAGTGGTCTCATATTGTAATCACTCTAATATTAGGCCTTCTTCATTTTCCCCCAGGTCTGGCAATACGTCATCAAAATATGCTGTCCACAAAAAGATATTATATATATATATATATATATATATATATATATATATATATATATATATATATATATATATATATATATATTGGGTCCTAAATGTTTATATTCAAATCAAGACTGGGTAGCTATGAAGTCTTGCTACACAAACCTGAAGGATATGTATGTCACATCATTTCCCATAAGAATGCTTTAGACCTAACTATATTTTCATAACCTTTCCTAAGTGTAACTTTGTTTTAAAAGAATGCCAAGTTTCTTGGCAGCCATTATACACTGAGTCCAAGGAGGCATCTCAGTTTGCTCCCCATGAGATCAATGGATTCAAACTTGAAGAATGAGACCATTTGAGTAATTACAGGAAAAATCAGGTTGACAATAGTGAGAGAAATAGAATCAGTTGCTTTAATTGACTTAAATATTGTGAACAGCATGGTCAATTTCTCACAGGGGGAAACTGGGTGACACCAGCAAAGAAACTTGATTAAGAATCGATTTATGTATGCATTTGGTGACAGGTTATATTTGATATATGGATCTAGGAAAAAGGCAGCAAACCAATCATGTCCTGACATTTATTTTAATAGTTGGCATTTTCAGGTGATCAACTTAAGTTATTGGTGATAATACTGTAGTTTGCCTGTTGTATGTGGCTTTATAAAACTCTTTGTCTTGTGATTTATGAAATTTATATGAGAGGCACAGTAATTACTTGTTTCACTTTACAGGAAATGAAACAGAGAGTGAATGTAACCAACTTGGCCTAGGTACTGTTGCTAGTATAGTGTAATTCTCATTTGTTGAGACATCTATTTTGTCAATTCTCATAATAGTCCTGTAACTATCTTTTAAGTTTATGTTTCTTTTTAGAAATGTGAATAAGCAGAGTTAGAATCATCTGCCGAGCTAAAATGGTAGTAGACAATGTTGACTGTGCAATGGAATCTTTATGGCTCCAGGCCCTATGCTTTTTAGCCTCTAGGTAGTACACATTTCTATGTGCATTATTACCATTTTGCCTTTTCTGAGCTTCATGTCATTAAATATCCTAGTGTTCTGAGGCTCTTGCTACATAGAAATATCTGGGCTGCTACCTGGAGGGATAGAATCACTTCACAGATGTTGTTTTCTTTGCAGATCTCCACACAGCAAGGCAGGTGTTCCAACATTACCCTCCCTAGACAGTAGTGCATCATCATTTCCATTCTCACAATCTTTCCATTTTGTCTCTGGGGTGTTTTTCAGAAGATGTATATGAGACTAGAATTTTCTTAGGAGGACATAGAGATGAATGTGATAGCAATTTTCCTTTTTCATCAGATGTCTGGAGACCTGCTACTCAATCAATAGCAAGTCATTCCTTTGGGGTTTAAAGGTGGTATGAAGGGGATATGGGACCTTTAGCAAGGAGGAAAGAAAGAAAAAAATACTCCTAGTAATTAATAATTTAAAAACTATTTCATTTTCCTAGCAGGGGGTGCCCATTAAAGTCAGATGACAACTTGCAAGAGTCAGTTCCCTCCTCCCACTGTGTGGGTACTAGGGATTAAATTGAGCGCATGTGTCTTGGTAGAAATAATTTTTATCTGCTGAGCTATTTTGATAGGCTTCTTTTTCCATAATATTTTGTCAGGGGAAAGTCCTTATTTCAATTTCAGTGTCTCTTGTTGGACAATAAAATGGAAAAATAGAAACAAGATTGAGTGACATTGATATGACTCAAAATCATGACCCTACACAATGGAATCTTTTACCTTAAGAAGAATCATATAGTTCACTTCTAAGACAATAAAGCTGTGTTATTTCCTTTATGAGACTGTCATAGTTTGGTCTTTTTTTAGTTATTGTGTCATGAAAGTAATGCTAAAGGTTTGGTAGAAATTATTGCATTTATTCATTAGTTAGCCTCTTGATCGCATATATATTTGCTATTCATCTTTTGTTTCCTAGAGTACCAAGAACATCAAAAATATCTAATTATTTTTTAATAATTAAGAAAAAACTCTCTAGTGAAATAGCATAGCTTCTCTGGAAATAGAAAACAATACTGCCATTATTTGAAGACAGTGTAATGAACAACATCAAGTAAAGGAAGGTAGGTGAAGGGAGGCTTGATGTAATCAGTGTACACGTATTCTGAAATATCAAATATGTATAATTAATATGTGTTAATTAAAATCAAACAAATTATTAAAACCTACTGATAGCCTTTTCTACATAAATTCTATTTATTACAGGCTGTAGTGTGGACTTCTATATTCTTTCTAAATAACTTTCATCTTATTTATCTAAGTCTTTGCACTCAGGGCTTAATTGTCCATACTGGCTATCTAAGTTTATCTGCATCAGGAAGCCATGCTGTTGTGTGACATTGTCCTTAGAAGACATGAACAATTATCTACTCACTCTACACAGGGAAGTGATGAAAGATCCAAATAAGAATATTACTCAAGTCTTTATCATTTCATGAACAAATGAGTTTTATTGGAGTTACAGAAATATGGATGAGGATCTATTTACATAAGCAGAAATTATACAATGGCAGCTACATCATTAAAAATCTATTTTAGTATAAGGGACATGTCAGATGATGTAAAACCTGTCATGCACTGAAAATCTTACATGTAGCTCAACAGGTTGGAGACTGAGTGCTCTTTCCAGGTAACTATGCCGCTGAATTTTATCAGCTATTATTTTGTTCAGAATCTTCACATTAGTGTTTATTATGAATATTGATATGTAGTTGCCTATTTCTGTGCTGTGCTTGGTTTTGTCACTGAGGCAACATGGGCCTCAAAATAAATGCTGCCTTCTGTTCAATTTTCTGAGGGAGTTTAAGAGCATAAATAATTCATTCCTGCTGGAGCAGAAGTTACCTGACTCTGTTGCCTGCCTGTGGATCCTATTCTCCTAACCGGGCTGCCTTGTCTGGTCTCAGTGGGAAAGAGTATGCCAAGTTCTGCAGTGAATTGATGTACCAGGATAGGCTGGTACCCAGGAGCAAGTTCCCCTTTCTCAGAGGAAAAGGGGAGGAGGAGATAAGGTGAGGGGCTTTGTGAGGGAGAAGTGGGAGTGGGGGGGGGCTGGGATCATGATGTAAATTAATAAATAAATGAATAAATAAATAGTAAAAGGGGCTTATTCATGTATATCCCTTTACTGGCAAATTTTATATCATTATTTTGAATAATTATAGCATCCTTTCAATTTTAGAGATGTTTCAGCCTGACATGAAGGGTAGATCTAGTAATACTGAATTTCTTCTACATGTGTTTCTTTGAGAATATCTTATTTCCTTTCTCAGTTTGGAAAAACAGTTTTAGTATAGAGTTCTAGACTGACAGTTTTTTATCTATCTATCTATCTATCTATCTATCTATCTATCTATCTATCTAACTGTCTATCCAACTCAACAAAATTTGCACTAAGTTGTTTGCTATTTTTTAATTATTACTTTATTGTTTTGTATGTATAGGTGTTTTGTCCTTATGCAAGTTTGGGTACCACATGCGTACAATGCGTACAATGCCCTCCAGATGAGGGCATTTCCTCTTGAGACTAGTCTTACAAACTGAGCTGCCATGTGGCTGCTAGGAATAGAACTTGGGTCCTCTAGTAGAATAATCCTTTATCTTGACCACTGACCCCCCAACCAGTCCCTGCTTACTAGTATTTATGAAGATTGCTTGTATCCTGTCTGATGTAACCTAGGGACGAAAGGGATTATTTGTCTTATAGTCCATTACAGAGGGAAGCCAGGACAAGAACTCAAGCAGGAATCTGAAGGCAAGAGCTAATGAAGAGGACATGAAGGGATGCTGCTTATTGGCTTGCTCTGCCTGCTTCTGAGCTGGGACCCACCCCCAATAAGTCTGACCCTTCCATATCAATTACTAGTTAAGAAAATACCCACAGGCTTGCTTCAAACCCATGAATGATGGCATTCTTTCGAAGTGAGGTCCCCTTCCTTCTGATGACACTTGTTTCAGTTAAACTGGCATAAATTCAATCAGGAAAGTTGCTTTCATTCTAATCTGATCAAGATTTTCCTTGTCTTTCTCTTTCATTATTTCAGTTATGTTATGTCTTAGTGTGGGTATTTTTAACTTGGAGTTTCATATTTGCATACTCATGTATTTTTGACAAATTTAGAAATGTGGGAGTAGTTATTTTTCCCTTATGAACTTTCTTACTCTTTATTTTTCCTTTGCTTTACTTTATGGTGTTCTACATATCCCTTATGTCCTGGTTTTTTGTTATTCCCACTATATCTTTTTGTCTCCTGTATATGCTCATTTCAAAAGTTGTGTACAAGTTCACTGTTCATAATTTCTGTCTGTTCAAGTCTTTAAGTTCTCACCTTTTTATTTTTAGCTCCATGATTTCTATGTTTTTTTCTAAAATGTCTTTTTTTAAATCTGTTGGTATTGTCATGTTTTTGATATGTCTTTTCTTTATTTCCTTTGGTATTTCCAATTAAAACTTTTAGGTACAAGGGCATTTTTTCAAGTGTTTTGTTTATTTAAGATGGATTCTAGAGATTAATTTTGTTCCTTTCAATGGAATATTTTCTCTTTTGTTCATATGTCTCATGATCTTTAGTTGGATATTAGATTTGTAAAGACATTCTCTGCAGACTGGCTGTGCAAGAGAAGACCTTTACTAATTAACAGGATAAATTTGAGCTTGGGATCATCCTGCTGTGAAGGCTTAAAGTCTCTCATTTTTCTGGGCATGTGTCTGCTCTGGGTCAATGTGTGTGCTTTTGTTGATTTTACATTGGGCACAGCTGGGTTTTAACGTCTTAATTTCCCTAAGAATCTTCCCACTGATTTTTCTCAGGGTTTTAAGCAATTCTATTGTATCCTCCTGTCTGTAATCTCTTGCCCGGAGCATCTGTGAACCTGCTGTCCCCCTGCAGCACATTTATGAAAAGCTAGAGATCTGGGTTGTTGCACTTTGGGCCATCTGAGCTCTGACTTAAGGGACAGAGAGAGCAGTCCTTCAGGCATCAGCCAAATAGGTTAGAAAATTACCAATTATAGCCAGTATGCTGTCTCTGGTTCAAGAGAAGTAAGCATGTACGGATCTTGTATTTTCCATAAACTGTGCCAGAACAGGCTATTGAGGAGTTAGGGTAAGCACAGGAAAAGTCCCATTTTATTTCTAACCATTTATGTTGGCTTACAAACATCCAATTTGGTTTGTTGCTGCACTGGTTTACATTTTTTTTGAGCCAACACCAAGGAATTTTAGACAATATCATGTTTATGCAATATTTCTGTGAGAAAGTGAGTACCTGAAACTTCCTATTCTTGATATCTTGGTGGTGATTCAATGGCAGTGGCAGTGGTGTATGATGCAGACACGGTGACTGGGTGACAAACTGGAGGAATTAGAAAGTTCTTCACTGACAGTTCCATTTGAAATTTGATAAGGAGACTTAGGCAGAGTTTTGTTCACATTGAAATATATAATCAAAACTTGGAATTAAGGGACAAATAATTAATAGAGGAGGGAGACAGAGACAGAGAAAGAGATACAAACACACACACTCTCTCTCTCTCTCACACACACACACACACACACAGAGAGAGAGAGAGAGAGAGAAGATAGATGTTATGAAAAGGTCTGTCATATAAACTGCATATTACGACTGTCATTGTTAGGAGAATCTGTGTTCCTAGCTCCCAAACATCATTGTTGAACGTGTTAAGCTGTACAATTTAACTGTTCTTACCCTTAGTGATATCTATAATCATGCAATTAGATAGATCAGTACCACCACAGCAAGGGTCTAGAAGAAACTAGTTTATTTATAATGTGCTCTAAAAGGTGTTTGAGCTTTTGGCTCTGAGTCAAATCATTACTTCTGCATATACAGCTTCTATCTATTTGATCCAATCACCTAGGTAGTAAAGGAAGTAAAAAAAAAAAGGTAATACTCTTGTTATTTATGGCTACCAGCAAAGATGTTGTATTAATATCAGAGTCTCCCTATTGAGTTTGGATACCCATGGAAGACCTATAAATTGCACGCTTTGCTATCTTCTAATCTTGGTATCACTTGCCAACTTATATGAGGTAGGTTTTCTGGTATGAAATAGGTTTTATTATTTTAGTATTTATTTACAAGGTTTTGATATATTATAATTGGATATTTTATTTAGTTACATTTCAAATGTTTTCCCATTTCCCAGTTTCTCTCTCCAAACCTGCTATTCAATCCCCCCTTACTCTGCTTCCATGAGGATGCTCACTCCATTGAATACCACCTCACCATCCTAGCATTCCTCTACACTGAGGCATCAGGCCTTCACAGGACCAAAGGCCTTCCTTCTTATTGATGCCATATAAGGTCCCTTCAGCTCCTTCAGTCTACCACCTATCTCCTGCATTAAGGTACATATGATGAGTCTAAGATTGACTTCTAGCATTCACATCTATACTGGTCAGGATCTGGGACAGCCTCTTGGGAGACAGCTGTTTCAGGCTCCTGTCAGCAAGCACTTGTTGGCATCAGCAATAGTGTCTGGGTTTGGTGTCTTTATGTGGGATAGACCCCAGGTAGAACAGACTCTGGATGGCCTTTTCTTCAATCTCTGCTTAACAGTTTGTCCCTGGATTTCCTTTAAACAGGAACAATTCTGGGTTAATTTTTTTTTTTTTTTTTGAGATGGATGGGTGGCCCTATCCCTCAACTGGGGTGAAGGGGGCAACTCCTAACCTCTGGATATGGTCTCCACAAGATCTCCCTTCCATTTGTTGGGTGCTGCAGTTAATGTCATTCCCATGAGAGCCTGGAAGGCTTTTGATTTCCTGGCATCTGGAGCTGTTTACTACTCCTAGTTCTCCATCGCTCACTGGTACACACATCCATTCAATTTCTTGACCCACTGCACATAACCTTGAACTTGTTCAATACCTGATACTGCCCCTTTTTTTCCACTTACCATCCTCCCTTCTTCCTAAGTCCCTCCTACACTCTACTTCCCTTGATTATTTTGTTCTCCCTTCTAAGAAGAGCTGAATCATCCACACTTCGGTGTTCCTTTTTCTTGAGCTTCGTGCGGTCTGTGAATTGTATCTTGGCTAATCTGAACTTTCAGGCTAATATCTACTTATCAGTGAATACATACCACATGTGTTCTTTTGTGAATGGGGTACTTCACCTAGGATGACGTTTTCTAGTTCCATCCATTTGCCTAAGAATTTCATAAAGGCCTTGTTTCTAATAGCTAAGTAGTACTTTGTGTACATCACCACATTTTCTGTGTCCACTCCTCTGTTGAGGGACATCTGGGTTGTTTCCAGTTTCTGGACATTATGAATATGACTGCTATGAACATAGTGGAGCATATGTCCTTGTTTCATGTTGGAGCACCTTCTGGGTATATGCTGAAGAATAGTATAGCTGGGTACTCAGGTAGTACTATGTCCAATTTTCTGAGAAACTGCCAGACTGACTTCCAGAGTGGTTGTACCAACTTGCAATCCCACCAGCAGTGGAGGACTGATCTCCTTTCTTCACATCCTCCCTAGCAACTAGTGTAACCTGAGTCTGATCTTAGCCTTTCTGACTGGTATGAGGTGTTCTAATTTGAATTTTCTGAAGACTAAGACTAAGTTTCCTCAGTTGAGAATTCTGTGTTTATCTGTGTTCCCCATTTTGAATAGAATTATTTGGTTCTCTAGAGTATCCCTTCTTGAGTACTTTGTATATATTGGATGTTAGCCCTCTCTGGGATATCGGATTGGTAAAAATATTTTTCTAATCTGTTGGTTTCCATTTTGTCCTTTTGACAGTGTCCTTTGCTTTATAGAACCTTTGCAATTTTATGAGGTCCCATTTATCAATTCTTGATCTTAGAGCATAAGCTATTGGTATTCTGTTCAGGAAAATTTCCCCTGCACCCATGTGTTTAAGGCTCTTCCCCACTTTTTCTTCTATTAGTTTCACAGTATCTGGTTTTATGTGAACAGCATTGATCCATTTGGACTTGAGCTTTGTACAAGAAGATAAGAATGGTTTGATCTGCATTCTTATGCATGCTGACTGCCAGTTGATACAGCACCATTTGTTGAAGATGCTGTCTGTTTTCCAATGAATGGTTTGTCAAAGATCATGTGACCATAAATGTGTGGGTCTGTTTCTGGGTCTACAGTTCTATTCCTTTGACTTACCTGTCTGTTTCTGTACTAATATACCTTGCAGATTTTATCACTATCACTATGTAATACAGCTTGAGGTCAGGGATGCCGATTCACCTAGAAGCTCTTTTATTGTTGAGAATATGTTTCACTATCCAGGGTTTTTGTTATTCCAAATGAATTTGAGGATTGTTCTTTGTAACTCAATTAAAAATTGAGTTGGAATTTTGATGGGGATTTCATTGAATCTGTAGATTACATTTGGCAAGATGGCCACTTTTACTATATTAATCCTGGCCATCCATAAGCATCAGAAGTCCTTCCAACTTCTGAGGACTTCTTCAATTTCTTTCTTCAAAGACTTGAATTTGTTGTCATAAAGATATTTCACTTGCTTTGTTAGAGTCACACCAAGGTATTTTATATTGTTTGTGACTCTTGTGAAGGATGTTTCCCTAATTTCTTTCTCAGCCTGTTTATTCTTTGAGTAGAAGAAGGCAACTGATTTGTTTCACTTAAATTTATATCCAGCAATTTTGCTGAAGTTGTTTATCAGGTTTAGGACTTCTCTGGTGAAAGTTTTGGGATCCTTTAAGTATAGTATTATATCATCTTCAAATAGTGATATTTTGCCTTCTTCCTTTCCAATTTCTATTACTTTGATCTACTTTTGTTGACTGATTTCTTTTGCTAAGAGTTCAAGCATTATATTGAATAGGTAGATTAGGAGATTGTTGGCAGCCTTGTCTAGTCCCTGATTTTTGTGGGATTGTTTTAAGTTTCTCACCATTTAATTTGATATTGGCTATTGGTTTGCTGTATATTTCTTTTAGTATGTTTAAGTATGGGTCTTGAATTCCTGATATTTCCATGACTTTTAACATGAAGGGTTGATGAATTTTGTCCAATGATGTCTCAGCATCTAATGAGATGATCATGGGTTTTATTTTCTTTGAGTTTGTGTATATAGTCGATTACATTTGATAGATTTTAATATACTGAACCATTCTCATGTCCCTTGAATAAAACCTACTTAATCACAGTGGAGGAACATTTTGATATGTTTTTGCATTTGGTTTGCAAAATTATATTGAGAATTTTTGACTAGGGATTATAAATTCATATTAGCTCATAAGTCAAGTTAATTCACAGACACCATTCCTTGTGCCTACACACACACACACACACACACACACTAAAATTTTTGCTGGTATCCAACATGATGAAAATTGTTTTAAAAAGACTTAGCTTTGACTTTGCATTCTCACAGGATGTGAAGGTGCTGTGCTGCAAAGTAGCTGTTCTTTTCCCCCCATAGGGAATTAATCATTTCACTGTCAATGTCTACTACCCTTCCTTATTCATGTATATGCCTTAGTAAGCCTCTGTATTCAGGTGAGTTCAAATTCATTGTTTTAAACATTACCAGTTTTTTTTAAATGAAAAGTTCTCCTTTTCCTTGGAAGTTGTAAGTAGAGCAATTGATTCCCCTATGTCAAACCATAGAAAAATACCAGTATTTTGAAATTCTCTTGCTGTCCCTGGAATTTCTTCACTTTTTGGTACTCCCAAAGAAGCCCCATACTTTTTTTGTTGTTGTTGTTCTTTCAGCTAGAACAGTCTTCTGTTATTTATCTGCCATTCATACCTCTCGAATAAGTTTTCAGATGGCTATGTGAGCTTATTTCTATAAAACAGATCGTGTGGGTTCTCCTGCTTGATACTTCTGAAAACTCATTCAGCCATCTACCCACAATGTTCTGCATGTATCTCAAAATCTTATCCTGAAATTCACTTGCCATTTTTTTTCATAGTTTTAACCATGGATGGAAATGGGTGCAGAGAGTTAGAGCCAAACATCAGGCAGAGTTTGAAGAGTCTGGCTGCAGAGTGGAGAATGGAAGTGAGCAAGCTAGAGGAGTCAAGGACACTAGAAGAAGACCCACAGGATCAACTAATGTTGGCACATGGGAGCTCATAGAGACTGAACCACCAACCAAATACTATTCATTGGATGGACCTAGGCACCCTATACATTTGTAGCAGTTGTGCAGCTTCATCTTTATGTGGGTCCTCTAACTACTGAATCAGGGGCTGTCTCTGATTCTGTTGTCTGCCATTGGATTCCATTCCTCTACCTGTACTGACTGGTTAGGCTTCAGCAAGCAAGGTTGTACTTAGTCAAGCTGGGATTAGCTGTGTTCAAGGTCAGGTGGTAGACATGGAGGACCTCCTTTTCTCTGGGGATGTATATAGATATCTTAAGACAGAGAACTACAAAATAGAGGCATTCAGTACTCCTATCTTCCTTTCTTCTTTCTATGTGATGCATTATTTCATGTTATGACTAAAAGATAAAACCCCCAATCTTGGATTCCCTAATTTCCAGAACTTTATGTAAATTTCACTTCTTTATAAAGTACTCAGTTGGTCAAAACTTTCCTGGAAGCACAGCTGGATGGAGATAGTACATTTACATAGAACCTAATCTACACTTCTAAACACAGCAAATGAGGTATGAATCTCAATACCCTTCATTCTCAAGTCTGTAAGCATATAATTTTGTTCTTTTATAACATAATTCAATCACCACTTAGAGACCACTTTTCACCAGAAAGCAGAAAACAAAATTTAGGCGACTCCTAAATTTAGGTGGATTTTCTCAGTTTATTTTAAACACAGTTCAGGATTTCCACCACTTTATGCTCCTCTGATTTACTCTAAAATTGATCTAAGGACAAGGGGCTCATAAGTCTTCAACATAGGCCACAAAGATGCAAGGTACATTGTCGAGAGCTACCCTCTACCAAATGATGGGCCTATTAACCAAATAAAGTTCCTGACTGTCATTCCCTTTGTATACTTAGTATTTCTGTAGTAAAAATCTTTCAATGTTGCATTCTATAGTCCACACTTATTTCCATCCTGGTAGATCCTTTGGGTGATTGATAGGCCCCTCCTAGTCTACACATTCTCAATAACATGCAGGCAAACATCTAAATGCTTTCCACTCCTGGTCCTTTTAAAACCTCCATTAAATATGTAAGAATACTTGATTTTGAAGGTATATCAGATTTTGATTTGTATACATGTGTCTGGGATATTTAGGGTCATAAAATTTGGAAGGGGACTATAAGAAGTGAATAGCTGAAGAGAGGGGTAGAAGCAGAGGCAAATCAAATACATATACAAATGCAAAATGAAAGCAAGAAGAAAGCCAAGGAGGAAAAGGGAGCAAGGAACTGGAGAGGGGTAGAGATTGAGACTGGAACTGTATTTGAGATAGAACATTGCTTTTCTAGCATACAAACTAGACACCACACACACACACACACACACACACACACACACACACACACACACACACACGCTAATGGTGCTTAAATCAAATTCAGAATTATATACATACTAAGAAGTTAGAAGTATGTGGATGTGAAATTCAAAGACATCGTTGGCAACGTATAAGTTCTAAGACAAGATAAGGTAATATAATCTCAAAAAAAGGTGTGGGGGACAAGAAGATATGGGATAAGCTTTGATGAAAATGCTATAAAGATGCTCTTTATTTACACACTAAATTTGAAAATCAGAATGGTTAAAATTATGAAAATATCTATCCCAACCAAAGGATCTACAAATTCAATGCAATCCTTATAAAACCTCCCACACAAAACTTTAGGCATTGTAAAATAATCTTGAAACTTATGGGAAAATGGGTCCTAGACAGACAGAAAAAAGTCCTGAGAAATGAAAACAGTGGAAATGTGTCATGATACATTATTTTAAGTTATACTACAGAGCTATAACAAAAAATAGTGTGGTATTGCTCTAAAAAGTGAAACATAATAGATGGAATGAAATTGAAGATCCACATAGAAACTCCGACTCCCACAGCTCCCTTATTTTGATAAAAAAGACAAAAAAACACATGTTGGAGAAAAGTTTGTATCTTATATAAATGTCAGTCAAACAGGACAGCTACTTGTAGAGAAAAGAAACTAGATCTTTATTTTTTGCCCTAAACAGAACTCACCTTCAAATAAATCAAGAACATCAACATAAGATCTAATGTGTGGATTTTACATATAAGAAGATAGGGTACATGCCTGAGCTTATTAGCACAAGAAAGGCCATTTTGAACATAATTCAGGTACCACAGACCTGAAGCCCAACAAACGACAAATGGGATTTCATAAAATTGAAAAATTTTTCTGCATAGAAAAAGGCACCATCACTAGAATGAAGAGGTTGCCAGAATAATTGGGAAATTATTTACACCTGACAGAGTTCCTACCCAGAAAATACAAAGAACTAGAAAACAAACAAAAACCAAAGAAACGCAAGAAAACAAACAATACAATTAAAAATTGGGGCATTTCACAGAGAAAAATACAAATGGTTAAGAAATATTTTATCATAAAGTACCTCCCCTAGATGAGAGTTATGGCAATTAATAGCTTCTGGGAGAGAAGAAGGAGGTTTTCTTCAAGGATGTGGCTAAAGAGAGGTTACCTATGCTCTAGTAGATGGCCCTTACACCTATGCACATACTGGAAACACAAAGTGAAGTTGGTGATTTTGAAAAAAAAAACTGCATAAAATTGAGACGGAATAATAATAGTAAGGTAGGAGAGAATTTGTAGCTGAGGAAATGGAATTGATTAAAATCCATTATCTACATGTATGAAATGTTTAAGTGAGAAAAAGTATTTTTAAAATGATAACATTTTAAAAACATTGAACATCCTTAGCCATTACAGAAATGCAAATTAAAAACTACTTTGAGATTTTTGTTTTGTTTTTTAACCTCAGTCAGAATTGCTAAGAAAAAAATGAGAACAAATGCTGACATGGCTGTTGGAGAAAGAACACTTAATCACTTATGATAATAGTGCAAATTGGTATAACCATGATGGATATCAGTTTGGAAGTTTCTCAAAAAAAGAAATCTAGAAGTGGATATGTCACATAATTCAGCTATACTGGTCCTGAGCTTATTCACAAAAGACTCTATATCCGACTACAGATATAGTTGTCTGACATCGTACTCCTCAGATACTTGCTTAGCCACATTCTTTGCTGCTCTAGTCACACTGCCCAGGAAATGTAAACAACCTAAATGCCTATCAACTAGCAAATGAATGACAAAATCCTATTGAACTGTAAAGAAAATGAAACTATGAAAATTTCAGGTAGATGAATGAAAATAGAAATATTATACTGGGTAAAATAATTTAGACACCCCAAGACAAATGCAGCATGTTATTTTTCATATAGAGATGCTAGCTTTGAGTCTTTTGATGTGTTTGAATTGGAGTTCCTATGGAAGTCAGAAAATCAGTAAGGAGCCATGCAAGGGATTTCAAGGGAAAGTGGATGGAAAACAGACAGTATTAATGGAGGAAGGGGCTAATGGATCAGAAAGGGTTAAATGACTTGGATGATAGGGGGCAGGGTAGAGCAGGGAGTGCTGGGAGGGATAACTAACACTAAAGACCTTTACAAAGGCCTTATGGAAACCTACTACTGTAGAAATATATATATGGATTTACATGAAGTTACCCATAATAAGATGATACTGTCTTTTTCAGACACCATATATCACCACATAAACAGCCTACTTCCAAGTATAGGTTATCTCTTCTTCAAGTAGTTAATAAATGACTTCCCATAGACACCTCCCTCCATCCAACTATTTCAGGCTATTGTTCTTTGTTATTCTTCAGAACTTGATGGTAAACCCCTATTTCTAAAGACACCATGCACTTGAGTCATAAAACATGAAAACATCAAATTTATGCAGTTTTATTGCTACTGGCTCGTATATTTAGAGCCTATTCTACAAGGTTCAACTCATGCCTATAACTATTAATTGCACCAAATATCCACGTCTAGTTAGATCATAGGTCCTAGAGAAGAACCTATCACTAAGAGTATGCTGCTAAATGGACACAGTAGTGATGCTCTTGTCTTTATATCCATAGATTAATGGCATTTCCCACCTCCCATCACATAAGCTTTCCCCAACCTTGCAACAGGTGATGATTTACAGAGACTCACCACTACACAATACACAGAGAATAAGACACTTCTGACTGCTCAGCTCTAAACATGACCTCTATATCATATTTCAAATCTCAAGATTTGACACTCCTAGAAGAAGTGTCAGAAAGATTGTAAGAGTCAAAGGTTGAGGACATCTGCAGAGAAATAATATTTGGCAGACATGACACAGGTATTATACATATTAATTCTCAACAGCTGTGACTGTGTGCACAGATTGACACAGCAAAGATCCCAGTATGGGTGTAAGAGGGTCTCAAAAAGTCGCACCCCTAGCTGAAGAGTTATTGGCAACTGAAAGGTACTGGGGAGGCAGAGTAGATTTCCCTCAGGAATGTGGCCATGCTTCAGTATATTGTCCTATACTCATGAACATACAGGTAGCTTTAAATGGACTAATTAGTTCTTCTTCAAGAGCACATACAATTGAAAAGAAATGTAGTGGGGAGGATAGGGAAGGATTCTGAGGGGAAGAAATGGGGGTAGATTTAAAAGAAGAAAACATATTATGTACATGTAATTATATACATAAACTCAATATGCACTATGTAACTTTTTTTTTTGCAGTCTGCTGTCTCCCTACCATGATTGAGAAAGCCCTCAAAGACTACAGAGTCTCAGTGGTTCACAGAAGAGTTTCCAGTTCCAGATCTTATTTTTAAAACATGTGCTATCATTGTGGCTTGGCTCAAAAGCAAAATAGTTGGTGGGTCAATAAAAGATGTGTGTATGTGTGTGTGTGTGTGTGTGTGTATGTGTGTATGTGTGCTAAAACCACATCCTACCTTCCCCTGGTTGAGCATTTTGCAACTTTATACAAGCACACTCGCACACACACACACACACACACACACACACACACACACACAGAGAGAGAGAGAGAGAGAGAGAGAGAGAGAGAGAGAGAGAGACAGAAACAGAGACAGAGACAGAGACAGAAATGCAGAGAGACAGAGAGACAGAGAGACAGAAACAGAGACAGAGTGAGAAAGAGAGTGGAAGAGAGAGAGACAGAGTGAGTGAGAGAGAGAGAGATAGAGAGAGAGATAGAGAGAGAGAGAGAGAGAGAGAGAGAGAGAGAGAGAGAGAGAGAGAGAGAGCAGGGTTGCAACTAGGGGTACACACATAAAGAAGCATAGGGTGCTAGGGAAATACTTAATAGTTGAAACTACTAAAACCCATGTTAATCAAGGCAGATCTATCCAAAATATTTTTAAATACTGAGACTATGGCACAACTGAGTCCCACCAAACTCCTTTCCAAACCTATATTTATAATAATACATAAGCAAACACAAGTTTACTTTACTTTACAGCAGTGATTTCAAAATGTCTTTCAAAAACTATACTTTTCTAGAAATGCCAGAGGAATAGGCATGTGAAATGAAGGGGGCTTAGTAGGCAGAGTAATGAAACCTAAAAGTGTCCATATCTCCATTCTTGAAAACTAAATATTTTATCTTACATGACAAACACATGTATTGCAAATATTTGGTTTCAGGATCCTGGCAAATTTATCCGGATTTTAATGGTAGGCCCAATCAAATTATAGGAGACCCTGAAGGTTTAGAAACTAACTATTCAGTTGTGATCAGAGATAGATAAGGCTATAAAAGGAAGAACGTGTGGTGACTTTCAAGGTGGAGGAGGGAAACCACAAGCCAAGGAACTTGATTGGGCTCTGGAATCTGGAAACCATAGCAAACAGATTCACCCTACCAGCATTGTGATTATAGTATAGTAATTTCACAGAGGTATGACATAAATTTATTTGTTCTAAGCATGTTGTGTTTTTGCTATGGAAACCACAGAAAAATACTAGCATTCCCTTATTACACAATATGCAGTGATTCTAGAAGACTGGCTCAAATTTAGTTATTTTTCACACTGGACTTCTATAGAAAAGGTCAAGGTTTCAACATAGTCAGCTGGTCATTTCCCTCAAATATGCCTCAACATCTTTCCTCTTGTTGTTATGCAGGTTCCATGGGGATCCTTGTGATCACACCTCAAAGATAACTTTTCTCTAACTGTGCCCAGTCTCCTCTATCCCAAGCAAAACTAATCCCTCTTTTCTCTCTAGTTCATTACACATTGTGTGTTTTTCTTACTGAACTCAGTACAAATTGACAAATCTTGGAGAACCAAGGCCCACTGAACAACTACATTGTTTTGATCAATTATCATTTTCTTTTGAAAGGCTGTGGATAGACCTTGGGACCTTATTAATGTCAGGCAAGAAATTGCATCCCCCAAACCCTTATAATGCTTCGTATAAAATTCTTAGGGTATTTTAATTCATCAAATGATTGCTTTTTGATTTTTATACATGGATATTATATACTTTAGTCACATTCACTCCATGTCCCCCTCTGTTGTCCTTCCTCCCCTCCATTCTTTTTAAAAAAGCACTAGTGTTTTCCCAGGTATGTGTTTCTTTCCTACCAGGTCTACATGAGCCTTTCTCTGTTCTCAGTCACAATCTCTATGCTTATCCTTCATTGCACTAAATGCTAACACACTTTTGTATTTATTTACGTCTTTAATTCCCCCCTTCCTAGTAGACCTTGTTTAATGACAATATGTCAGTCCTGTTTACTGCATGGTATCACCAACATCTGCTATGGTGCCTGTCACAGTATTTAGAGAGTGAATGCATTGCTGAGCACATTCTTCTCAATTTACCTAGTATACAGGAGAATAAAATCTATTTGCATAATCATGGATGTTAGGGATCACAAAAGGCAAACTAGAGATCATTTCTATCCACTTTTCTCTCCACACAGCATCCAACCCCTCTGTCACTAATAGGACTAGCCAGGCCTCATCTCACTGAAGCAGCTGTTCACTCCCAAGAGGGAGAATAAATGGAGTCCTGGCACAGAGCTCTGAAAAACTGCCAGCTTTCAGCACAACTTGTCACTGTGTATTGGAGGCATTTACTTGAGAAAATTAGTAGGCCTTCTGTGCAACAAAAGTGACCCAAATCCAGAGCATTCCTATCAAGCTAGATCATTTTCTTTGCTAAAGCACATCAGAGAAGATGCTTTTTAATTTCAGTGATCAAATCAATACAGTGAGCAAACAGCCATACTGCATATTGGGTAACGTTTCCTAATTAGGTTGTTTTGGTAACTAAACAGGTTGTTATAGATAAACTGTTCATAACTACTAATTAGGAAGCCCCAGTGAGCAATGTGCTCTTTGCAGCTGTTATATAACTGAACCTACAGCAAGGAAGTGTTTGAGACAGATTATTCTCCTAAGTTTGTCTTTCCTTAACCAAAACCAGCATTACAAGAAGGTGAAATGTACCGAAACCAGAGTAGTATGATCAAAGGAATGCTAAGGAGATGTGCCCTCAAAAACATTCCTCCTAGTCTTCGCTCCACCTAAACATTCATATTGTTCCTGCAATTTAAAGCTGTATTAATCCCTGTGCAGTTCCCAATGGAATGTGTTGGGGGTTGGAGGTGTAGCATAGCAGGCCAGTATGGTTTTAGCACACATACACACACACACACATACACACACACACACACACACACACACACACATACACACACACACGTACATACACACACACACACACACACATACACACACACACACATATATATATGTTCACCATGTGTGTGCTTGGTGCCTAGATAAGTCAGATAGTTTCAGGTCCCAAGGGACAGAGCGATGACTAGTTGTGAATCACCATCTGGGTGCTGGAAATTGAACTCAGCTCCTCTGTAAAAACAAGAAGTTCTCTTAACTGCTGAGCCACATTTTCAGGCCCTAAAAGGTTTTGATTTTTATTTTTGTTTTGTTTTTAATTATTAAATATCCAGAAAAGAACACTCTACTTTCTGACTGTAATAAGGTAATATAACTTTAAATTTAGCCCAAGTTTTTCATACAAGGAAAAGAAAAGGGTTAAAAATGTGTCAGTGCTTTTATGTGTTCTGACAATGGAGAAAGGTCAGAGTGGTGCCCATGACTTGCAGATGAAAAGCAAGTGGATATTTGCCACTATGAAAGGAGAAAGATATGCCTATAGATAAAATGTTCAACTGGAAGTTTTCCTAAGAACACCAAGCCTGACCACTTCCTTCCACAAATGTGTTTGTCATATAATAATGTCATTGGGGGGCTGGAGAAATGGATCAGAGCTCTTCTAGAGTTCCGAGGTTTAATTTCTAGTACCCACATGGCCTGTCACAATTGTCTGTAACTTCAGTCACAGGGAATCCAATACCCTCTTCAAACCTCTGAGAGCACGAGGCACACCAAATGGCACAGCAACATATATATAAGCAAAAGATCCATGTACATAAATTTTTCTTAAAATTCTTTTTTTTTTTTTTTTACAAAAAAGGTCCAGGTCTTTTTAGGAGCACCTGTTGGGCAGATTCACCTCTAAGAAGTAGGGACAGAGAAATTACCAGGTAGATATGGAGATGGGGGAGGCAGTGTGCCTGTGCAGGGAGAATTTCAGAGAGAAATTCAGAGAGAAAAGAGAGGAGAGAGAAAAGCAGAGACAAAGAGAGACAGAAAGACAGAAACAGGATAGACAGAGAGACAAAGATTAATGAATATCATAAGTAGGATTTCTATGCTCAACAATGGTTCAACCAAGGCAATCTCTCTGAAAAATTTCAAAGCCAATCATGTCTCCTTCAGTTTCCCTGCAACTCTTTTCTAGGGCCTCTGGTAGGCAGTTCTTTTTCCATTCCTATACTGGGCTCCAGGGAGAGGATTTAAAGGATCTAGAATGTAGTCATCTACTTGCTTTTTATGTTTTATCTTAAACTAAAAAAGTTGATGCTTATTAAAAAGGTGTGGGCAAGACATCAGGGAATTGTTAGAAGGATAATTGGGGACAGGATTAAGATTAAGGGTTTAGTTTTAGGTGGATGGAAAGCTTGCCACAAATCCCTAAAATCAGGCAGCTGTCACCTTAAGCTAGTAGTCAGTTTTCATACCATTAATAATGAGGCTACTTCCTGATATGACACAGCACAGAATTCCCAATGACATGAATAGTATAATGTAAAAAAATGTTGGCTTGTATCTGTGAAGGACTTTTTATAGTCATAGAGAAATTAGGCAAATAGTACAACAAGTTCAAGGATGCCTAGAAAACGATTGGCCTAGATTCTTGGTATTTTCAGGTTCTACCCCTACCTCTCTCATCTTCATAATTCTATCTATGTCACTTTTTAGGTTCTAGAGATCAAGCCAGGAACCATATCTATGCTAAGAATATGCTCCACTATTTTTTGTCATTATTATTGGATATTCTCCATATTTACATTTCAAATGTTTTCCCATTCCCATCCTCCTCCCCTCCCCTTGCTTGCATGAAAATGCTCCCACTCCCAACCACATACTCCCACCTCAGCACCTTGGCATTCCCCTACAATGGGAAAATGAGCCTTCACTGGACCAAAGGCCTCTCCTCCCATTGATGTCAGACAATGCTATCCTCTGCTGCATATGCACCTGGAGCCATGGGTCTCTCCATGTGGGCTCATTGTTTAGTGTTTTTGTCCCTGGAAGTTCTGGAGGGTTTGGTTGGTTGATAATGTTGTCCTTCCCATGGGGTTGCAAACCCTTTCAGCTCCTTCAGTTCCACTACTGATGATAGCCTTTTATGCAAATAAAATTTTATTATGAATATGTTATTTTAAAAAATTAAGAAATATCTCATTTTTTCTATGTTTGTGATTTTTGACACTGGAAGTCCAATGTTCTCATTCTTAAAGACATAGTAAATAAAATATAAAGTCTATAATGTATTTTATTATAAAACAAACTTCTAAAATGTATATTATCCTAATTACATACTCCTTGGTGGTTTTTTTTGTTCATTTGTTTTGCTTTTTACTTTTCTATTTTTACTTTTTTCTTATTTCTTGTAATTATATTTACACACACACACACAAACACACATATACCAAGTGCTGTGTTTTAGTTAGGGTTTCATTGCTGTAAACAGACACCATGACCAAGGCACTCTTATAAGGACAACATTTAATTGGGACTGGCTTACAGTTTCAGAGGTTCAGTCCATTGTCAACAAGGAGGGAGAATGGCAGCATCCAGGTAGGCATAGCCCAGTAGGACCTGAGATTTCTACATTTTCATCTGAAAGCAACTAGCAGAATACTTACTTCCAGGCAGCTAGCAATAAGGTTGCTTCTGAAAACACAAAATATATGATAAAAGGCAAGTTACTCCAACCCAAAGTATATTATCCAATGAGATAGGAGCTTTTATGATTCATTAGAGAAAAAGGTAGGAAATATAAGGCCACAGGTTCAAGATCCTACCCAGATTCTGCATTTGAACCCCAGTTTTGTCATCTCTCAGCTGACTTTTACCAGAAGTAGTTACTCTTAGAAACACAATTTCCTCATTTATAAAATTCTGTTTACTTCATAGGGTCATTCTATGATTAATGAGATGATGTATATGAAATGTTTAACACATTGTCTGGGACATACTCAGCCATCAGTTAATGGATACCATTTTCCCATCATCTCTAAATAGCTTTTAATCACTGATCCACTAATAGACTTTGAAGAAACCATTATTCCTCTGAAACTGAATGTAAAATTTTGTAAACTCTTTTTTTGCTGAAAAGAATGTCCAATACTTTTAAACAAACACAGAGTTCAAAAAGCCCTTCCATGCAATTATGGTTCATTGCTCATGAAATAGTAACTTATCTATTCAACTGCACATATATAACAATATAAACATGACTGACACATATTATATATGTCCTGTCACAATATTGATGTCATCTCATCTAACAACACTTGGGTTTGCTAAGAATGAGCAGCAAAGAATAAAGAGAAAGATGGATGAGAGACATGTCATTGTGGACCTGCTCTTGGGAGAAGGTCCAGCTAGATGGTACACAATAGACAGTGATACCCTGCCCATTCCCTCCATCTACTACACACTGGTTTCATAGACGGTAGCCTTGATTAATTCTTTGCTGTAACGTTTCCAAAAGGCAACCTATATAATAAAAAAATCCATAGCTAACTGCATCATTAGAAAAAACATTCTTGATCAGGAAAAGAGCATAGTACTTTTCTCAAATTCACATGTTACCCAGAAGTCTCTGCACCCTTTCAAACTTCTTAGTAATCATTATCTTGGACCACTGTCTTAATATGGCTTTGATTTTGCAGCACAACTGCTAAAATCTTCCACAGGAAAATCTTTGCAGAGCCTGAAAATTTGTCATAAAAAAGACATGCCTATAATCAAGAATTAATCTAACTAACCATGATTAACACTTCATACTCAAGCCAATCTGTTCTGAATTCTGTGTTGTGATTCAGTGTGTCACTATAAAACTCTAAGAAGCTTCTAGCCTCTTTTAAAAAAAATCTCCCTTAAAAGAAACTATAAGATTCTCCTTTCAAGCATATCATCACATCCAATCTGAAGATGTAACATTTAAAAAATTTTAACTACAGCTCTTTATCATTGCCATGGTCTGGTTTCATATTGTAATTTATGTTCTCAGATATAGAAAAGTTCTGGTCAGATGTTATGTATCCCTAGCAACAGAATAATGCATTTTTTAAAGTTCATTTGGGAGACATGCACAGAGTATTATTTGGAACAAGGCAAGTCATCTGTACATTTTGTAAATCCATGTGTATCTGCCAAGTTCCAGTCATTGTACTAAGTTCAAAGAAGCCATAGTGAAGATATTCTTTGTACCATCACAAAGACAGGCATAGAAGTAGATGATGTTGATACACTATCATAGAAGACATTTACAATCAGAATCAATACAGGATACTATATAACTCACCAGAAGAAGACATCTAAACTAGAGGTGTCCAGAGAATACGTGCATGGAGAAATATTATAAACAATGGAAACTGAGTGGACAAATGCTTTGGGGTAAAAGAAAGCACAATATGTTTATAGAATACTAAGTAGTTGTATGGCTGTTCTCTGGGGGTAAAAAGATGAATTTCAGATGTTGTGGCTAAAGCCAAAAGTCAGACAATGAATTTTCTTACAATTCCTAGTAAGATGTTTAGACTATTTAGAAGGAAAACTAACTTCAAAATTTTCATTATTATTATTATTATTATTATTATTATTATTATTATTACTATTATTATTATTATCAAAATTGAAGGGGCTACAAAAATGTGTGTGTCAAGGTCAAATGATAATTTGGCTAAGTTGATTCTCACTTTCCATCTTTAATTTACTTGCACTCCAGGAATTGAACTCAGGTCTCCATGCTTGTGCAGCCAGCTTTACTACTTGCTTTGCAAGCTTTATTTGATGAGCCATATTGTCTACCTTGGCATAAGGAGCTATTGAAGAATTGTAAGCCATATAAACACAACAGGAATCGGCTATTAGAACAATATCACTGGTGGTAATAAGCAAAGGAGATTGAAGTAAGGCAACATTTGAGGAATGGAGGTAAATTTGAAAGAGATATATATTTCAAAAGAGGATGTATTATGAATTCAGTGCTCTAATACTTTATATAGGTAGTATAGGATGTCTTCAATAACTCCCTTCCGAACCACGGCATTCATTCCTCCAGTTATCAGAAAGTATTACATTAATGCACTTGATCTCCTACAGATGATGTTCAGCATTAGGCAATGAACGAATTCAGAGATTTATGCTCACCTCTCACATCAATAGAAGACGACACCGAAAGACCCTCCTCAGCTTGTCAGCTTCCCATGGAACTAGCCAAAGTTCTTATTGGTACTGCATTCTGGTTCAGTTACTCCATCTATCCAATCTGGCTTTGCCTATCTTACTGCTTTGCTCCTGACAGTTTTTCCCAATGTATTTCCTGCATACAGGTCCATGCCCCCATATCTTTACAAGGGACCAGATCAAAGATCTCAGTGTGCCTATCTATAAAATGAGAAGGCAGATGGGTTGCTTTGCTGTAAGCACTTCCTCCCTTTGTACCATTCATGGACTGTGGGATTCTTTGGCAATTCTTGCAGCTGTTTGAAAACAGCAGGAAACTGATATGACAGAAGCTTAATTTTAGCAACCCCAGCAGGACTCACCACAGTAATTAGAAATGTTTCACAACATACCACCCACAAATCTTGGACCCAGTTGGGGTTGACAGTGTCTACTTTCATATATATAAAATTCTTTATACCTTCCATGCCAAACCTTGCTTCTCATGAAAAATACTCCCATTCCCTGTGGACTAGCAGGAGCTGTGCAGAAATCTTTTGCTGATACCAGAAGTAAAAGCCGGAAGTCCAGCAGTTTTGGAAATGTGGTACAAAGCTAAATGTATGATTAATATATCAAGGTAAATATTGCTACTATACCTTCCCTCACCTTTCAAAAAATTCCTTCATAAAATACAAGGGAAATGCTGGGTTCTTTCATGAATTATGACAACTACTCCTCACTTTTATCAATGGCAATCCAGTCCTAAATTTTAACTTCTGAGATTTCGGCTGCATCAGCACAGATGATTCTTGGTGACTTCCTGTGATTGATGAAGGATATTTTCTATATAGAGTTCTCAAGTAAGCATGTATTGTAGAGTATCAATTTTAGAATCAGAGAGGGGCAAAGAATAGTCGGGGAGTTTTTTCATTGTAGTACCTCTGGAAATATGTGGTAACTTCAGGAGGTCTGTAAAGCCCCAGGTATGCGTACAAAATTTATTGGAGAGATTCTGTAAGAGTTATTAGGATATAAAATCTAATATGGAGGAGGTCTGTTGTTCCTGAATGTCTAAGAAACATTATTTATTCTAAATCTTGTGTTGTGCTTCATAAAGTTTAGGGAAATGAAGTTTAGATGACTTATCCAAGGTCGATCGCTTTATTAGCTAATCATCTCGTACTCTCTGCCTTGTTTGCCTCACAGAAAAACCCTGAGAGCTTTCTGCATCACTCTGAGTGCACTAGAGTTTCTTCTCTCGCCATGCCACTTTCCTACTACCTAAATGGGAGACAAAAAGCCCTATGCTGGGCTGAATAACTTCTATAATAATTACTTATCTAGCATTTTGTGGTTTTTCTCGGCACATGCATCTACTTTATTACCTTTGATTTGAGCCTCAAAACCTCTTTCAAGTGAAATAAGTTATGAGTTTAAGGCATTTCCTCTGGATCTAGGCCACCTATGGAATACTTTCTTTTGCTGTTAGTAGCTGACTCACCCTGAATTAATTACATGGTAGATATTTGTGTCTTGGCTGCCTCATCTTTAAGAGGATAAATGATAGCATCCACATCACTAATTTATTATAGGTAACTAAGTAGATTAATGTGTAAAAATTGCATAGTTTAAGCCATGAGAGTGTCCACATTTATTGAACATTAGCTGTCACCATGATAAACATTTGATACCTAACCATATAGGAGCCCAAAAACCTGTTGGGGCATATGACTTCCTTTTTAATCCTAAGCTAAAACTCTTTTAAAGAATAGCATGGAGAACTCAGAGTATAAATATAACAAATATAAGGCAATCAATCTTCCATAATTAACACAGCTATTAATTTATTTATGTTTAGCAATAAGCCAGATGTCATCCTTGCGTGCCTAATGTATCAAATTCTAAATCTGTCCCAAGAATTACGACTTATTCCTGTTAAGTTCACAGAAGAAAAAATCTAATCAAATCATTCAATGAATTTTATCAAAGCCTCTTTTGAAGCCACATTACTCATATCCCTCAAAAATATTTTTAAATAAGGAAAACACTCTGAGTATGATCAATAATTTGAGGTCAATTTGTTCTAAATGTAATATGTCATTTTAGTAACTTACTTCCCTCAAAATAACGCTCTATGTGAGCTCAGAAATGCTTTCAAAATGCTCAGAAAATTCTATGTCATAATCCCAAATGATCATTAAAGTCTGCACTTAGGGTGTGACTAAATTGTACAAAGCCTCGGGCAACACAGTGCTCTTGCCTCCTGGCTGAAAAAAAAAAAAAAAAAAAAAAAAGAAGAGGCAGCAGTGGTCACTTTGGCTGCATGAGCACAGAATTCCCAAATGTTACATCAGATGAAGCAGCCTTTGTAAATGACTGTCTCAATTACCATAAAACAGTTTCTAAACTTCTCTGCTCAAGTCCTTTTGTGCTTTGTAGGCTGGTAGACTGGACTGTGGGAAATGCATCCCTTTTTGGCAAGGGCATCCCTGAGGACAGTGCACATGCTCTCTGAGATTAGCAAAAAGGTATAATTGTGGAACTAGGGAAAGCCTCTAGCTCTTTTCTTTAAATATGTATCTATATTGCTATGTTGCAAGTTTTAATATAAAATTTTCCAAAAGGCTGTCTGTATTTTTAAGGCTACCACACTTAGCAGAGGTCCTGAATAGGCTGAATAAAATGGTAGCATTAGGAAAATGGGAATTCTATTTTCTAACCTTAACGTTTACTCCCATGTAAAATCATCCAAATTCTTCAGTGTCATAGAGAACTATAATATCAATTAGTGGCTTGTGGCAATAACCACACCTTTCTGTAATAGAAAGTTTCAAATGGAGATACTTTGACAAACAGGAATATAGTCCTGACTATCCTTGTATTAAAGTTGAAAAATAGGTTATTTGTACTGCTAGTATACAGAAGAGAATACTGATGCCTGGCCCAGGCCCTATGTATAAGACAAAGGAGACTCTGATTGGGCTTCAAGACTACTTATACCACTAGAAGTCATCAGCTAACTTAGTACCTCTTTGACTACACAGTCATCTATATCCTGAACCCCAAAACATGTTTTGGCTCAAGGCAGAATGTATAATATGGTTACCAACCAGATCAAACATCTGGAATCTGAAGCCTACTGCGAATTAATTCTGCTGCAATCAGCTTGTGACCTTATAAAAGTTATTTCTATCTGAAGCTGATTCCTCATTCAGTATGAAAGGAATGAGACAAAATTACTTTTTGCCAATTATCACATGCTAATATAAACACCTCCCAAACAGTAATTGAACAAAAAATTTTATTTTATTCCTCATGGAATTGGAAATTGGGGATTGAAAAATTCCCTTAACTATGTTAGTGTTATATCTTTAAACAAAAGATCCCCCTTGGAAGTCTGAGCTCACAGCGATTTTATATCTGGCCTTCCAAGGATAGGACATCAGTGTATATACAATATTTTACCTGCCATTCCTGTAATATCTCCATAACAGGTACTACTTGCACCAAAACCCATTCACTATATGTTGATGAAAACACTTTCTGCTCCTTCAGTCCTTTCTCTAGCTTCTTCATTGGGATCCTCATGTTCAGTGGGATAGTTAGCTGCAAGAATCCTCATTTGTATCAGTGTGGCTTTCGTAGAGCCTCTGAGGAGACATCCAAATCAGGTTTTTGCCAGTAAGCACTACTTGGCATCAGCAATATTGCGTTGGTTTACTGGGTGTGTATGGGGTGTATCCCCAGGAGAGGCAGTCTCTGGATGATCTTTTCTTCAATCCCTGCTCCTCTAATTGACCTTGTATTTCCTCCCATGTTTTGTTCTTCCTTCTAAGAAAGACTGATCAATCCACTTTCTGGCCTTCATTCTCTTTGAGTTCATAATGTCTGTTGGTGTATTCTTGGGTATTCTGAGCATTTGGGGCTAGTATCCTATTATAAGTGAGTACATACCATGAGTGTTCTTTTGTGACTTGGTTATCTCACTCAGAATATTTTCTAGATCTATCCATTTTCCTAGGAATTTCATGAACTCATTGTTTTTGATAGCTGAGTACTACTCCATTGTGTATATGTACCACAATTTCTATATCCATTCCACTGTTGAAGGACATCTGGGTTCTTTCCAGCTTCTGGCTATTATTAATAAGGCTGCTATAAAGATGGTGGAGCATGTGTTCTTGTTAGATGTTGGAGCTTCTTTTGGGTACATTCCAGGAGTGGTATAGATGGATCCTCAGGTAGTACTATGTCCAATTTTCTGAGGAACAGCCAGACTGATTTCCCCAGTGGTTGTGCCAGTTTATAATCACACCAAAAATATTCTTCTCAGCACCTCGTGGAACCTTCTCCAAAATTGACCATATAGTTGGTCACAAAACAGGCCTCAACAAATACAAAAAGATCAAACTTATTCCATGCACTCTGTCAGATCACCGTGAACTAGGGCCAGTCTTCAGTAACAATACAAACAGCAAAACCCCACATACACAAGGAAGCTAAACAATGCTCTACTCAATAACAGCTTGTTCAAGGAAAAAATAAACAAAGAAATCAAAAACATTTTAGAATTTAACAAAACTGAAGGCACAAAAGGTGCAAATTTGTGGCATACAATGAAACTGTGCTAAAAGGAAAACTCATAGTGCTCAGTGCCTCTAAAAAGAAACTGGAGAGACCACACACTAACAACTTGACAGCACACCTGAAAGCTCTAGAAAAAAAAGAAACAGAAACACCCAAGAAGAGTAGATGGCAGGAAATAATCAAACTCAGAGCTGAAACAAACAAACAACAAAAAAAAAACTATGAAAAGAATCAACAAAACTAGGAGCTTGTCCTTTGAGAAAATCAACAAGATTGATAAACCCTTAGCCAGATTAACTAGAGGGCACAGAGAGAGTATCCGAATTGCCAAAATCAGAAATAAAAGTGGGGATATAACAACAGAGACTGAGGAAATTCAAGAAATCATCAGATCCTATTGCAAAAGCCTATACTCAACAAACTAGAAAATCTAGAGGAAATAGACAATTTGCTAGACAGATACCAGGTACCAACATTAAATTAGGATCAGATAAACCACCTAAAAAGCCCCATAACCCCTAAGGAAATAGAAGCAGTCACCAAAAAGCTCCTGACCAAAATAAGCCCAGGACCCAATGGGTTTATTGCAGAATTCTGCCAGACCTTCATAGAAAACCTAATACCAATACTTTCCAAAGTATTCCACAAAATGGAAACAGAAGGAACAATACCCAACTAATTCTTGGAAACCACAGTTATATTCATTCCTAAACCACACAAAGATACTACAAAGAAAGAGAACTTTAGACCAATTTTCCTCATGAACATTGATGCAAAATTACTCAATAAAATTTTTGCAAACTGAATGCAAGAACACACCAAATCTATCACTCAACATGAAGGTGGGCTTCATCCCAGGGAAGCTAGGATGGTTCAGTATACAGAAATCCATCAATATCATCCACTATATAAACAAACTCAATGAAAAAAAGTCACATGATTATCTCTCTAGAAACTGAGAACACATTTAACAAAATTTAACACCCCTTCATAGTAAAAGTCTTGGAAATGTCATGTATTCAATGCACACACTTAAACATAGTAAAGGCAATATACAGCAAACCAGTAGCCAACATCAAACTTAACAGTGAGAAACTTGAAGCAACCCCATTAAAATCAGGGACTATACAAGGCTGATAAACACCTTCAGCAAAGTGGCTTGATATAATACTAACTCAAGCAAATCAGTAGCTTTCCTCTACTCAAAAGAAAAATAGGCTGAGAAAAAAAATTAGAGAATAGACACCCTTCACAATATCACAAATCATAAACAATACCATTGTGTGACCATCACCAAGCAAGTAAAGGATCTGTATGACAAGAACTTCAAGTCTCCGAAGAAGAAAACTGAAGAAGGCCTCAGAAGATAGAAAGAACTCCCATGGACCTGTGAAGCCCCGCGAGCTCTGGGAAAGGGCGGGAAAGGCGGTTGGAGAGGGAGGGGCGAGCGGTTACTCACTCCATGGCTGCGAAAAGGAGAGGAGGCAATCCGGCGGCGGCCTCGGCTGAAGAGACGGTGTGCGCGGAGAGTGAAGGCGCGAATCCTCCCCAAGGTTGCAGACGCTGACGGATTTGCCCAGAGTTGAAGTAGCTGTCACCTGGAGATATACAGCCATGAGTGGGTTTAACTTTGGAGGCACCGGGGCTCCTGCTGGAGGCTTTACATTTGGGACCACAAGACCGCGACCACCACACCTGCCACTGGCTTTTCCTTCTCTGCTTCTGGCACTGGCACCAGCACCGGAGGGTTTAATTTTGGGACTCCTTCCCAGCCAGCTGCGACCACCCCTTCTACCAGCCTCTTCTCACTCACCACGCAGACCCCAACCACACAGACCCCAGGATTCAACTTTGGAACAACACCTGCATCTGAAGGAACAGGCTTCTCCCTGGGGATCAGCACCCCAAAGCTCAGCCTGAGTAACACAGCTGCCACACCTGCCACAGCCAACACTGGCAGCAGCACTCTCACCAATGCCATCTCAAGTGCCAGCACCTCTAGCCAGGGGACAGCCCCCACTGGCTTTGTCTTTGGCTCTTCTACCACCTCTGCTCCGTCCACCGGCTCCACAGGGTTCTGGTTCACCAGTGGCAGTGCATCCCAGCCTGGAGCCTCTGGCTTCAGCATTGGCTCTGTGGGTAGCTTGGCCCAGCCCACAGCGCTGTCTGGCTCTCCCTTCACTCCAGCTACTCTGGTGACCACTGCAGCAGGAGCAACACAGCCAGCTGCTGCTGCGCCCACTGCTGCCACCACCAGTGCAGGGTCTACACTCTTCACTTCCATAGCCGCTGTTCCTGCCTCATCCAGTGGTCCAGCGCTCTCCCTCTCAGCTCCCGTGACAACTGCTGCCACTCCTAGTGCTGGGACTTTGGGTTTCAGCCTCAAGGCCCCTGGAGCAGCTCCTGGTGCCTCCACCACCAGCACTACCACGACCATCACCACAACCACTACCACTGCTGCTGCCACCTCCTCTACTACCACCACTGGCTTTGCCTTGAGCCTGAAACCCCTAGTGTCAGCCACTGCTCTGCCTGCCTCCAGCACAGAGGCTGGGTCTACCACAGGTCCAGCGATGACCTATGCGCAGCTGGAAAGCCTGATCAACAAGTGGAGTCTGGAGCTGGAGGACCAGGAGCGGCACTTTCTGCAGCAGGCCACGCAGGTCAATGCCTGGGACCGCACACTGATTGAGAATGGGGAGAAGATCACCAGCCTGCACCGAGAGGTGGAAAAGGTGAAGCTGGATCAGAAGCGGCTGGACCAGGAGCTGGACTTTATCCTGTCGCAGCAGAAGGAGCTGGAAGACCTCCTGAGCCCATTGGAAGAGTCAGTGAAAGAGCAAAGTGGCACCATCTACCTTCAGCATGCTGATGAGGAGCGTGAGAAGACCTACAAGCTGGCTGAGAACATTGATGCTCAGCTCAAGCGCATGGCACAGGACCTCAAGGACATTATCGAGCACCTAAACATGGCTGGTGGCCCTGCAGACACCAGTGACCCACTGCAGCAGATCTGCAAGATCCTCAATGCACACATGGACTCCCTTTAGTGGGTGGACCAGAGCTCTGCCCTGTTGCAGAGGAGGGTGGAGGAGGCCAGCCGGGTGTGTGAGGGCCGGCGCAAGGAGCAAGAGCGCAGCCTGCGCATTGCCTTTGACTAGCCACATGGCGGGGAGCTCCTTGGGCTGCAGGACTCCTGGCTTTCAGGTGGTTGTGTTGTTGAGAAAAATGTTCTTTGGTTTGATTTGTGGTTTGCAATGGCATGATGAAGTGCGTGGATATAATAACCTATGTGCTCTGGAGAGAGGAGTAAAGGTAATTGAACTCTAGGCCAGCATTTAAAGAACAAGGGCAAGTGGTGAATCCAGTGCTCCCTTGCTTTAGCTCTCCTGTTGGTCAAACTCATCCTTTAGCCACTCCAGTACAACTGTGGCAGTGGGACGGGGTGCTCCAGAGGAGAAGCTGGCTAAGAAACCCGTCTGGAATGGAGACATGGCTACTGTGCTTTAACTCCCTTCTAACCATGTCCTCCAGAGCCTCTGCCACGCAAAGCAGAGTCAACAGGGCAGACTGGGCTAAACACCAGTTTTGCACTGGCTACCTCTCACCCCTATCTTGTGAGCTTCTGTGGCAGGGACTGACTGCTGATAATGTCTTTGAGGACAAAGTGGCTGCAGATTTGCTCCTGAATATCCCAGTGTCAAACCTATCTTAGATACATAGCAGTCATGTCTGGTCTGTTTTATTTCTCAGTGCTCTACTGTAGCCTCTGTGGTCCCTGATCAAAATGTTGCTTTTCTAAATAAAGAAAAAATTGTGAACTCAGAAATAAAAAAAAAAAAAAAAAAAAAAAAAAAGAAAGAACTCCCACGCTCATGGATTAGAAGGATCAACATTGTAAAAATGGCCATCTTGCCTAAGGCAATCTACAAATTCAATGCAATCCCCATAAAAATTCCAACTCAATTATTCATAGAGTTAGAAAGAGGAATTTTGAAATTCATTTGAAATGATTAAAAACCCATGATAGCAAAAACAATTCTGGACAATAAAAAAAGTTCTGGGGTTATCACCATTCCTGACCTGAAGGTGTATTACAGATCAGTTTTGATAAAACTGCATGGTATTCATACAGAGACAGGCATGGAGATCAATGTAATAGAATTGAACACACAGAAATGAACCCACACCCCTATGGTCACTTGGTCTTTGAAAAAGGAGCTAAAAACACTCAATGAAAAAAGTACAGCCTCTTGAACAAATGGTGCTGGTTCAACTAGCAGTCAGCATGAAGAGTGCAAATCTATCCTTTTCTATATCCTTGTACAAAGCCCAGGTGTAAGTGGATCAAATATCTCCACATAAAACCAGATACACTGAAACTAATAGAAGAGAAAGTGGGGGAGAGCTTAGAATACATAGGCACGGGGGGAATTTTCCTGACCAGAACACCAATGGCTTATTCTCTAAGATCAAGACTCAACAAATGGGACCTCATGAAATTGCAAAGCTTCTGTAAGGCCAAGGACACTGTCAAAAAGACAAAATGGCAACCAACAGTTTGGGAAAAAATGTTTACCAATCCTATATCTGATAGATGGCTAGTATCTACTATATTCAAACAACTCAAGAAGTTATAACCTAGAGAATTAAAGAATCCTATTAAAAATGGTGTACACATAAACTTCTCAATGGAGGAATATTGAATGACTGATAAGTACTTAAATAAATGTTTGACAACCCTAAGTCATCAGGGAATTGCAAGTCAAAACAACCCTAAGATTCTACTTCACACCAGTCAGAATGGCTAAGTTCAGATGCTGTCAAGGATGGGGAGAAAGAGGAACACTCCTCCACTGTTGATGGGCTTGTAAAATGGCACAACCACTGAGGAAATCAGTATGGTGGTTCCTCAGAAAATTGAACACAGTGACACCTGAAGACCCAGCTATACCACTCCTGGGCATATTCCCAAAAGTATCTCTGATATCTAACTAGGACACGTCCTCAACAATGTTCATAGCAGCCTCATTTATAATAGCCAAAGCTGGAAATAACCCAGATGTCCTTCAACAGAAGAATTGATTCAGAAATTGTGGTACATATACACAGTGGAGCACTACTCAGTTATTAAAAACAACAGATTCATGAAATTCCTAGGCAAATGGCTGGAACTTGAAAGTATTGTCCTGAGTGAGTCAACCCAATCACAAAAGAAAACTCATGATGTGTATTCACTTATAAGCAGATACTACACCCCCTCCCAAAAAAAAGAGCTGGGAATACCCAAGAAACCATTCATAGAACTCATGAAGCTCAAAAAGGAGGAAGACCAGAATGTTGATACCTCAGTTCTTCTTAAAAGGGAGAACAATACAGGGGAGGAATACAAGGTCAAATAGAGGAGCAGGGATTGAAGAAAAGATCTACAGATACTGCTTCACCTGGAGAACCACCACATATGCAGCCACCAAACCCAAGCACTATTGCTGATGCCAAGAAGTGTTTACTGGCAGGAATCAGACATGGATGTCTCCGCAGAGGCTCTCCCAGAGTCATATAGATATAGATGAGGATGTTTGCAGCTAAACATCAGACTGAACACTGAATGAGACCCCAATGAAAGTGCAAGAGAAAGGACAGAAAAAGCTAAAAGGTTTACAACATCATGGGAAGAACAACATCACCATCATCCAAGGCACTGAGGTGGAGAGGGTG
The DNA here is from genome assembly GCF_963924665.1 of Micromys minutus. Taxonomy (NCBI): domain Eukaryota; kingdom Metazoa; phylum Chordata; class Mammalia; order Rodentia; family Muridae; genus Micromys; species Micromys minutus. The sequence goes on from NC_137970.1 coordinate 89,317,238, forward strand.
ATTGGGAGAGGGAGCACCTTCATGGAAACAAGTTGAGGGGGAGAAGGGAAGGGAGTAGGAAGAAGGGTATAACATTTGAAATGTAAATACAGAGAATATCTAATAAAATTGAAAAAAAAACAGAAAAACAAAACAAAAACAAAAAGACCTTGTCTGAAAAAAAATTATCTGTCTTTACTGCTCAATAGTTTTTTATTAGGACTATCGCTTCTTCATTCAACCCTTCATTTAATATGCATTCTTCTATACAAAACTCTGGGCCATTCAAGCAAAAGGACATCAGTCTCTCTCCTACCCAACATCACATTCCAGCAAGATGCCGCCTCTAAGGAAAAGTCATGCTGCAAGGTTTCATAAGTATTCTTATTTAAAGAAAACAATTTATTTGAAGGTAATGGAATCTCAGATCAATGTTTAGTGCTCTATACTATGTGCTTATATCTGTTCCCAATCTATGTATCCATTTTCACTCTTTTCTTTTTAATCTTTTATATTAGCATATAAAACATTAGGCTTCATTATATCATTGTCAAGCATAGCTGGTATTTCTTGATCTGCATCTTCTTTTTCTTCCTATTCCTGCTCCCTATATCTTGAACCCTTCAGATCCTAGAAAGACCTTAGGCTTTCAGGTCACATGTGCCTCCCCCCACCTCTTTTTTCCTCTTGAAGTCTCCTACCTGATTATATCACAAACACAAACACACACACACACACACACACACACACACACACACACACACATACACTTAAAACTAGGATTCACATAGAAGAGAAAGCAGTAAAAAAATTGTCTGAATCAATGTTACCTTACTTAATAAAATATTTTCCAGATCCATTTTCTGAAATTTTGATAATTTAATTTTCTTTTATGCATATTGTATGCATATACCATATTTTCAGGATCCATTCATCTGTTATTGAGTATCTAGACTGGCTTAATTTCCTTGAAATTTTGAATAATGGAGCAATAAACAATGGTTGTTTCTATGATAGGATATTGAGTCATTTGAGCATTTGACCAAACGTAGTATAATTGGGTCATAAGATAGCTCTGTCTTATCTTCATGACCAAGATTTTCCTCATTCTGTAAGCTGTTATCTGTTAATAATGCCCTTTGTAGCTCAGCAGGTTTTTACTTTCATATGATCCTGTTTGTCAGTTCTTGGAGTTATTCTCTGTGCAACTAGAGAACTGTTCATACACTTCTCCATATCTATATCTTTTTGTTGTTATTGTTAGACATTCCTTTCTCCTTTTGTCATGTATAGCTATAAAACGAGTTTCATTATGATACCTCATGCATGTATCTAATATACTTTGATTATTAGTCCCCTATTATTATATCCTCCTCTCTTCTTTCCCTGTTCTCTTCCCTCTACCTTCAAGTTCTCCTTCTGCTTTCATGTGTTGTCTCTTTTGCTTTCTCTTTCACCTTTGATTATTATTGTTACATGCTATCATATTGCTGAGATTTTATGAGTGTGGTTTTCCCTTCCAAGTGTTTTGTGATTTCATAAGATCTTTTATCCATTTTGAGCTGGTTTTTGTACAGGTGAAAATGTGGGTCTAATTTTATTCTTTGCACATGGTGTCACCACTGTCTCTTGCTTTTTTATCACTGAAATACATACTTATAAATAGGTTAGAATGATCATTCTTCAAAGAATAGATTATAAATCTGCTGTGAGCCATGTCTATGTTTTTTCAACATGAAGCTGTGTATTTAGATCATAGGTAAATCTACTGTCAGTCTAATTCTATTTGGAATGTTAGTTATTTTGCATAAAATTTACTGTTATTATTTTCAGTAGGAAGTTTTCTTTGAGAGATTCTTAGGGAGAAAATTGAGACATAAAACTCAGGAACAACCTATTATCATTTTATCAAATGTAGGTTCAATTTTCACCTCATTTAGGTTTGTATTTTCTTGGTTTAGAAACTAATCTCATGACATACACAAACTATCTTTCCGAAGGATTAAATTGACATGAACTCTGAGTTGATTGGACACATATTGGTCAATTATAATTTCAACCAACTATCAAAGAAGCAGAGGAAGATTTCTTTTACATTTGCTGCATCAGTTGAAAGACTGAAAACTATGGGAACCTAATTTTCCCTACCAACTTAAAAAGAAGAGATAAGAATGGATTTGATTAGAGTTTAGGATGAACATTTTTCATTTTAAACAAATCTTCTTGCAGCACGGTAGTGGTGATTTTCTACAAAAAGCAATAATCCAAGTTTTTAAAAGGTTTTCTGTTATAGAAATACAACTTTATTTCCTTGTCTCATACACATGAAATATTCTTAAAAATCTCTATCGAGGCAAAATGTCCCAGTTACATGACCTCAGAGAGACAGATGCTGGTAGTGCCAACCTTCTTGTTACATTTGGATAACGCTTTAAATAAAAGGAAAGGATAGAAAATATGAACTACTTGAAGATTGCTTCATTATTATTCCGGGCCTTTAGCCTTAAAAATAAAAGAGGAATCTGAGACTCTCTTTGGTACCTAACATCATTATTAGTCATACTAGGCTCTCTGGCTGCACAAGGCCTAGATGTATATTAAAACTGAGAGTTGGTTTTCCATCATCAGAGAGAGAACTGAGCCTGAAAACCTCAAAGACATTACAGCTTTTGCATAGCATTTTATTTATAAGTAAGTTAGTATGGTTATTGTTTTTATCTGTCCTATATTTTGTATATATCAAAGATAGCCAGTCCAGAAAGGATTTATATTTTCTGAGATATTCCCTTCCCTTTTGTACCAAACAGCTAATCAGAGTGTTAAGTCAAGCTCCCACCAACAGGATGATATGCATTCACCACCTATATCCAGGATAATGACAGAAACCAACTTGGCCCGGTGTGCTTGCTAGCTCAGTTTGGGTTCCTCCTTAACTCCCTGCTAAATAAATTGTTTTGTGGAGTTACTTTCACTTTGTTCATGTGTTCCTTTGGGGGATATTGAGACTTGTCTTTGTTGTTGCTAACAATATGAATAATAAACGTATAATGTAATATACTTTGGCTTCTCAGTCATTAGCATCTTAAGGCAGCTAAACAAATAGAGATATGCATTCCAATGGACATCAGAGTTCACTAGGGACATCTGTCTGTAGTTCAAGATAAACAACTTCTGGGCCTTGATATGGATGCCTTCTCAGAGGCTCTGCAAGAGCCATACTGATACATTTGAGAATGCTTGCAGCTAACCATTAGACTAAACATGAGGACCCCAATGAAGGAGCTAGAAAAAGGACTGAAGGAGCTGAAAGGGTCTGCAACCCCATGGGAAGAACAAAATTATCAACTAACCAAACCCACCACAGCTCCTAGGGACTAAAACACCAACTAATAAGTTTGCATGGAAAGACCCATGGCCCCAGGTGCATATGCAGCAAAAGATAGCATTTTCTTACATCAATTTAGTCCAGTGAAGGCTCATTTTCCAAGTGTAGGGGAACACTAAGGTGCTGAGGTAGGAGAGGGTGGTTAGGAGAAAGAGCACCTTTATGGAGACAATAGCAGGTAGAGGGGAGGTGGGATTGTGGGAGAGGATTAACTTCTGAAATGTAAATGCAGAGAATATCTAATTTTTTAAAACCGCTTTAAAAATCAGTGGAGGGTAAAACATTTTGAATGTCTCTAGAAAAAAAAATGTGACCCTCAATAGCCCCAGGTGTACGTATCTTCACTGGAAACATCATGTTAAGCTTTGTCAAAGTCATTCTAGACACACACCCCCAAATATGAGAGAAATAATGACATGGGCCAGATCAGAGTCTACTCTAGCTTTCTACTATGTAAAATGTAAGTAAACAAATCACAAATCAAATGTCTATTTGAGAAGTATCTTTCTCAAGTAGAATAACCTAAAAATTATTCACATGTGCTTGACTGCAAATTTTAGCCTCTCACAATTATACAGATGGGATAGAGAGAGAGTTCAAGAGTATGCGACTATGGGGCTCTGGTGTATCCAAACAATTATTTCAAGACTAAGTACATCAAATAGCCCAAAGTTTGTCTGTCTCTCTGAAATGGAAATAAGAGAATTTCAATATAAATATGAGTCATACCACCAGCTTGTATTGTGGCCTCTGGCGACTCAGTGATATTTTTGCTGTGCCTGAGTTTCCCAGCTCCTATCTGTCACTGGGGCTGCCAACCTACTCCCAGCAGACTCTCATGCTTGTGGCACATCTCATTCAGAATGTCTTATTTGAAAAGCTTTCACCTTGACCATCACTGATGCCTGAAATAATATCACACCAGAATAGTTGTACACTGAAGTCGATCTCTGACTATATCCTAAGGTTGGGTTTCATGCCAATGCACTTCTTTGTGGCTAGCTGTTAAAAAATAACAGTGACTCCAGGATCCCTACTTAATAGGTGACTCCTCTGCACCTATGTCCTACTTATTCTAGAAAAATATGGTTTCCCTATGTTTCATAGATGGCACAATGAAAATAAATGTGGTAAGACTTAAAATTTAAGTAGGAATAAAAATGCAAAGACACCTTCAGACTTTAAAAATAATATGTAGATTGATTTAATACCTTAGCTTTTCTAGGATAATAATTCTAGGAAAAAAACAAAAAAGAGAATAATGTTTTGCTTCATGTTACTTTCTGTCCTACATGTACTTTATGCTTATGGTAACTAGTGGGATTTCAATGCATGCTACCAAACCTCTAAAAAATTAAGTACTGACAAAAAATATTCATATAGTGTTATGCCAAAATGCCTTTAAAAATTGTATATGTATCCCTCTTTTTTAAAATTAAGTTGTAAGAGAGAAAAAAAGTTACCACTGGTACTGACTCTTGAAAACATACCACCCCATTCTCCTTATCTTCCTTAACTCCGTGCCAAGTTCAGGAATGGCTCTGAAACAAAGCTGTAGCTACTTGTTTTTACATCTTCATGGTGTGAGTCACTCCTCTACTCTAAAAAGGCACAAAAACCATAGAAAATTTGTGCCCATATCCATCCCCATAGAGATTATTTTTTCAATAATGCAAAGCATCTGAGGTACTTTTTAAAAGATTAATTGTTTTGTTTTATGTATATGGGTGCTTTACCTGCATGTATGTCTGTGCACTGTTTGCAGGCAGAGCCTTTGAAAGACAGAGGAGCACTTTAGAGCCTTCTAGAACTGGAGTTACAGACAGTTGTGAGCTGCCATGTAGTTGCTAGGAACCAAACCTGGGTCCTCTGGGAGAACAGCCAGTGTGCCCTTAACTGCTAAGCCATTTTTTACAGCCCATCGGGTAAGGTAAATTCTAAAATAAAAATGCTCAATTTGATTCCCTAGGCATTCTTACTTTGTTGTTGTTGTTTAACAAAATATCTTCCCTCCATCTCTGTACACCAACTGCTTCATCAGACACAATTTGAAAGCTGTTCCCTAAGACTGTCTTTATCCTCAATGAAAGATGTAACACTACTATTACCTAACAAGATTCTGAGTTCCTGTCCTTTGCATGGGTAATTTAATAAGATTCCCAGGAAATCCTTATGCACAATAAATCCTGAGACGTATTATTTTAAATAATTGTGTCATCAGTAGTCTAATAAACCCTAAGAATTCTTCATTCTGAATCAGATTCATATATGACTCTACCAATTCACTTATTCATTCATGATCTGGAGGCTCATAAAAGGTCTCTGAGTAGTATGCTAGAAAACAAAATTCATATTCTGTTAAAATCTTAAACTAGAGGTATACCTGACTAACAGTAAACTACAAGAAACCTTGAAGACTCATGAGGATACTTTGAAAGTGAGGTAGAGTGAAACAGTGTACATGTCACAAGATGTAAGTGGTAATCCATGATATTATCAATGAGGGCTGATTTATGCTACTGAAACCAATTCCTAATACTAATAGATTTCAGTCCTACAAACTTACCTTTCTTGCTGGTCTCATCTAGTAGGTCAGAAAAGGATGGTATTTAGTATAGATCTCTGTAAAAGATTTGATAAAAGCTGTAGACTTTTATGTGGGTCCTCAATTCTATTCCATTGATCAATGTGCATCTTCTAATTCATATTAGAGAAATTTTATTTCAGTGGATGATAATTAACAGAGTCAAAGCTGGTCAGGATAAAGAGAATAAGAGACCGCAGATTTCTTGGCCCTAAACAGGACATCTATATCGTACCCTCTCCTCTAAAACCTTAGGGTACATTGAGAAAGAAAGAATGCAAAGGTTGTAATAGTCCCAGATGCTGGATCGGTACAAGGAAATTGTTCTCTGAACATTGGAAGGCAGTTGTACATTTGAACCCACAATGATATAATATGTGCAAAACCCTAGTGTCTTAGGGTTTCATTTGCTGTGAAGATACACCATATCATTGCCATAGCAACTCTTATAAAGGTAAAAATTTAATTGGCGCTGGTTTACAGTTTCAGAGGTTGAGTCTGCCATCATGGTAGTGGGAAACATAGCAGCAAGCAGGCAGACACGATACTGAAGGAGCTGAGTTCTACATCTTGATCTACATCTTCTCCTTGCAGGCAGGAGAAGAAAACTGTGTGTTACACTGAATGTTATACTGGGTGGAGATTGAGCATCCTCAAAGCCCACCTCCACCATAACACACTTACTCAAACAAGTCTACCCTTACTTGTCACAAATCTACCTCTCCTAACAGTGCATCCCCAATGAGCCAAACATTCAAACACATGGATCTATGTGGGACATTGCCATTCAAATCACCACACCTAGTAAATTTTAAGACAGATGATATAATGCCCACACAGACAAAGGAGGTAGACCTGAATCCCTCCTCTTCAAATGACTAACTCTGGACAAGTGATCACTGTTGGAAGATCAAAAGGTAGTTTTCTTTTAAGACTGTGGCACTTGGTAGATTGACCAAACTCCAGTAGAAGGCCACAAATCCAAGAGCATATGAACAGCAAAAACTGGACTTAATATTTTTTTAAAGAAGATGAGGACACAATATTGGGTAGGGAAAAGGGTAGATCAGGGACAATGTCTGTTGTCAAATATGATCAAAATGTATGAAATTCTCATTTTTAAAAAATGGATAAAATATATAAAGAAGTGTTATGAAACATCACTGGTTCATAAGTAGAATAAAGTGTAACTTAAATAAAGAAATTGATAGGAGTCCCACATTTGCTCAGCCATGCTCCCTTGGAGAAATGGGCAACTCTGAAATACTACAGGATGCACATTTGCATAATAACCAAACTAGAGAAATAAAGCAGAGAACTCTTGCAGTAGTGTTTGGGATAGTTGTCTAGCAAAGGAGAGAGCCAGGGTAAGATCAGGCTGTAAAGACATGTTTGGCTTTGTTCAAACTAGCTCCTATAGACAAATAAGACCTCAACTAATGGATATTTTGAGTCCTACTCAACCATTAGTTGAAGAAATTTTCTGTAATAAAAGTATAGAACTGGGTTCCCTCAAAAGTCCAACCCATTGAATTTTCACTTGAGAGGTATGATATCATATGAGAAGAAATGATGAAGTGATCCCCGTCAATGGACAACAAGTAACAAAGTATAGAATCTGAACACACTGCTGGGTAATTGTGGTCAAATGTTAGTCTCTTGCTTTTTTATTGTGAATAGCTTAACAGGAAAAACTAAAAACGATTTCACCTGGATTCAGGTACTTGGAGGCAGCTTCATAGCTTATAGCCAAGAAACCCAAGTGTTTGGTGGTGTTAAGTTCCATGAATAAATTATGAGAAGCTGACAAGAAACACCTAACAGATTTATCATAGTATGCTAAGGTATACAAAGTATGAAGAATTTTGTCCTGGATAGAGAAACCTTTAACTGAGTTCATACTGATGCATTTAAAAACAACTCTAGAAAAATCTCTCAAGTTGGTTCACCTCTTTTACTTATGGACAAAATTTGAGTCAATAACATTATAGAAAAAATTTGCTTCATCATAGACAAAATCAATTCTTTGCATATTTGAATATATATTCTTTTTAATCTTGTTTTAAGTTCTTTTGAACACATTTGTAATAAAAAAGTAATGCTTACCAAATTTGTCCGTATTGTTTTTCCTTTCACTGCCACAATGTCTGTTTTTCAGGAACTTTCACCGCAAGTACAGTGTTTAAGAAATAAATTTGCTGCGTTCCCATAATCTTCATTCTCACTCTGTGCATTTGAGTGCATATTGTCAACAATATGGCTACTTTCTCTTTCTTCCAGAACACAACGCTTACAGGTACTCTACCATTGTCCAGACAAGCTTTTGAGATTATTGTTTTACCATTTAAATAAGAGAGGATTATCTCAGCATATGCTTCAGCTAGAAGACTAGCTAAGGAAAAAGGAAATTGGGACAGTGAAACTGCTTGCCAACCTCTAGCCTTGGTCTGAACACTCCCTGGGAAAGAACTTGCTCTGTTCTACAGCCTAGAAAGCATCAAGAGCTATTCGCTTGAGATATGTTTGTCCTGTTTCTCTTGACAATCACCTTTGTCCTACTTAGACTTCTATTTCTAAATCCTTTTTCAATCTAAACCTGGGGTTGTATTTATAACTATTTCCTTTATGTTTCAAATCTTTGTTATATTCTTTACAATATCACTTATTCATACCCCATGATTCAGAAAAATAGTTCCTTTATATATACACATGTATATGTAGCACACATATATTATATAATATATATTTTATATAGATAAAATCACATATGGTAACCTATACATTTGTTTCACATACAAATAAACTATACTGAAATGCTACAATTTTTTTAAAAAGAATTACTTATTATATACATATGAGTGCTTTACTTGAATGTGTATGTGTGTGTGTGTGTGTGTGCGTTTGTGTGTGTGTGCATGCAAACACTCTAAACCACAGAAACACATCTCTAGCCCCTACAAATTATTTCTAATTGTAACATAGGGAAACTTGATTCATAACCTATGTTGCAATTTTGAAGTGAGTTGATGTGAAATAACCCCAAATATTGTTTACTTTAATTCTAGTTGTGGACCTTGTGCTTAAGTCACAATTCTCTGACTCTATTTTGATATTTTAGAGGTGTAAATTCCTATGTGTATGTGTTTATATATTGCGCTTATGGTGCCATCACTTTAAAGCATTTTTTTCATAAATGTTCTCTCAAGTAGTGGTCGTTCAATTGCCATATTGCCACAAATAAGTTAAACCGAAAGTTACCAAGTTACTACTTGTCTACACACATACACACACACACACACACACACACACACACACACACACACACACACACCAGCTTTGGTAATACTGTGGTGGCTAAACAGGCCATCACTGGGGCATCAGTGCTTAGAGCTACTGACAGGGGTGGATCCAGATATCAATAGGAGCCAAAAATTAGAGAAATTACTCAGAAGACTTCTTTTCTGAGAGAACAAAGCTTGATTTAACAGGGCTGGCATTCTCTGTGGCTAGCAGAAAAACTATGAACTCTTTTACCTCCTCTCTCTCTCTCTCTCTCTCTCTCTCTCTCTCTCTCTCTCTGTCTGTCTGTCTGTCTCTCTCCCAGACAACCCAGACACACACAGACTGTGTAGATGAAACAAAAGATAGAGACCAATAAATGTATACACACAATATATATGCATGATGTGCATGCATACATACATACACACATACATTCATGCATACAGACATACAAACAGACATATGCACATCCACACATAGAATGGTTAGAGCAAAACTCCAGTGAGTAGGCTCTAAGCATTTCATACATACATACATATTTACATACATACACACATGCACACACACACAACTTATGGATGGAATAAGCTCCAACATACACTCAGACAAACTTTCTACACTTGTATACATAGTTTATGAACTGAAGAAACAATGTCCAGCCACTCATATTTTATTCCTTCTCCCATAGTTTATATTTCCCAACAAAATTTTTAAGCAGTATACAATTATAATGTGATTACATTTTCATTCAATAAATGATTATGCAAAAACAGTGTGGTTCCCAATACCTTTGCAAGAAATAACATTACATAATATAGGTAAAGAAAAGGAATTACTCCCCCACCATGTACATTTGTAACTAAACAACTTGTTATAGATTAACAAAATATAAGCAAGCAAGGTAGGTTTCTCAGCCTGTTACTCTTACTAGCAGGTAACAACGTGTAGTTACAAAGAAAGGAGTAATTATTTTGTTATTTGTCTTTAGAAGTAACACTGTAAGAATCTTAAAAGTGTCACAATATTGTAAAAATCTTATATACTTTCTAAGTATCACCAATCTAAATGATTATATAAAAATCAGTCATATTGAGCTTAAATCTTCAGAATGCATATTGTTGATGAGTATCAACAATACTTAATAAATCATAGTAAGAAGCTAAAGGCAAAACTGGGTATAAGAAATCAATTACTACCAGTCCAGCCTCAGTGAGAGTCACATCAGCCATGGCTGCCATTGTTCTTGTTCCCTGACCATAAGAGGTCTCTTGCTCACTTAATAAGAGTGTGTCATTCTGAATTTCAAAATGTGCCCTACATCAGTAGTAAAAACATCTCCATCTAGCTTCATTAACAACTTTATTTTTCCAAATGTTGTCTAAGACCAGTGGTCATTGCTGACAATCATCATTCTAAGTTATTCTATAGTCACTAATCTGCTCCAGCAGTGATGCCTGAAAAAGATTAAGCATTAATATTATGAATGCCAAAGATACTGCTCAGTGAACAACTGAAAGGGCCCTTAAAGTTTGCATTCTTAGGTTAAGAGAGATGTGAAGGCAGCAATTGGAGCAGAACTTCATAACAGCATAAAGTCCTCAGGACACATAGTCCTCAGGCCCACCCATGTAGCTGTAGTAACCTTTGGACTGCATTCCATGAGTTCTAAATCCATTTGTTCTTCCTCCTGCATGGCCCTCAGCAATGGTCTGACTTTCTAGGCTCCAAATTTTCTTTTCTCATTATCAGAAAGAAAGAAATGAGCAGAAAATTACCGCCATGGCCTGTACTTGTTCACAGCATGGTCTCTGTGCCTTTTAGTTGGCATTAGCATATATTGGTTTCCTTAGTAACTTATATAACATATTGTAGAACTTTCAGGAACCATTGAGAATTTTAAAGGGCCATGTCCTCTTTCCACTGGACAATTTAAAAAGTATTTAAACAATTGCGTTTAGCTTTTACATAGCAAGAACATTGTAATGAGGTTTTCTACAGCTACAATGTAAAGTATTTGTAATAACAACAAAAAGATGTATACTAAAACATATGTTAACACACACATATAATTATACACAAAATCATACACATATGGGGAAAATAAAGACCAAAATTATTCTTTCAGACTTGTTGACTAAGTTTGAGTACAAAGGCTGATCATAGATTATAAATAGGAATGACATAACATGCATACTCTCGTGTGTCATAATTAGTGTGGATAGCACTGCTCCAGGCAGGTATCTAGGTTCTTGAGCTTGGCACAGTATTTGAAACATCTATTTCTTCTCATAATTTATCACTTTCTATTTTCTCATACCCCATTGTCTTCAATAGCTTAGCTCTTGACTATACCTTTTATATGTAGTTTATTTGCTGAGCTTTCCCTATTCGCTGCATTAAGGTTACCTTTTAGATCCATTACTTTTTTGACATTTGTAAGCTTCTTCACGGATAGAAGATAATTCTGTAGTTTCTGCTACTATCCTATTGTGAATATTGTCTAATGTTCTCCAATGAACCCTGGCCTCTCTCACGAGTTTTAACTGAAATACCCAGTCAAAGATAACAACCTGCAAATCCATGTGGAATCCCAATGAGCTTGAAATCAGACATCCATTTTATCCCACAAATTATTAGCCCCTCTAGAACTCCCACTTATCTATTAGAATCACTACTATGTTATGTTCCTATATTTGATACCTGGTCCATTTTTCAACTAATGTTTTTCTTTTCTTCTTTCAAGGTCTCCATGTTGAAATACTTATAAGGTAGTCCATCTACGAACATTTATTGAGGGACTAACACAAACCACTAAGCTTGACACCAGGAAGAATGTATGGTTGCTTGTTTCTCCATGTATAGTGTATGTAGAGATCATCATTTCAAACAAGTATAATCATGAAAAGTTATCTAAATCTTTTCCATTCTGTGTAAATATAAATGGGATTTCCTTTTATAAAGTCAGACTTCTGTATGCTTGGTCAAACTCTTATGAAAGTCGGTTGCCTAGGGTCAAATCTGCAAAGACACTAGACTACCATGACAATTAAGCATATGAGTTTAACATGGCATATATCCCCATTTGGTACACCTAAAACACAAACTACATCTGAGACTCAGGGAATGTCAGAAGAAAAAAATGAGGTATAGCAGAAAGATGTAAGGGTCAATGGACCAGTAGTGAGGACACTATTTCATAAGTATTTTCTAGACATAACAAGGGAAATATGACAGGAGTTGGGAAGACAGAGGACTGGAACTGATGCAAAGACAGTCTACTCATGTGTGGAATTTTCAAAAGAAAAATTTTAAATAAAAAAATGAGGCTACTGAATGCCTACTAATTTAGTGATTTTTTTCCCTCAAGGTGACTACATGAGTTCATGTTCAAATTGTGATTTAACCCCAAATTTTGTTATTCAGTTATGCTGAAATTCAACTTAATATTCTACAATTTAAAGAAATCGAACCCAGTCAAGTAATTAACGTTTTGTAATTGTTATTCTAGTTATAAGATCAAAGTGTCAGCTCTCTGACACACTGTCCAGGCTTTCTCTGGCCTCCTGTTATACTGTGCTGAACTTAGTATTTCTTCTCCTTTAGTAGTATAATTCACTTTTCTATTTTATAAGCTTTCAAAGTTTTATATTACTTTTATAATTCACCTTTTTTTGAAATGTATACTAGTTAGCCTTCTTAGCAACCAAACCTATGTGTTAATATATATACACACACATTTACTCTTTTGGGCTTGAGTGAGTTGAATGGATGACTTTGCAGGGAACTGAGCCAATACTTGACACACTGCTGAATACTTTATGAGAATAAGATTAGTTCTATACAAAAATGAGTTTCTTCCCTACTAATGGATGAATGGAAACTGAACATATCATAATAACAACCTGTATATTTACATATATGAAAATAAAATATATTTTATTGGATATCTCCATTCCAATGAATATACATTCACATTTTTGATATTATCTCCTTCCCCCAATCCCACACCCTCCCCCATCCCATTCCCTCTGTAAAGGTGCTCCCTTTCCCAACCACCATCTCCAACTTCAGCACATTGGCATTTTGCTATACTAAAAAAAAAAAAAAAATGAGCCTTCACTGGACAAAAGGCCTCTCCTCTCATTGATGCCAGAGAACGCTCTCCTCTGCTGCATATGCACCTGGAACCATGGGTCTCTCTGTCCAAACACATTGGTTGGTGTTTTAGTCCCTGGGAGTTTTGGTGGGTTTGGTTAGTTGATCATTTTGTTCTTCCCATGGGGTTGCAGATCCTTTCAGCTCCTTCAGTTCTTTCTCTAGTCCTTCATTGGGATCCACTTGTTCAGTCTGATGGTTAGCTGCAAGCAGCCTCCTCTGTATCAGGATTGTTCTGGCAGAGCCTCTGAGAAGGAATCTATATCATGTTCCTGCCAGTAAGCACTACTTGGCATCATCAATAGTGCTTGGGTTTAGTGGCTGCATATTGGGTGGATCCCTTGGTGAGGCAGTCTCTGGATAATCTTTTCTGCAATCCGTGCTCCTCTATTTGTCTCTTTATTTTATCCCTTGAGCATTTTGTTCTCCCTTCTAAGGACTGAGGCATCCATCTTCTGGCATTCCTTCTCTTTGAACTTCATAAGTTGTATGAATTGTTTCTTGGGTACTCAAGCTTTGCGGGGTTAGTAAGTACACACCAGGAGTGTTCTTTTGTTACTGGGTTACTTCACTCAGGATGATGTCTTCAAGTGCCATCCATTTGCCTAGGAATTTATTGAACTCATTGTTTTTAATAGCTGAATAGGACTCCATTGTGTAAATGTACCACAATTTATGTATCCATTCCTCTGTTAAAGGACATATGGGTTCTTTCCAGCTTCTGGTTATTATAAATAAGGCTGCTATGAACATGGTGGAGCATGTGTTCTTTTAAGATGTTGGAGTTTACTTTGGGTATATGCCCAAGAGTGGTATGGCTGGGTCCTCAGGTAGTATATGTCCAATATTCTGAAGAACCACCAGACTGATTTCCAGAGTGGTTGTACCAGTTTACAATCTCACCAACAGTGGAGGAGTGTTTTCTTTTTCTCCACATATTCACCATCATCTGTTGTCACCTGAGTTTTTGATCTTAGCCATTCTGACTGGTGTGAGGTAGAATCTTAGGTTGGTTTTGATTTGCATTTCCCTGATGACTAGGCATGTTTAGGTTCTTCTCAGCCATTTGGTATTCCTCAGTTGAGAATTCTTTGCTTAGTTCTATACCCCATTTTTCATTAGGATTAATCGATTCTCTAGAGTTTAACTTCTTGAGTTCTTTGTATATATTGGATACTAGCCCTCTATCATATGTAGGACTGGCAAAGATTTTTTTCCCAATCTTTTGATTGCTGGTTTGTCCTTTTGACAGTATCCTTTGCTTTACAGAAGCTTTGCAATATCTTGAGGTACCATTTGTTGATTCTTGATTTTAGAGCATAAGCCATTATATCTCCCATGCTCATGGATTGAAAGCATCAACATAGTAAAGATGGTCATCTTGCCTAAGGCAATCTACAGATTCAATGCAATCCCCATCAAAATTCCAAGTCAATTCTTTACAGAGTTAGAAAAATAAATTTGCAAATTCATTTGGAATAATAAAAAACCCAGGATAGCAAAAACAATTCTCAACAATAAAGCAAACTTCTGGGGGAATCATCATCCCTGACCTCAAGCTGTATTACATATCAATTGTGATAAAAACTAAATGGTATTGGTACAAATACAGGAAGGTAGATCAATAGAACAGAATAGAAGACCCAGAAATGAACCCACACACCTATGGTCACTTGATCTTTGACAAAGGAGCTAAAAACATTCAATGGAAAAAGGACAGCTTCTTCAACAAATGGTGTTGTTTCAACTGACAGTCAGCATGCAGAATAATGCAAATTGATCCTTTCTTATCTCCTTATACAAAGCTCAAGTCCACGTGGATCAAAGACCTCCACATAAAACCAGGTACATTGAAACTAATAGAACAGGAAGTGGGGAAGAGCTTAGAACACATAAGCACAGGGGAAAATAAAATGTATTCTAAAACAACTTGAAGTACTTATTCACACTAGCACAGATATGAGAACAGTCTAAATGTGTATCAATTAATGACTAAATAAACAAAATTCAACATGTCCATGCAATGTTATGTTACCTAGCAATAAATAGTGAAGCACATGCATAATCCTGTATAGTATTATGCAAAAAAAAAACACTGTCACAAAAGTCACTTATTTTATAGTTCTAGTTCTGTAAACTTCCTGGCCAAACTCAAATAAACAGAAAGTAGATTATTAGTTGCAGTTGGGTTTGGACCTTTCAAGCTTCTTTTCTCAGCTTTGTCATAAAATATGTAATAGTTTCTTTCAAAGTATACTCAATTCACTGTGCTATAGCTCACTCGAACGTATTGCTTCTATCCAATTGCAGTTTGGTATATATCATTTAACTTCCCATTCCCTTATTCTCCTCCTCCAAAACCTCTGGTAATCCCTAGTCTACATTCAGGTCAACTTTATTTATAGTTTCCATGCATAGTTAGCTGGAAGAGTATTTGTCTTCCTGTGTCTAAAATATTTCACTTCTCATAATGCCTTTAAGCCACATTCATTTTTGAAAAGGGTATAATTTAAATCTTCATGGCTTAATAAAAATCTCATGCATATATTTGCGTACATACATATATATAACACACTTTCTTTTTCTACTTGTTGACTGATTGACATTTAAACCAATTTCATATTTTATATAGCATGAATGGAATCACAATAACATATTTTAATGGACAGGTTTTCGTGTGGTATGTTGGCTGTTGACATCGATTCCTTTGTATCTATACCCAAGAATAAATGGGCTAGGTCATATGGTAGTGCAATTTTTAATCTTCTGAAGACTTTTCATACTGATTTCCATGGTTACTGTGCTAGTTCACATTCACACTACCAGTTTATAAAGGCTCCTCTACTAGTGTATATTCTTTATACTAGTGTATAACGATTTGTTGCTGGAGGTGACAATACTTTGTAATAATAAAGGTAGTAAACAAGATGTAGGAGATGAGGGATCAATTCAAATTTCAATCACAGAGATGATAACTTCATTATCTAAAATGTTTGAGATGATTGAATAAATATTCTGTACACACGTCATGACACTTTTTTCCAATTAGTTTCTTAAATTCAATTCAATCAAAGGGTTAATTATTTACAGTCAGATGTGTTGGGAAGATTTCAGAAATATTGAACTTTATTGAAATACTTCAAAGCTCACTAATTCCTCTTAATATACCTATTATGGTATTTATAGAACTATAATTATAGCCACTATATCTTGTTTATACAACATTCAATTACATGCCATGTGTATCAATAATTAATCTCAATAATTATTCTATTAAATCTAAAAGAGTTTTAAATCATTCTATATGATAAAAGTTTCTCCACCATCATTCCACCATCCTCATGTCTACAGTCTTCATGGGAGCCACACCCTGGGAAGTTGGAGCAAATCAGCATGCAGGAAGCTTGAGAGTAAAGAGAATGAGTAGGGAGCTTTTGTGGCTCTTTGACATTGTTTATGCAAAATAATTGGCAAGATGCTTCACATACCAAAAATCATTCAATCTATTCATGGAGTCATTCAGCCCTCACCACTCTAACTCCCTAGGAATACTTAAACAGAGACTACTTTGTCCTAGGCAGAACAGGAAAGGGATTAAATGAAAGAAGCTGAGAAGAGGGGCATGATCAGCTTACTTCTTGCATTCCACCTTCACTCTTCTCTGTGTCTTTCTTGCCCAGGCATGAAGGACTCAATCCACATCCCAGCATTCCCTACTCAGCTAAATCTATACTTATTGGGAGACATGAACTCTAGTAGATTTAACCACTGTAAATTTCCAATCCTGCTGTAATGCTGTATCAATTGTTGGCCTCATTCTTATAGGGATGGAAAATTGCAAATAAATCACATTTCTTTCTATCACAACTCATTTTCTATAACACAATTACTTCAAGCATTCCAGATACAAAGGAATGGGGGACTAGGCAGTACTTTGAATATTAGCCATGGGGCACTTGATCTCTGTCTGGCATCCTTGGTTAAGCATAGGGACAAAGTACAGAACTAAGGTAGTTTACCAAAGGTGGTGAAGAAATAGGCTTTTCCACATGACTGCCACATGCCATGTGATATTAATATGAGAGTGGTAAGAGAAGTTCTTATGGTCTATACATCCATGCTATTTTCTTACATTGGTCCCAAACACAATTCTTTAAGTGTCCTTGTCAGTGTACTAATACTTCTGTCTTGTAATAGTTAACTTAAAATGTAGAACTTAGGGGTACCAACTGATTGAGTCAAGTGTACTGTTCCTTTTTATGTATTAAAAACAGCAGAGAAAAGAGGAAGCAGAGTAGCAAGGATGCTGGAGGATGAAAGATGGAACCCATTCACCAAAGAACAGGTGTTCCCTATCTGCATATATGCTCTATATGCAAACAAGGGAGCTCTTATGCCATGTGCTTTGCAGTCATTAAGAAACTAGGGAAGATATATTAAGGAGCAGTAATAGTCATTCCTTTAATGCCAATGGTAATGACCAGACCATGAAATTACACAGCTCTTTCAAGTATCATAAAAAGGGTATTAAATTTATATCCAAGTGCAAATTAAAAGAGACTTTAAGGAGCATGGCTCAGAGCCCATCTTAGAAGCAATAATCTCTTGCAGCATTCCCTGTAAGGATACTTTAAGCCAACAGTTCACTGTCCTTGCCACACCTCATTTTCTACATGTGTAACACTACACAACAATGTTTCTCAATGATGTGCTATACAAAATATCTGTATCAAAAACACCACTGGGAGTGTTTTAACGATAAGACCCAAGGAAAAGATGTATGGAATAAAAAACTCTGTGGTTATGGCAAGATAATATGCCTTGTAACATAGCTCTTCTTCCTATCACTCTCTTATCAAAGGGTTCTGATAAATATTTAGTAAAAAGAAATGGTACCAAACTCCCCCTGTATGTCAGTGGTCCTCAACTGTCCTAATGCTGAGGCCCTTTAATACAATTCTTCACGTGATGACCTCCAATCATAAAGTTTCTTTATTGCTACTTGATAACTGTAATTCTGCTGTAATGAATTATTATGTAAATATCTGATTTGCACCCACCCCTAGGGTCACAGCCCGCAAGTTGAGAGCCATTTGTTTTACATCCTTACACTTTTTTAAACTTTGATGTACCTTTAAGCTTACTTGCTTTCCTCAAAAACTACAACACTGTAAACTGTTTCTGAAACATTTGCATCAGAAAGCAAAGGGTCTTCTAAAAGGTGAATGAAGATCACTGACAAATAGTAACAAAGACCATTCTTTAAGAATACCACTGTCAGATGAAATTCCCCTCTAATTTTTAAAATCTAAATTTGTACTAATTTTAGGACTTCAAGAGAACTCCAAGAGGGAATTTACAAAGGACCCAGATGCTGTTCGAAACACTCATATGGTAGCTCATAAACATCTATAACAAGGGGTTCTTCTAACCTTTATGGGCACAAGGCATACATATGAAGCATATAGATATAGTCAAACCAAACACATATACACATAAAACAAAATAATAGTTTTTCAAAAAATGATTAAAAATGAGTGACCTCTAAGATGCATAATTCATAGAAAATCTTGGTCAGTAGACAGGGGGATCTCAGGAGAGAATCCCAAGCTCTCCAATTGTTAGGAAGATCAGGCACTCTATCATCAAGGTCACTAAGTTGTGGCCAACACTATTGTTAAACCCTTTCCTTCTCACGGTTAACTTTCTGAAACCAAAGAAAGAACAAAAGTGTCTCTGACAAGGACATTCTGCCTCTGTGTATTCTTCAGGGACAGCACACTGTCTTTGCTTATTTTTCCAAAAGATCCTCAATTATTTTCTTAATAAGTTCTTGTAAAATAAAATTGTCAAGCTCAGAATACTCTACAGACTTTGTTGTCAGTAGATCCACCATCTGCACACTTAGGTTGACAAACCACCTATCTCTCTCTGGTATTGGTCCAAGTGTCTCATTCTCCCAGTGCCTCATAGACTCTGCAACTGAAGTTAGAAAGCATTTCAAACCTACATGTACATAAAAAAACAAGGTAGATAAATGTAAAACTATCTAAATCATTCCATTCATAATACATCTCCACAAATACAAATACAACATTGGGTAATATAAAATATATATTTCAATGTGCAATGCAGGTTTTTTGTGTTAAAAATTTATTTTTTAAAAAAAAATTATTTGTTGATTTTATATATATGAGTACACTGTAGCTGTTTTCAAACACACCAGAGGAGGGCATCAGGTCTCATTACAGATGGTTGTGAGCCACCATGTGGTTGCTGGGAATTGAACTCAAGACCTCTGGAAGAGCAGCCAGTGCTTTTAAACACTGAGCCATCTCTCCAGCCGTATTAAAATTTTAAATAGTATATAGCATAAATTTCATTATGACATTTTCATACATTTTGTTTTTATAAATTCATTTCTGTCCCTTCTCTTGGTCCCTTCCCTCTGTAGGCTTTTGCTGACAATCTTCCTCTAACGAAGTAGTTCTTGCTTCTACTTTCATGTCACGTGCATATCATTACCCTCTCTTTTTTCCCTCTCTTTTCTCTCTTAAAATCTCTTCTTCTTGGGATTACAGAGATAACTCAGTGGTTAAAAGTACTTGCTCATAAGCATTTATTGTCCTGTTCTTGTGCCATAATGGCTTGCCTGCTCCCTTGATCACCACTGTGATGTTCAAGGACTCATGTTCTGAAACTGTAAGCAAGTTCCCATTAAATGCTTTCTTTCATAAATTATCCTGGACACAGTGTTTTGCCATGGCAATAAGACACTAATTAGACCTGGAGGTTTCTCAAAACAAAGCAAAGGAAAAATAAAACACTAAAACTAGGGACTACTAAATGATCCAACTATACTGCTCCTCAATACATACTCAGAGAACTTTAAATAAATATACCACACAAATGTTTACACATGTAAGTTTATTGCTGCACTAGTCACTATACCTAAGAAATGAAAACTTCTAAATGTCCAGTGCACCTTCTCGAGATAAATGCTATGCAGAAGGTTGGCACATTTAGTTTCTTTCCAATTGTAAACATGAGCAATTCTAATTATCTCTTGTAGTACAATCTGCAAACAGTCACATACCATAAGGCAATACTACTTGTAGCCATAGAAATGATACCTAAAACTGTAATAAAGATCGTTGCCATGTCTGTGCATTCTTCTAATTTACAAGCGTTTATGCTATTATTCCCAAAGGCCCACATTAGGGATGCTAACGTAACAATGAGCAAAACAGTTAACGAGGCTTCACTTCTGTTGGAAGCCATAATAGACAAGCTAATAACTAGCAGGTGATCTATGTGAGATATTCTGCCTCGGATTATAATATAATCCGTGATAGATTCGCTCTTACAAGGCAAGACTGTAGGAGGATTCAATTTAGAAATGATTCCTACTATCAGTATGCTTCTCTGTTATTATTAAACATATATAACAATCACTAGATATTATCTCACCACGTTTGAGCTCATCTCTGCAAATCTATAAAGATATAGTTTTGTAGTGATGCTGTATAAACCAGCAGAAGAGTTCTTAAGACTTAGTGATGATCCTATAAGAATTTCTAAAATTTTATCAGTGGTTATTAAGCTCTTTTATAGTGGGACTGCTATTAGATCCTTTTCTGATAGTCAAAACTTGAATGAGTGTCTAGGAGAATGGGAAACTATGTTGGAAGAATTGGTATTGATCTGTTTAAGAAAGTGACCTTTGAATTGAAGCCAAATGACAAGCTAATAACGTGACGATCTAGGGACAGATAGAAATAAAGTGCAAATAGAAATATCCTGAACAAGAAACTCTGAGTATGCCCTGGTGGAGGCATAACAATAAAGCCAATGAAGCTCTGGTGAAGAAAAATGGCTGAGTTTGAGAGTCATTAAATAAGGAGATACCGATTTATATAGGGCATGGGAAGCCATGGAAAGTACTATAGAGTTTATATAATAAGCATAATAGGAAATAGACACTGTCTGGGCCATGCAGACATGTTTGAATATATATTTTTCTTTTCATTGGTAGCAACAGTCCTTGTGTATTAAAACAGTATCATGTGTTGACATACTTTACAACTCATCATGATTAAACATTTCAGCAATGCTAGAAAACATGACTGTTCCCAGATAAGTTACATGAAATTAATCTAAGGTTACATAGCTAATAACCCAGAATTCAAATCCATGACTGTCTGACTAGCATGTCGCTATTAACTGCCACACAAAGATGTACTGGTAAATTAAGTGTATCACAGTAGGAGAGGTAGTTTTTATGACAAGCTTATAATAATATATATCAGGTGCTGAGCTAAACTTTGTCTTTATTACTACTCTGTAACATGTTGTATACGGTCCCTTTACTGATAAGTAAATTCTGTGATTGAAAGAAGTTAAGGGCTTATGTTCAGAAGGATGAGAATTCACACCTAAATTCACCTGACTCTAATCTCTGTACCAACAGTATTTCCCCTGAGTGTCAAATATCTCTAACCTTGAAGACTATTTTGATTCAAATGTTAGCCTAACTTGGAAAGGTGCTACTGTCCTGCTCATTTCTGTATGGTCAGGAAGAAATCTAGAGAAACAGAAAAGGTTCTACTATAAAAATTAAAATAATATAGAAAGTGAAATGAGGTTGCAAGATGGCTCTTGTTAGGGTTCAAATGTTTAAAACTCAATCCTAATGTGGTGACACTATTGTGAAATATTCTGAAAATTTGTAGAAGAA
This sequence comes from Micromys minutus, assembly GCF_963924665.1. Taxonomy (NCBI): domain Eukaryota; kingdom Metazoa; phylum Chordata; class Mammalia; order Rodentia; family Muridae; genus Micromys; species Micromys minutus. Next base: position 89,339,360 of record NC_137970.1, read on the forward strand.
AGGGGGTGGTTGGAAGAAGAAGGAGCGTGGGAACATGAATTTGAAGGTCATATTTTGCCTGGATACTGTTTCTTTTTCCTATCCATCACTAGGTAAATAGCATCTCCTCTACCTTTCCAAGCACCATGATGGGGCCAAAGAACCACAGACATTATTGTCTAAAATCATGAACTAGATTAAATCACTTATTTTCTAAGTTCTCTTAATAGGCGTTCCAGCTATAGCTATGCAAAAGTAATGAAAATAGTATTCTTCTTCAGCCTCATACAGATCAAAGACCTTGTCTACTGAGGTAAGGATAAGAAGCTTAAGAGTTTTCTTTATATGTTTGTGTCTAACAGACAAAAACTCTTCTATGAATAGAATATAAACATATTAGATATGTCTATAATATCTGTAGGGGTATTAATATCTGTAGGGGTATTAATATCCAAGCACCTGGTGATGTACCTAAGACAGAACATCTAAATAAGCATGATAAACATCTATTTCTCACCATATATCTAACAATCTCTAGAACACACCAGGGCTCCCTTTTACTGGGGAAAGGGAAGAGAAGGTGAAGTTACATTGAAGCTGGTTTTATTTGCTTGTTTCTTTGTTTGTTTATTTTTTTTCATTAAAATAAAAACATGTCCTGATTACCTCAGAGTGGCCTAAAATTTTTATACAATTTAAGGTAGCCTTCAATTTGCAATTCTTATGTTTTTATTTTCCCAAGTACTGAGACTACAGGTATGTATCACAATGCCTGATGAGTGATGATGTTCTATAACTTGGAGACAAAAGTTGGCCATTATTTTAGCATTAGAAGCACTATTAGAATATTACCCATCAATAAGGGAAAGAAATTATTTACTGATACATGCTATAGTATAAATTGAACTTGAAAACATATCTCATGATATAAATTATATCAATAACAATAAAGTACACATCATATCACATGATTCCATGTATATGAAATGCCCACAATAGATAATTATAAAGAAAATAGACTACTATTTGTTAGTGCTAGTAATTTTGTGGGGAATGGTGCAAAATTAGTTTTACTTTCTTGGGTAATGATAAAATATTCTGAAATTGGATCATGGTGATGATTGTACGACAGTGTGAATCCATGAGGAAAACACTGACTTTTGTACTTCAGTCAGATTTTATGGATTATGAATTGTAGATTATCAAAGCTGTTACAAATATCATACATCTGAGGTGAAACTATTGCACTTATTATATATATACACATATTTACTGCTCATAATAGCCTGACCAATACAGATACAGATGTGTGCAGCCAAACATCAGACTGAGTAGAGAGACCCCAATGGAGAAGTTAGGGCAAGGAATGTTAGAGCTGAAGGGGTTTGCAACCTCATAGGAAGATCAACAATATCACTCAGAGCTTCCAGGGACTAAACCATCAACCAAAGAGTGCAAATGAATATATATTCATGAAAAAGAAACCCCACAAAGAACTGAGAAAGGATCTTCTTGAATTCCTCCAAGAAAGAGGAGGCAGGAAGAAGAAAGATCTTAAGTCTGTCGGTAGATGCTAGCACTGGCCTTTCACATGGCATCATTCACATATGACATTAACAGAAGAGGATAGTGCTGACTGCAGCTTTCCAAGCCTGTGTGGCCTCCGAAGCTGGAAATAACATAATACACAGTTCATTATTAATTACAATGATGATCGTACTAGTAAAAACAGACAGCAATATTTAGTACTTGGTATGAGTTAGGCATTATATTTATATGTTAAAATATATTACATGTTGATTGTTGTAGCAAATCATGACTCTGAAATATGCTATAGAGGACTGAGGGAGCTGAAAGGGTTTGCAACCCCATGGGAAGAACAACAATGTCAATCAACCAAAACTCCCAGAGCTCCTAGGAACTAAACCACCAACCAATGAGTACACAAGGAGGGACCCATAGCTCCTGTTGCATATGTAACAGAAGATGGCCTTATCTGACATCAGTTGAAGGAGAGGCCCTTGGTCCTGAGAAGGCTCATTTCGATAGTGTAGGGGAATGCCAGAGTGATGAGATGGGAGTGGGTGGTTGGGAATGGGAGTATCTTCATGGAAGCAAGAGGATAGGGAAGGAGGGACAGGAGAGGGGTAAAAGAGGATAACATTTGAAATGTAAATAAAAATAATATCTAATAGAAACATTTAGAAAAATATAAAATATAAATAAATGAAGGGTCACAGCATTAGGAAGGTTGGGGACCACTGTGACCAAAGTGCTCTATATCCTATTAAGTTGTCAAGTATTTGCCACACTGACCCCAAATACTAACTGAAGACATGCTTTTCTTGGCTTGATTCTGGAACCTATTTCTTGCCGTTAAATGTAGAAATGTTTAGTACTAAACTGAAAAAAAAATTAAGGGTATTTTGTTCCTAACACTTAAAGTAAAAATAATATACTGCAGGGTAAGTTACAGGTACTGTAAGCTGTGCCTCCTCCTTTAGCTATTGGTTTTAATATGGTAAATCATCTGTTGAAGCTAAACACTGGAAACACAAATACAAGCAACATTATAAGGCTGATAAAGTTATTTTTAAGAATATATTTCTAAATATTATATGTACAGGGAAATGTTCATATACATACAAGGAAAATATCTAACTATACTATAATCTCAAAAATAAAATTTTAAAAGTTAAAAAAAGAAATATGCTACAGAAAATATGATTACATATGTGAATCGTTATGTTTTATGTAATATTGTATATATGTAAAATTTCATTTATTCTTACCAACTAGCTTATGAAACAAATATTACCATTTATCCTACAAAACAGAAAATACTTAAACAGGAGAAGGGAATTCCCCACTACTGAGGACCTTCCAGTAGCAGAGAAGAGAAGCAAGAATCATGTCAGATAATGCTGCTCTCAGCACTGGTCACAGAATCTTCTGTTTGCAGAAGGTGATGCTTATCATATAGATTTATAACTAATAAAACTGCTGAGAATAAATTACTGTCAAGTGCTCAACCATAAGTAGTATATTTGTGTCACTCATCTTAAGGAACATTGCAGGAGGTGTGTGAAAAAAGAAATATAAGAGCCAGAGAATGGGGAAGAAGTACTGTGCAATGCTTTCCCCAAGACATGGCCATTGTATTTATGAACTCATCCCAGAAGTGGATATATGACTAAGATACTAGTGGCTAGCTTCCCAATACTGAGAGTATCAATATTCCATTATGTATGAGGGAAGAACCAATAAAGTTTTATGCTACCCAGAGGAACCATAGGCAGTTAATAATTATTGTTGGGTTGGTCACATTCCTCAGTGGTTTAGGACCTCCATTCTCTTATAAGCAATCCTAATTAAATAAGTTGTGAAAGTAGGTTCAGGACTTGAGAAGAAAAGTTGAGCAGTGGTGAAGAGGACATAAGAGAAGTTAATGGGAGTGATATGATTAAAGTACATTTTACATGTGTTTGAAATTGTGATGAATAAATTTTGACTATGTTTACATTAAAAGTAAAGGTTAACTTGTCTGATGCCAAAAAACAAAAACAAAAACAAACTAGTAAATGAAAAACCCATAACAGAGGTCTAGCTAGTCTGATAAGTTTATATTCTTCTTCCCAGTTATATTATACACAATTTCATAGCAATAGCAATAATAGACATAGTAACATTAGCTGAAATTGGCTGAAAACCATCTTATTAGATATTGTACCACTGTAGAAGATGTTAATCTTATTTATTTAGGTGAGAAATTCAAGGCACAGAAGGATATGTTACTTCTGTGAGGCCAGGTGGAGGAAAATCAACCATCTGGGAAGGTAGCATAGAAAAAGCCAACATCTAGGCTGTTACTAAACTATGCCATCTCCTTTCTGGCACATTGGTCATAGGTTTACACGTGAGGAAAGTTTCAACACTGATTTGACCCATGAAAGCCAATCCTATTTAGTATCCAGCCTACTCCATGCCGTAGTCTCTACCATTACTTGTGCCTGGCTGGTGTCTCCCATATATCTTTGCAGCCCTAAGTCTACTTCTGATACTACCTTTGTCCTTCTAGAATAGCTAGGGAAGAGGGTGTGTTTTCTCTAGCATACATCATACAGCAGTGGATGCACTGACCAGCCTTTGAGCCCTACAAGAACCAGCCCTGACTTCTCTTTTTTCATATATTTTGCCCAGCAGAGATTAACTGGAACATAGAGGTCCCTACTGATGAAGAGCTACAATGGGAGTTTTACAGGTTCCCATGTAATTAAGAAAAGGTAGGCTTTTGCAGAGTCTTTGGTTTGAAATACATCCCTTTTATGAATTGAACAAAAAAAGCTTCACAAAATGAGGCATTAAATATAAAGTGCTGATTGAGTTTTATTACCCTCTATAATTAGAAAATAAAAATGAATCTGATAATATATTTTTAAATGGTACTACCCTTCATGCACAATAAATTTCTTGGATTTTTTCTCCTATATATGCATTCATATATGAGAGGAAACTCATAACCAACTTTAAAGCAAGTGCATTGTTATGGATAATAATACAATGTCTCCTGTTGGGCATAAATATGAAATGTATTCACAGGAACAAATTCAGTACTGATGTAAGAAATGGAAGGACAGTGGGGAGAAGTCTAGACAGCAGTCTGATCATCAGAACAGCAGGCTTAGATATAAGTTCTCAGTGGTTGCCAAAATTAACAAAAGGAAATTAAGGGTCAAGAATGGAGATCAGAGAAATGAGCCTACATTCTGGAATCCAGGATATCTAGTAGGCAAAATCTAATAGCAGAGAGCAGACTATCAATACAAGCCTAATACTGGAATAGAATTTTATTACTACAGAGGTTTGTTACAGACACACACACACACACACACACACACACACACACACACACACACACACACACACACACGGGGGGGGAGGGAGAGGGAGGGAAGCAGGGGTAGACAGGAAATGGTTCAGTATATGAGTGTAATTGAACTTGAAAGGGTCAGAAAAGTGGGAGCAGCTGGCAATGGAAAGAGAGAAGAAATCAATAGTCATAGCCAGGCCTTAAGAAATGTCAAAACGTTCTTTATTAAGGCAGTGTTGTTCTCAAGTATGAATATGCATGGCCTGAGCTAGTGGGCAGCAGATAGCCTGAATGGCTCTTTCAGAAGGGACCTAATGTCATTCTGGAGTCACAGAGCAAAGGATGCCACACAGGAATGCTGCTGTCAACAGCACCTGCTCTGAGTTCTTCTATCTTGTCACCACATACATCAGATGGTAGACTTCAAAAGGCCAGACTGCATTAAGTATGTCTTATACAATGTGGGGTGCTTTCTTTCTAAAGTCCTCAATTGAACTAAAACTGTTACATTTGTGCCATTTCAAAGAAATCCTGTTTTAGCTAAAAGGATGAGTAATGTCACACTTGCCATCACAGTGGTGACCTTGAAGAATTTTGTTCTGATGCTTGACTGACCCAGAAGGTGCAACATAATATCCCGTCTCTGATATGAGTTTCATTATGAAAGAATAACTCTTTGTACAGTGGGGCCAGAAACATTACATTTTTGTCATATTCCCCATAAGCAACAGCTGAGAATGGGTGCAGGGATTACTGCTTAATGAGTAGTCATGCTGCTTTCTTTTAGGACAGTTTCTAATGTTGAATCAAAGTGACTGGTGCTTACCACTGTTATGGCAGTAACTGTAACTGAAGTGTACACTTTTGAAAAGGAAAGTTTGCATTGTGTGACCTGTACCTTAACCAAAAGCACATGTCTCACAACAAATCAGCCAATAGTTGCTGTTTACTCTGTTTTAAGCAGTCAGGTAGATTTGGGGTCTATGAATTATAACAATAATGTTTGCAAAATCCTTCTGTGCGGGACTAGAAAGAATACTAAGCATGGCTTATTTACTAATTTCTTCTTCCCAGATAAAGTTACAATAAGGTAACCGAGGAAAGGGGGCATTAGGCAAAATACTTAAGATACTGTAACTTAGAGTTCATTGCTCTAATATTCAGTTCCAGTCAGTTTGGGTCTAGGGCATTAAGAATATTATTTAGATAGCTAGGATGTGGTTGTACAGGCCTATAATTTTAGTACTTGGGAAACAGATGGCAGGTGTATCTCTGAGAGTTCAAGGACAGTCTAATCTATAGAGGTAGTTGCAGGAGAGCCAAAACCAAATAGAGAAATCCTGTCTCCAGAGAGAAAAAAAGAAAAGATGCATACCTTGATCACAAGAATCTGAGGGTATGTTAATGGTAATTGTCACAGAGTCCCTAAAAGACACCCTTAAGATAAGGCAAAATGCAGAGAAATAACCAAAAAAGACCTTGCATCTTAAATTAACCATATTGACAAATGAGAATTAAATATGCAAGAGAAAAGCATGTTTAGAGAGAGGACAAAGTGGCCTGCACAAGGTAGGCTATAAACAGTTCAGGTTTACTAGTATAAAGAGTAGGATGAAGAATATGACGAAGGCATCAGGAGATCCACAGATGCAGGCCTGGTGAGACTGTGCTGCGAGTGGCCCAGGCACAGAAAGGGCTGGGCCTAGTGTGCGGAAAGCACAGCCCCAAGATTGATTCAGGTGAGCAGGAACTCTGCCATAGGAACTCGGTTTCCACCTAGAGGGGCTGGGCATGTAGACCAAACGCTCAGGCCATTTGCCAACAGAACCAGCAGAGATCCATGGAAGCAGGGCTGGTGAGACTGCACTGCTAGTAGCCAGGGCACAGAGAGGTCCAGGCCAAGCACATGGAAAGCACAGTCACTCCCCCTTGCTTCGGGGGAGCAGGAACTTTGCCTTAGGGACTTGGTTTGCACCTGGAAGGCCCTGGAGTGCAGACCAAACGCTCAGGCAATTTGACACCTGGAAGAGCAGAGATCCAGACAACACAGGCCTGGTGATACTGCCCTGCAAGTAGCCAGAGCACAAAGAAGTCTGGGCTGAGTGCTAGGAAAGCAAGCCCCCCTCCATTGGTCAAGGGGAGCAGAAACTCTGCCATAGAGACTTAAGTCTACCCAGAAGGCCCCTGCGTGCTGACCAAACACTCAAACCATTTGCCACCTAAAACAGCAGATCTCCAGGGACACAGGCAAGGTACATGGGAGAGACATGAGCCAATCACTGACAACTAGACCACTTATAATCACAGACAACAAGATGGCAAGAGGAAGCAAAAGAACTTACCCAATGGAATCAAAGATAAGCTGGCAACTTCTGAACCCAACTCCCCCATCACAGCAAACAGCAGGATGCCAAACACTCTAGAAAAAGAAGAGAAAAAGCATAAAGAAATAGAAGCTTTTAAAGAGGAAACAAAAACCACTCAAAGAAATCAAATAACTAGAAGAAAACAGAACCAAAGAGATGAAGGAATTGAAGAAGGATTTAAAATGGAAATAGAAATAATAAAGAAAACACTAAAAGAGACAACCCTGGAGGTAGAAAACCTAAAAAGAAATCAGGAGTCACAGATGCTAGCATCACCAACAGACTACAAGGGACATAATAGCCAAAATGCCAAGTGCCCAAAGCAAAGGAAGAATACTAAAAGCAGTAAGGGAAAAAAGTCATGTAACATATAAAGTCAGACCAATCAGAATCACACCCAACTTCTCAACAGAGACTATGAAAGCTAGAAGATCCTGGACAGATATCATGCAGACCCTAAGAGAACAAAAGTGTCAGCCCAAGCTGCTATACCCAGCAAAATTCTCAATCACCTAGATGGAGAGACCAAGATATTCCGGGACAAAATTAATTTACACAATATCTGACCACAAACCCAGCACTACAATGAATTATAGGTGGAAAACCTAATACAAGGAGGGAAACTACATCTTAGGAAAAACAAGAAAATACCTAACCAAGAAAACGAAAAGAAGAAAGACACACAAGCAAAAATCTACCTCTAAAAGCAAAAATAGCAGAAAATAACAACTGTTACTCCTCAATATCTGTTAACAATAATGGACTCAATTCCCCACTAAAAAGACATAGGTTATCAGACTGCATATATAAAAATAATCCACCATTTTGCTGCATTCAGGAAACTCATCTCAGAGACAAAGACAAACACTATCTCAGTGTAAAAAGATGGGAAAAAAACTTCCAAGCAAACTGCCCCAAGAAACAAACTGGAGTAACCATTCTAATATCAAATAAAGAAGACTTTCAAACAAAAGTTATCAAAAAGGATAAGGAAGGACACATTTTACTCAATACAGGGAAAATTTATCAGTTGGAAATCTCAATCTTTAGGATATATGCTCCAAATACAAGAGCAACAATATTCATAAATGAAACCCTACTAAAGCACAAAAAGTACATTGCATCCCACACAATAATTATGGAAGACCTCAACACCCCACTCTCATCAAAGGACAGATCATGGAAACAGAAATTTTAAAAAGACACAGTGAAACTAGCAGAGGTTATAAACCAATTGGAATTAATAGACATCTACAGAATATTTCATCCTAAAACAAAGGAATACATTTTTTTCTCAATACCTCAAGGCACCTTCTCCAAAATTGACAATATAATCGGTCACAAAACAAGCCTCAGTGGATATGAGAAGATTGAAATACTTGCATGCATATCCTATCAGAGCACCATGGTCTAATATTGGTCTTTAATAACAGCAAAGACAACAAAAAGCCCATATACACATGGAAACTAAGCAATGCTCTATTAAACAACAGCAGGGTCAAAGAAGAAATAAAGAAAAAAATTAAGGACTTTCTAGAATTTAATGAAAATGAAAACACAACATACCCAAACCTATGGGATGCAATGGAAGCAACACTGAGAGGAAAAATCATAGCTCTGAGTGCTTCCAAAAAGAAATCAGAGAGAGCATACACTAGCAACTTGACAGCATGTTTGAAATCTTTAGACAAATGGAAGCAGATACACCCAAGAGGAGTAAACAGCAAGAAATAATCAAACCCAGAGCTGAAATAGAACAAATGGAAACAAAAAGAACCATTCAAAGAATCAACAAAACCAAGAGCTGGTTCTTTGAGAAAATTAACAAGAATGATAAACCCTTAGCCAGACTAACTAGAAGGCAAAGAAACAGTTTCCAAATTAATAAGATCAGAAAGGAAAGTGGAAACATAACAACTGAAACTGAGGAAATTCAAGAAATCATCAGATCCCACTACAAAAGCCTATATTCAACATGGCTGGAAAATATGGAGGAAATGGATGAATTCAAAGACAGATACCAGATACTAAAGCTAAACCATTCCTAGGTAAACCATCTAAATAATCCCATAACACCTAAAGAAATAGAAGCAGTCATCAAAAGCCTCCCAACATAAAAAAGCCCAGGTGCAGATGGGTTCAGTGCAGAATATTATCAGACATTTATTGATGACATAATACCAATATTCTCTGAACTATTCCACAACACAGAGTCAGATGGAACATTACTTAACTCATTTTTCGAGGCCACAATAACCCTCATTCCTAAACCACACAAAGACCCTACAAGGAAAGAGAACTTCAGACCAATCTCACTTATGAACATTTATGCAAAAATACTCAACAAAATCCTTGCAAACCAAATCCAAGAACACATCAAAACGATCATTCACCATGAGCAAGTAGGCTTCATTTCTGGGAGGCAGGAATGGTTTAATATGTGGAAATCTATCAATGTATTCCATCATGTGAACAAAATCAAAGGAAAAAGAAACCACATGGTGATCTCACTAGATGCTGAGAAAGCATTTGACAAAATTCAATACTCCTTCATGTTAAAAGTCTTGGAAAGAACAGGAATCCAAAGGGCATACCTAAACATAATTAAAGCAATATACAGCAAACCAATTTCCAACATCAAACTTAATGGTGAGAAACTTGAAGCAATCCCATTAAAATCAGGGACTACACAAGGCTACCCACTCTCCCCCTACCTATTTAACACAGTACTGAAAATCCTGGCTGGAGCAATTAGACAGCAAAAGGAAATCAAAGGAATACAAATTCGAAAGGAAGAGGTAAAAATATCACTGTTTTCAGATGACAAGATAGTGTATGTAAGTGACCCCAAAATTCCAACAGAGAAGTTCTACAGCTGGTAAACAAGTACAGCAAAGTGGCTGGATATAACATTAAATCAAACATAACAGTAGCCTTCCTCTACTCCAAGAACAAACATGTGGAGAAAGAAATTAGGGAAAAGATACCCTTCACAATAATCACAAACAATGTGAAATACATTGGTGTTATTCTAAATAAGCAAGTGAAGGACCTCTATGAAAAGAAATTCAAATGTCTAAAGAAGGAAATTGAGGAAGATCTCAGAAAATCATGGATTGGAAGGATCAACATTGTAAAAATGGCCATCTTACCAAAAGCAATCTACAGATTCAATGCAATCCCCACCAAAATTCCAAGCCAATTCTTCATATGGTTGGAAAGAGCAGTGTGAAATTTCATCTGGAACAACAAAGGACCTAGAATAGGGAAATCCACCCTCAACAACAAGAAAACATCTGCGTGAATCACCATCCCTGACCTCAAGCTATATTACAAGGCAATTGTGTTTAAAACTGCATAATAATGGTATAGAGATAGTCACATGGATCAATGGAATAGAATAGAAGATCCAGAAATAACCCCTCACATATATGGTCACTTGATTTTTGACAAAAAACTGTAAACATTCAATGGAAAAAGGACAGTCTCTTCAACAAATGGTGTTGGTCCAACTGACACTCAGCATGCAGAAGAATGAAAATAGACCCTTTCTTATCACCTCATACAATGCTCAAGTAGAAGTGGATCAAAGATCTCCACATTAAACCAGGTACACTAAAACTATTAGGAGAAAAAGTAGGGAAAATCTTAGAATACATAGGTACAGGAGAAAATTTCCTAAACAGAGCACCAGTGGTTCGTGCTCTAAGGTCAAAGATTGACAAGTGGGACGTAATGAGATTTCGAAGTTTCCGTAAGGCTACAGACACTGTCAAGAAAACAAAATGGCAGCCAACAGATTGGGAAAAGATCTTTACCAACCCCACATCTGATAGAGTCCTAATATCCAAGGTATACAAAGAACTCAAAAAGTTAGACACCAGAGAATCAAACAATCCTATTAATAAATGGGTACAGAACTAAACAACAAGTTCTAAATTCAGGAATATGGAATGGCTGAGAAGCATCTGAGGAAGTGCTTGACATCCTTAGTGATCAGGAAAATGCAAATCAAAACAACCCTGAGATTCCACCTCATACCAGTCAGAATGGCTAAGATCAAATCTCAGATGACAGCAGATGTTGTCGAGGATGTGGAGAAAGAACACTTCTCCCCTGTTGGTGGGGTTGTAAACTGGTACAACCACTCTGGAAATCAGGCTGGCAGTTCCTAAGAAAATTTGACATAGTACTACCTGTAGACCCAGTTATTCCACTTCTGGGCATATACCCCAGAGACACTCCTACATACAATAAAGACAAATGCACCACAATTTTCATAGCATCCTTATTTATACTAGCTAGAAGCTGGAAAGAACCCAGATGTCCTTCAGTAGATGAATGGATACAAAAATTGTGGTACACTTACACAATGGAGTACTACTCAGCTATCAGAAACAATGACTTGTGAAATTCTTAAGAAAATGGATACATCTAGAGAATATCATCCTGAGTGAGGTAACCCAGTCACAAAAGAACAGACATAATATGCAGTCACTGAAAATTGGTTACTAACACCAAAATGCTCTGAAAACCCCAGAAACAACTCACAGACTATATGAAGTTCAAGAAAAAACAAAGGCCAAAAAAAAAAAAGAGAAAGAATAAAATACCATTATGCTTAATCTTTACACATCAAGAAAACTTTCACTATTTCCAGGTTACATCTTGTTTTACAAGTTCTTTATGCTCATTGTAAAGAGTAAGATTTTAATTCGTACTATCAAACCTTTAAAAAAATCAAGTACTGACAAAAATGTATTCATATACTTTTATGTAAATATGCTTTTTTAAATCTATACATTTATCTCTGTATTTTAAAATAAATTTGTTAAATTAGAAAAAAAAAACCCACAAAGGCATTGGAGAGAGAAGAGCCACATTTGCTATTTTATTCTGTGACCATGAGAAAAGTATCCATATGCTTTAAGTAGGGATTGTACAAACAGAGTTTAGTTTTAGAAATAACATTCTGGTGGCTTCTTGTAGGTTGGAATTTACAGAAACACAACAGCAAGGAAGAAGGGACACTCATTGGAAAACTGTAAAAAATTAATGACACCATAAATGAAGAAGAAAAAAATCACATTTAAAGAAATGGATAGAGGAAATTAATATTTAGGAATTCAAACCAGGAAGACCCATAATATTCACTGGCAAGTCAGAATTGTGGAGCCAGGAAAACCAAATCGATTTCTTTACCAAGTGTCAGCTTTCTAGTATCTTTTTAGTATTCATTATCTTTTTTATAGTATATTCTATGTATGTACATTTCAGTTGTTATCCCCTTTCCCCCAAAACCATCTGTCCTCCCTCTCTCATTGCCTCCATGAAGATTCTTCCTCTCCCAACCAACCTCTCTCCCCTCAGCACCTTGGCATTCCCTACACTGGGAAAATGAGCCTTCAATGGACCAAAGGCCTCTTTCCCACTAATGCCAGACAATGATATCCTCTGCTGCATATGCACAAGGTGCCATGGATCTCTCCAAGTGTGCTCATTCCATGGTGTTTTAGTCCCTGGGAGCTGCGGTGAGTTTAAATAGTTGATAATTTTGTTCTTCTCATGGGGTCGCAGACCTTTTCAGTTCTGTCAGTCCTTTCTCTAGCTCCTTCATTGGGGTCCCTGTGCTCAGTCAGATGGTTTGCTGCAAGCATCCTTCTCTGTATCTGTATGGCTCTGGAAGAGCCTCTGAGGAGGCATCCATGTCAGATTCCTGCCAGGAAGCACTAGTTGCCATCAGCAATAGTGCATGGGCTATTTAGTGGTTGCATATGTGGTGGAACCCCAGGTGAGGCAGTTTCTACATGATCTTTTCTCCAATTCATGCTCCTTTATTTGTCTCATTATTTCCTCCCATAAGTGTTTTGTTCTCCCTTCTAAGAAGGACTGAGGCATCCACATTCTGGCCTTCTCTTTGAGCTTCACAATTTCTGTAAATTATTTCTCGGATATTCTGAGCTTTTAGGTCTAGTATCTGATTATCAGTGAGTACATACCATGAGTGTTTTTTTGTGACTGGGTTACCTCATTCATGATGATAGCTTCAAGTTCCATCCATTTGCCTGGGAGTTTCAGGCAAAAACTCATTGTTTTTAATAGTACTCCATCATGCAAATGTATACAATTTCTGTACCCATTCCTCCGTTGATGGACATATGTGTTCTTTCCAACTTCTGGCTATTATAAACACTTCCCAGAAGATTTCAACTCAGTGTTTCAGAGTGAACTTAGTAATATGTAAGAGTCACCCAGGTGGTACTGATTTTGAAGGCATGAAGGGGTCAAGCAAAGCAGCTGAGGCTTGGCACTGAGAGAGGCCGTGAAAGGCTATTGTGAAAGTACAGCCCCTGTTGCAGTTGAAGGCCCAGGACTGAAGGGATCATGCAAAGAAGTTGAAGCTTAGCACCATGAAGTGAGTCTGTGAGAGGCTATTGCTGAATCCTAGTTGCGGCAGATGAGAGTAGTGTTTTGGAGATGCCAGTATCATGAAATGACCACCAAGAACAGCAGCAAAAGTGGAGAACAGGCAGCTACAGCCTAGAAGGCAAGGTGTGTGCTATAACGTGTAGATCAGGAGGAGCACAGAAGATACTGAGTAGATCCCAGACACTGGATGATTAGAGTTTGAGTTTGAGTATGACTGTACCCTGATATTTTTCTCTCTTGATATAAGAAAGTATTTCAGTGGATTCTACAGTTAAGGGACATTGAATTGAAAATTTCAAAAGTGATTGGATATTTTTAAGGGATTGAAATTTTAATATGTTTAAATTTGTAAAGACTGTGTGTGGCTTTAAAAGTTATTTAGATCTTGGGGATGAATAAGGAAGTAAGGGTTGTGGCTTAATAGTGATTTATCTGTGTGTCAAGTTGACAAGGGTTCAGTTGTACTGGGTGGTTTTGTGTGTCAACTTAACACAAGCTAGAGATATCACAGAGAAAGGAGCTTCCCTTGAGATCCAGCTGTAAGGCATTTTCTCAATTAGTGACCGGGGAGAGAGGGCCCAACCCATTGTGGGTGGTGTCATCCCTGGGCTGGTAGTTCTGGGTTCTATATGAAAGCAAGCTGAGCAAGTCAGGGGAAGCAACCAGTAAGCAACATCCTCCATGGCTTCTGTATCTACTCCTGCCACCAAGTTCCTGCCCAGTGTGAATTCTTATCCTGACTTCCTTTGGTGATGAAAAGCATTGTGGAAGTATAAGCTGAATAAACCCTTTCCTGTCCAACTTGCTTCTTAGTCCTGATATACAGGAATAGAAACCCTGACTAAAAAAAGCTGAAAATATCTCAATATTTTTTCCATACTTAGCACATGATAAAACGATCATTTTGATATACTATATGGTGTATATAAATAAATATATTTTGTCAGGAATCAAAGTTCCATTAGAGAAAAAAAAATCTAGATTCAGTCTTTAAATAGAATTTCCACAGAGCTGAAAAAAGAATGAATGTTTTGAAATGGATATAGGAAATTATCAATGCAGTGTGGGTTGTCTGGATTGCTTTGCCATCTTAACAGCATGTAGTCTCAAGATATCAGGGATTAAAACATGATGCTAAATGAGTCAGACATCACTAGGAAGTTGTGGCATCAGAAAAAATAATGAATGACTCAAAGTGGGGAAAACTTGTGCTGAATTGCTCATCCAGATCTAAAAATGTTCCCTATCTCAGATCTCTTTAACTTCAAAACCATCTATCTAAGTCAAATACCCTTTGTTCTCTTCAGAAAATGTTTGCCAGATCATAGTGTCACCAAGGACTTGCCAGATTCTCAAGTGAAGCAATCTGAAAATAATATGAGATGCAATATGGCCAAAGGGCATAAGTAGTCCAGTGAGAATGATATTAGTGAAGGAAGGAACAGGGACGTCTTTGTGTGATCTGGTGGGGTCACCATGAGTTTCTCAACATGTATGCAATTTAAAACACAGCAGCCTGGGAAAGGAAGAGAAAGAAGTACAAAACGGTCAGATATCCAAGGCTGGGAAAATGGTTCGGTCATTAAGAACACTTAACACTCTTCTTATATATGACCTGAGTTTTAGTTTCCAGCACCCATCTGGAAGTTCATAACCATCTATAATTCCAGTTCCAGAGGATCAGTTGCCTCTTCTCAAATTTGTGGGCTCCTGCGTGCACATGGCATGCATAGATTTGAACAAATATACATAAAATAAATGCATTTATTTTTAAAAGGCTAGAGATAACAAGAATTTCAGAAACAGGGCATGTGCCACCTTGGAAAAGTTCTGGCCAGAGAGGGGATGCAAAATCAATTTTTGGATGACTAAGATAAGGCCAGATTACAAATGGCTTTGAACAACAGATACACACATATTATGGTTTGAATGTGAAATTTTCTCCATAGGTTCATATTTGAATGCTTGGTCCTCAGTGACTGTTTTTGAAAAGTTGTGAAACCACTAGGAATTAATGGGTCACTGAGGTTGGGCCTTGAGGGTTTGTTTGTTCACTGTTACTTCTTCGTGTATTTGTTTTTGTCTGTTTAAGCAAAAGTCAAATATATCCCAGTGATTAGAAGAGGTAAGCTATGTCTTACTATTCAGTCCTGATAAACAGGAGCTCTCACTAATTTTGTCCCTTAAACTCCTACCTATACTCATATAATAAAATTCCTTTCCTAATTAACTTTCTTGTCTTCCCTAAAATTTGTTCTTCAAGTTTATAAGACAAAGACTCGGGAAACTTCTGGCTCAATGAAAGTTTTATGTTACCATGAGTACCTATCTAGAAACCTCATTTCTGAGTTAACACCATGTGAGTCTAGAAACCCTCTGTCATATTTAAAGACACATGTATGGATCAAGAGATGTCCTGATTGAACCTCATGTTATTATGGGCATTGTTATGTCAAGGACTATGGGACCAGAAAACTGGATAACTGGAAAGGGAATTCCAGAACAAGGCTGAAGTCTAGACATGTCCTAATCCCAAAAATCTCATCCTAGACAGGCAGGATTGTTTTCTTCCTTATTCTAGGACTGCTTGTCCAAGTGCATGTGAGCTTCATGACCCTCCTTCTACACACAGAGCTTGGTGGCCAAATTATAGGTTCAGTATCTTCTCTCCCTCTTAGGACAAGCCCAGCAAACATTTCAGCCTCGGCCAATGATGTACACTCACACCCAAAACCTGTATCCGCTCCTCAGTGTTTGTATAGCCCTTATTAACCCCAAGAAAGGAGAGCAGTTTTATTGAAAAACATCTCTGGAGAAGGCTATTTCTCCTAAACTCACAGAGACTGAGTTCCTGTCTAAGCTACCTGTCCAGGTTAAGATTCCTTCCTTTCTTTCTGGCTCAGTACCCAGTGGTGCCTGGATACCCCAAGGGCAGAGGCAGGCCTAGGGTGGCTAAGGAACACAATTCCACATTCCAATAGGAATGCCAAAGCCCTTTCTTGGTCAATGGGCAGATGTTAGTAGTGTGAGCCCAAAATGGCTACCATATTTTTCTCCCCACATCATGCTTATAGCATGAGAACTCTTTCCTACATAGACTGCTCATGCTAAGATTAGATAAACCTCTCTACATATTTATCTTCAGTAACTCCACTTCCTTGCTCAATCCCTGCTGTCCTGCTAAATGCAACAGATACCCATTTGTTCCATAGCACTATTCTGGCCTCCAACCCATTATGTAGCAGAGGGTAAACTTGAAATTCTAATCCTGCTCACTTTACTTCCTAAGTGGATTTCAAGAAATATAGGAATATACCACCATATTTAGCTTATGCAGTACAAAAGACTGATCCCAAGGCTTCATGCATGCTAAACAAGAATTCTACTAATGGAGGTATATCCCCAGCTCTATAAGGCTGGTATTTTTAACTATTATAATACAAAGATTAAAATTAAACTCATGACCTTGTACATGCTGGGCAAGCACTCTACCACTAAACTATATAGTCATTCCTATCGTGATATTTCCTAGGTACCCCTCCCCCCTGATCATTTTGTTTTATTTTTCAAGTATATGGATGATTTGCATACATGTATATCCATGCACTATGTGCATGCCGTGTGTCTGCAAAGGCCAGAAAAGTCTATTTGATCCCTTGGAACTGGAGTTACACTTGGTTGTGAAGATGCTGGGAATTGAACATTTCACCAGGAAATCCTCTAAAGATGACTGAGGGACCTTTGAGTGAATCAGAGGTTAGAGAAAAGACTGCATTCTTAAAGGAGAATTTTCACTCACACCTCTTTGTCCCATATCCTCTAATTTGAAAGTTAAACTAATTTGGGGTGCTAGTGTATTCTGGAGGAAATTTAAGGACTGGGAGTGCTTCTGAGATTTACTTTATTGCAGATTGTTTATAGCATCAATATTTTACAAAAGCTTCCATTGTATTTGCTGCCCTGAAAAATGTGCAGTCTTCCCTTCCCCCTTTCAAGTGGTTTTGGTACTAGTTGTTTGCAATATCCACAAGATGCAGCTATAATCAGGGAAATTGCTGGAAGCCTTTGCTTTGCTGACTCAGCAGATGTGCTTCAGATCTATAAAAATATAATGATCTCCTGTAAATAGCCAGGGCTGGCAGCCCTAAAAGAAATAAAAATAAAAGTATAATCATTCATCATTTTCATGTGCATTACTTGGAGGGGGATAGAAATGAACTGATAAATTACCACAGGCAAAATACCATGCTAAGAAATACTAAAGTACATACCTGCTATATTTGAAAAAAAATATTTGAATTACCAGTGTCTTGGCGATCCTCTCTGATTAAAAACAAGAAAGAAAAACAAGGATACCAATGAGGCAGCCTCCAAGAGACTAACTGCTGAGAAAGTGACAATTCATTATATTTTTGCAGACAATGTGAACACTTGCTAAGAATACTAATCTCCTTGGAGTATACAGCTTAGTCTGCAAAATTAAAGGAATTTGGCTACTTTATTAGCTTAAAAAGTAATATGAGAAACATAAAAATCTTCCTGTTTCAAAATGTTCACAACTCTTGTTGAAGATTATTATGTCCTTTGAATCTCTAAATTTATGTTCTTCACTCAGTAAAACAAAGAAGTGATTCAGTTCAAATATGTGAGTTCACATTTCACAAATGCTAATGACAAAATCAGCAGCATTTACTCACAGTGACTTCCATTTCTAATCACCTTTCCTATTAAAAATGTGAATGGAGAAGAATTCAATTGCTAAGACTGATGAATGTGACCGCCTGGGCAGAAGATTCTATTCCAAGTTCACATGTTAAGGAAAGAAATCTCATCTTGCCCAGAATTTTCATGAGAGTGTTCAAGAGTGAGAGAGATTGATTTTGTGTTCTATCCTGACTCAAGCCATAAAGGCCGAGGTCGGTGAAAACATCACTTGGTCACCAGCAACTTTTGATTTTAAAAACACAGGATATCGCACTTATTTACAGCATTCAGGGTGTGCCAGATCTGGGATCCAAGCAGCCACTTGCTAACATTTTTATATTTCATGACAATATTAATCTTTTGGTCATTAATTGGAGAACAATGATGTCCTGGTGTACACATAAATTACTAAATTGGAAAGTATACTAAAAATTTTGACAAAAACATTGAAAAAATACCACCTAGCCAAATATCAGATTACTGTAGACAACAATATCCATTCAGATCCCTGTGTGCTGTATGCAGGAAGAATCTAAATACTCGCAGTGAAGAACAGCATCTGATTTATGATATTTGAACAGCTTGAATGACCTCCATCTCCATGTTTCAGACAAATCATGCTAAAATGATGAAATTTTAAAGAAGACAGGCTGTTACTATTCCAGTTGAATAATTCCGATCCTATTAGCCTCAAATCCTGTAAGGTATCCAGTGGGACATGGCTTTTGTTCTAGCCTAGTGATTGCAGAGTGGCTTGTCTTGCTATGTGTCGCTCCTGAGGGAACAGTGTGCTGAAACTCTAAATGGCTGAGCGAGGCTCTGCATGGGATTCGGGGATTCTGTCACAGTCTTGACAAAAGTGGTCCATGAATTTGGGAAGAGAAGAAAATTAGAGAAACCTTCAGGGGGAAAAATGAATACAAACACTTTGTTTGTAGTGGCTCCTAGTCACTCCAAATGAATTTTATTTTCAGTCTTAGTTATTTCTTTTATAAGAAAAGGTGAGAAAAATATGATTTCTATCTGTAAGATTTGCCCAGAGATGTCTCAAGTCGCTTTCACACAAAGAAGTTTAGTGTCCCTTTACCCCTCTTCTTACCTCTTCCTTACAACTTTCAGGTAACAAATTATTCCTGTAAAAGTTATGTCAGGAACTCAGCTCTCTCTCTACCCACAATACTACCCTCTCTGCCACTCCACCCCCATCCCCCAGACAGCAGACAAGCCATCTGGCTATGTCACAGATAAACAAACTTACATAGTTAAGGTATTTGTGGTAGACTAACTATTGAGGACAAATATATTTCAGGTAACATTAACCCTCCTGGATGGCTTTTCTTTCATAGAAAGATAAAGATAAAGACAATGAATATGACACTGCTACCATGATGCTTGAGCACTTACTATACTGTCCTGTCTCAAACTATATATATATATATATATATATATATATATATTTGTGTGTGTGTGTGTGTGTGTGTGTGTGTGTGTGTAATCTGCAAAATCAGGTAAATAGCTCAAGCAAAAGAATAAAGATAGAAATCATACCTTTTTTGTAATAAAGAAAAATAGTTATTTTTTTCCTCCCTAGACACTTCCCTAGACAAGTGCTTTACCAAAGTTTGGGATGAAAATATTTTAGAAGTAGACAGTAACAGTGGTTGTGTAACTTTGTGGCTATAAAATAAAGCATTCGATTTTGTACTTTAAATGGATAAATTATATGATTTTTGACATAGGAAACATATATGTTTGTTCTGTATTATACTGTGTGTATAATGCATGTATATATTCTAGATCATAGGTAGTGGTGGTCAGAAACATTTACGTCATTGATTGAATTCAGTTTTATTGAATTGCATTTTATGACCAGAAAATACATTTGGGCAATACCCCACTATTCAGTTTTGAGTAGACCATTAAGCACATCTTCATTTGTAGTCTTGACCTCTGTAATGCTCTTGTTACCTTTTATATTCAGATATTTATGAAAAAGAAATCATCATTTTCTTGTGCTATTTTCTAGGGACCCAGATAGTATACCTTGTAGAAACAGAGAAAAAAATATCTAGGTGTAAATGAGTTGAGATTATTTCCTTTTCGCTCTCCCTCCTTTCTTACTTTAGTCCGTTAAGAACAGGTAGTCTTCTTTTTGTGCATGATGGCAAATGAACTTTCTAAGGTTTTGGGCTTCCTATAGACTGTGGTCAATGGCAGGCAGTCCCCACCTGAACATCTAGCTTTCTCTTTATTATGTTTTCTTGTGTTAGTATTATTTATTTATTTATTGGATATTTTATGTGTTTACATTCCCAGTTTCCCCACCAGAACTCCCTTCTTCCATCCCCCTCCCCCTGCTTCAATAAGGATGCTCCACCTTCTACCCATTCACTCCCACCTCACTGCCCTGGCAGTGAAATTGAGCCTTCACAGGACCAAGAGCTTCTCTTATTGATGCCAGACAATGCCATCCTTTGCTACATATGCTGCTGGAGCCAAGGGCTCCTCCATATGATGTGTATATAAAAAAGAAAAATGATGTCCTGGGTTTCAGCATCAGTATTAGTTAAAAGATGAAGGAGGGAGGATATTGCCTCTGGGGGACCCATGTTGGGAATCCCTTCCCCCTCAGGGACTAGCCACACAATGCTATATTATAGAATTAAGATTATTCAGGTGATTCAGGGAGTTAAGAGGGTAGTAGAGGCAGAGAGAGAGAGAGAAGAGGAGAAGAGGAATAGAGAAGCAGAGGCTGGCCAAGAGAACATGGAGGGGGGGGGAAGGGAATGGGGACAGGAGTGGTAAGAGGAGTAAAAGCATGAGGCCAAGAGAGCAAGAGCACAAGAGAGAAAAAGAGAGAGAGAGAGTAGGGGGTAAACAGGTAACTGGGGTGAAGCATACCTGGCCATTGCCAGGTAACTGTGGGGTGGGGTTTACAGAATCTCAATACCATGTATATTCATTGGTTGGTGTTTTAGTCCCTGGGTGCTGTGGAGGGTTTGCTTGGTTGATATTGTTGTTCTTCCCATGGGGTTGCAGACCCCTTCAGCTCCTTCAGTCCTTTCTCTAACTCCTCTATTGGGGTCCCCTGTGCTCAGTCCAAGGTTGGCTGAGAGAATCTGCCTCGATATTTGTCAGGTTCTGGCGATATTTGTCAGGTTCTGGCAGAGCCTCAGGAGACAGCTTCAACAGGCTCCTGTATGCAAGCAATTCTTGGCATCAGCAATAGTGTCTGGGTTTGGTATTTGTATATGGGATGATTCCCCAGATTGGGCAGTCTCTGGATGGCCTTTCCTTCTGTCTCTGCTCCACACTTTGTCCCTGTATTTCCTTTAGACTAGAGCCCTTCTGGGTTAAAAATTTAGAGATGAGTGGGTGGTCCTATCCTCCAACTGGGGATCTTTCCTAACCTCTGGATATAGTCTCTACAGGTTCTCCCTCCCCTTTGTCGGGCATCTCAGCTAATCCTATCCCTGTTGGGTCCTGGAAGCCTCTTGCTTTTCTGGCATCTGGAACTTGCTGGTGGCTACCCCCAGTTCCTTATCCCCCATTGCTACACATCTCTATTCAACTTTCTGACCTTCTATATAGCTTTCTCTTTAAAAGGCATCCAGGTAGCAATGGCAGCCACAGTTCCTACCAACCTGGAGCTCTTTTAGAGAAAGCTCCAATTCTAAAACTTCTTTCAGGCTTCCAAGTGCTAGCAGCTGCTTGTGGTGGGGGATGCTTCACTGTTCTTTGTTTATTTCCCTTAGCCCAGCCCACACAGACATTGTAATAAAACCTTTCAATCACCCAGAATGTACTACCTGCTCCCTGCTGGGACACTGAACCAAACAAAAGCTTTTCTCTCTGGAGGGTTTGAACCAGCATGCAGATTTTAGTGAGTTCAGTAAAAGGAGGTGAAAAAATTTTTTGCTTGTTTCTTTCTCTCTCTCTCTCTCTCTCTCTCTCTTTCTCTCTCTCTCTCTCTCTCTCTCTCTCTCTCTCTCTCTCTCTCTGTCTCTCTCTGTATCTCTCTTTCTCTCCCTCCTCCTTCCAACACTCTCCCTCCCTGTCTCCCCACCCCTCTGTCTCTCTCCCCACCTGTCTCTAACCCTATCTCTGTCTCTCTGTCTGTCTCTGTTTCTCTCTCTCTCTCTCTCTCTCTCTCTCTCTCTGTGTGTGTGTGTGTGTGTGTGTGTGTGTGTTAATAATTTTATCATACATGACCAGCACAGATTAAACCTCTAATTTGCTTGGAGCTGTACAGCAGGTTATCTATGGCAATTACCCAGGAGCTTCTTTGTCCTTTCAAAGAAAAGACCCGGATGATGGCCCTTACAAAGGTTCTGGTTCGCTCTTGAAGAACAAAAAGCCCACTTCAATCTGAAAATGACTGTGAAACTGAATACCCACTTCAGCTGGAGCAAATCAATGGCCATTAGACGACAATCACACCATTGCTAGAGTAGAAACGTTGCTAGTGTCCCTGCCTAATGTATGAATTGACAATGCACTATTTCTTCACACATTAAAAAAAATACAAAAAATAAAAAAATAATAATAATAAAAAAGGAAACGAGTTCTGCTGGCATCCATCCCTAAGTCCTGGTCTTTCAAGCCAAGAAATTACTCCAGTATCTATTTTAGTTACAAATTGGCAATGTGGATTTAAAACTGTTTATTTTGTGATTTTATTAGAATACCATAGCAACACTACTGCAGACAGAGTAATATTCTGTTAATTAGATTTACAGCTGCCTTGTATTTGTTTAGAAAATCTTCCACAGAAATCATATGTAACCATTGTTGCTTTTTGACTTTTTTAAATTAACTATAGGCATAGAAGTGCACATGAGTGCAGCTCCCACAGCCTCAGATCCTCTCTGAAATTAGATTATAATGCATTGTGAGCCAGCAGATATGGGTTCTGGGAACTGAATTCAGGTCCTCTGGAAGATCAGCAAGTACTCTTAACTGATGAGCCATCTCACCACTACCATAATCATTATTATTGTCATTAGCATTATTAATTTGAGTCAGGATCTCACTCTGCAGCCATGGTTGACCTGCTACTCAGTATGTAGACCAGGCTGACCTTGAACTCAAAGAGATCTGTTTGCCCCTGCCTTCCAAGTGCTGGGAATAAAGACATAGGCCCCCATGCTTGGCCATAAATCATTATTCTTAATGAGAATTCAAGGCAATACTATGCAATTTCCTAGCTTATTTTTAAAATGTCTCTTGTCTCTAAATTTATAGTATGAATCTAGGTGTAGCAGCATCTGCAATCGTAGGGTACACCCAGGGAGAAAATATGATGTGTATGTGGAAGGTACAAATTAATTTTGTACATCAACTCTTTTCCATTCCAGGCTATATAAAATACTAGGAATGTGAAGATACATACGGCATTTCGACATCTTTCCCATCCATCTGTAAGGAGACCCGATGCTCTCTACTGGTGTGTCTGAAGACAGCAAGAGTGTGCTCACAGAAATAAAAAAATCTTCAAAAATGAATAAAAGAAAATGTTGTATTAAAAAGAAGTGCTGTCTGCTCGTTCAGAGGACTCAGGTTGATTTCCAGCACCCTCATGACAGGTTCAGACATGACCTCAACAAGCTACTATATGCTTCTATGTGGTACACAAGCATAGACAGCACACACATACATATTTTATAAATAAATATCTTATAATTTATTTGAAAATTTAATATATGTATATAATGCATTCTGATTACTTTCTCACCAAAACTCTCTTTTCTCCCTCCATCTCTGTCACCCCCACATACACCAGTCTCTTTTCCTGATTCATGAATTTTGGAATTGTTTATGACCCATTAGTTTAAGCAGGGCTGTCTCTGTGACCATTGGATAAGAAGTATCCATTGACCTAACATCTTCAAAAATTCTGCCCTTCACTATTAGAATAGAATATGTCACATCTTTCAATTCTAAAATTACAAAAGCCACTACCTGAAAAGAATAACAATTTCTAGAACATTGAATTTGTGAGGAAGGGTGTTTTTTGAAACTGGAATGGAAATTGGCAATGTGAGATTGACTGAATTCGCTTACCAACTAGATTTTTAAAATATTTTCTTTTAAATTTGCAGTAATTATAGAAAAACTAAGTCTGCATAGTAACTCATTGTCTCTCATACCGGCATTACAGAGAGGTTGGATACCCAAAAAAATCCTGTTTTCTGTCAATTGAGAAAAGAGAGTCAGTGTCTGATGTTGAAACAAACATGCTTTAGAAATTGTAAGAGTAAGAGATTAGAAAAGCTTTCTAATTTGAGGACAAGTATTTTTAGATTTTGTATAGCCATGTTTCCTTGGGCCCATGTGCTTCTTTATTAGTCCAATGAAGTAAGCTTCTACACAAAACCACCATAAAATGGGCTTTCACTTTTATAGTGTTTACAGTGGGAATGCCAAGGGGTGTGTAGCAGAAACCTTCCTATTGGTGAATGACTGAACTCCATCAAAAAAGAGAGCACAAAGGACCAGTACTGGTGAATTTAAAGTAATGTCAATTAGGATAGTCTTTGCCTGAGCAAATAGACAGATGGAAATTTGATTTGCTCATATGGAGAATCTCTATAATAAAATAACATTTATAGTATTACAATTGAAAAGTTGGGCATTTTCTGGGGGACTACTTATAGACAAAGGAAGAAATCTTTGAACTATATTCAACAATTAGTTCCAATGGAATAATATGATTAATAACTTACATCTTTTTATACTTGATTTCATCAGTGTTTTTTCTAAAGTCATGAATGGCTTTAATGCAAGCCAAATAAAACCATAATGTTTTAGTTTCTGTGGAATTTGGCCAGGTGATTCTAATTTCTTAGGAAGTATCAAGTGCCAAAAAAATAGCCATGACACACCGGATTTTCGAAACAAACAAAACAAAAACAAGCTGGAGAAAATTTCCTTCCGAATTGCAAGACATCTGAAAGCCATAGTCAACAGGTGAAATAAGTGGAAATTCACAGCATCAGAATTGGGTATCCAACATTGAGGATCCAATGTTTTCTAGCAGTTATCCAGAGAAGGCTGTCTGAAGATCAAACACTTCTAGTTGTGTCACTGTGGATCAGTGAAGATACTTCCAGTCTTTCCAAAATGTGTTGCTGAGAAGGCTAGGCTGATTCTACGACAGGCTTCAAATCAGCAGTTAAGAAAACTAGGTCCAAATCTCTGTTTCCAAGAACTGGGTAATTCCAGACAAGTACAGATCTCAGAAGTTGCCCTACCACTTGGCCTGAGGCAAGGACAATGAATCAGCAGCAGTTACTTCTTCAGTTACTTCCTCAGCAACAGTTTCTAGACCTCTCCAGCAACCCCCACACTCTTTTAATGAAATGTCCATAGAGATGGACCCAACAGATTAATATGGAGATCATCTACTCCAGAATCCCCTAAAGTACTTTAAATCAAACTGGCAAGCTCACTTGGTTGTCTCTTTATTCTGATAATGGGAGAGCCCAGCATACTGGGTTTATATACTGTTTAAGTCCAGGGTATAATTCTTCAGTGAATCATGGACCTTTACACTGTAAGAAAAGGTTATTGGTTTGAAAAAGACACTTCACTCTGCTCAAACCACACATTAAGCCTGAGAAGATTTAAGTAGTTCTTTCCCCCCTAGGAGCTTATCTTCCAGGTATCAGCATAAAGAAGGCCTTCTTAAACGAAAGCAAGAAGTGAGTCATCGGAGAAGACTGACACTGACTGTAGTAATAGGAAACTGTTACAGTCATCCACAGACATGAAAAAGGAAATGCAAATATAAGCAAGCTTGTGGAAGAAGATCTTTACACTACCTACAAATCACATATGTAAATATATGTAGACACATATATATGATATTTTTATGTTTATAGATATTCCTGGAAACAAACAGGAAGCAAACCACTTATGTGGCAAAAGGCTTAAGTAGACTTTCAGATTCAAAAAAGAAACTACTTTCATTAGTAATGTCATAATAATAAAATAATAAAAACTAATTTATGTATGTTCATGTTCTCACTAAAGTAGCAAAAAATAAAAAAATGCTCTGACAGAAAAAAAAACAAATAATATTGTATAAAGTGTTGATATATCTTTGTCATCTAAAGAAACTGCTCTCATCTCAAAGGAATAAAAGTGTAAGTAGGCTCTGGTCTTGCAACATTCCAACCTCCCCACAGCACTGCTATTTTTATCGGTCTTTATGGATACAGCTTCTTTTCATGAATTCTTATCCAAAAGACTTCCCTAAAGACCTAATTGTAAGACAGATGGACATACCCAGTAAAGTTGAACATAAACATGTTCTTTGACTCAGCAGTTCCCTTCGAAGTAAATACTCAAAGAACCCTTACACATTTATGGCAAGAAACAAAACAAAAATGATGTTTGTGTTAGTAATTGCTTGTCATACCAAAGCAGCTCAAACATGAAACACACATAAACAACAGATTTTGAAAATGACTGATAGTGATATATAATTGTATTATATTGTTTTTATAGATTTCTGTTCATTTGTTATTTTTCTTGATGAAGAAGGGAAAGTACTCATGGGTTGAGGTTGAGCTTTTTGTTTTTACTAGCAAACTGCAGAATCTAGAACAATCTCTGCCTCGTGAGAAATACAACGAACATAAGGACAAAAATAACAAGGAATTTTGAACTAATAAACGAACCCTTCCGGAAACTACTGCGCAGATTTGGGAAAATGAAGGAGCAAGATTCGAGCTTAAATAAGGAATGGCATGTGAAGAAAAGTTTAATCATAATTAGCATATAAGTCAGCTCTTTATGACTAGAGTAAAAACATAATCAATGTATGGTCATTGACTCCTTTGAAGGTTTTTGTTTCTCTCTCTGTCTCTCTCTGTCTCTCTCTCTCTGTCTCTCTCTGTCTTTGTCTCTCTGTCTCTGTCTCTGTCTCTCTCTGTCTCTGTCTCTCTCTCTCTCTCTCTCCTTTCTTTTTTGAAACAAACTCCCTAGGTAGCCCCTCACTGACCTGGAATTGTCTATGTAGACCAGGTTAGCCTCAAACTCAAGTTCTTTCTGTCCCAGTTGGAATGCTCAATTTACAAATACAGGTCAGAATACATAATGAAACTTTTTACTCTTTCCAAAGGCATACATACAATAAATTCTGAAGGATTAATCTTGGTAAAACATCCATATCTTACTTTTGTACCAAGGACCAGCTTCTGCTACGTCTGGGTTCCTGAGAGAGGGGTATTTGGGAGAGGCAAAAACAAAAGACTTAAGTCAAATCCAAGTTCAAGTCTAGTCCAAGATGGTAGCCTATATTCTGCTGAGATAGCTTTCCAGACTGTGCTTGCCCTTTGAAGGTTTTTGTTTTCTTTCTTTCCTTCTTCCTTCCTTCCTTGCTTCCCTCCTCCCTCCATATCTCTCTCTCTCTCTCTCTCTCTCTCTCTCTCTCTCTCTCTCTCTCTCTATGTTTGTGTGTGTGTGTGTGTGTGTTCTCTGCTTTGTTCTAGACATCTTTTTTCCCTATAGTTAACACAGCTGTCACTGCTAGTAAAAAATCTAAAAGCTCTCTGGATAGCTCATGGGTTGTCTGAGCAAAGTCAGAAAAGCTACTAAAAACAAAAAGAACAAAATACAAACAAAAAAACAAACTTAGATATTCTAACCAAGTCAGAAATCCTGTTAGAAAAATTCTAAAAGGAATTCTTGGGTTTTCTGATCAAAATAAGAAAGCCTGAAAAATCATCGAGCTGTGTTTGCTAAAGCATTCTAAAAAATCTGTATCAGCTATCTAAGGAATTCTGGGGAATTCTGCTTAGAAATTGTGTTAGGAAAAATTCTGAAAGAGTAATGAAAAATTCTAAAAGAGCTGGATTTTCCAACTAAAATCAGAAATCCTGTTAGAAAAAATAGTCTGTAGAGCTGTTTTTGCTCTCCAGAGATCTCTGGACACTTCAGCTCTCACCAGAGAAAAACTGAAAAAAAAATAAAACTACTATCACTTTCTGTTAGCTCACCTCATAAAGACAAAAAGTCCAGTACATTATTTTACATATCAGCCCAATCATTTATTTCAGGTTCCCTTTTGGTTGCCCTGTGAATCATCATCCTGTGACTCCAGGCCCTTAATTTTTAGAAGACAGAACAAGCACACATTTTCTTTTAATATTGCAAAAAATTCAGAGATCTGCCTGCTTCTGTTAAGCACAGACAGTAAACTAGTTGGGTGGGACTCATCCAGAAATTACCATTTCTACACACCTGGGCCTAGACTTACCTTGAACTCAGCAATCTGCCTCCTTTTGAACTTACCTGCCTTGGTATCTTTTTGACAAGCTGGCACATAGTACAGCTGCCTTTATTCCTTTAGGTTCATGAAGCCCCTGATAGAATTCATATTTCAGCCTTATATTTTGCATAGTTGGAAATTATATATTTTCAAACTTATGGTTTTAGAGTTCTTCTCCACAGCTTTGAGGGCTGTCCTGAAGATCCCAGCATTATCATTTTGCTGAGACATTAACCTTACCTTTGCCTCCTGGACTCATGCTGTCTCTGATTATTATGGAATCATTAATGTTAACAGGGAGAACCTTTCTTGTAAGACTGTGAAAATATGCACATTATTATTCAAACAAGCCTTATGCCCATGGCAGCCATCAACACTCATGGGGCCTGGGGCAGGAACCATGTCATTCTTTCCAGTTCCACCAACGGGATGCTGGACTTAGCATTCTGATTTTCTCATAAATTCCAGAGTGATAGAACATCTACATACAGACACTAGCCACATCAGTATCCTCTTTGTCAGCCAGGATAAAGCATATCTTCTTCATATTGCACTATTCACAAGTTTGGAAGAGGTTTCACCATCTCCTGACAATATCTATCCTTAGCCTCTGAATTAAAAAAAAAATAGAAATAGTTCCAAATACTTCATAGATATTCCCTATAGTAGATAAAGTTAATTCTCACCATAGTGGACTGACTTAATAGTTGTGGACTGTGCTTACTCTGTACGTAAGGAGTCTGTAATTATTTTCCGATGTGAAACTACTTTTGAGTTATCGTAAATGTAAGGGAAGAGCTATCTTTACTAGAAATCTACAGTCTATGTGTGATTGGGGACAATCTAATAAATACATATATTAGAGAGCAGTCCAAGACATGAGTATGTGGCTTAGGACATATGAAAGACTTTCTGAAAAATCTATAAACCGGGGAGCAATTAAAGTTTAAAGTCAGTATTTCTACATTCAAAGACTTCTTGGGAACATACTCAAAATCACATGATGATTCTAAGGAGATGGCCAGCAACAGGATTTTAAAGGGAAAAAAAGAATGAGATGAGTTCTCACTATGTAGCCCTGGCTGGCTTAGAACTTCAAACTCACAAGAGAATTACCTGCCTCTGCCTCCCTAGTGCTGGGCTTAAAGGCTTGTGCCATCATTCTCAGCTCTCATTTTAATCAGATGCCCATTTTTACTATTTGAAATTTGCATCAGTGTTTTAACATTTAACTGAATTTTAAATAAAATAAATTTTCATCTCCATAGTTTGGCTCTATTTAACATACAAGTTCATCCTTTTTTGAGATACTTCTATATGGCGGTATTTCAATGAAATCCTACCACAGACATTTTAAATGAGGACAAACAGAGGAAATAAAGGTTGCAGTTCCAGAAACAAACAGATACAGAGGAGGATGCTTGCAGCTAACCATCGGACTGAACAAGGGGACCCCAGTGAAGAGCTAGAGAAAGGACTGAAGGAGCTGAAAGTGTCTGCAACCCCATGGGAAGAACAAAAGTATCAACTAACCAAATCCACCACAGCTCTCAGGGACTAAAACACCACCCAATGAGTTTGCATGGTGTCTTAGGCAGGGTTTCTATTCCTGCACAAACATCATGACCAAGAAGCAAGTTGGGGAGGAAAGGGTTTATTCAGTTTACACTTCCATATTGCTGTTTATCACCAGAGAAAGTCAGGACTGGAACTCAA
Source organism: Micromys minutus (assembly GCF_963924665.1). Classification (NCBI taxonomy): domain Eukaryota; kingdom Metazoa; phylum Chordata; class Mammalia; order Rodentia; family Muridae; genus Micromys; species Micromys minutus. The sequence goes on from NC_137970.1 coordinate 89,369,700, forward strand.
GCAGGTCAGGAAACAGGAGCTGATGTAGAGGACATGGAAGGATGTTGCTTACTGGCTTGCTTCTCCTGGCTTGCTCAGCGTGCTTTTTTATAGATTTCAGGTCTACCAGCCCAGGGATGGCACCACCCACAATGGGATGGGCCCTCCCCCCTTGATTACTAGTTGAGAAAATGCCTTACAGCTGGATCTCATGGAGGCATTTCCCCAACTGAGGCTCCTTTCTCTGTAATAACTCCAACTTGTGTCAAGTTGACACAAAATCAGCCAGTATACATGGAGAGACCATTAGTTCTAGGTACATATGCAGCAGAAGATAGCATTGTTTGGCATCAATGGGAGAAGAGGCCTTTGGTCCAGGGAAGGTTGTTTTCCCATTGTAGAGGAATGCCAAGGCACTGAGGTGGAAGAGGAGGGCAGTTGAGAGAGGGAGCACCTTCATGGAAGCAAGCAGATGGAGAGAGGGGTGGGACTGGGGGATAGGAGATAACATCTGAAATATAAATGCAGAGAATATCCAAAAGAAAGTTTTTTTTTAAAAAAACATCTTAAAAAGGCAGCAGTTAAGAGTACTGACTGCTTTGGCAGAGGAATCAGGTTCAATTGTCACATACATGGAGACTTATAACTTTCTATAATTCCAGTTCTAGGGGATATGATGCCTGTTTTTGATTGCCTCCTGCTTTACATATGGTCTATTCTCTCCCTCTCTCTCTCTCTCTCTCTCTCTCTCTCTCTCTCTCTCTCTCTCTCTCTCTCTCCCCACAGTAATGTACATGTGAATATATAAAAATTCAATGTATCTTCATGATTAAAAAGACTGAACAAATTAGATGTATTAGGAACATTCTTCAACATAAATAAGCAATTTGAAAGCCAATACCTAATCCAATATTGAATAGAACAATATCAGAAGATTTAATTTCATATTTGAAAGAGAAAAAATATACAATTTTGCCATTTCTAAACTACAAAATGCTGGAAGTCTTGGCCAGAACAATTTGGTCACAAAAAGATATAAAAGGAAGCCATTCTGTACAAAAAAGAAAAATTCAAATACTAACTAGTGATACATGACATATTGTAAAAAGAAAACTTACCAAACTCTATGAGAAAAATGAAGTTGTTCAACAAAGTTGCAAGGTACACACTGAATATACTAAAATCAAAAGTGTTGCTATGTGTCAAAACAATACCTAATGTAAAAATCATAAAGCTATTTTATTTATAATAGGACAAATAAAATTTCAAGAAATCAGCTTAACCAAAATTATAAAAGTTGTATACAATGAAAATTATAAAACATGGATGAAAGACCTTGAAATAGACAAACAAAAAAGATGGTCGGACAGGACTGGAAAGAAGCTTAATGGTTAAGCACACATATTGCTGTTATAGGGGCTCTGCGTTTGATTTCTAACACCCATGTGGTGGCTTAAAACTGTCTATAACTTCATTTACAAAGATACAATTAATCTTCTATCCTCTGTGAATAAATGGCATGAACATGTAAGCAAAACAAAACAACCATACACATAAAATAAAACAGAATAAAATAACCACAAAATCGAAAATATGTTTAACATGGTTTAAATGCTGGGCATTGTATGTATTCATTGAACTTTAGACAAAGTCCCATCAGTGTGTACAGCTCTTACTTCTCATTGTCAGTTAAAAAGAGAAAAAATTGAAAGAGTAGACACACATTAGGTAGAACATTAAGCTTCCTGTTTGTTACAGAAAGTATTTGACTTATGTAGTCATGGACTTTGCTAGGAGCAGACGTCATTGTAGAATTAGGTGTCTGGGCTCTTCTTTCATTATAACCAAAAGGGATAGATATACCCACGGAGAAACAAAAGAAGGTGTGGGCAGTTTTTCCTTTGAACTTTCATACAGTCTAACCTAGAAAATAGATTTGAGGGAAATTCAACTTTACATGTTTGTTCAAATCCTTATCTGAACATGGGGGCAGGTAGCATGATCTCTTTTAAAGAAATGTACATTCAGCTTATGGAAAACTACTATTAGCTTAATTTATCAAATAAGAATGCTTCAGAGAATGTTGCTTAATATAAGAAGCTCCCAGCAAAACATTGTATGCAAGAGAAGCTCAAGGAAGACACTATAGTTGTCTTAGTTTTTCTCCCAGATGACATGCTTAGAGATAAACATCAAAGAATTTTATTGTCCTTCTCATAACCTTAGAACTCTTCCCTCTGCCTCTTACCTGGGAGCCAGAGCTAAGATATTCCAAACCTTGGCTCTTCAGTCTCTCTTTTTCCCTTTGTCTCTTCTTTCTCTTTTACAAACTAAAGCTATTCGTATATGTATGATAAAACCCTTCTTATGCTACATTCAAAAATAGTCATGAATCTCACCTTTAAGGTTAATTCACCCAAAGCTGATTTTCTAAAATTAATTTCACAGTTAAATGTGTTGATCAAAATCCATTTACTCCAATCACAGATCAGAGCTATCTTTCTGTCTGCATGTCCTCTTGACTGCTGCTGCACACTGTTTATCTGTGTGTGGGGGTGGGGGTGGAGGAGTGTCTACTAAAGTTACCACCTCACATTCTAACCTTCATTGATATATTCATATACCCCATCTCATGCTTCAGCAAAACACTGTTGCAATTTTTTAAAAAATATCTAACACTGATAAGTATATCCCACACAGACACAGATGTTCTTATCAATAACCAATTTCTTCTCCTCTATCCCATTATAGAAAGCTATTCCTTTCATGGTTAAGTACAGATTTAGGACTAAGTTTTCATTAATGAAGCAAAAGTAAAGTTACTCAGATAAAAATGGTTAAAAATAATTTGTGAATCATTAGTCTCTTCTACTAGTCTAGTGTGAGCGATTAGAAGATGATTGGTTAGCCTAACTGATGGTGCACACCTTTAATTCAAGCATTAGAGTGCCAGAGGCCGGAAGATCTCTGCATAAAAGGCACCTGGTCTTTATAGCTAATTTCATACAGACAGGGCTACATAGCAGGTATCTGTACCCTCAAAAGAACAGACAGAGACCATTGCAGAAAATCACACCTGATCAAAAACATTGAGCTAGAGATCATGCAGTGTCAATTTCCAACTGATACACCTACAACACAATTCTTGCACTTAAGGCTCAGGAATAGTTGCACAAATCAGGGTAGAAAGATTATACAGAACCAGAGCAATAGGAGGTAGGCTGTTAGATTGTGACTCCCAGAAATGTCAGAGAAATTACACCCATGAAATATCATTAATATGGCTACCTAAACATGGCCTGAATGAGGGTGACACCACCAGGCATACTAAAATAGAAGCAGGAAAGTTCAAGAGGCCTCAATCCTACTCCAAGAACTATAGAAAACTCAGGAATGCCAAGAGCAGAAGAAAAGCTTTTCCTCAAGGAAGAATACCCCAATTGGTTACCCACTATCATTTGGTCAACCATGAGGCCATCTGTGACAAATACAGGTAACATTATATGGACTGAGCAGTTTGTAATTATGCATCTATGAATTTGAGATTGAAAAAGGAGGGATACATGGGAAAAGATGGAGAATGAGAAAGGAAGGCCAGCAACGATGTAATTATAGCTTAATTTTAAAAACTAAAGACTGTTATTTAAACTCAAACAAACACCAATAAAAGAGGGTATGTCTTTACTTACCTGGGTTTCTCCTGTGCTTAGAAGTAACTTTTCAGAGTAGAGATTCCTTGAGGCTCAGATTGTATTATTAGCCAAGGCACACAAGCAGTAAACTTTTGTTATTTTAGGATACTGGGAATTTGAGGTTAATTAGTTATTGTTGTGTAGCCTGTCTTCTCCTAAATAACACATATCCCACACAGTACAAATTAGTTTTCAAAAAGTTGCAAAATAGTTAACTAACATAAAGCATCCTTGACTCTATAATCAGATTATTTGGGAGGACAAAGAGGTATGTTGTCATCACAATTTCTCTGTCACTCCCAGCCTGCTTCCTTCCCTTACCTCACACAGGCAGTAAGATGGCTTGCAGCAAGGCACAACAAAACATTATTTAAAAATCAGTCAATTAATGACATGGCCAATGAATTAATCCACAAGTTCACTGTTTGAGAATTGGCTTTCAGTGGTTGAACTTGCCATTAGTTGGTTGGTTTTTGCTGTTTGATGGTAGACAGTCACTCTGTTAAAGAATTCTTCAATCCTGCCATTGTAAGACCCAAATTGAGTCTTATCTATTTGAAGCTCCCATGAATAAGATGAGAGATCAGAGATCAATGCTAAAGCAAGAGATTTATTAGTCCAGTGCACTGGGGTGGCCTATGTACAGAGGAGAGGCAACCCTGAGGCCTCCATCAGTATAGTTTTTATAAACTTAGGAATGGGTGGGCTACAGTAATGGTGACTAGGAATGCAAGCATCGGTGGGTTTAGTTGACTTTTAAATTGAATTGCTGCTGCCAACATGGTTTGTATCTAAGGACCTATGAACTACATTCCAGGGCTGCCCAGACAATACACTTCTCCCCAGATGCCTATTAATGGCATCTGCCTGGTTAATATATCAATGTTCTTCCTTTACATTTCAGGGGCTTCCCAGATAAGGTTGAAGCACTCCTTGGAGGGTGGGAGACCACAAAAGCCCTTAGTGGGAGAGGGAAGCTGTAAGACCCTCAAAGGGAGGGGGGAGCTGTAAAGAGAATGTGAGACTGTAACAGGTCTTAGCATCACTCACCTTAATAGAAATTTCTACTCCATTCATGTGAGTAAGTCCTGCTTTGAGCACTTTGAACTTCTTTCCTAAACATATTCTTCTTTTTTCCAATAAGTATGGGAACTTTTCAAAATGCCCACAAAGATCTTTTAATCAGAGACACTGAAACTCTAAGCTAAATTTTCTGGAAGCATGTTTTCAGGTAAGTCTTAATTTAGAGGCTAGTATTCTTAATTCTGTGTCCTCTCCATATATGTTTTGATGAATTGTCTCAAAGGTCTTCTAGAATAGCATGACTCAAAATGGCTTGAGGTTTTTTTTTGTTTGTTTTTTTTTTTTGTTTTGTTTTTAGGTCTATGTGTCTATGTGTCTGTGAGTGTGCACACACATATATGTGGCATTCAGAGGTCAATGTTGGATGTCTTTCTCAATTGCTCTCCATCTTATTTTTCTAATATATTTTCTTTATTATTTGGAGTTCTTCTCATTGAAAACAATTTCATTCAATATATTCTTACCATGCTTTTACCCTTCCCCAACTCCTATCCTATCCTCCCTACCTCCTCACCCACCCAACTTCTACACAATTTTGTGAGCTCTCTGTCTTATTTTTGAGACAGGGTATTTCACTGGGCTGATGAGTTGAGTGAGGGTGTTTGGCCAACAAGCTCTAGGAACCTTCTTATCTTCTCCACAGTGCTGGGACTACAGATACACAACAGTTCAACCAGTGCTAGGCATTGGATTGGAAATAATGAATGGGACTTGGAAATAAAAGAAAGTGGAAAGGTACCTCTAGAAACAGAATAGTTATTTTAATCAGTACAACTGAAGGGCTGCAGTCTGTCTTCATGAATAGAGAAAGTGCTTACATGCCACAGGGGGTTGGGGTTTTATAAAACAGAAATAAGTGAAACTTTGGGGATGGAAGATTCCATCAGCAGGTCAGTTCTTTCACAGTCTTGATGCATTAAAGAACAGTGGAGTCTGGTACACATGTCTGGTATGTGTGTCTGGTATGTGGATCTTCTTATCAAAAGCTTCCTCATTTGTTATCTGTAGAGTTTCTTTCCTAAAGTTGCTTACTGAGGCTTTTAAGTCAATTAACTCTTCATTACAGACCCTGAGGACAGAAAGGAATGAATGGGGGTGGGGGATGGGGTGGTGATGTATTCTCTCAACAGCTACTTCCTGAAGAAAGGGAACAATACAGGGGAGTCTAAGCTCTGTCCCACAAATCTAAGAGTCATAGACCAGGTTGACTATGTATAGCAGGACAGTTTTAAATTTATCAGCTCTCATGGATTGTGTCATGGCTTCATGCACTTCTATAGATACCTCTAAAATGTTAGAGGGCTAGGAATGGCTGATTTGGTTACAAAGTAAAGCTAACAGAGTCTCCAGAAAGGTGGAGGGAAAAATATAAGTGGGAGTCACAGAAAGAAACCACCGATACAGGAGGCAGGTACCTTTATGGGCCACCACATAGGCAGAGAAGGGATTCTTATTGTGTCTCAAAAGGCTGTGGGTATCTGGCAGGAGTGTGTTGAGTGGGAAAGATGCCAGAATTGATAAGCTGGAGGACAGCAATAGCTTACCATTCATGATAAAAATAGAGGATGGTAAGAGGCTGGAGAAAATAGGCATCATGGGAAGTCTGTTATGAGTATGGGACCTAGGAGAGGGTTTATCATTCGGTAAAGATGTAACTTAAGAGATCCATAGTGATCAGGAAGCAGGAGCGGCCCATGAATGCTGAACTTTAGTATACTGACTCATTCATAAATCAGCTGTCTAAGTGAAATTTGCTGCCTTTAAAAACTAGTAAGCCAGGCATGATGGCACTTGCCTTTAATCCCAGCACTCAAGAGGCTGAGGCAGGTGGATCTCTGAGTATGATGAGATCAGCCTAGTGTACTGAGTGAATTCTAGGACAGTCACGGCTACACAGAGAAACCCTGTCTCAAAAGCAAACAAACAATAAGCTGGTGACTACTGTTTAAGAGAGGTACCCAGTTCTCTTGAGTAGTGATTAAGAGAAAGGTTAAAGTTGAGACCTTAGATAAATCATGATGGGGGGGGGGCAGTGTGCTTAAGGAAAATATTTCATTTCGAAAAGTTGGATATGGAAGGACACCCTAACAGATATGCAGTAAAGGGTATCTGTAGATTGTCCTGAAGCTGTTTGTATTTTAATGTTAATTCTACTTCTCCAAGAAGGGCTGCCCAGTCACATACTCAAGAGGTGACATCATTTGAACCTTCCCATTTTAATCAGTAAAATAAAAGAAAGCCAATGATTGGGCAGGACAAGGGAGGTGGAGAGAAGGCAAAGGACAGAGGGTAGAGATCGTGGCAACATGAAGTTTCCCAAGGACCAGCTAGACCCAGGTGGGATAAATTGGTGTTAAAAAGTTATGAACATTAAGAATTTTATAGGTCTAATATTTCATATAAAAAGGCAGTTTGTATCTTTGTCTATTTGATGTGATCTTGTTGTGTAGAGAATTTGTGGACTGAGAATTGAATTTATAAACCTGTATGAAAAACTATCGGGCTGCAGAGTTGTATTTATGTGGGATTTTGGGGTAGAGAAACACCCCAGGAAAGAGGCAGAGCGTACTCGGTAGAAAACTACCAGGAACGGGAGTTGTGCAGACAGGGTTGTGCCGAGGTGGCAGCTTGAACTGTGTGTCAGAGGTATGCGTGGCTCCAAACTAAAACCGGACCTGAGGAGTGAGACCTTAGGGCTGATAGAGAAATAAACCTTTTTTTTTTTTATTTTTCAATATTTACTGCAACAGGTATTGGTATATGAAGCCAAGGATTGTAGTGTAAGTGACATAAGTATGCTAGGAGAAAATTTCCCTTCTACATAGGTCCAGTCATACACAGTGATGGTGGCCACTGCCACCAATGAATGCTGCACCAAAGAAAGCTAGCAGCAACAGCAAGCAGCTCTCAGCACTGAAAGAGGGAATAGGACCAAACAGAAGTCTAAAGAAAATAATTGTTTCTGGTCTTAGATGAAAGCAATGAAGGTTCCCTGCACCAAGTGTACCTGCACCAAGAGCACTTCCACAGCATCTGAAAGTCTCTTAGCAGATTTATGGAGAACAAATGGAGCTGTTATACTACTAGAAGCACTAACATTGAAACATTATTGTTACAATATAGGGGGAAGTCTAGTTATTTTAAGGGAAGTGAGCCCAGTAAGTAAAAATATTTAAATGACAGAATAAAATTCTAAGTATGAGAATAATTAGAAAAAAAGAGGCGATCAATGGAGGAGACACAGTGGGAGGGAAGCCAAACTTCATTCATAGGAGGGGACTTGTCATTGTAATTTTGTCTGGTCTTGGCATCTTTGGGTCCCTATAGGGAATCAGCTTGAATTTGTTAGTGGGAAAGGAGCATTGTTCTTAATGAAGGAAGAGCACAGAGCCCATCCTTAGCAGTAGTCAGGAGATCTAGAGCTCCTTAGTTTTGGGCTATCCTAGCAGCCAAAGAAACAAGTTGGTCCTAAAGTACTTAGCTGACCTGAAATTTCTTTAAGGTTTTCTGAGAGCTGATCAGGCAGAGAGGTTAATTAATGCAAATAAGCCCTTAGTCCAACTGTTTTAGTTATCCATTGTGAAAAATAATGCCTAAAGTGGCAAAAGGGGAGGGGGATCAGTTAGATGGCCCATTAGTCAGTCACCTTTTCAGAGGTCACTCAAATTGCTTTTAGAGATTGTAGGGGAAAGATCTCTAAACTGCTTCAAGCTGATGAAAACAAACAGTGTAGAAAGGGTAGCAGTTAGACTGTCTCAGAGGTTGGTCAACCTAGGGGGGCCTGAATAAAACTTAACAGAAAGCAAAGCTCCAGAAAATAAGTGAGCCACGCAATGGCGAGATGAATCCTTGGAGTGTGTAATGTGAATAAGACAGCATCTTATAGCATATAAAAAGTGATATTGTTAGTACTGTTATAATTCCTTCTTAGAGTGTAGTTAAGGAAAGAGTCAGGGGAGTTTTGTCCTTACTAGAAGAAGAGAACATGTAAGAAAACCATCTATAGTATCCGTGGCCCTCTGTGTCATAGGTATTAGCAAAAGTGATTTTTGTTGCTACGGTTAATTACAAGATATAAGGCCATCAGTTTGGTAAAAGAGCTGGAGTTATTTTTTCATTGGCCAGTATAAGTGCACAATCTGCTCTTGAGTCTTATAACCTTGTTGGGAACATTGAGAGATGAAGATAATGAGGAAAAACATTTTCACATAATAGCAGAAGTTTCCTTTAGTATAGCGAAACATAATTGTGCAGCTAACTAGACCATTTGTCATCCTTCTGTTGAAGGATAACTGTAATCACACTTCTGGAGACTTTCAAGCACCTGGAAGCTATGTAAAAGAAGTCAGTTAAAGACAATATCTTAATTGACAATTTAAACAATAAATCAATCATATTGAGTCTTTTTATAGGATTGTCCAGCAATGTCCCAAGGGCACAATTTGGTTATCCAGAACAATTTTACAAACCTATGAGTTGGATAACAGAGTGTCTGGCAGCCTCATTTAATGGGAAACATGAGTGGTTATGCTACAGAAAAAGACATTATAACAGAGAGAAGTACTCTTCCAGAAAGTGATAAGTGTTCCATAGTTGGTAAGTACAGCTTTTAGGCTTGGCCCCAATATTTCAGGAGATAGGCCTATTTGTCTCAACTGTGGATAAACACTACATCATGGAAGTAAGACAAGATCTTGTCCTATATCTGATGTGTGTGTGTGTGTCATGTATGATTTATACATATATATATGTATGTAATGCATGATATATAATGTATATCATATATAATATACATATATCACATATATATAATATATTCAGGAAGATATATCAGGAAGACAATCACTAATGAAATTAATTGCCAAATACTATTTATTTCATATGTTAAGTATAATATTAGAGTACAGTTCCTTGAATTATTAAAAATATTAATCATTTTAATTTTTTATACTTTGGACGTTGAGGGCTTTTACAATCCCACACCCTATTTACAGCTTCCCCCTCCCACTGAGAGCCTTACAGTTCCCCTCTTCAACTAAGGGCTTTCAGGGTTCCACACTCTTCAAGCAGGAGTGCTTCAACCTTATCTGGGAAGCCCATGGAATGTAGGGGAAGAATTATGATCCTGGCACAACACTTCCCAGGGGGGAATTACCTTATCTGAGAAGCTCCTGGAATGTTGTCGGGCATAGGCTCTTAGATGCAACCCACTTTGGCAACAGCCAATCGATTTAAAGTTACATCGATAGATCTTTTCAACCCCATCCCCCTTCTCCATTTTTAAAAAAGCTCTTTAACAAGTCTGCTACTATCTTTGTAGACATGAAGCACTGAAGGCTTGAAGATGGCAGTATTTTAACTTAGAAGACAAGAGAAAAGCCCTGTATTCTGAGATAGATACTAGGTGTTTTCATTTTCACATAGGTCTGCCTAAAACAAGGATCTTGAAAATTCCAATTGTTCATTGTTTGCTTTTAAAGAGACCATAGAGGTAACAATATTCTTAAGTCCTCAATATTTGTTTGTATTTACCCATACATTTATTTACATATAAACACATTTAAAAAGCACAGACATTAGTTATTCTTAAAAAAAAGAGGGCATTTGTCCAATGGGAGACACATACCAGAATAGGAAAGTAATCATCTCTTCAAGTTAATTTATACCCTCAAGCAACAGCAATCACCTGTAGAACCAGAATTAGGATAAGGCTCAAGGAGATGAAATTGTTTCAGAATTATATGATTATGCATGTCTTGTTCTTAAAAGCAGATTTTTAAATTTTATATATACAAACTCATTTTAATTGTTACAGAGAAAACTCAGGACCATTAACTATTATTATTTTTTTTTCTGTTTTTAATTTTAGTTTTACTATGGGCAAAATGAAGTAGGGACAAATTAACAATTTAATTTACATGATCATTTTCTTGTAAGTCAATTTGGTTAAGTACATGACGCAGAAAAAACATAATTGCACATAGATAGCCATTCTATATATATATATATGTAATCATAGTAAGATATCTTAATTTTGATATCAAATTTTGAGCATTATTCTTTGGATTATGATTGTTTTATAATTCTCATTGTGAAAAGGAAATTTAACATAGAGATCTTTAGCAAACACACAGTTGGGTGCCTTCCTAGTAAGTTTGGGGTGGGTGTGGTCCAGTAGACAAATGGGGAAAGGGCCTCTAATCTGGAGGTCAGAATCAGGGAGGGTAGGTGAGAGAAAAGACACATTACATAACACACTAATGCCTTAGAGGTTTCACGTGATCACACCGGCAGCCATTAAGCACTGATATGCTGGGCAAGCAGCCATGCTTTCTTCATTGTATGGGTTTCAGAAAAAGAGAGATAGGTCGCCCAGTGAGAGTTCAATGGGATTGGTTGTGGTATCATGGAAATAAAAGAAAGCAGACAGGCCTCTCCAGAAGCAGAATAGTTCATTTCATCAGAACTGAACTGGGCAGTCTCTCCAAGGTACTAGAGACTAAGTGCACAAGGCACAGGATACTTAAGGTTTTATAGGATGGAGGGGGGGGGTGAGGGATAGAAGATACTGTCTTCAGGTCAAGTCTCCTGCAGTCATGAAAGGTTAAGACACCACCAGAGTTTAGTATGTGGCGCTCTTGATCAGAGGCTTCCATGGGTGCTATTAATCAATTCTACTCTCTTGTCCAGAGCTTCTCAGCCTGAGACTTTTAGGTCATTAACCCTTCCCTAGGGATCCTTATTAAAGTCCATATTAGATTCTTGAATGACAAGCCCTTTACCTACATAGAACTATCTCCCCAGTCCTCAAATTACCTGATATGCATAGCCACATCAAGCCAGGTTGTGAAGATTTAGTATATCAATCCTTACAGACTTCGCAGATAACATAATTCTAAACCTATATTAATGCATCCAACAAGCGTTTATAGAGATGTGCCAAACACAAGTGATGAAAGCACAAGATAAAATAAGTCACAGCTAATAAAAAATTTTTCAGAAAACATGTGGGTCCTTCATTGAATCTACGTAGTTACTTCCTATTATAAGATGTGTGTGTGTGTGTGTGTGTGTGTGTGTGTGTGTGTGTGTGTGTGTGAGTGTGCATTTTGCCTGTGTCTGTGTGTATCTGTACCACATAAATTCCTTGTATCTCTTTAGGCAAGAGGGGTATTAAATCCTTTGAAACTGAATACAAATTGTTGCAAGCCACCATATGGGTCCTTTGAGAAGGCACTCAGTGCCCTCCACAGCTGAGGTATTGAAAAACCAGCCTGCCTTAACCTTAGGCTTAAAAGCCATCTTACATTAGATACAAATAATGATTACACCTCTGTTTCTCAAGCATTGGGCTGTACACCACCTGTAACATTAACTACAAATTGTTTTGTATACCTGTTTCAGGAAAGTCAGTCATGTTTTTGGTTCAAAAAACTGTTTGTAAATATCTTCCAATCCTATCTTTGTTTCAAACTATTATATGACTACCTTGATATGTCTACCTGCTATCGTGCCTGCCTTGTGTCCGTGTCTTTGTTTCAGTACTAACTTGTTATGCTCCTGTTATGTTCCTGTAACCCCACCTATTTTGTCCTCCAAATCCCCCATTTGGAAACCCACTATTCCTGAGCTATAAAACACTTATCTGCCCCCCATCCAATGTTAACCTCTCAAACCCCATCTTAGGAAGGGGTAGCCCATCTGGATAAATAAGAAAAAGCTTAATTTAATTAATTTGACCATGATGGTTTGGGTCTGTAGTTTTTCTCCCCCACCCCCCATTTTTGGGATTAACAGTATCTCTCCAGTCCTTTGTAATTTTTTTATTATTTTTTTCTTGTTTTGTTTTATTTTATGTGTGAGCCTGTCAGCATCTACATATAGGAAGGAGCCTCTGGAGGTCAGAAGTCGTATCAGATACCTTGCAACTGGGTTTCCAGATTATTGTGAATCATTGTGTGGGTGCTAGGAACTAAACCCAGATCATCTGCAAGTGTAGTAATCTCTCAGGCCACAGGTCTCCATTTCTTAACAGTTAGTAATATTCTCTAAGGTTATTTCCTATGCTGCTTAGCAACTTTTGGTCTTCTGCCCTAAAATAATGGATTGCACTGGATTGAATGCAATGGATTCTGCAGGCGGTTGTAAGTCTTGTTTATACTCATCATCGCTGATAGTCTCCTGTGGGAAAAGGATTATAGAATACAAAGACAATAAAAGGGTAGGAAGACCTCCAAGCCTGGATTGTGTGGGAAGCAGAATATACAGTTTAGGAAATATGGCTCAGAGATGACAAAAAATAAAAAAGAAAATAAAAGAAATGATATTTGGTCTAGACAACTTTGGATCGTGTCCAGGATCTCCAACTTTTCACTCTCACCAAATAGCTGAACTCATTCATACTTAAGCCTACCAGATATGTCTTCCCTTTGCATCGACAGGTTTTCCCTAACTTGCATGTTTTATGAAGTCTCAAGGCAGCGTTCTACAACCATGCTATTACTTTCTCATGAGATCCTTGTACCCTATATTCTTCAAATATTTCCATTTACATTTTATAACTCATTATATTTTTGTGTTCACCCTTAATGCCAGATACGGTGTATATCAAACTAAAAGCATTACAACATTTGTTATGTGAGTCAGTGATGAATGAGTAGAAATCATTTTAATTGAACTGCTGTACCTCTTTGGCCTTCATACCAGACTAAGAAACTGTGCAAGTGCAAACTTTTATATTAAGAACTGAGAGTGTTACATCACTTTACATGCATGAGATCCGATTGTTGGTTCCTCCTTTATGCTTCAATAGGAACACATGGAAATATAAAAACGCCCTCTCATTAAAAAAAAAAGGTATTTAAGATGTAGAAAGCATAAAGATGTAATTTAATATCAGGGGTCTAATTGAAATGATTTTCATAATGTGAAGTTATTTAAATATACGGGGACCTGGAAATTTCTAGACACTTTTACTTCTTCCCATCTCAAATTCAACCAGACTAGACCTCTCGCGGTATAATTGCCCTGGCAGGGATGAAGATATTCTAAAGAGACACTCAGTACCCTTTCTTTAGCTATCAAACTATTGAGACAATGCTATCGAAGGGACTGGAATTTCCCTGGGCATCTCATGCTGAGAGAAAGAAGAGGCTTGGACTAACCAAAGGGGTGAGGGCTTGTCTCCTGGTAAGAAATGTAATACAGTTCTGACAGCTTGTCAGACCACCTTGAAGAACGCACTGGAGTCCCTACACTGACAATGAGCCAGACCATACCTTGATCAAGGACTTAGTTCGGCACACCTCTTGCCGAACTAAGTCCTTTATTTAAACCCAAACCTCTTGTCAAAACCCTGAAGTGGGGGTTCACTAGACCTCTTTGTCTGTCCTCCCAGTCTGGCCTCACTGAATAAATCTTTTTCTGCTTTTCACTATTACTTTTTGTTTCATTGGCCTATTGAGAGCAGGTGTCTGTTAGGAAGAGCAGAGCTCAGGCTCTGACCCTAACAACCTCAGTAACAGTCGAGCCACCCCCACATCATCCCCATTAGTGCAGACCACCAGCTGTTAGCAATAAAACATTGCAAGGCAAGAGGTTTTCTTTTCTTTATCATGTTTAATGATATATAATTCTTGCTCAAAGGTCCATTATCTCTAAGAATAAGAATGAAATATTGTTGCTGCTGTCTTGGTTTCTGGAAGTCTTATTGCTGGTGTGTGTGACTGGGCAGCCATGGAGAAAAGAGTAATGGAAAGCTATGTTGACAACCTCTGCCAGTCTGTCTTTGATCGCTGCAAGCTTTCACTTTCTACTGTGAAACATATTTTCTGTTTGTATTTGTTTTACTTCTTGTATGTTTATTTAAGACAGGGCCTTGCCGTGGAGCCAACACTGGCCAGGTACTCATTGTCAAACCTAAGCTGGCCTCAAAATTATGGTTCTTCTGTCTCAACTTCTGGGGGGGTGACAATTACAGGCCTTGGCTATCACATTTTGCCAGAAACATGATTTTTTTTTCTGTTTTTGTAGTAGTTCTGGACCCAGGACCTCATATGTATTAGAGGCAAGTGCTCTACCACTGAGCCCTTTTAACTTTTTATTTTGAGGCTGATCCTAGTTGCTCAGGTTAGTCACTAATTTACAATATGGTTCAGTCAGCCTTGAAGTCAGGATCCTCCTGCCACACCTTTCCAGTTTACATTTGCTTCCGGGGGGGCTGTTCCAACAAAGCAGGAAATACATGTGGATTGCTACCTTCAGTGCTGCCAGTGAAAGTTTCTGGAAGTAGCTATTCTTGATTAGAAGAATTGCAACAATCTTGGAAAAGTTAGAATATCACAAATAATCTTATATTTTCCTACAATCATGAATCCTCGTCTATTGCCCATCTCTGTATATACTTGACATCCTTGTGGCTTACATAAATCTTTTAGAATATCAGACTCCATCAATAGATCTGGAATCTATCCTATCCTCTGTTGTTAATAACATTTTAAGTTTAGATATCTGAGGCCTTTAGCAGGGATTCTCTTTCTTTGATATGAACTACCCTTCTTTTTAAAATTTTTTGAACAACTATTTTAAAAAACAAAGATAAATGAACAAATTTTAAGCATTTTTGCATAAAAGTATACGAATACACTTTTGTCAATGCTTGGCTTATTTTCCCAAAGGTTTGATAGTGTGCATTAAGGTCTTACTAGTTACAATGAGCATAAAGTACATGTAAAACAGGATGTAACCCGGAATTAGTCAATGTTTTCTTGGTGTGTAAGGAGTAAACATAATGGTTTTTTCTTTTCTTTTCTTTTCTTTTCTTGAACCTCATACAGTCTGTGAGTTGTTTCTGGGGTGTTCAGAGCTTTCTGGGGTTAGTATCCCATTATCAGTGACTGCATATTATGTCTATTTTTTGTGACTGGGTTACCTCACTCAGGATGATATTCTCTAGATGCAACCATTTTCTTAAGAATTTGGTTAAGTCATTGTTTCTGATAGCTGAGTAGTACTCCATTGTGTAAGTGTACCACAATTTTTGTATCCGTTCATCTACTGAAGGACATCTGGGTTCTTTCCAGCTTCTAGCTAATATAAATAAGGATGCTATGAAAATTGTGGTGCATTTGTCTTTATTGTATGTTGGAGTGTCTCTGGGGTATATGCCCAGAAGTGGAATAGCTGGGTCTTCAGGTAGTACTATATCCAATTTTCTGAGGTATCGCCAGACTGATTTCAGAGTGGTTGTATTAGTTTACAACCCCACCAACAGTGGAGAAGTGTTCCTCTTTCTCCGCAGCCTCACCAGCATCTGCTGTCATCTGAGTTTGGGATCTTGGCCAATCTGACTGGTGTGAGGTGAAATCTCAGGGTTGTTTTAATTTGCATTTCCCTGATGGCAAAGGATGTTGAGCACTTCCTTAGATGTTTCTCAGCCATTAGATATTCCTCAATTGAGAACTTTTTATTTAGCTCTGTACCCCATTTTTAATAGGGTTATTTGGTTCTCTGGTGTCTAGCATTTTGAGTTCTTTGTATACCTTGGATATTAGGCCTTTATCTGATGTGGAGCTGGTAAAGATCTTTTCCCACTCTGTTGGCTGCCATTTTGTTTTCTTGACAGTGTCCTTAGCCTTACAGAAACTATGCAATCTCATTAAGTCCCATTGGTCAATCTTTCACCTTAGAGCACGAGCCATTGGTGTTTTTTTCAGGAAAATTTCTTCTGTGCCTACCCTTCTGATGTGCCCAGAAATATATATAGTGTGTTGCTTTACAAATTTCTTCATTCTATTACTACAAAACTTTATGAAATGTCTGCCATGTTGGAATATGGAATTTAGAATAAATTGAATAAGGTCTTTGAGGTGAAGGTTGTAGTTTTCTGTCACCAAAGATATAGTCTTTAATTGTCTCTCTGACCCTGAGGTTGTTAAATGTCTTTAATAGTCTTTAAGAACTCTTTCCAGGAGCTGTTCTAGTCTGCTTTTTTCTTGCTATGATAAAACACTAAACAAAAGCCACTTTTGGGTGGGGGTCGTTTTAGCTTATACTTCATAAGTCTTCCCTAAGGTAAGTCAGAACTCATGGGAGGACCTAAAGTCAGGAACTACAGCAGAGGTCTTGGAGGATTGCTGTTTAATGGTTTGTTCAACCTACTTTCATGATACTCAGGAACACCTGCCCATCATCCAGAGTGAGCTGAGCCCTTTCACATCAAACGTTAACCAATAAAGTGCTTCATAGGTTAATCTGATAGAGTGATTTTCTCAAGTGAGGGGCCCTCTTCTCCAATGAATCTATCTTGTGTCTAGTTGAAAAAACACTAATCAGCACAGGAGTATAATAAGATTAGTTAGCACACCGTGATAGAAGGAAGTTAAAGTAAAAAAAAAATTCTTAACTCTAGACTAGTAAATAGAGGATCTAGAATCACCTAAAACAAGCATAAGGCAATAGACTGAACACATAGAATGACAAGATAAATAGAGAAAGACCCATGATTGCTTTTATTGTCCTATTAAAATAGTCCCAATTTCAAGAAATGAAGGGTTAGGATCACAATTACTACTTTACTTATAAGTTAAAATACGTCCATCTTTAGATCATAGGATAGAATCAGGAAGATCTAAATAAAAACTTCAGTCTGCAGCTGAGTTAGAGTGAAACAGAGATACAAGAATCTGGGTCATCTGGAAATTATGCTCCAAAAATTGCATAATCAAGAGAATATGGAAGTTGATGGTGCCATTTGCTAACAGTGAGGATACTTAGTTAACATTGTCTCAGATGGCCCTTAGGGAATTTTCATGTTATTAGTAAAAAGCTTGACATCTATAAGGACAGAGTAAAAAAACCTAAAAGGTTTTAAAACATGGACAATTCAAGTAGAATAAAATACACTGAACTGTCAAAAAGCCTTGATTGTAATTCTGCAACTTACTTTGCAGCATTGAACAAGCCTTTCACCTGTGTAGACCTCAATTTCTTTTTCTATCAAATGGAGTAAATATTTGTAATTAGCAGATACCAAATATACTTAAAATCAAAGAATTCATGCAGGCATGTTGGCCCACATATAGAATCCTGGCACTCAGATCACAGGGCCAGGAAAATCACTGTGAATTCACCAACTTTTTCTATCTAAATTAGTAATCATGTCATGTCCGGAAAGCACTAATAGTTGATGTAAGCAAGCCCATAGCATTCAGGGTGTCAATTTCTTTTAAGAAGGTGACTTTCAGGACATGCCTTTGTTAGTCTGACAAGGTTATCCTGAGAAAATCCTATTCTGGTTCCCAGAAAAGAAGAACAGTGGACTTGTCCATTGCTACATCCAGATTTTATATCTTGCCTCTCTTTGAATATAAGCCATTTGTTGTGTATAATAAATGATGGGGCAGTACCATTTATCAGGGACCGAGGATATCTGGATTCTAGTAGAGATTCTGTTGGTAATAGCATGCTAAGTTATCTTGAATAAGTTATCTCTTTAGTCTTCGGTCTCCTCATCTGTCAGCTATGATGGTAATGATAAGCAGAGAAGCAACCAAGTCCTAACCAGAGAGATGAGCTTCACATACCCTCTATCTCCAGTCTTCACTACAGCTCTCATCCAAAGGCATTAACAACCTCATTTTGCAGAAGTAGAAACTAAGACAGTCCACAAAATGTTCACCTTATTATTTTTTATGTTCTCTCCTACCATTTCATAATGCCTTATTTCATAACATCTTTAGGTTCCTGTCTAAATCTGATGTTTTAGTATTTTCTTTACCACAGTAGTTATATGACTAAGATTACCTAGTAAAAAATTAATGTTTTAGTGCACACACTGTTTATATTAAGGTGGCATTTTTAGTGCCTCTTTATACAAGTGTGAATAAAAACTTCTGAAAAGAAGCTGTGTCTTCAGAGGCCTTCTGATTAAATCCTTAATGATGACAAAGGGTTTAGAATGCTGACATTTCAGAGCCTAATTACAGGATGTCTTGGTCAATCTTTAGCCTACTAAATAGGCACTCCTTTCCTACTACTGTGTCTTACCTAATGTACTTTTATGATGTATTAACAGAACCATATCTTCCACAAATGGAAGGGCTATGATATCAGATAACATGTGAGGCCTGTAGTTGAGATCCCCCCACTCTATCTTGCAATAACCTACTTCTATGAATTCTCAAACAATGTATTATTAAGATGCCTTGATTTATAACTCTTACTGTTCTTTTACTATAAAACACCACAAAACTACTACCATGCTGGAAATAATTGAACTAATAACCCAAATCTACATTTTTCCAGACTATGGTCACTCATAGCTTGGCTTCAGAATAAACCACATTTGTTCCCCTGGAGCTGAGAATTGTATATTTCTGTTGGCACAAGATTTTCACTGGAGGTCTTGAAGGATTGGCAAAAGGATTTCCAGTACTTTTGTATCTTCCAAAAATCTCATCTGATTCATTGAACCAAGAAATCTGTAAAGTACAGACTTCTTCTTCAATTGAGACAAATAATAAATTATAGGAACTGAGAATAACAGGGTTGTAAATGTCCCTTTTTTCTTGATAACTAAAGGATCTATGGCTATCTCTAAGTGGAGGGCAACTGAGATGAACAAAAATCCCCCAACTTACATGCACACTCTTCTATGAAATTCTGCCAATAAAGAACCATTCTCTTGGTATTTGAGAAAGTTTCAATTTTTTTGAAGATCAAATATGTTTTTTTAATTATTCCTTACCGCTTTATTTTTTAAAAAAGAGGGATACATTTACAGATTTTAAAGGCATTTTGGCATAATATTATATGAAAAATTTTGTCCATACTTAATTCTTTTAGAGGTTTGATAACATGCATAGAAATCCCACTAGTTACCATAAGTATAAAGTATGTGTAGGACAGAACTTAACATGGAAACAGATTTATTGTTGAGTATAGATTAAGCATAATAATCTGTGAATACTAAAACTGCCACAGGGCAGTTATCTTAGTGCTTGGATTATTAATGATTTGAGGTCCAGTTGTACCACACTCTGAAAGGGTGCTATACATTTTTTCCCCTAGGAAGGACCAAGGCTTGCTTGCTTTCTTTATTTCTTTCTTTCTTTCTTTCTTTCTTTCTTTCTTTCTTTCTTTCTTTCTTTCTTTCTTCCTTCCTTCCTTCCTCTATTTTTTCTTTCTTTTTTTGCCTTTATTTTTCTTGAGCTTCATATAGTCTGTTAGTAGTTTCTGGGGTGTTCAAAGCGTTCTGGGGTTAGTATCCAATTATCAGTGACTGCATATTATGTCTGTTCTTTTGTGGCTGGGTTGCTTCAGTCAGGATGATATTCTCTAGATGCATCCATTTTCTTAAGAATTTCATAAAGTCATTGTTTCTGATAGCTGAGTAGTAAGTACTCCATTGTGTAAATGTACCACAATTTTTCTATCCATTCATCTACTGAAGAACATCTGGGTTCTTTCCAGCTTCTGCCTATTATAAATAGGACTGCTATGAATACTGTGATGCATGTGTCTTTGTTGTATGTTGGAGATGCTCTGGGGTATATGCCCAGAAGTGGAATAGCTGGATCTTCAGGTAGTACTATGTCAAATTTTCTGAGGAAACTCCAGCCTGATTTCCAGAGTGGTTGTACCAGTTTACAAGCCCAACAACAGTGGAGAAGTGTTCCTCTTTCTCTGCATCCTCGCCAGCATCTGCTCTCATCTGAGTTTTTGACCTTAGCCATTCTGACCTGAGTGAGGTGGAATCTCAGGGTTGTTTTGATTTTCATTTTGCTGAGGACTAAGGATGTTGAGCACTTCTTTAGGTGCATCTCAGCGATTACATATTCCTCAACTGAGAAATTTTTGATTAGCTCTGTACACCGTTTGTAATAGGATTGTTTGATTCTCTGGTGTCTAATTTCTTGAGTTCTTTGTATACCTTGGATATTAGGCCTCTATCAGGTGTAGGGTTGGTTAAGATCTTTTCCCAATCTGTTGGCTGCCATTTTGTTTTCTTGACAGTGTCCTTAGCCTTACAGAAACTTTGCAATCTCATTACGTCCCATTTGTCAATCTTTGACCTTAGAGCTCGAGCCACTGTTGTGCTGTTCAGGAAATTTTCCCCTGTGCCTATGTGTTCTAAGGTTTTCCCTATTTTTTCTTCTAATAGTTTCAGTGTACCTGAAATAATGTGGAGATCTTTGATGCACTTGCAATTGAGATTCGTAAAAGGAGATAAGAAAGGGTCTATTTTCAGTCTCCTGCATGTTGAGTGCCAGTTGGACCAGCACCATTTGTTGAAGAGGCTGTCCTTTTTCCATTGAATGTTTAGATTTCCTTTGTCAAAATCAGGTGACCCTATATGTGAGGGTTCATTTCTGGATCTTCTATTCCATTCCATGGATCCACATGCCTATCTCTGTACCAGTACCATGCAGTTTTTAACACAATTGCCTTGTAATATAGCTTGAGGTCAGGGATGGTGATTCCCACAGGTGTTTTCTTGTTGTTGAGGATGGATTTCGCTATTCTAGGTTTTATGTTATTCTAGATGAAATTGCACATTGCTCTTTCCAACTCAATGAAGAATTGGGTTGGAATTTTGATGGGGATTGCATTGAATCTGTAGATTGCTTTTGGTAGGATGGCCATTTTTACAATGTTGATCCTTCCAATCCATGAGCATAGAAGATATTTTCATTTTTTGAGATCTTCCTTGATTTTCTTCTTTAGAGATTTGAAGTTCTTGTGATACAGGTCCTTCACTTGCTTAGTTAGTCACACAAAGGTATTTCATAGTTTTTGTGACTATCGTGAAGGGTATCTTTTCCTTAATTTCTTTCCCTGCATGTTTGTCCTTTGAGTAGAGGAAGGCTACTGATTTGTTTGAGTTAATATATCCAGCCACTTTGCTGAACTTGTTTATCAGCTGTAGAAATTCTCTGGTAGAATTTTTGGGGTCACTTACATACACGTTTATGTCATGTGCAAACAGTAATGTTTTTATCTCTTCCTTTCCTATTTGTATCCCCCTGATCTCCTTTTGCTGTCTAATTGCTCCAGCCAGAATTTCCAGTACTATGTTGAATAGGTAGGGGGAGAGTGGGCAGCCTTGTCTAGTCCCTGATTTTAGTGGGATTGCTTCATTTCTCAACATTAAGTTTGATGTTGGCTGTTGGTTTGCTGTATATTACTTTTATTATGTTTAGGTATTAGCCTTGGATTCCTGTTTTTTTCCAAGACTTTTTACATGAAGGGGTGTTGAATTTTGTCAAATGCTTTCTCAGCATCTAGTGAGATGACCATGTGATTTTGTTTTTTGAGTTTGTTTATATGCTGAATTACGGTGATATCACCATGTGTTTTTTTTTTTTCTTTGAGTTTGTTTATATGGTGGATTACATTGATGGATTTCCTAATATTAAACCATCCCTGCATCCCAGGGATGAAACCTACTTGATCTTGGTGAATGATCATTCTTGGATTTGGTTTGCAAGGATTTTGTTGAATATTTTTGCATCAATTTTCATAAGTGAGATTGGTCTGAAGTTCTTTTCCTTGTAGGGTCTTTGTGTGGTTTAGGAATGAGGGTTACTGTAGGCTCAAAAAATGAGTTAGGTATTGTTCCATCTGACTCTATTTTGTGAAATAGTTTGGAGAGTATTGGTATTAGGTCGTCAATAAATGTCTGATAAAATTTTGCACTGAACACATCTGGGCCTGGGCTTTTTTTTTTTTTTTTTTTTTGGTTGGGAGGCTTTTGATGATTGCTTCTATTTCTTAAGGTGTTATGGGATTATTTAGATGGTTTACCTTGCCATAGTTTAACTTCAGTATCTGGTATCTGTCTAGGAATTCATCCATTTCCTCCAGATTTTCCAGCTTTGTTGAGTATAGGCTTTTATAGTAGGGTCTGATGATTTTTTGAATTTCCTCAGTTTCAGTTGTTATATCTCCACTTTCCTTTCTGATTTTGTTAATTTGGATACTCTCTCTTTGCCCTCTAGTTAGTCTGGCTAAGGGTTTATCAATCTTGTTAATTTTCTTAAAGAACCAGCTCTTGGTTTTGTTGTTTTTTTGAATGGTTCTTTTTCGTTCTATTTGGTGAATTTCTGTTTTGAGTTTGATTATTTTCTGCAGTCTACTTCTCTCGGGTGTGTCTGCTTCCTTTTGTTCTAGGGCTTTTAACTGTGCTGTCATGTTGCTAGTGTATGCTCTCTCTAGTTTCATTCTGGAAGCACTCAGAGCTATGAGTTTTCCTCTCAGTACTGCTTTCATTGCATCCCATAGGTTTGGGTATGTTGTATTTTCATTTTCATTAAATTCTAGAAAATCCTTAATTTCTTTCTTTATTTCTTCTTTGATCATGTTATCATTTAATAGAACATTGTTTAGTTTCCATGTGTATATGGGCTTTTGTTTGTCTTTGTTGTTATTAAAGAGCAGTCTTAGTTTAAGGTGATCTGATAGGATGCATGGGAGTATTTCAGTCTTCTTATATCTATTGAGGCTTGTTTTGTGACTGATTATATGGTCAGTTTTGGAGAAGGTGCTGTGAGGTGCTGAGAAGAAGGTGTATTCTTTTGTTTTAGGATGAATTGTTCCGTAGATGTGTATTAATCCCAATTGGTTCATATCTGCTGTTAGTTTCACTGCATCTTTGTTCAGTGTCTGCTTTCACGATATTTCCATTGATGAGAATGGGGTGTTGAGGTCTCCCACTATTATTGTGTGGGGTGCAATGTATTTTTTGAGCTTTAGTAGGCTTTCTTTTATGAATGTGGGTGCTCTTGTGTTTAGAGCATACATGTTAAGGATTAAGAGTTCCTCCTGATAAATATTCACTGTAATGAGCAAAGTGTGCTTTCTTATCTTTTTTGATAACTTTTGGTTGAAAATCTACTTTATTCAATATTAGAATTTCTACTCCAGCTTGTTTCTTTGGGCCGTTTGCTTTGAAGGTTTTTTCCTGACGTTTTACTCTGAGATAGTGTCTGTCTTTGTCTCTGTGATGAGTTTCTGTTTATGTATCCAGTCTGATAGCCTATATCTTTTTAGTGGACAATTGAGTATATTTATGGTAACCGATATTAAAGAATAATGGTTCCTGTTTCCTGCTATTTTTGCTTTTAGAGGTAGAACCTTGCCTGTCTTTCTTCTTTTGGTTTTCTTAGTTATTTTCTTGTTTTTACTAGGATATAGTTTTCCTCCTTGTATTAGGTTTTCTACCTATAATTCGTTGTAGTGCTGGATTTGTGTTCAGATATTGTGTAAATTTAGTTTTGTCCTAGAATGTCTTGGTCTCTCCATCTATGATGATTGAGAGTTTTGCTGGGTATAGCAGCTTGGGCTGACACTTGTGTTCTCTTAGGGCCTGCATGATGTCTGTCCAGGATCTTCTAGCTTTCATAGTGTCTGTTGGGGAGTTTGGTGTGATTCTGATTTTTCTGCTTTATATGTTACATGACCTTTTTTTCCTTACTCCTTTTAGTATTTTGGTATTTGCTTTGGACACTTGGAATTTTGAATATTATGTATCGGAAAGATTTTCTTTTCTGGTCCACTCTATTTGGAGTTTTGTATGCTTCTTTTATGCTCATGGTCATCTCATTCTTAAGGGTAGGAAAGTTTTCTTCTGTGATTTTTTTGAAGATGTTTACTGTGCCTCTTAGTTGATATTCTTTGCCCTCTTCTATTCCTATTATTCTTAATTTGGTCTTCTCATTGTGTCCTGGATCTCCTGAACATTTTGGGTTAGGAGCTTTTTGGCTTTTGCAACTTCTCTGACTGTTTTGTCTATGTTTTCACTGTTGTCTTTGGCCCCTGAGATTCTCTCTTCCATCTCTTGCTGTCTGTTGGAGATGCTTGCATCTATGACTCCTGATTTCTTTTTTAGGTTTTCTACCTCCAGGGTTGTCTCTTTTAGTGTTTTCTTTATTGTTTCCATTTCCATTTTAAATTCCTTCTACAATCCTTCCTCTCTTTGGTTCTGTTTTCTTCTAGTTCTTTGATTTTTTTTCAGTGTTTTTCGTATTTCCTCATTAAAAGCTTCTATTTCTTTATGGTTTTCTTCCTGTTCTTGTTTGAGTTATTCATGCTCTTCTCAAAAATCTCCATCATCATCTTGAGGTAATATTTTAAGTTCTGAGTCTTCTTTTTCTGGAGTGTTAGGCATCCTGCTGCTTGTTGTGATGAGAAAGCTGAGTTCTGATGTTGCCAGGTTGTCTTGGTTTCCATTGTGTAAGTTCTTTTGCTTTCCTCTTGCCAACTTGTTGTCTGTGATTATAGGTGTACTTGTTGTCAGTGATTGGTTCTCGTCTCTTCTGTGTTCCTTGCCTGTGTCCCTGGATCTCTGCTGTTTTAGGTGGCAAATGGCTTGAGCATTTTGTCTGCATGCATGGGCCTTCTAGGTGGACACCGATTCCCTAAGGTTGAGTACCTGTTTCCCTGGGTCAATCTGGAGTGCCTCACTTACCATGTGCTAGGCCTAGCCCTCTCTGTGTCCTGGCTACTCACAGTGCATTCTCACCAGGCCTGTGTCCCTGGATCTCTGCTGTTCCCAGTGGCAATTGCCTGAGCATTTGGTCTGCACGTGATGGATTTCCAGGGGGATAACAACTCCTTATTCCAGGGTTCTTGCTCCCCTAAACCATTGGGGGGGGCTGAGCTTTCCATGCGCCCTGCCTGGACCTCTCTGTGCCCTGGCCATTCATGGTGTAGTGTTACCAGGCCTATGTCCCTGGGTGAAAGTTTCAATTTTTGAGATGCCTCACTTAAAATGACAAAAGCCAAGGAAGTATAGTACCTTAAGTCTGGAGATAGCTAAGAAAGAAAATCAGTTACTTTCTGGGCAAAAATATAAGGTATCATGTCATCTACTCCTGATGGAAATAAAAGTTTCTTCCAGAGGCAGAGGTATAGGAAATAGGAAAGTAGCTGTTTTTCCAAATGTGCCAGTAGAAAGACTGCCAAACTGAATCACCATGGGCAAATTGATTAAAGTGAGTAATTAAAGCAATCTTTTTTATTCATGTACATTAGTTGTCAACTCCTTAGTTGGGGTTCAAGAGGTCAGCCTTGGAAGTGAATACAAGGACTTTTTTTTAATATCACAAGGGTGGGGGATATTATTTAATATCATTGGGGAACTTTGTGAGCAAAATATATGGGGATACAGGAGTAAAATATCACAAAAATTTAGTCACAATGGCCCCCAGAAACAAATACGTGATTACAAGGTGGTACTGATAAGGTAAACATAAGGACAGGTAATCATAACAACCTTTTGAACAAAGGTAGGGTTGCTAGTTGGTTTGAAATAAAGAGGTGATTTTTCGTTCCTGTAACAGGCAGTACAGGATTATTTTTAGTTAAAAGGTAGGCATAGTTCCATTCTTAAGAAACAGAGGTTTAATGGGAAAGAGGGATGAACCTAGTTTGTCTTTACTATAACACAGCTTTTAAGCCTAAGATGGAGTTAGGCTGTTTCACCAGTAGCCAGCACAGTTGATTCATTCCAGTTTTCTTGCTCATGGAAGCCTTTGGGATAGCTAACTCCTGAGATTGGGCGAATGGAAGACAATATTTAATGTGAAGGAAAGCATGGATAGACACTGGAGACTTGTTAGTGTTCTTACCTCAAAACATCCTAAAACAAAGAAAAGGAAAAAGGCAACAACTTGACAAAGATTTTGAGATATGTAGGACAATCTTTCAAGCTGACAATGAAGAATATGACGTCAGATAATCCTAATTTTCTTTTCTGACAGAATGTCAAGCCCAGCAGTTTGCAAAAGGTAACAAATGTAGTGCAACTTCTGTGATTCTTTATAATATGTCCCATTGTGAGGGAAATGAAGTCCTAAATCAGTTCCCATATAGCAGACACCAGAATTAATCCAGTGCCAGAATCCTAAAGCAAGCGATAACTGCAAGGTCACTGAAAGATCACCACCAATGGTATTTGTCATTCTACTTCTGTTACTATTGACTGAAAGAATTCGAATATTGGCTTGGAAGGTCTTGTACTGGAGCTTTCTTTTCCAGGAAATGCCAGAAGCAGCCTAATATTTGACACCTTTAAATAGAATGCCTGTTATATAAGAAATAAGTATAAAATAGAGAAAGTATAAGCCAAAACTGGACGAAAAGAAAGCAAGTGATTTATAAGCAAAAATAATAACTGGTCTAGGAAACTGGAATTAAGAAATAGTCACTAGAAAGAATCTAAAACCAGTCTTTCAGCTGACAATTGATTTTTCCATTGACTTAAAATCAACTTCCCAAAGATGAATCCCCATTCAATCACAAGCACTGTCAGTATTGGTCTGTCAATATCTGACTTGCTCCCTCTGTACTTGATGGACTTGTGACTGGTTTAGTTATGTAAAATATCACTTGATTTTTACTTCAATATATTTGAAGAGTTTTAGCATTTCATCATGATAAAGATAGTCCTTTAAAAGTAATACTTTGTAGCCTTCTAACCACATGTCTCTACATTACCTTGTTTTATTACAGGACTGAATCTCAGAAGGGTTAAGTACAGTGAAAACATAAACTGTATTGTGTTTCATCATAGCTTCCATGTGGAAATCCTATACTTTGCTATGGGGTAAACATATTTAAAGATTTCAATTTATTTTTATTTTTTATGTGTGTCAGTTTTTGGCTGCTTGTGTGCCTAGTGTGCTCAGAGGTTACTCAAGGTAGTCAGATCTGGAACTAGACTTACAGACAGTTGTTAACTGCCATGTAGATGCTGGGAGTCAAACATGAATAAGTACTTCAGATGTACTCCTAAGGGTTGAATTATATCTTCATCCCCAGTGTTGTGTCACCTACAAAATATATATGTGAGAAAATTAATTCCCAGTGGAGGACTGTTTAGAAATGGGCCTTTTGGAAGATGTTTACATCTTCAAGACTCTAGATGTATAAAAGATTAATGATACTATAAAAGGGTTTTAGAGCTTGGTATGATGATACACACCTGTGATCCTGCTGCTTGGGAGTCTTAGTCAGGAGTTCAAGGCTAGTCAGGGCTCCATAATGAGAGATACCTCACACAAACAAGCAAATAACAAACAGAAGAAAAATAAAAAGGAGAAGAATTTGTGGAAATGTTTTTTTTTTACCCTGTGAAGTTGAATAATTGATCCTGCTATCCAGAGGGTGAAGTAATAAAGCACCACCAGAAATCTAGAAATTAGTTCTGCTGTTGCCATGGTCATGGCTTCAGCATCTTCAGAATAATGAGAAATGTATTATTAATATTTATAAATTATCCAGTCTCAGTAATGTTATCATAACATTGTAAAAGAAAGAAAGTCAACCTCAGTGTGAAGCTGGAAATAGGACCAAAACAGTTAGTCAAGGGAAGATGATATATTAATGATAAAGACCTTATACAATAATATTTATATTCTTACTAGAAGAAAATATTCTAGGAAAAGAAATACACACAGGAAAATTCTATGTAAGAACTCATTGAGAAAACAATCATCTGAAAGCCAAGAGAAGCTGAAGGATAAAGGTAGGTTAATGGCACCCTGATGTTTTTACTTAAAAACATTAAATGACAGAGACACAAAAAAATGCATACAGAGGGTTGGCCTTTGCTTGTATTTTAATGCTATTATTGGGTCCTGAGACTGGTTGTCCCAGATACTAGAGAGTCTGCTTGTAAGACACTAAGTGACACTGCTCCCAAGTTATTTCAGATTGGTAAATAAAGATGCTAATAGATAATAGCTGGGTAGAGGAAACTTAGGTGGGGTTTAGGTTTTGTGAGCTTGGGTTTGGACAGGCACCATGAGGAAGAGGAAGGGAAGAAGGAAGAAAGAAAGGAGGAGGCAAGAGAAGCCTCTGTGGGTTAGGAGTCAAGAAAACATTGCCATGGGGGCTGGGCAATTGGAGTTATGAGCAGCCCAAATGAAACATATTAAGTAATAACTTGTGGTTATCTATAGGAAAGTAGATTCTAATAACATAGAGGGCAGTATATGCCTGACTATTGTGCTGTTTAAGTCTTATTGTAAATGTAAAGGTTGTGTGTGTTTTTTGTCCTGGAACTAAATGGTTTAAGGTAGGGTAGAAACACTTGACCAGGATTTAATACATTCTACTATAAATGTAATTCTAAATTTTACTCATAATCGCATAATACTGATATGGTGTTGTTCCCCTTAACTGAATTTAATACCTGCTTGGTTTAGGAACTCTAGTGAGTAGGAATTATGCAATAAAAACGAAATAACCGAGCATCAAAATTCAAAGATCAGGGTCTAATTTTAATAATGTTATCCCAGATAATTACTTGATAAGGTAAGTGTTGTCTTTGTAGAAGACGATTAGAAAAATAAATCTAAAAATTTCCAAAAACCTACCTTAACAATCAGATCAACCTCCATCCAAATGTTAATGTATCAATATATAATGAAGAGGTAAATGCTCAGTGAATGCTAATTTCCTATTTTTTGTCCACCCCCATTTTAGGAACTGCATCCCAAAAAACTTGGAATCTTCTGATAATAAATCCTAAAGCTATAGGAGAAAGTCTCCTTCTTCCTTCTTTTCATTAGAATGGAGACTAAGTGTCTTGATTACTGTCCTATTTTTGGGAAGAGGCCAAGATAATTTATAAAAATATTTAATTGGGAGCTTGCTTGCAGATTCAAAGGATTTGGCAGTAAACAGGCAGGTATGGTGCTGGAGATATAACTAAGAGCTTACATCTTATTCGCAAACAGTAGGTGGAAAGAGAAAGACTGGTCCTGGCATGGGTTTTTTAAACCTCAATGTTCCTGCCCCAACATATAACACACCTCCTTCAACAAGGCCATACTTCCTAGTTAGGACCAAGCATACAAATATATGAACCTATGAGGACCATTCTTATTAGAACCAACACACTAGAGTGTCACAGAAACTGCTAAGTGCTCAGCCAAGCCTTTATGTTTTTACTTTGAGACAGGTTCTTACTAAATCACAGGAACCATCCTTGGATGTAGCATGGGTAGGTCTTAGATTTATGATCCTTCAATAGTAGCTTTTTAAGAAGCCTCCCATACAGGCTGTTACCACCAGGCCTGGCTAAAATTAATCTTAACTTAAATGTACTCTTCTCAAAGCTGCACTGATTGAGCACATGAAGAACCAAGACTTGTATTTCAATAGCAAATTTTGATATTGTAATCCTGGGCATGTACATCTTCAGATCTAAGAATGTACCAGCACATTCTTCAGAGAAATAGACAATGTGATAGCAAGTTCTCATTGTCAACTAATAGGAACTATAATGATCTAGTCAGAGAGGAAATATCTGGCATGTGTTGGTTTGTTGGTTATAGTGGTAAGGGATCTTCTTCATTAGGTCAACTGAAATGGGAAGGCCCACCTTGAATGTACATGATAACATTTTGTGATCTGGGCTGTAAACTGAGTAAAAAAGAGATATAGCTGAGCACTGGCAAGCCTGCATGCATTCATTCACACTCTGCTCTTGTCCATAGATATGACAAGATGCTTCATGTTCCTGCCTCCTTGAATTTTTCCCAGTCATAGACTAAAATCTAGAATTGTAAGCTAAACTAAACATTCTCTCCTCTAAGTTTCTCTTTTCAAGTTTTTTAACACACCAATAGAAAGGAAACTGATGCGGACAGTGAAATCAATTATTTTTCATGTATAAGTAGATTTCACAAGAAAATTACAAGTACAGTAAGTGACTTTTGTACATAAGTTACCAGATCAGAATCAGTAGCAAGAGATGACAGAACAAGATGTACAGTTAAGGGCAAACTCAGAAATTGGGGTCAATAGGGTAGGCCAACAGAGTGGGAAGAAGCTCTCAGCATTTCTGAAGGTTAACAGTGAAAAAAACATGCTGAAACACCTAGTGCAGAATTATAACTAGATTCTTCTCATTGGTATTCTTCCATTGGTTGGGTATTCATCCTGATCTATTTGACCTGCAATTAATAACTTATTTTTCTCCCGATTTTAAAGTATGCTTGTGGTTACTGGCTATGCATTTTCACTCAAACAGATAACATATTCAATTTTATTTTTAAAAAGTAGCTATATAAATTGGCATATATAAATTCAACAAGACATATCTGAAATCAGGATTCATATAGCTTTCCAATTTTATGTCTTCAAAGCATCCAACTCTGAACATATCAAATGGCTTTTGTGCTACTTATTAATAGTCATGTTGAAATATATTGCCATCCTTAGCTGTTTACTACTGCAGTTTGGCCACAAGGCTCAATGTGGCCCAGGAGAGAGCTTTATAAAACAACGGGGGATCATGGAGTCAATGGTCTCTCATGATTATCCATAATGGACCAATATAATCATCCATCATTGTCCATATAGGGCAATCTCTAACGTGTACCAAAGAAAGCTGAATTATTTAAGGGAAAGGCTCTAGGTAACAAACACACGGCCTTGCAAATACTAAGTATGTGGGGTACCTTTCTAGAATCCTTTAAAACGTGTAGATTTTCTGATTATACTCCTAGGGATTCATATTTCCTGAGTCTAAGCCAAGGCACAATAATCTATTACTGAGCATCTAGGGTGCGTGTGAACAGTCTTTGGGCTATGTTTTGAAAACCCTGAATATATATGCATATGGAAAAATGTAACAGGAAGCAAAAGAACAAGAATAAGCAAATCTCTAAGAGATGGAGAAAAGTAAGCATCTCACACAAAGTCAATGAGCTTTTGACGAATGTAGATTTGAAAGAGAGCCATAGAAGTATTTTAGCAATTGACTTGGTTTGCTCACTGGACAATGGATGGCAACACTAAACTAAGAACTTCCAACACCTTATTTTCAGCTCTAATGCATAACCTGCAATATTCCTATAAACTCTTAGCATCTCGATCTCTTACGGAATTCAAATCATTGAATGTCCATCAAGATATATTTGGGATCAAAATAAACAAGCAAATGATTTTGGTTTTCTAGAGTCAACATTTCACTTGAAGCGTTATTCAAGAAACTGCTTTGACCTTGGGTTGAATATTTAAATCTAAGCTGCAACAATGTTTTTAAAATTTAACTTTATGAATATGAATGTTTTGTCTCTATGCTTGTCTCTAAACCGTGTACATTCCTGGTACTCATTTAGAAGCTAGAAGGGGGTGCCCAATTTACTGGAACTGTTATTACAGACCGTTTTTAGCCTCTGGATCATCTGCAAACCTGGGTCATCTGCAAGAGCAGCGAAGTGCTCTTTGCCTCTGAGCTACCTTCCAGACTCTAAGTATAATTTAACTCAAAATTCTCTATTTTAGCTTTTCAGCCTACTCTGTTTTATTCATACTAATGTGTAATTAGAAGTCTACTATTTGCCAGGCTACTGGTAAACAAAGAAATGATAATACTTTATATTTGTTTGTCGCAAGCTCCTAGAGTTAAGTTTTCAAGTGCATTGGCATGTGTCTTTGTGATGGGTACTAATTAGGAAGTAAGCACTAATATTATTGCAAACTTTACAAGTCAAAAAGGTGAAAACCTGGGGGCAAAGGATAAGGAGGTAGATCTGGGATTTAATTGCTGGCAAGAGCATTATATGCTTAACTGTTAGTTACATCAGATCCATAATCAATGCTGATGTAACTAACAGTTACTTCCTATGAAGAGAAGCAGTATATACCCAAGGGGACAAGAGTGGGATTTATATCTTGGGGATAACCAACAGACACTCAAACAGATTTGTGCCCTGCTTAGTAAGAAAGAGAGTAATTATACCTGATACTATCAATCTAGGCAACTACCTTTGGCTGGTAAGCTCGTAGATTCTGGAGGATAATCTACTCCCACATTTCTAAATCAGTATAATTCTGAACTACATCCTAAATATTTATATCCACAGATATATGTGCTTCTCACTGATCATCCAATAAGCTTTTGTTTTCTGTCAGAGACCATCACAGAAATCCACAACTGGACAAAATGAGAGAACAATTTTCATAACCCCTGCAGCTAAAGCTCAGAGAACATTGCTGAAGCCCTGACACAAAGATGGTAGCAGTCAGAGAACCAGAATACCTGTTTTAAAACAGTGTTCATGAAAGCATGATGGCATAGATACTTAAATAAGACCTGCCTAATAACAACACCAGTTGGCATTCCAAGGGAGGTGGCAAAAAGTTCACAATCTCCCACCCTAGATGAAGAGCTACAGGCAATTAATGGCTGCTAAAAAGGAAGAATCGGGATTTCCAGGGAAAGATATTTGACATATTATCTAATCCTAAGTGGTCATCCCTATATACCTGTACATATAAGAAACACTAAGTGGACTCAGGAAGTTGCATTTATATAGTCATATGTGCATATACATGTAACAATAAATTTGTGCAGGGAGACACAGGAGGAAACAAAGGGGGAGAGAACAGAGCAGAAATGGTAAAAAAAATTTAGCACACATTGTAAAATTCTGAAAAAAATAATAAATTAAATATTTTTAAAATAAAGTAAAAAGAAACCTTTAACATGCCTTTTCCATGAATACAGTAATAGTTGACAAATATTTCTCAGGTTAAGAACTCCAGATTTTATCTGGATATACATTTACTAATTCATTCATCTATTTACTTACTTTTTCAGTCACAAAACTGGTTAGTTTTTATTGCCAATTCAATACAACCTAGAGTCATCTGGGAAGAAGGAAACTCAATTAAAGAGTTGACTTGATTAAATAGTTCAGGGTTGTCTGTAGGAAGTTGTCTTCATTACAAGGCGGGGCCTATCCCAATGTAGGCAGAACTATTTCTCAAGCAGATTGTCCTGGACATTATAGCAAAACCAGGTAGGACAAAGCCAGGAAGTGGACCAGTGAACAGTATTCCTCTGATGGTTTCTGCTTTAGTGTCCACTTGAGTTCCTGTGCTCACATCCTTTGATGATAAATTGTGACCAGGAAACAAACCCTTGCCTCCCCTAACTCACTTTTGGTTATCATATGAACAGAAAGAAAACTAGAACAAGTTTTCACACTCCACAAATAGTTAAGAACCTCTCAGGTATCAGGCACTGGTACAGCACACTAACGACACAGAAAATTAGATAATGGCAACCATATATAAGAGACCAATTTCCCGGTACATGGAACTAAAGTTTGAGATCTCATAGTGGTGCTGATCACTTCAAAATCTACCATTCAACACCACCAATACAGATTATAACAATCATTGCTAGTTTCTTTTCATTGACCCTTGTTTAATAAAAGGATGACAACTGAAATGATTCTAATTAAAAAATAAACAATTTAGTTAGGTTGGAAGATTTGGTGACAAACAGCCCTGTTTCAAAAATGTGAGATCTATAAGACCAGGAATCTCAGTGGTTATTTTGTGGCATAATATATTTCAAATACTAAGAACAACATTCAGTACATAGTACTAATCAAGAAATATTTGTTGTGAATTACCCATGCTGTTTTTCATTATATAGAATTATATTTATATTTATATTTAAAGGTCATTGACTAAACACTATTTTAATATGTGCAAAATACTTTCACATATATAAATACCTATCATAAAACTAAAGATTATAACTCCAACCAAGTTTTGGGTTAGAAAATGGGGTCATCCTTTCCACAACACATCTCCCCTTAAATTTTGACTGTTTGAGCCAAGAATTAACTTTGCCAAAATAAGTCCCTTAAGAACACACAGGCCAGATATAGTTTCTGGTTCCTGGAAAGACTTCGCAATTGAAACAGATCCAGTGTTTTGGCTAAAAGCTAGGCAAGCTTTGCCCTTCTTGGCTGGCCTCAGGAAAGATCAGCCTGGCCTAAGAAAACTTCTGGCACTTGTTTCTGTTTCTAATGTTGCTACCATGGATACCCATGGTTAGAAAGCAAAGGGAAAATATCAGATGCCTGCTAATGAGGTGCCAGACTTAGGGCAGTGAGAGGCTAAAGCATTGGCTGTAGAAAAAACAAGCTTGGTCCTTGTCCGTCTGCTAGAGAAGAGTCCCTTGAAAGACTGGGAGCTCTTGAGAAGATATTGACTAGCCAGCACTCACTGATCTGCTGAATTGTTTCACCTTAAAGCTCCTGGCAGGTAGACCCTTAAGGTCAAGAGTACAAACACTAACAAATTGAACTCTTTTTGCTAAGCCTTTCTCAAGATACTTTGATAAAATTGAGAATGAAGCAAAAACATAGTTACACATTGCACATATGAGGGCTGAGTTCCTTCCAGGCTGTGAGACCAAATAATGAATGGTTAGGGTTCTTCACAGTTCATTGTGATCAAAAAGAGGAGAAACTGGGACTCTATATATGCACAAAAGGTAATGCATACACACCTATCTGTCTTTTTAAATTTGTACACATGAGGCTGTACTGATGGATTGTTGGTTAAGAGCATTGGCTGCTCTTTCCGAAAACTTAGGTTCATTCCCAATACACACATAGCAGCTTACAGCTGTCTAAACTCCAGGTCATCTGGTGCCTTCTTTTCTCTGTGGACACACACATGGTATACAAAATGATCAGTTTCTTTAAGACATTTTCATTGATACTGTTTGTTGTTACTCTTTCCTGTCTCCTCTTCTCAGCTTTTGCTAGCTTGGGCCTGCTCTAGAGACACAGTTTCTTTCTTCTGTGACCTTTAGAGGTTAAAACATTCCAACAAGACTATATAATGTTCAACTTCATAATCTGAGTTTACCTCACCCTCTAAAATATATATTTAAGTGAAATTCTCGTTAGATCAAGTATTTTCCATAAATAATGAATCACACGGTTGGGAGTTTAAAAAAAAAAAAAAACAGAAGAAATAATTTCATAGGCCAGGACTCTAAAGGTCCAATATCAGTCTGTCTGCAGAGACAACTGTTCTGTGTGTTTTGCCTGGCTTCTCTTGCTTTCCAGATAACCCTTTTTGCCTCTCAGCTTATAGATACAGCAACCCAATGAATGCTTTCATCTTTTTATTATTAATTATTTTATTTATATACCAAATACTACCTTCTTCCCAGTCCCTCCCCTCACAGAGATATTCCCCTCAACCTCTCCCATTTGACTGTAAAAGGGTGGCTCCTGTGTGTCTTGGTTAGTTGAAAATGTTGGTATTTCTGTAGAGTTGCCATCCCCTTCAGTTTCTTCAATCCTTCCCTAACTCTTCCATAGGAATCTGTTGCAGTAAATAATAAAATGATCAAACGGCTTATCTCTTTATCGGCCCCCATGGTTTCACTCAGTGGACACCACTCTAGTGTAGAGCCGAGCGCACAGACTAAGTCACTCAGTCTGTGACTCGCCCTGTCCACATGATTCCCTTCCCAGGTGGTTCACTCTGCCTGCCCTGCAGTTTCTGTTTTGGGTTGATATCACCGCCCCAGCATTTTCTTTACCCCACTGCTTGGCACAGATGTTATTCTAAGGCCTGACAGCCTCTTATAAAGGTTATAATTAAATTCTCAATTCAAAAACCCTATATACAATATGATTGCATCTAATGGATAAAGACACAAACTGCCCTTCTAAATGACCTATAGAATCCCTTAAAATATTTCTATCTACCTATTGCCAAATATAGCCACCAGGATCCAGCTCTGCTTTTAATGTAAAAAGCAAAACAAAACAAAACAAAAACAAAGTGTTTCAGGAGCACTGATACTTTTCCAAAACACTCCATTCTTAGAATGTGGGACCCTAAAGACATAGAAATTGTTAAAGCCAGACTCAGAGATTTTCCAGTCATCCCAAGGCTGAGATCCCGCCTGTGCCTGACAAATAAAAACAATGGTCCAGAGTAATTCTCAGAAAACTGCAGAATATACTGAGTGATAGCCACCTGGCCTCTAGAAAGCCCTAGATAGGGTCCTGACACATGTGATAATTAACTCATGCCCTGATCACCCAATTCTGAAAAACAAAACAAGGACAAAACCCCTCAAAGTTTTGAAATATATAAGCAAGTTTCTGAAAATGTATAAACAAAGTTTTAATAGACAGGTGAGGCTATGCTGACTAAGCTAAGAAAAAAACAAAAATGACTGCTTTAAAAACAGCCCCCCAACCCCTCCCTGTACTGAATTCCAAGGAGAATGCAAATTGTCAACAATCTTACTGCCAAAGTTTCTCCCCCCTTTCCTCCCCACTTCCTCTCCTCTTTCTGAAAATTATACTGCTGACCAATGGTAAAACAGTAGTTCACCCCCCTCACTAAAAGTATAAAAGATGTATGCTTTTTGAGTTTGAGGTTAACTCTCCTTGCAAGGATGAGCAACCCCATGTACATGGAATTAAAAACCTCTTGTTATTACAGCGATCTATTGTCTAATTGTGTTCTGGGGATCTCGCTCCTGAGCTAAGACTACTCAAGGTCTTACAACACTTTCTCTGACTCCATCTTGATTTCCTCCTCCAATCTCTGTTCCTCTTCCATTTCTCTACCCTTTCTCTCCCTACCACTCCGCTGTCCAATTATATATCAACTTAACATAAATCTACAGGAATCCTCAATCCCAATCCAAGGCTTGGCTATGATTATCTTTATCTGCTTCAGTCAGCTGCTGGGTAGAACATCTCAGAGGACAGTAATGCTAGGCCCCTGCCTGTAAACACAACATAGCAACAGTAATAGTGTAAGAAATTTGGGCTTGTCCATGGGATGGATGCCAAGTTGGGCCAGTCACTGGTCAGTCTTTCCTTCAGTCCCTGCTCCATCTTTCTCCCCGTTTATTTTTTAGGCGGTAGCAATTTTAGTTGAAGTTACTTTGCTATGTTTGTAGCAGCCTTAGTCATAATAGGCAGAAACTAGAAGCAACCCAGATGTCCTTCAAGTGAAGAATGATACAGAAAATGTGGTCAATTTACACAATAGAATACTATTCAGATATTAGAAATAAGGACATCATAAATTTTGTAGGCAAATGGGTGGAACTAGAAAATATGCTGAGGGAGGTAACCCAGACCCAAAAGGACATGCATGGTATGTACTTACTGATACTTGGATATTAGACAAAAGGCAAAGAATACCCATGATACACTCCATAGACCCAAAGAAGTTAAAACAAGAAGGAAGGTCCAAGATGCTTAAATCCCACTTAGAAGAGGGAACAAAATAGTTATGGGAGACAGAGCGAGGGAGGGACCTGAATGAGAGAAGAGATGAGGAAGGGAATGGCGAGCAGGATCATGTATAGGAGGACAGGAGAGAGGCCCATAGGGACAAGAGAATAAATGGAAATATGCAGTTGCTAGGGGTGAGGGTGGAGGTGAAGGTAATCCCAGAAATCTGAGATGGGAGAAGCTGAGATGGGATTCAATGTGGGTAACTTTACCCGAAATGGCCAACAGTGGGGTTATGGAACCTGAATAGACCACCTCTAGTAGTCAATCAGGATCCCCAGTGGAGGACTGTAGATACCAACCCACCTACAAAACTTTCTGCCCCCATATTTATGTGACATTCTCCATGCACATGCCTGTTTCCAAATTCCTTTCTCATGGAGGACCTGGTCAAGGTGGATTAGATCCAACTCATACCAGTATGACCTTAATCTAAGTCACTATACCTTTATTCACCCTATTTTCACATAATCTACATTCCAAAGTACATGGGCTTCGACCTTCGATACAAGAACTTTTTAGTTACACAATTTAACCCACAATATCAAATATCATCTCTAAATACAATACTTTTCTTTCAGGTATAGATGTTGATCATAACAGCTAATATAAATTGTATTAGACAGTACTGCTTTTTAAATAGCACAATCTAAGAAACATTATTATGGTGATAATAACTCAAAATGGTAGGGAAACAGAAGAAGCAAAAAAGTCTATTGTTCTTATTCCAGCAAGGGCTTAAAGGGGATAAAGAGATAATGATGACGGAAGAGCCAAGCAAGACAGGCTGGCCTAAAGTAACTTAACTGCACCTCACCTGACAAGCATCTGCAAGATATTTGCCACGGGGGGGGGGGAGTCAAAGTTTCTTGTTACTCAGACCCTGTTTTCTAGCACATTGTAGAAGCTGCTGGCTCTTCAAATTGAACAGATTGCTCTGAACTGAAGGAAGAAAGCAACACAAACACAGCTGAAACATTTTCAATATGCAAGAGGAAATGGGCAAACAAGAGGAACAAGCACCCTCAACACGAGTGGAGGGGGTGAGTGCACAGAAGACACATTTGCTGAAACCTCAGATTTCTGCACAGCTAGCCATGAGGTAGCACAGGGCTGGTGAATTCCATCTTGTCATTAGAGGGGAGAGGCGATTAGATGGGCTGTATATTTTTTTTCTCGGTAGTCTCATATAGCTAGCATTAAACATTCTAAGGACTAGATAGTGATCTTGAGCTCTGAGCGTCTGACCTCCACTCCCTAACTGCCTGAATTACAAACGTATAAAGTATCACGTCTGGCTGAGTCAAATTGTTTAAAATTTATGTTGATTAACACGGTTTTCTTGGGGGGTGGGCTTTAGCAAATGCACCATGATGCTGAGTTTGTTCCCCAATATTACAAATACAAAACACCCAACCAACCACACAACAACAAAATACGAAACTTTCTTATGTTCCATGCGACAGAATCAAAAAGAGTGACTCACGCTACTGAGTAAACAGAGATTTCTAGCAGGACCAGAAGAGTGATGTGTTGATGTAGATAGGGATGATTACTTACTAGGGCTAGGGTAGTATTTATATGTGTATTGCCAAATCTCTTGCTGACATGAAGATAATGCAGATCACCGTGTAATATCAAAAGATTGCAGAGTGCACTTGAGTTCTGAAAACAGAAATAATACTACTTACCAAGGTATTCTACCCAAGCCATACTGCAGTCTACTCCTCAGTTGAAGGAAACCCATTGCTCTGCTGCCAAGAATATGCAAGCCTTACAGTTGGTTCTTCAATCCCTCCAGCCGTGGCCACCCCAGCCTTCTTGCTGACTATCCATTCTGCATTGATCTAGTCTGTAGTACCACCACTATGGGCCATTTGTGGGAGTTCTTAGTCTCATGAATAAAAGAATTTAAGAATGGACTTACAGGAAACCTCAAGGACAATTTTATTAGAGTCCAGAAGAAAATTGCTAAGGCAGGAAAGCTGTACACTTCAGTAGCTACCTGGACAAGAAAAGGGGGCCTGAGAATCAAGAAAGGAATGACAATCTGGCCTTCAGGGCAAACACATGACAGAGACGCAACCATGTGTCAGGGTGGGAGGTTTTATAGAAAGAGAAAAACTCTAGAGAAAAAGCTCCAGGTTTTAATGAACGTGTGCTCTGAAAAGAGATCGAAAGAAGAACAGATAAACTTATGGGTTAAAAAAAGCAGACAGACTTAGAAGTCTCACATGGATGCAGCTTCTGCACTAAGGGTGAGGATTCTGGGAAGCCAAAGTACAGTATCTCATTGCAGAACCAAATATGTATGCTTATTTCTTTAGCAGGGCTTAAAAGGTAATTCCATCTTCACAGGTGTGTTTCCCTAGCCAAAGTGATTGACCAAACCCATGTTGGGTCTCCTCCCAGGCCAGGGGTTCCAGTCTCATGACTGAGCTTTTTTTTCTGTAATAATTTTGTTAAAGTCAAGTATGTTCTCTCAGATTCTGGCTGGACCCACAACATTCTACCTGTGTCTATTATGTGGTGACTGTATGAACTGGTGTATCAAAAATTTGAGGACTCCTCGCTATTGTTTCTATGTGAAAACTTCTGCCTCAGTATATTAAATAATTCAAATCATTGTGCCTCAGGGAAGTTAACATATTATTGTTCTAAACAAGTATCCTTGTTACCTTCGCATATCTTTTAACCTGCAGAAAAGAGGGTAGAGTTGAATGAAAATGGAGAGTCTCATGTGAAGACAAAATAAAACAGAGGGAAAAAGAGCATCAGAACTATATGTACAATGAACCCTGGACCAAGACTATTATCAGTGGTCTCTCTGTCATCTATAGCTTCTCTTTAAGGCACTATCAGACTATACAAAACAGGCTCCATTTGGGTCCTTTTTTGCTTATTCTGGTGTTTCCTTCCATTACAGACAGGGTGATGGTGAGCCAGTTGTGATAACACATGTTTGTAATCCAGTCAGTTAAGTAGTAGAGGTAGGTGTCTCAGAGTTCATCATCTGATATCTAGCAAGTTGAAAGCTAGCTATGTGAGACCCCACTGATACTTTTGAGACTTTAATTCAGTTCTGTGCCATTTAGCTATTGATTCCTAGCAGAAAGTTTATGGCTACTATGGTTTAGTAATACTATTTTCCTACTTAAAGTATACTGACTAATCAAAGCCAAGTGCTTTTCTGCCACATAGAAAGAGACTGGTCATTGTCCAGTCACAAAGAGAAATGACAAAAAGGTTAGTACCACAATGGGTATATAGTGATTGAGAAATCTGTCATTTTCTAACTTTTGCTCAAAACTTCCTAATTCATTCACTGTGAATTAATTTCATTAAGATTTGGGTGAACACTAGTAGCTTTTATGGACAACAAAATAGAGGCTCTGTGCTCAGAACCTAATGTCTATATAGAAAGATACTAATTTGAACAAGTTAGATGTGGTGGAGTGATGGCTCAGAGATTAAGAGTGCTTACTGTTCTTGTAGAAGACCTGGGTTCTGATCCCAGCCCCTACATGGTATCTGTCAACCATTCATAACTTCTGTTCCAGGGAATGCAGTGCCCTCCTTTGAGCGCTGTAGTCTCAAGCATGGCTCATATAAACTCAGGTGCACACACTTATATGCGGTACACACACTTATATGTGTTTGTGCATGTGATTCCTGGAAAATTCACATTTCTTTGGGGTACAATTGTTTCAATAGTCTGATAATCAGATTGAAAAATACAAGTGTCATTTCAGAATACCTTCATTTCTTCCAAGTCCATCACTGGAAAGCAAACAGTAGAGTGGAAAATAGACTGTAAGTTGGAGTCTCTTGGGGAAAGGATGAGAGCGCCACTTGAGGCAAAAAAAAAAAAAAACCCTGCAAATAGAAAAAAAAACTTTTAAAAGTGGGACCTGGTAACTGGTGTGTGTGTGTGTGTGTGTGTGTGTGTGTGTGTGTGTGTGTGTGTCCATCCAGCAGTTAAATATGATTAAAGAGCTAGAACATGTGCTGATTACTTGGGTTGTTGGGACAAAGAACGATATATGAAGAAAGTAGCATAACAAGGCATACCAAAATCACAGCAGTTGGAAGGCTGGAACAAGAGCACCATGAGCTTGAGAGCAGGTGGATTACAAAACCAAACCCTGTTTCAAAACAATAAAATAAAAAACAGAAAACATACATAGGTATTATGAATAATCATTCCTGGAAAGAAGCTATGTCTGCAAAGACGGGTTGACCGGTTAGAAAATAGTGGAATGAAGAGGCTGCCATGCTGTAAACCCAGAGTGTCAATGTACTTTATCTTTCA
Organism: Micromys minutus; assembly: GCF_963924665.1. Taxonomy (NCBI): domain Eukaryota; kingdom Metazoa; phylum Chordata; class Mammalia; order Rodentia; family Muridae; genus Micromys; species Micromys minutus. Next base: position 89,411,867 of record NC_137970.1, read on the forward strand.
TTAGCTTTAACCTCCCAAATAGACATTCTTTGCCCATCCCTGTGTCAGAACTAACATCTGGCCACTAATAGATAAAAAACATTTTGTAGTCTGTTAACTTATCAGACTAATAGTTCCCACCAACCCAAAAGCTAAGAATATCATCAAATAACATCTGAGGCCTCTAGGACAGATTCTCCAATTGTTCTGTAACTGCCTTTCCAGTGTAACCAATGGATGATTTGCCTTGGTTTATCTTTATTCTGTAACTGTAAAAATCCATAAAACAGCTTCCATGGGGGAACTTGCAGTAACACAGTATGATGGTTTAAATGAGAATAGCCTCGTGTATTTGAATTCTTAGTCACCAGTTAGTGGACTGTTTGAAAAGGAATAAAAGAACTGGGAGGTATGGAATTAATGGAGTGGTCTTTTTTGAAGGAAGTGTGTGTGTGTGTCTGAGAGAGAGAGGGAGAGAGAGAGGGGGGGGGGAGTATAAGAGAGAGGGAGTATAAGAGAGAGAGAAAGAATATGAGAGAGATAGAGTGTCTCTCCCTCATCTCCCCCTCTGGCTGGCTGCCTGCTGCCTGTGGATTAGGATGTAAATAAAGCTTTCAGCTACTTCTCTAGAAGCAATGCCTCCCAGCCTGCTGCCTTCTTCCTTGATATGATAATAATGGCCTACCCCTCTGAATTTGTAAGGAAGCCCCCAATTAAATAATTTCTTATTATTAAAAATAGGCTTTTTTTCTTTATGAGAGTTTTCTTAGCTATGTTGCCTTTTACAAAAACTGGAATAGTAACTAAGATATGTAGCTTCACAATACTGCACCGTGGTTACTTAGATTACTCTCCTGAATAAAATATCTCCTTTTCCCTTCAAGATGAGAGCTATGTTTTTGTGTCAACAGTATCATATTGAACAAAGTCAATCTCAGGACCAGGCCATCTGACATTCAAAAGAATAGTTTCCCAATGAATTCAACAATTCTCCATGTGTACTCTGAGCTTTGTATCCCATTCTATCACTGAGACTCACTTCTCTATGCTCTTTTAAATCACCTATTTTTTTTTCAAAATAACTATCCTTCATTCAGAACATTGTATGTGACAATCACTTTTTGAATTTTATTAACATTGTTCTTTCATAGTTTTATGCACCTACACTCTATATTTAAATCGTTTTCAATCCCACCTGCTTTTCTATAATAACATGGTGGTTAGCACTATCACTGGGCTCTGTTTAGAAAAAAAAAAGAAAGAAAAAAATTACTTTTGTTTGTTGAGAATAAATGGATCATAACAGAATAAGCAACTTTCATTAGCTTATTTCTTTATCATACATAGAACCGCAGGTCAAGATAATCCAGCCCTTCAAAACATTTTAATCTCACCTAAACCATATTGCTCTCTGAATGAAATACATAGAAAGAAAAACATCATTCACTCAATCTTTTCACATGCTGTGTGGTTACTGTTTAAATGAGTAAAGGAAGCTCATGTGATCATCAGAATAAACAACACTTTTTTCTTTTCCTTCGTGTTTTTTTTTTTTACTTAGAATCTTAAAATATCTTTATTTTTATTGAATGCATTTTATTTACATTTCTTTTTTATTGGATATTTTCTTTATTTACATTTCAGGATACCCCGTTTCCACCATTCCTATTCACACTCCCACTCCCATTGCCCCCATGAAGGTACACCATGTCTCAATCACCCTCTCCACCTCAGCTCCTTGGCATTCCCCTACACTGGGAAAACCTGCCTTCACTGGACCAAAGGCCTATCCTCCCATTGATGCTAGACAGTTCTATCCTCTGCTACAAATGCAACTGGATCCATGGGTCTCTCCATGTATACTCATTGGTTGGTGGTTTAGTCTCTGGGAGCTACAGAAGGTTTGGTTGGTTGATACTTTTGTTCTTCCCATGGGGTTGCAGACCCTTTCAGCAACTTCAGTCCTTTCTCTACCTCCTTCATTGGGGCCCCTGTGTTCAGTCTGATGGTTAGCTGCAAACATCCTCAACTGCATCTGTAAGACTCTCACAGAGCCTCTGAGGAGGCATCATATCAGGCTCCTGCCAGCAAGCACTTCTTAGCATCAGCAAAAGTGCTTGAGTTTAGTGGCTGCATATGGGATAGATGCCCAGGTGAGACAGTCTCTGAATGAGCTTTTCTCCATTCCCTGCTCCTTTATTTGACCAATTATTTCCTCCAGTGAGAGTTTTGTTCTCCCTTGTAAGATGGACTTAGAAATCTGAATTCTGGCCTTCCTTCTTTTTGAGCTTCATAAGTTGTGTGAATGGTTTCTTGTATATGCTGAGCTTTTTGGGCTAGTATCTGCTTATCAGTGAGTACATACCATGTGTGTTCTTTTGTGAGTGTGTTACCTCATTCAGAATGATAGCTTCTAGATCCATCCACTTGCCTAAGAATTTGATGAAGTCATTGTTTCTAATGGCTGAGTAGTACTCCATTGTATAAATGTACCACAATTTCTCTATCCATTCCTCTGTTGAAAGACATCTGGGTTCTTTCCAACCTCTCACTATTATAAATAGAGCTGCTATGAACATGATTGAGCAAGTGTCCTTGTTATATGTTGGAGCTTATTTTGGGTATATGCCCAGGAGTGGTATAGCTGGGTCTCCAGGTAGTACAATGTCCAATTTTCTGAGGAACCTCCAGAATGATTTCCAGAATGGTTATACCAGCTTACAACCCCACCAACAGAGGAATGTTCTTCTTTCTCCACATCCTCCCCAGCATCTGCTATCATATAAGTTTTCAATCTTACCTATTCTGACTGGTTTAAGGTGAAATCCAAGGGGCTTTTTTTGATTTGCATTTCCCTGATGAATAGGGATATTGAGCATTTATTTGGGTGCTTCTCAGCCACTAGGTATTCCTCGGTTGACACTTTTTGTTTAGCCCTGTACCCTACTTTTTAATATTATTATTTGATTCTCTGGAGTCTAACAGCTTTAGTTTTTTACATATATTGGATATTTGCCCTCTATCAGGCTTAAGATTGATAAAGATTCTTTTCTAATTTGTTGGTTTCCAGTTTGTCCTTTTGACAGGGTCCTTTGCCCTACTTTGTAATTTTATGAGGTCCAATTTTTTGATTCTTGATCTTAGAGAATAAGCCATTGATGTTCTGTTTAGGATACTTTTCCCTTTGTGTGTGTGTTCTAAGCTTTTCTCCATTTTCTCTTCTATTAGTTTCAGTGTACCTGGTGTTATGTGGAGGTTTTTGATCCACTTGGACTTTGATCCACTTGATCATTGTACAAGGAGATAAGAATGGATCAACTTGCATTCTTCTGAATGCTGACTACCAGTTAAAAGAGCACCATTTGTTGAAGATTCTGTCCTTTTCCCATTGAATGTTTTTAGATCCTTTGTAAAAGATTAAGTGACCATACATATGTGGGTTCATTTCCAGGCCTTCAATTCTTTTCTGATGTTCTATCTGCCTTTCTCTGTACCAATACCATGCAGATTTTACCACAACTGACCTGCAATATAGCTTGAGGTCAGAGATGGTGATTCCTTGGTAGTTATTTTATTGTTAAAAATAGCTTTCAATATTTTAGGATTTTTGTTATACTAAATGATTTTTCAAACTGCACTTTCTAACTCAGTGAAGAATTGAGTTAGAATTTTGATGGGGATTGAATTGAATATATAGATTGCATTTGGCAAGATGGCCATTTTTATAATGTTGACCCATCCAATCCATGGACATGAGCGATCTCTCCATTTTCTGAGATCTTCCTCAATTTCCTTCTTTAGAGATTTGAAGTTCTTGTCATACAGGTCCTTCACTTGCTTAGTTAGAGTCACACCAAGGTATTTCATATTGTTTGTGACTATTGTGAAGGGTATATTTTCCCTAATTTCTTTCTCTGCATGTTTGTCCTTGGAGGAGAGGAATGCTACTGATTTATTTGAGTTAATTTTATATCTAGCCACTTTGCTGAAGTTGTTTATCAGCTGTAGAATTTCTCTGGTGGAATTTTTGGGGTCACTTACATGATCATGTCATGTGCAAACAGTAATGTTTTTACTTCTTCCTTTCCAATTTGTATCCCTTTGATTTCCTTTTGCTGCCTAATTGCTCTGGCCAGTACTTATAGTACTATGTTGAAAAGGTAGGGGAAGAGTGGCAGCTTTGTCTAGTCTCTGATTTTAGTGGGATTGCTTCAAGTTTCTCACCATTAAGTTTGATGTTGGCTATTGGTTTGCTGTATATTGATTTTATTACGTTTAGGTATGGGCCTTGGATTCCTGTTCTTTCCAAGATTTTTAACATGAAGGGGTGTTGAATTATGTGAAATAATTTATCAGCATCTAGTGAGATGATCATATGTTTTTTTTTTCCTTTGAGTTTGTTTATATGGTGGATTACATTGATGGATTTCCATACATTAAACCATCCCTGAATCCCAGGGATGAAGCCTACTTGATCATGTTGAATGATCATTTTGATGTGTTTTTGGATCCAGTTTGAAAGAACTTTATTGTGTATTTTTGCATCAACGTTCATAAGGAGATTGGTCTGAAGTTCTCTTTCCTTGTAGGGCCCTTGTGTGGTTTAGGAATGAGAGTTATTGTGGCTTCAAAGAATGAGTTGGGTAGTGTTCCATCTGACTTTATTTTGTGGAAGTTCAGAGACTATTAGTATTAGGTCACCAATAAATATCTGATAGAATTCTGCACTGAACCAATATGGTCCTAGCCTTTTTTTTTTTTTTTTTGATTGAGAGGCTTTTAATGACTGCTTCTATTTGTTTATGTGTTATAGGATTATTTAGATGGTTTATCAAATCCTGATTTAAGTTTGCTATCTGGTATCTATCTAGAAATGTATCCATTTCCTCCAGATTTTTCAGTTTTGTTGAATGTAGGCTTTTGTAGTAGAAAATTATGATTTCTTCAGTTTCCTCATTTTCTGGTGTTATGCCTCCACTTTCATTTCTGATTTTGTTAATTTGGATACTCTCTTTTTGCCCTCTAGTTAGGCTGGCTAAGGTTTTCTCAATGGAACAACTCCTTGTTTTGTTGACTCTTTGTATGGTACTTTTTCTTTCTACTTGGTAGATTTCTGCTTTGAGTTTGATTATTTCTTGTTGTATACTCCTCTTGGGTGTATCTGCTTCTTTTTGTTCTAGAGCTTTCAGCTCTGTTGTCAAGTTGCTAGTGTATGCTCTCTCCAGTTTATTTTTGGAGGCACTCAGAGCTATGAGTTTTCCTCTTAGTACTGCTTTCATTGCATCCCATAGGTTTGGGTATGTTGTGCTTTCATTTTAATTAAATTATAGAAAATCCTTAAATTCTTTATTTCTCCTTTGACCATGCTATCATTGAGTAGCACATTATTCAGCTTCCATGTGTATGTGGGATTTGTGTTGTCTTTGTTGTTATTAAAGACCAGCATTAGTCCATGATGATCTGATAGGATGCATGGGAGTATTTCAATCTTTTTATATCTATTGAGGCTTGTTTTGTGATTTTCTATATGGTCAGTTTTGGAAAAGGTGCCTTGAGGTGCTGAGAAGAATGTGTATTTTGGGGGGGGGGGTTAGGATGAAATATTCTGTAGATGTTTGTTAATTCCAATTGGTTCATAACCACTGCTAGTTTCACTGCATCTCTGTTCAGTTTCTTTCTCCATGATCTGTCCATTGATGAGAGTGGGATGTTGAAGTCTCCCACTATTACTGTTTGTGGTGCAATATATGTTTTGAGTTTTAGTAGGGTTTTTCTATGGATGCACTTGTATTTGGAGCATATATGTTTAGGATTGAGAATTCATCCTGATAGTTTTTTTCCATAATGTGTAAAAAGTGTCCTTCCTTATTTTTTTTTGTTAACTTTTGGTTGAAAATCTATTTTATTTCACATTATAATGGCTATTCCAGCTCGTTTCATGGGGCCATTTGCTTGGAAATTTTTTTTCAGCATTTTCCTCTGAGGTAGTATCTGTCTTTGTCTCTGAGATAAGTTTCCTGTATGCAGAAAAATGCTCAATTCTGTTTTTGTATCCAGTTTGATAGTCTATGTCTCTTTATTGTGGAATTGAGTCCATTCATGTTAACAGATATTAAGGAATAGTGATTGTTGTTTCCTGCTGTTTTTGCTGTTAGAGGTAGAATTATGTCTGTGTGTCTTTCTTCCTTTGGTTTCCTTGCTTAGTTATTTTTCTTGCTTTTTCTAGGGTGTAGTTTCTCTCCTTGTGTTGAGTTTTCTATCTATTATTTTTTGTAGGGCTGGATTTGTGTTCAGATATTGTGTAAATTTATTTTTGTCCTGGAATATCTTGGTCTCTCCATCTATGGTGATTGAGAATTTTACTGGGTATAGTAGCCATTTGTGTTCTCTTTGTGTCTGTATGATTTCTGTCCAGGATCTTCTAGCTTTCATAGTCTCTGTTGAGAAGTTGCGTGTAATTCTGATTGGTCTGCCTTTATATGCTACATGACCTTTTTCCCTTACTGCTTTTAAGATTCTTTATTTGTTTTGAACACTTGGCATTTTGAATATTATGTGTTGGGAAGAATTTCTTTTCTGGTCCAATCTATTCGGAGTTCTGTAGATTTCTTCTATGCTCATGGTCATCTCATTCTTAAGGGTAAGGAAGTTTTCTTCTACGATTTTGTTCACGATACTGTGGCTTTTAGTTGATAGTCTTCTCCCTCTTCTATTCCTATTATCCTTAGGTTTGTTCTTCTCATTGTGTTCTGGATCTCCTGGACATTTTGGATTAGGAACTTTTTGATTTTTGCATCTTCTCTGACTGTTTTGTCTATGTTTTCCATGTTGTCTTCGGCCCCCAAGATTATCTCTTCCATCTCTTGTAGGCTGTTGGAGATGCTTTCATCTGTGACTTCTGATTTCCCTTTTAGGTTTTCTACCTCCAGGGTTTTCTCTTTTAGTGTTTTCTTTGTTGTTTCTATTTCCATTTTCAATTCCTTCCTTATTTTGGTTGTCTTGTCCTGTAGTTCTTTGATTGATTTTTGCGTTTTTTTCTTTAAGAGCTTCTATTTATTTAATGTGTGTTCTTCTGTAATTGTTTAAGAGAGTTATTCATGCACTTCTTTAAGATCACCATCATCATCACAAAGTATGATTTCATGTCTGAGTCCTGTTTTTCTGGAGTGTTTGGCAATCCACTACTTGCTGTGGTGGGAGAGCTAGGTTCTGATGTTGTCAGGTTGTCTTGGTTTCCATTGCTTAAGTTCTTTCAATTTCCTCTTGCCATCTTCTTATCTGTGATTATACATGGTCTTGGTGTCAGTGACTGGTGCCTGTCTCTCCCGTGGATCTGAGGTCCTGTGATCTCAGGAAGAAAAATGCTTCTGAGTGTTCAGCTTTTAGTGGCAAGCAGTGATTTCTGGTGGCAGCGACTCAGTTCTGTTTTTGTGGGTTCAGGTGGAGGAGCTCTTTCTGAGGCTGTTTTGGGAGCTAACCCTTCTGCCCACAGGTCCTGGGTACTACTGGTGGGATCCTGGCTCTTCCTCTAGGCCAAAAAGGACCTGTTTCCAGAGAGCACAGCACTCTCTGCTCTCTGAGAACTCCTGGTGTAACCTCCCTGGTCCTATGTGTCAGGCTCACCCGTGGTCCAGGTGTAAAAGCACCTGTGGAGCTGATCTTTGAGCACTGCCTTTCTAGGGCAGATCCTGATTCCCTTTGACAGAGGTCTTACCCTTACTGCGGGCTGGAAAGGAACCTTTTCCACAAGCACCGTCAAGCACTCTCTGTGCTATGGGTACTCACAGTGCAACTGCACCAGGCCTGTATCCCAGGTTCTCTGTTGGTCCAGGTGGAAAAAAGTCTGTGCGTCTAGTGGGTTTACCCATTTTTAAATTCCTGTCCAGAAGGAAACCATAGATCACCCTCCAAAATTATAAGCTAGAATCATTGTTCTTGTTTACTCTTCAGAACTTTATGGTAGGACTTTATTGGTAAAGACTCCACATAGTCAAGTCATAAAACAGGAGGAAATTAAGCTGGTCTTGACCTAGAAACTTCATCCTTTCTGGCTACCTTTCTTATGCTAGAAGATGCATGCTACCCAAGGAGAAAAATAATCATCAGTCCTACCCTGCTGTGAACCATGGGAGGTATGGCAACAACTATCCCAGCAAGATCATACTGCCTATTAGTACAATAGTAGCATGGGTATTATAGGTATAAACACTTTATGGCTGGATTTAAGTTCCACTCTATGACAGGAACCCACCACTAGCATTATTATTGAAGCCAAGAACCAGTGACAAGCTAATTCATATGTTCTAAGAGAACATACTATTATTATTTTGGTTAATGGATAATGTATTAAAATGACTTCTAACAAACAAGTTATCATTATACCTATATATTACTGCATTACAGTAGAAGGCAATTAACATAGAAACTAACAATAACTCAGAATATAGAGAGTAAAAGACTGAGCTCTCTTGAGTCACCCCCGCGCAGCCTAGGCTTGCCTTGGGAGTCGGACGTGGTCCGGGCCCACCCTGCTCTGTACTATTTATTACTTGGTTTTCCCGTCAAGATGCCTGAGGAAGTGCACCATGGGGAGGAAGAGGTGGAGACCTTTGCCTTTCAGGAAGAAATTGCCCAGCTCATGTCCCTAATCATCAATACTTTCTACTCAAACAAGGAGATTTTCCTCCGCAAGTTGATCTCTAATGCTTCTGATGCCCTGGACAAGATTCGGTATGAGAGCCTGACGGATCCTTCCAAGTTGGACAGTGGGAAAGAGCTGAAAATTGACATCATCCCCAACCCTCAGGAGTGTACGCTGACTTTGGTGGACACAGGCATTGGCATGACCAAGGCTGACCTCATAAATAACTTGGGAACCATTGCTAAGTCTGGTGGTACAAAGGCGTTCATGGAGGCTCTCCAGGCTGGTGCAGACATCTCCATGATTGGGCAGTTTGGTGTCGGGTTCTACTCGGCTTATCTAGTGGCAGAGAAAGTGGTTGTGATCACGAAGCACAATGATGATGAGCAGTGTGCCTGGGAGTCTTCTGCTGGCGGGTCCTTCACCGTCCGCACAGATCATGGTGAGCCCATTGTCCGGGATACCAAAGTGATCCTTCACCTCAAAGAAGACCAGACAGAATACTTGGAGGAGAGAAGGGTGAAGGAAGTGGTGAAGAAACACAGTTCATAGGCTATCCCATCACCCTCTACTTGGAGAAGGAACGAGAGAAGGAGATCAGTGATGATGAGGCAGAGGAAGAGAAAGGTGAGAAAGAGGAGGAAGATAAGGAAGATGAGGAGAAGCCTAAGATAGAGGATGTGGGCTCTGATGAGGAGGATGACAGCAGCAAAGATAAGAAAAAGAAAACAAAGAAGATCAAGGAGAAGTACATTGACGATGAAGAGCTGAATAAGACGAAGCCTATCTGGACCAGAAATCCGGATGACATCACTCAAGAGGAATATGGTGAATTCTATAAGAGCCTCACCAATGATTGGGAAGAGCACTTGGCAGTCAAGCACTTCTCTGTAGAAGGTCAGTTGGAATTCAGGGCATTGCTCTTCATTCCCCGGCGAGCTCCCTTTGACCTTTTTGAGAACAAGAAGAAGAAGAACAACATCAAACTGTATGTTCGTCGTGTGTTCATCATGGACAGCTGTGATGAGCTGATACCCAAGTACTTCAATTTTATCCGTGGCGTGGTTGATTCTGAGGACCTGCCCCTGAACATCTCCCGAGAAATGCTCCAGCAGAGCAAGATCCTGAAAGTCATCCGCAAAAACATTGTGAAGAAGTGCCTTGAGCTCTTCTCTGAGTTGGCTGAAGACAAAGAGAACTACAAGAAATTTTATGAGGCATTCTCCAAGAATTTAAAGCTTGGAATCAACGAAAATTCCACTAACCGTCGCCGCCTCTCTGAGCTCCTTCGCTATCATACCTCTCATCTCTCAGATGAGATGACCTCCCTGTCAGAGTATGTATCTCAGATGAAGGAGACCCAGAAGTCCATCTATTATATCACTGGTGAGAGCAAAGAACAAGTGGCCAACTCCGCCTTTGTGGAGCGTGTGCGGAAACGGGGCTTTGAGGTGGTGTATATGACTAAGCCTATTGATGAGTACTGCGTGCAGCAGCTCAAGGAATTTGATGGAAAGAGCCTGGTCTCAGTGACTAAGGAGGGCCTGGAGCTACCAGAGGATGAGGAAGAGAAGAAGAAAATGGAAGAGAGCAAGGCAAAGTTTGAGAATCTCTGCAAGCTTATGAAGGAGATCTTGGACAAGAAAGTTAAAAAAGTGACAATCTCCAATAGGCTTGTGTCTTCACCCTGCTGCATTGTAACAAGTACCTATGGCTGGACAGCCAACATGGAACAGATCATGAAGGCCCAGGCACTGTGAGACAACTCTACAATGGGCTACATGATGGCCAAGAAACACCTAGAGATCAACCCTGATCACCACATTGTTGAGACCCTGTGGCAGAAGGCTGAGGCAGACAAAAACGACAAAGCTGTTAAGGACCTGGTGGTGCTGCTGTTTGAAACTGCTCTGCTCTCCTCTGGTTTCTCACTTGAGGATCCCCAAACTCACTCCAATCGTATCTACCACATGATTAAACTAGGCCTGGGCATTGATGAAGATGAGGTCACAGCAGAAGAGCCCAGTGCTGCTGTTCCAGATGAGATCCCTCCACTGGAGGGTGATGAGGATGCCTCTCGCATGGAAGAAGTAGATTAAAGGCTCCTGGGAAGCCTGTGCCCTCTGTATAGTATCCCTGTGGCTCCCCCAACAGCCTTGACTGGCCCTGACCCACCTGGGTCTGCTCATGTCTACAAGAATCTCTTCTATCCTGTCCTTGTGCCTTAAGACAGGAAGATCCCCTCCCACAGAATAGCAGGGTTGGGTGTTGTGTATTGTGGTTTTTTCTGTTTGTTTTATTTTGTTCTGAAATTAAAAGTATGCAAAATAAAGAAGATGCAGTTTAAAAAAAAAAGAAAGTAAAAGACTTAGAAATATTGAGCACTCTGCCACACCCCTCCAATCCAAGGCTTAGGAACCTTCATGAAAGAGAAAGCAGAGAGAATCTAAGCACTAAGATTGGTGAGTGAGTATATGAAAACAATGTATTTCAGATACAACAAAATAGATACTTACATGAATTCATAGCAGTTGTAACAGCATACAGAAGAACTGTGTAAACTGAAGCCAGACAGATTTCTAGCACGGAAAACAGGAGCTAGGTATAAAGTCCCACCCGCATCTAAGGAGCTATTAGTCACTGACAAATTCTGAGAGAGAGAGAGAGAGAGAGAGAGAGAGAGAGAGAGAGAGAGAGAGAGAGACAGAGACAGAGACAGAGACAGACAGAGACAGAGAGAGTCTATGGGTCTCAGTTCATTAAGGGTATACTCCTTGGTAAATTAACCACACTTTAGGGAAGGCCCTACCATAAGAGAATATGTGCAACTATGAGTGACAGGGAGTGGAGCACACACATAAAGTTGGGTAGGTAGGAAGGTAGAAGTGGATCTGGGAGAAGTTGTGGAAGAGATGAATATTATCAAAATACATTGTATAAAATATTCAAATTATTAATAAAATATAATTTATAAAATTACATCTTTTAATCAGGAATAAAAGCCCAAGAGCATGAATTATAAATAAAGACAATGAGTAGTGTCTTTTTTCCTATAAGCAATATCTGGCCTCCTAATACATCAGATGGGCCACTCAATTCTGAGTAATTTATAATTTTTCTATTACCACCACAAATGGTTGTTGTCTCTACTTGTACAGTTAACAGTGTTTCAAGGCATTCAACAAGATTTTAAGTCCTGTCTGGGAAATTTGGTACAAATGTAACAATGATACAGGAATAGGTATTTATTTATTTATTTACTTATTTATTTATTTATTTACTGTCATTCTAGATTTTATTAATTTTCCATTGGACATTCTATGTACTTACAATACAGGTGTTGTTCCCTTTCCACTAATCCTATCCCCCCTTGCCCTCCCATTTCCTCCATGAAGGTACTTGCTCTCTCAACCCCCCTGTCCTACCTCAGCATTCCCCTACACTGGAAAAACGAGCCTACTCTGGATGAAAGCCCTCTTCTCTCATTGATGCCAGATAATTATATCCTCTGCTGCATATGCACCTGGAGCCATGGGTCTCTCCATGCAAACTCATTGGTTGGTGTTTTAGTAACCGGGAGATATAGAGGGTTTCGTTAGTTAATAAGTTTAATCTTCCCATTCGGTTACAGACTCTATTAGCTCCTTCAGGACTTTCTCTAGCTCCTTTATTGGAGTCCCTATGATAAGTAGGTTGGTTATCGAAAAGCATCCTCCTCTGTATCATTATGGCTCTAGCAGAGCCTCTGAGGAGGCATCCAGATAGGTTCCTGCAGTAAGCACTACTTGGCATCAGCAATAGTGTTTGGGTTTAGTGGCTGCATATGGGATGGATCCCCAGGTGAGGCAGTCTCTAGATGATCTTTTCTCCAATCCCTGCTCCTCTATTTGTTCCAATTATTTCCTCCCATGAGTGTTTTGTTCTCACTTGTAAGAAGGACTGAGGCATCTACTTTCTGGCCTTCCTTTTCTATGAGCTTCCTAAGTTCAGTAAAATGTTTCTTGGGTATTTAGAGCCTTCTGGAGGCTAGTATCCACTTATCAGTAAGGTAATACCATGAGTGTTCTTTTGTGATTGGGTTACCTCACTCAGGATGATAGCTTGAAGTTCCATCCATTTGCCTAGGAATTTCAAAAGTCATTGTCTTTAGTAGCTGAATAGTACTCCATTGTGTAAATGCACTGCAACTTCTGTATTCATTTTCTATTGAAGGACATCTGGGTTATTTCCAGCTTCTTGTTATTGTAAATAATGCTGCTATGAACATGGTAGAACACATGACTTTGTTAGATGTTGGAACTTCTTTTGGGTATATACTCAGGAGTGGTATAGCTGGGTCCTCAGCTAGTACTATGTCCAATTTTCTGAAAAACTGCCAGACAGATTTCCAGAGTGGTTGTACAAACTTACAACCCCACCAACAGTGGAGGAGTATTCCTCTTTCTCCACATCCTTGCCAGCATCTGCTGTCACCTGAAGTTTGACCTTAGCCATTCTGACTGGTGTGAGGTGGAATCTCAGGATTGTTTTGATTTGCATTTCCCTGATGGCTAAGGATGTTGAGCATTTCTTTAGGTGCTTCTTGGCCACGCTATATTCCTCAGTTGAGAATTCTTTGTTTAGCTCTCTACCACATTTTTAATAGGATTATTTGATTCTCTAGAGTCTAACTTTTTGAGTTCTTTGTCTATATTGGATACGAACTATCAAATGTAGGATTGGTAAGAATCTTTTCCCAATCTGTGGCATTTTTTTTTCTTTTGAGAGTGTCTTTTGACTTACAGAAGCTTTGCAATTTCATGAGGTCCCAGTTGTCTTAGATAGTAAACCATTGCTGTTCTGTTTACAAAATTTTTCCCTGGGCCTATGTATTCTAAACTCTTCCTGACTTTCTCATCTGTTAGTTTCAGTGTACTGGTTTGATGTGGAGGTCTTTGATTCATTTGCACTTGAAATTTCTAAAAGGAGATAAGAAAGGTTCAATTTGCATTCTTCTGCATGTTGGCTGCCAGTTGAACCAGCACCATTTGTTGAAGATGCTGACCTTTTTCCATTAAATGTTTTTAGATCCTTTGTCAAAGATCAAGTAACCATAGATGTGGAGGTTCTACCTGCCTGGCTCTGTACCAATACCATGCAGTTTTTACCAAATTTGACAGGTAATACAGCTTGAGGTCAGGGATGATGATTCCCCTGAAAATTGTTTTTTTCTTTGTTTGTTTGTTTGGTTGGTTTTTATTGCTGAGAATAGTTTTTGCTATCCTTGATTTTTTATAATTCCAAATGAATTTGTGAATTGCTCTTTCTAACTCTATGAAGAATTGAGTTGGAATTTTGATGGGGATTGCATTGAACCTGTAGATTCCTTTAGGCAAGATGGCCATTTTTAATATGTTGATCCTTCCAATCCATGAACATGGGAGATTTTTCCACCTTCTGCAGTCCTCATTAATTTCCTTCTTCAGAGATTTGAAGTTCTTGTCATACAGGTCCTTCACATGCTTGGTTATGGTCACACCAAAGTATTTATATTCTTTTTGTTACTATAATGAAGGGTATTTTTTCTCTAATTTCTTTCTCAGCCTGTTTATCCTTTGAGTAGAGGAAGGCTACTGATTTGTTTGAGTTAATTTTATATTTAGCCACATTGCTGAATGGGTTTATCAGCTGTAGAAGTTCTCTGGTGGAATTTTTGGGGTTACTTAAGTATACTATCATGTCATCTGCAAATAGTGATATTTTGACTTTTTCCTTTCCCATTTGTATCCCTTTGACATCTTTTGCTGCCTGATTGCTCCATCTAGTACTGCCAGTACTATACTGAATAGGTAGGGAGAGAGTGGGCAGACAGGTCTAGTTCCTGATTTTACTGGGATTGTTTCAAGTTTCTTGCCTTTTGTTGGCTACTGGTTTGCTGTATATTACTTTTACTATATTTCAGTATGGGCCTTAAATTCCTGGTCTCTCCAAGATTTTTAACATGAAGGGGTGTTGAATTTTGTCAAATGCTTTCTCAGCATCTAGTGAGATGATCACGTGATTTTTTTAGTTTGTTTATATGGTAAGTTACACTGATGAATTTCTCTATATTGAACCATCCCTACATCCATGGGATGAAGCCTACTTGATTATGATAGATGATCATTTTTTTTGATGTGTACTTGGATTCAGTTTGCAAGAATTTTATTGAGAATTTTGTATCAATGTTCATGAGGGAAATTTGTCTGAAGTACTCTTTCTTTCTAGAGTTTTTTTGTGGTTTAGGAGTGAGTGTAGTTGTGACTTCAAAGACTGAGTTGGGTACTGCTCTGTCTGTTTCTGTTTTATAAAATAGTTTGAAGAGTATTGGTATTAGGTCTTTTATGAAGGTGTGATAGAATTCTGCACTAAATCCATCTGGTCCTCGGCTTTTTTGGGTTGGGAATCTTTTGATGACTGCTTCTATTTCTTTAGGGGTTATGAGGCTGTTTAGATAGTTTTTCTGATCCTGATTTAACTTTGGTACCAGATATCACTCTAGAAATTTGTCATTTTCTCTAGATTTTCCAGTTTTGTTGAGCATAGGCTTTTGTAGTAGAATCTGATGACTTCTTGAATTTCTTTCATTTCTGTTATTATGTCTCCCTCTTCATTTCTGATTTTGCTAATTTCATTACTCTCTCTGTTCCCTCTTGTTAGTCTGGCTAAGGATTTATTGATCTTGTTTATTTTCTCAAAGAACAAGTGCTTGGGTTGTTGATTCTTTTTATAGTTCTTTTTGTTTTTTATTTGTTTGATTTCAGCTCTGAGTTTGATTATTTTCTTCCATCTACTCCTTTTGGGTGTATCTGCTTCTTTTTGCTCTAGAGCTTTCAGGTGTTCTATCAAACTGTTAATGTATGCTCTCTCCAGGTTTCTTTTGAAGGCACTCAGTTCTTTTTAGAACTTCTTTCACTATGTTCCATAAGTTTGGTTATACCATGCCTCATTTTCGTTACATTTTAAAAAGTCTTTTATTTATTTATTTCTTCCTTGGCCAAGCTATAGTTGAGTTGAACATTGTTCAGCTTCCATGTATATTTGGGCTTTTTGTTGTTTCTCATGTTATTGTAGAACAGCCTCAGTGCATGGTGATCTGATAGCATGTGTGAGATTTTGTCAGTGTTCTTGTATCGGTTGAGGCCTGTTTTGTGACTGACTATATGGTCAGTTTTGGAGAAGGTCCCCTGAGGTGCTGAGAAGAAGGTACATTCTTTTGTTTTAGGATGGCATATTCTATAGATGTCTTTTGAATCTATTTGGTTCACACTTTCTGTTAGTTTCACAATGTTTTTATTCAGTTTTTGCTTCCATGATCTAATTGTTTGTCAGAGTGAAGTGTTGAAGTCTCCCACTATTATTGTGTGTGGTGTAATATATGCTTTGAGCTATACTAATGTTCCTTTTATGAATGTGGATATCCTTGTATTTGGAGCATAGGTGTTTATAATTCAGAATTCATCTTGATGGATTTTACCTTTGATGAGTAAGAAGTATCCATCCTTATCTTTTTTGATGACTTTTGGTTGAAAATCTATTTTATTAGATACGAGGATGGCTATTCCAGCTTGTTTCTTAGGATTATTTCTTGAAAAGTTTTTCCCAACCTTTTACTTGGAGGTAGTGCCAGTCTTTGTTGCTGAAATGAGTTTCCTATATGCAGAAAAATGCTGGGTCCTGTTTACATATCCATTCTGATAGTCAATGTCTTTTTATTGGGCAATTGAATCAATTGATGTTAAGAGATATTAAAGAATAATGATTGTTGTTTCCTGTTATTTTTGTTGTTAGAGGTAGAATTAAATTTGTGTGCCTTTCTTCTTTTGGTTTTGTTGCAAGTAGATAATTTAATTGCTTTTCCTAGGGTATACTTTACCTCCCTGTGTTGGAGTTTTCTATTATCTTTGGTAGGGCTGGATTTTTAGACAGATATTGTGTAAATTTGGTCTTGTCCTGAAATATCTTGGTTTCTTCATCTCTAGTAACTGAAAATTTTGTTGTATATAGTAACCTAGAATAGCATTTGTGTTCTCTTAGGGTCTGTATAACATCTGTCCTGGATCTTCAAGCTTTCATAATCTCTGTTGAGAAGTCTGCAGTAATTCTGATTGGTCTGCCTTTATATGTCACTTGTCTTTTTTCCCATACAGTTTGATTATACTTTCATTCTTTTTAATATTTGGCGTTTGGACTATTATGTGTCAGGAATAATTTCTGTTCTGGTCCAAACTATTTAGTGTTCTGTAGGCTTCTTATATGTTCATTGTTCTCTCTTTACATTAGGGAAGTTTTCTTCTATAATTTTGATGAAGATATTTACTGGTCCTTTCACTTGGGAGACTTTGATTTCTTCTACACCCATTATCCTTAGGTTTTGTCTTCTCATTTTGTCCTGGATTTCCTGGATGTTTTGTGTTAGGAGATTTTTCATTTTTACATTTTTTTTCTGATTGTTATATCAATGCTTTCTATGTTATCTTCTGCCCCTGAGATTCTCTCTTCCATCTGGTGTATTCTGTTGGTGATGCTTGCATCTATGACTCCTGACCGATTTTCTAGGTTTTCTATCTCCAGGGTTGTCTCTCTGTGTTTTGTTTATTGTTTCCATTTCTGTTTTCAGTTTTCAGATACTGGATGGTTTAGTTCAATTCCTTCATGTGTTTGCTTATACTTTCCTGTGTTTCTCTAAGGGCTTCTACTTGTTTTTTCCTTTGTTCTCCTGAATTTCTTTAAGGGAGTTATTCATTCACATTAGAAGCTCTCTATCATCAGCATGAGGCACAATTTTAAGGCAGATCTTGTTTTTCTGGTGTGTTGGGATATATACTGCTTGTTGTGGTGGGAGAGCTGAGTTCTGATGTTGTGAGGTTGTCTTGATTGTTGTTGTTCTATTCTTGCCATCTTCTTATCTTTGATGTTAGTTGATCTTGTTGTCTTGGAATAAAGCTTGTCTTTCTGTGTGTCTGTGGGGTGTGGGCTCTGTAAGGAGATTAGTCCTGGGTGTTCAACTCTCTTTGGGAAAGCTGTGAGTTCTGATGTTAATGGTAGTGTTTTAGGTCTGGTTACAGATGGAGGCCTGAAAGGCATAGATCCAAAGAGTAGCGTGATACCTGTGCCCTAAGAGTTCCCAAAGTTCTCTCCCCAGATACTCAGTGGAGAGTATGGGCTTATCTGTGGGCTCAGGAGGGAGAGAATGCCTGGGTCTCCCCTAGGTGTTCAGTTCTCTGCGGGCAGGCTGAAAGTCCTGTTGGCAGTATGCCTGATCTGCCTATGGCTTCGGGCAGAGATGGAGGTCAGACCAGTCAGATCCCAGACTGCACTGAGATCCCTGATTCCTGAGAATTCTGGGAAGCCTCTCCCCAGATGATCAATGGAGAGAGGGAGAAAGAGAGAGAGAGAGAGAGAGAGAGAGAGAGAGAGAGAGAGAGAGAGAGAGAGAATGTGTGTGTGCTCACTCATGGACTCAGTAGGGAGAGAGATCCTGTGTCTCCCCATGGTCACTCAATTCTCTGTGGGCAGGCCAGGAGACCTAATGGCTATGTGCCTGCTCTGCCCGTGGTTCTGGGCCAAGATTGAAGAATAGATATTTATAAAGAACAGGTATGAGATGCAAAGACTGTGGAGAAAAAAGAAAGGAATCACCTTTTGTGTTCTTATCCCTGAGTGTATATTCAAGCCTCAAGACCAAGCTCCCAAATAAATATCATCTGTGTTCCTGGCTCCTGTGCACTAGTACAGCAGAAATGTGAGGAAGTAGTGAATCTAGGTAATATCACCTAGGCATTTTTATTATATCTTCTAATTCAGCTCTATGCTCACTCTGAGTTCATTAATAGGGCTTCTATGAAGTCATTGGTTGGGACAACATGGCATATTAAAAAGATCATTCAGTTTGAATTTAATGACTTATCTTTCCTCAAGAAATCTGATTTACTATCTGAACCTCAAACCTTACTCAGAACACAGAGTAATCTTCTCACTTATATTAGAGTTAGTGTGTTTTAGTTAAAGCCTTAATGCCAGGGGCAACCAGAACTCAAAGTGCTTTGCTCAAAGTAGCAGCAAGACCCTGAGCTCTTCCCTGCTGAGCATATGCTCCATTTTGGCTGTGGGGAAAATGGATTGAGTGTCACCTGACTAAACAAACAGTATCCCCAAGGAGAAGATAGAAAATGGAATATATACCTTTAGTTAACCAATAACTGGCCAAAATCCTCCCTGAAACCATAGCACAGCAGGCTAAGAATTTGATAGCTGATGAAATCTAATACCATTGTCTATGAAAAAGGTAATTTTCTAAAACTCTTGATAGCTATTCAATGTGAATATGGTATCAAAATATTATTTTGCTTTCTTTATGCAAAATAGTGCTTAGTCTTAATTTTATTATAACAAGAGTCATGTATGTAAAATATGTTTTCATATTTATTTTACAAATTTAATAATATATAAAATATACAAGAAGGAACTGTCTCCCCTTACACTTTTTATCACATAAGAGTCTTAGTAAGTATAATTTCAGAATTACACACACACAAACACACACACACACACAAAGACTTTTAATGGTAGGTTTACATTTAACTTCAACTTGTCAAAGTTATCCAATACTTTACTGGTGAATGATTAGCCTTTCTTTTTCTTTCTTTTTTTTTAATTACAAACAGATTTTTATTTTATTACATGAATGAGGGGGAAAAGTGCTGGTTCCTGGTGGGTAAAAAACATCATGTGATCCAAACCATAATGATCAAGGTGTCTGGGTCACCAGTACTCAGTCTTGGCTGGATTCCTCATTGGGTGAAAATCACTAAATTTTTTCTGTCAGTGCAAAAGCTTGAGAGAGTTTTGCCAGCAGAGTGCTCAGAACCCAGCAATGGCTCTCTCATGGTACTAAAAAGTTTGTATTGGCTCTATGAATTCTATTCCAGCCTTTCTGGAACATCAAATAAAGCCAAATGACATGTGGAAACTAATAATTCTTCAAAACTTAAGCCTTTATGTCAGCCTACCTATGACAGAACTAAAGCTCTCAATGGCATTAATTTTCTGATCTCTCTGGCCCCCTACTCACCCACAAAAAAACCATATGACCAGTCCTGACATTGCTTTATGGTGGAAAGGGGAAACCACCATAACCTTAACTTAATTTGTCACTGATTACACTAGCCATGTATATTCCTTTTAGAGCTTCCCAGTCTATGAGTTTTTCACTCTGTTTTATTTTTCAAAGCCCATCCTGTTGAATAGGAAATTTAGTACAAGCCAAGATTTTTCAGTAACTGATGTCAATACCAACTTGGAAGCAAAACTAAAGAAACAGACTCTGTGCCAACATTGTGGATTGAGTGAAGAACTTCTTTCTTTCTTTTCCAGAGTCTTAACTAGTTGAATATTTCTTGAATGCTTAACAAGAAGTGTTATTATTTATCCATTTTCACATGGATTTTTACTGACACAGTTCTCCTCTGAGGACTAATGTTGTAATTTTTCAGAAAAGCCTCAATTGACATGACATTACAGAAGTACCTATGGGTCTTCTTTAATCTTTGCAACTATATCTTTCAAAAAGCTACTATGGAAAGCCACTGGTTAGTAAGCTCATGGGGCCCATTCTGAACTGATTAGCTATTAGCAGTTGCTAGGTCCTAGGAGAGGGAAAATTGTTTTTCTCTGGGGGCATTTTTTGGACTTTGTCATTTTAAAAATTAAAGAAGGCATGAGGTTGGGAGTAAGACTCATTGTGGTGATCTGATGGACTTTAAGGAGGGAATGAGGCATGCATATAATTATATTTTCTTCTATATATGTATGAAATTCTCAAAAATGAAAGATACAAATACTGCTAATTGTTAATTAAAACAAAACAGAATTCAGATACAAATATGAGTTTATTAATTTGTTACTTAGCTTTCCCAATTTTTTAAAAAAAATATAGTCTAGAAGTAAATCTGCTCTCAGACACACAGGCAACAAAGACTTTCTTCTTCACTGTACACTGGTTTATTTGGTGTAAGGAAATTTTCTAAAATTCCTGAGGCATCACTTTGTCTATTGTTGTTCTTATTTCCTGAACAATTATACCCTTATTCAGAAAGTATTTACCTGTACATACGTATTAAAATATGTTTCTTGTTTTTTCTAATAACTTGCAAGTCTTATATTTATGTATTTTATCCATTAAATTTTTTGTACAAGATGAGAAACAGAGATTATGTTTAATTCTTCTCTACATGTGGATATACAGTTTTTACTGCTTCATTTTTTGATATCGATATTAAATGTAGTATGTTTTTGGCACCTTTGTTAAAAAACTGGTGGCTACAGATGCATGATTTTTTTTTGACTCCTCTATTCTATTCTACTGGTCTATGTGTCTATTTTTCTGTAAGTATCATGCTGTCTTGGACACTATGGCCCTATCATATAATTTAAAGTCAGGGGAGCCTGGCCCATCTGCCAACCAGAACGGCAGCTCATAGAGGCTGAGCAACTGGCAACTTCAGGACGCAGAGCAGAGCCTGGCCCATCTGCCACCCGGAATGGCTGCTCATAGAGGCTGAGCAACTGTGACCGGGAACAGATCTTAAAAATTTCTGTTTCCACCCAGAGGCGACTTCAGGACGCAGAGCGGAGCCTGGCCCATCTGCCATCCAGAACGGCAGCACGTAGAGGCTGAACAACTGGACGCAGAGCAGAGCCTGGCCCATCTGCCACCCTGAACGGCGGCTCGTAGAGGCTGAGCAACTGGTGGGTGGGAGACCTGGGTTGCCAGGGAGCAGAGAGATCTCTGCGGAGTGCACACGGAAAGTGCACCCCCTGCCTTGACCTGCCCTGTCCTGCCGGATCCAGCAACCAAGAACAGAACTTTGGAACTTCTGTTCCCACCCGGCGACTCTGAGGCATAGAACAGGGCTCGACCCATCAGCCACCTAGACCAGTGGAGAGCCAGGGACACAGACCAAATACAAGGGAAAGGCAAGAACATATCACTGACAACAAAATGGCAAGAGGAAAGCAAAAGAGTATATCCCAAGGAAACCAAGACAACCTGGCAACACCAGAACCCAGCTCTCCCATAACAGCAAACATCGGAATTCCAAACACTCCAGAAAAGGAAGACACAGACCTGAAATCATACCTCAAGATGCTGATAGAGATACTTAAACAAGAACAGGAGGAAAAGCAAAAAGATTCAGAAGCTTTTAAAGAGGAAACAAGAAAAACACTCAAAGAACTCAAAGAACTGGAGGAAAACAGAATCAAAGAGATGAAGGAATGGAAGAGGGAATTTAAAATGGAAATTGACACAATAAAGAAAACACAAAAAGAGATAACCCTAGAGGTAGAACACCTAAAAAAGAAGTCAGGAATCACAGAAGCAAGCATTTCCAATAGATTACAAGAGATGGAAGAGAGAATCTCGAGGGCAGAAGACAACATTGTAAACATAGACAAAACAGCCAGAGAAGATGCAAAAAACAAAAAGATCCTAACCCAAAATGTCCAGGAAATCCAGGACACAATGAGAAGACCGAACCTAAGGATAATAGGAATAGAACAGGGAGAAGTGTATCAACTAAGAGGCACAGTAAATATCTTCAACAAAATCGTAGAAGAAAACTTCCCTACCATCAAGAATGAGATGACCACGAGCATAAAAGAAGCCTTCAGAACTCCAAATAGGTTGGACCAGAAAAGAAATACATCCCGAAACATAATAGTAAAAACATCAAGTGCCCAATGCAAAGAAAGAATACTAAAAGCAGTAAGGGAAAAAGGTCAGGTAACATATAAAAGCAGGCCAATCAGACTGACACCCGATTTCTCAACAGAGACTATGAAAACTAGAAGAGCTTGGACAGACATCATGCACACCCTAAGAGAACACAAGTGCCAGCCCAAGCTGCTATACGCAGCAAAACTATCAATCACCATCAATGGAGAGATGAAGATATTTCAAGACAAATCAAAATTTACACAATATCTGACCACAAACCCAGCACTACAACGAATTATAGGTGGAAAACCCAATACAATGAGGGAAAATACAGCCTAGTAAAAACAAGAAAACTCCTAAACAAGAAAACGAAAAGAAGAAAAAGACACAGACACAACTCAACCCACAAAAGCAATAATGGCAGGAAACAGAAACAACTATTCCTTGATATCTATTAACCTAAATTTACTCAACTCCACAATAAAGAGACATAGACTATCAGACTGCATACATAAACAAAATTCAGCCTTTTGCTGCATACAGAAAACTCATCTCAGAGACAAAGACAGACACTATCTCAGAGTGAAAGGGTGGGAAAAAAACTTCCATGCAAACAGCTCCAAGAAGCAAGCTGGAGTGGCTATTCTAATATCGAATAAAGTAAACTTCGAACCAAAAGTTATCAAAAAAGATAAGGAAGAACACTTTTTACTCATTACCGGGGAAATCTGTCAGGAGAAACTCTCAATCCTTCACATATATGCTCCGAATAAAAAAGCACCCACATTCATAAAAGAAATCCGACTAAAGCTCAAAAAATACATTTCACCCCACACAATAATAGTGGGAGACTTTAATACCCCACTCTCACCAATGGACAGATCATGGAAACAGAAACTGAACAAGGACACTGCAAAACTAGCAGAGACTTTGAACCAACTAGAATTAATAGATATATACAGAACATATTATCCTAAAGTAAAAGAATACACCTTCTTCTCACCACCCCATGGCACCTTCTCGAAAATTGACCACATAATTGGACACAGAGCAAGCCTCAATCGATATAAGAAGATTGAAATACTCCCATGCATCCTCTCAGATCACCATGGTCTACGGCTGGTCTTTAACAACAAAGACAACAAAAAGCCCACATACACATGGAAACTAAACAACGCTCTGTTAAAGGATAGCAGGGTCAAAGAAGAAATAAAAAAAGGAATTAAGGATTTTATAGAATTCAACGAAAACGAAAACACAACATACCCAAATCTATGGGATGCAATGAAAGCAGTACTGAGAGGAAAACTCATAGCCCTAAGTGCTTCCAAAAAGAAACTGGAGAGAGCTTACATCAGCAACCTGACAGCACAGCTAAAAGCCCTAGAACAGAAGGAAGCAGATACACCCAAAAAGAGTATATGGCAAGAAATAATCAAAATTAGGGCAGAAATAGACCAAGTAGAATCAAAAAGAACCATTGAAAAAAATCAACAAAACCAAGAGTTGGTTCTTTGAGAAAATCAACAAGATTGATAAACCCCTAGCAAGACTAACTAGAGGCCAAAGAGAGAGTATACAAATTAACAAAATCAGAAAGGAAAGTGGGGACATAACAACTGAAAATGAGGAAATTCAAGAAATTATCAGATCCAACTACAAAAACTTATACTCCACAAAATTGGAAAATCTAGAGGAAATGGATGAATTCCTAGACAGATACAAGATCCCAAAGTTAAACCAGGACCAAGTAAACCATCTAAATTACCCTATAACACCTAAAGAAATAGAAGAAGTCATCAAAAGTCTTCCAACCAAAAAAAGCCCAGGTCCAGACGGGTTCAGTGCAGAATTTTATCAGACATTTATTGGGGATATAACACCAATACTCTCCAAATTATTCCAAAAGATAGAATCAGATGGAATACTACCTAACTCATTTTTTGAGGCTACAATAACCCTCGTACATAAACCACACAAAGACCCTACAAGGAAAGAGAACTTCAGACCAATCTCACTTATGAACATTGATGCAAAAATACTCAACAAAATCCTTGCAAACTGAATCCAAGAACACATTAAAACGATCATTCATCATGACCAAGTAGGCTTCATCCCTGGGATGCAGGGATGGTTTAATATAAGGAAATCCATCAATGTAACCCACCATATAAACAAACTCAAAGATCAAAATCACATGGTCATATCACTAGATGCTGAGAAAGCATTTGACAAAATCCAACACCCCTTCATGTTAAAAGTCCTGGAAAGAACAGGAATCCAAGGTCCATACCTAAACACAATAAAAGCAATATACAGCAAACCAACAGCCAACATCAAACTTAATGGCGAGAAACTTGAAGCAATCCCACTAAAATCAGGGACTCGACAAGGCTGCCCACTCTCTCCCTACCTATTCAACATAGTACTGGAAGTCCTGGCTGGAGCAATTAGACCGCAAAAGGAGATCAAGGGGATACAAATCGGAAAGGAAGAGATAAAAACATCACTCTTTGCTGATGACATGATAGTGTACTTGAGTGACCCCAAAAATTCCACCAGAGAACTGCTACAGCTGATAAACAAGTTCAGCAAAGTGGCTGGATACAAAATTAACTCGAACAAATCAGTAGCCTTCCTATACTCAAAGGACAAACATGTGGAGAAAGAAATTAGGGAAAAGGTACCCTTCACAATCGTCACAAAAACTATGAAATACCTTGGTGTGACTCTAACTAAGCATGTGAAGAACCTGTATGACAAGAACTTCGAACCTCTAAAGAAAGAAATTGAGGAGGATCTCAGAAAATGGAAAGATCTCCCATGCTAATGGATTGGAAAGATCAACATCTTAAAAATGGCTATCTTACCAAAAGCAATGTACAGATTCAATGCAATCCCCATCAAAATTCCAACCCAATTCTTCAGAGTTGAAAAGAGAAATTTGCATATCTATCTAGGATAACAAAATACCTAGAATAGCTAAATCCATCCTCAATAAGAAGAAAACATCTATGGACATCACAATTTCTGATCTCAATCTATATTACAAGGCAATTGTGTTACAAACTCCATGGTACTGGTACAGAAAAAGGCATGTGGATCAATGGAATAGAATAGAATATCCAGAAATGAGCCCTCACATATTTGGTCACTTGATTTTTTGACAAAGGAGCAGTAAACATTCAATGGAAAAAGGACAGCCTCTTCAACAAATGGTGTTGGTCCAACTGGCACTCAGTATGCAGAAGAATGAAAATAGACCCTTTCTTATCTCCTTGTACAAAGCTCAAGTGCAAGTGGATCAAAGATCTCCACATTAAACCAGTTACACGGAAATTATTAGAAGAGAAAATTGTTAAAACTTTAGAACATATAGGCACAGGAGAAAATTCCCGAACAGAACACCAATGGCTCATGCTCTAAGGTCAAACATCAACAAATGGGACTTAATGAGATTGCAAAGTTTCTGTAAGGCTAAGGACACTGTCATGTAAACCAAACGGCAGCCAACAGATTGGGAAAAGATCTTAACCAACCCTACATCTGACAGAGGCCTAATATCCAAGGCATATAAAGACCTCAAGCAGTTAGACACCAGAGAATCAAACAACCCTATTAAATACGGGGTACAGAGCTAAACAAAAAGTTCTCAATTGAGGAATATCGAATGGCTGAGAAGCATCTATGGAAGTGCTGGACATCATTATCCATCAGTGAAATGCCAATCAAAACAACCCTGAGATTCCACTTCACACCTACCAGAATGGCTAAGATAAAAAATTCAGATGACAGCAGATGCTGGCGAGGATGCAGAGAAAGAGGAACACTTCTCCCTTTTGGTGTGGTTGTAAAGTGGTACAACCACTCTGGAAATCAGCCTGGCGATTCCTCAGAAAATTGGACATAGTACTACCTCAAGACCCAGTTATTCCACTTCTGGGCATATAACTCAGAGACATTCCAAGATACAACAAAGACATGTGTACCACAATGTTAATGGCAGCCATCTGTATAATAGCCAAAAGCTAGAAAGAACCCAGATGTCCTTCAGTACATGAATGGATTCCAAAATTGTGGTATATTTACACAATGGTTTACTACTCAGCTATCAGATACAATGACTTTATGAAATTCTTAAGAAAATTGATGCATCTAGAGAATGTGATTCTGAGTGAGATAACCCAGTCACAAAAGAACAGACATAATATGCAGTCACTGATAATTGGATACTAACCCCAGAAAGCTCTGAACACCCCAGAAACAACCCACCGACTATATGAAGTTCAAGAAAAAACAAAAGCCAGAAAAAGAAAGAAAGAAAGAAAATGAAAAGCCATTATGCTTAATCTTTACACAGCAAGAAAACTTTGATTATTTCCAGGTTACTTCCTGTCTTACATGTACTTTATGATCATAGTAATTAGTAAGATGTTAATGCATAGTATCAAACCTTTAAAAAATCAATTTCAAAAATGTATTTGTATACTTTTATGCAAAAGTACTTAAAATCTCTATATTTATCTTTGTTTTATAAAATAAAGTTGTTTAATTAAAAAACATATATATATATATTGTGTGTATGTGTATATGTATGTTTATATGTATGTATACATATGTGTGTATATATATATATATATATATAAATATACATATACATATATATATATATATATTCATGAATAAAAGTCCTTTAATATTTCACAGTGAAGGTCTCCAAAACTTCAATATCTCTCTGGCTCTGTTTGTTCAGTAGTGACAACTCTCTTGCCTAAAAATGCAGCCATGATAGCTCTCAACCTCTGGTAATATAAACTTACTATTGCTAATTAGAAACATTTCAGTGAAGTGTGAGATATATATTTAGGGTATTTTGGTTGTTATAAACTTGAACTTGTTTTAAGCTGTCTCTGTTCTGCATGCCATCACTAGTTCTACGGAATCCAAAGATTAGTGTGAATGCTTTTAGTCTAATAACCTGGTTTATCTTAGAGTGAGTATATCAGCATCATTTTTTCAAGCCTTCATTAGACACAGCCAGGAAAGCCTGAGTAATGAATGTGACATGTTTGCGTACACTGTATCAGTATCTGTAAGGCAAAATGCCAGGGGTGGAACTTTGGGCTCGTTTTTTTTTTTTTTTTCTTTTTCTTTTTTTTAAAGATGACATATGAAAGAAAACAGAACTGCATGACAGTTGTCAGTTGTTAATTATAATGGTCAGTATATTACTGCTAACCTGCTTTTATGAAAATCACCACTGTAGGCTTTTTTTCTTTGATGGAGTTTTCAATGAAGAGTGGTATTCTTAAGTGTAAACCAACAGTCCTCTGAAAGTTTTATTTCCATACCTTATTTAAATTTATAAAAATTTCCTCTCTGCCAGTGACTGCCCTTTTATCCTTATTGAATTTTCACCTTCCTATTCCTCTCACTTATTGAGTTATTGATAAAGCTTGTTTATATTTCTGTTCACAGACACTGCTGTGTACCTTTCACTTTTGCTTGTTGTTAAATTCTGTGAAAAATCTGCATGAAATACTAGCTCACTCTTTGTTGCAGAAGCAGCCTTGTATGTTATATGAAGAAATAGCTAACCTATGATCATTAAGGTTCTTCCTTTTCTATTATAAAACATCATTATCCATTTATTGTGTATATGAATGCACACATGCACCCCAAATCAGAAGATAACCTAAAGGAGTAAGTTCTGTGCTTCCACCACGTGTGATCAGCTCAGACTCAGTGGCTATGACTTTACCTACCAAGCCATCCTACTGGTCCAGCTGCTTCCTTCTTGATGAACCAATCTTTGGCCAGAACTACAGTGAAGCAGAGTGAGGAATTTAAAAAATGAAAAATAATTCTGTCACAGTCTGTAAATACCACCTATGAGTATCCCTTATGGGTTTGGAAATGTCTCCTTATTACGGATGAATTGACAGAGAAGATGCCTCTAAATATTACAGTGAGATGGGTATAACTTGTGTATTTGCAACCATGGGGAAAAAAAACAACTTCTGAATTTCTTAACTCTCCAGTGGGTATTTATGGTGTCTGTTAATTCTGCTCTCCTCTTGCCATGACAACTGCCTGACATGGTTTAAACTTTTCCTCAATAGGAGTGGGAAGATGTTTTCCAATTGGTAGTCAGGACACATTGTCTGATAAATTCCAAAGCACTTAACAAGATAATAAAATAGAGTAATTGAATTCCAGACTATTGTCCATTTTGTAGATAGCATTCTTCTTAGACAAACAAGCAAGCTCAAAATGTGTCAATGTGTAAAGCTTTGCAAAGGCTCCTATTTCATGTGAGAGAAGATGCTGTACTTTAAAAATTGGTCTTTTTAGCTCCTTTTTAGATTATACTTTTATCAGTTGCTGGAATTACAAGTGAGAATAGAGCAGGAAATTTCTTTAGGAAGGAAGGTACCATCTTGAATTCTGCTAAAAAAGGATATATCACAGGGCACTTGGAATCAGCCCCTTTACATATTGCTCCTAAATAACACATGATATTTCAGAAGCATGCAACTTTCTAGGAGCCTTATTGACTCCTAGACTAGGAAAGAACAAAGAACCAATATGGGTGTGTATGGAAGCAGATGTGAGGATAGAAAAGTAACATGTGCGAACCTGGCACTGCTTCTTAAAAATAGTTACAGCAACATCGTATCCTCTTCATTTTTCTTCATTTGTGTATGATATTAATATATTTATTGAGAATAACATGGTGATAAATGGCTGACTTCCCATCACTTGGGAGATAGATGCAGGAGATATAAAAGTTCAAGGTAAGCCCTGGTACACAAAGTGTTTAAAGTCAGCCTGATCTATATGAGACCTGATATATTTATAAGAATAATATATGCATTTACTGAACTTAGAGTATTTATCAGGCATTGTACTTGACATAGAGGGTATAGTGGTGAACAGTACAAGATATCCATCTTTAAGTTTTACAAAGCACCTGCACAGAATATTAGTGAAAATAAACTTTGTGATCAGATTGCTTGAATTTGAATCTTCATATTTCTACTTAGTAGTTACTTGACAGCAGATAACTCATTAAATCTCTCTGTATCCTGGTTTCTTCTGAAAAATGGAGATAATAATATTCATGGGTTCACACACTCATTTGTTATGAAGAATAAATGAGTCTGGCCTACATTAAATATATGAGTTTCTATTAAGTAATATGAAGCTTAAAATTTTACTAGATATGACAGATATTCCTAGGTCAGGAAAACAAAAATCAAACAAGTTTATATATAGGGTGTCCTGATACTGTTTGGATCTTATTATAATATTTTTTCTTGGAAAATCATTTATAGTATAAATAAAACAGGATGAATATAAAGACGTGGCTTAAATTAAATAATAATGCAGTCTTGTTAAAATTTAAAGAAATATTTTAAAACTTCTAACATGAATACAGAAACATAGAAGACCTGAGTTACCCTAAACAGTTCTAACTGAAAAGACCAATGTTAGGGGTATCACAATGCCTGACTTTATTTTTTTTTCTTTGTTCTTAATTTATTTATTTATTTCAAGTATGTGAGTACACTGTCACTGTCTTCAGACATACCAGAAGAGGGCATCAGATCCCATTATAGATGGTTGTGAGCCACCATGTGGTTGCTGGGATTTGAACTCAGGACCTCAGGAAGAGTAGTCAGCATTCTTTTTAAAAAAAAAAAAAAAAAAAAAAAAAAAAAAAAAAAAAAAAAAAAAAAAAAAAAAACGACTTTATTTTACAAAGCAAAGATAAATGTACAGATTTTAAACATTTTTTGCTTAAAATTATACATTTTTGTCAGTACTGTTTTTTCAGACATTGAAATAATTTTTACATAAAACTATGTGAATATATTTTTTAGTCAGTACTTGATTTTTTCAAGAGTTTGACAGTATGCATTGAAAACCTAAGAGTTACAATGAGCGTAAAGTACATGCAAAACAAAACGCAACATGGAAATAGTCAAAGTCTTCTTGTTTTGTAAATATATATTTTTTTGTTTGTTTTCTTTATATCTTGGACTTCATACAGTCTGTGAGTTGTTTCTGGGGGAGTGCAAGCCTCTGGGGTTAGCATCCCACTATCAGTGACTGCATATTATGTCTGTTCTTTTGTGACTGGGTTATCTCACTCAGGATGATATTCTCTAGATGCAGCCATTCTCTTAATAATTTGGTTAAGTCATTGTTTCTGGAGGCTGAGTAGTATTCCATTGTGTAAATGTACCACAATTTTTGTATCCATTCATCTACTGAAGGACATCTGGGTTCTTTCCAGCTTCTGGCTATTATAAATAGAGCTGCTATGAACATTGTGGTGCATATATCTTTGTTGTGTATTAAAGTGTCTCTGGGGTATATGCCCAGAAGTGGAATAACTGGGTCTTCAGGTAGTACTATATCCAATTTTCGGAGGTATCGCCAGACTGATTTCCAGAGTGGTTGTATTAGTTTGCAACCCCACCAACAGTGGAGAAGTGTTCCTCTTTCTCCGCAGCCTCGCCAGCATCTGCTGTCATCTGAGTTTTGGATCTTGGCCAATCTGACTGGTGTGAGGTGGAATCTCAGGGTTGTTTTGATTTGCATTTCCCTGATGGCTAAGGATGTGGAGCACTTCCTCAGATGTTTCTCAGCCATTCGGTGTTCCTCAACTGAAAAAGATTTGTTTAGCTCTGTACCCCATTTTTTAATAGGGTTATTTGATTCTCTGGTGTCTAGCTTTTTGAGTTCCTTGTATACCTTGGATATTAGGCCTCTATCTGATGTGGAGTTGGTAAAGATCTTTTCCCATTCTGTTGGTTGCCTTTTTGTTTTCTTGACAATTTCCTTAGTCTTACAGAAACTTTGCAATCTCATTAAGTCCCATTTGTTAATCTTTGACCTTAGAGCTTGCGACATTGGTGTTTTGTTCAGGAAATATTCTCCTGTGCCTATGTGTTCTAAGGTTTTCCCTACTTTCTCATCTAATAGTTTCAGTGTATCTGGTTTAATGTGGAGATCTTTGATCCACTTAAACTTGAGCTTTGTACAAGGAGATAAGAAAGGGTATATTTTCATTCTTCTGCATGCTGAGTGCCAGTTAGACCAGCACCATTTGTTGTATAGGCTGTCCTTTTTCCATTGAATGTTTACGGCTCCTTTGTCAAAAATCAGGTGACTATGGTGACTATATACATGAGGGCTCATTTCTGGACGTTCTATTCTATTCCATTGATCCACATGCCTATTTCTGTACCAGTACCATGCAGTTTTCAACACAATTGCCTTGTAGTATAGCTTGAGGTCAGGAATAGTGATTCCCGCAGATGTTTTTTTGTTGTTGAGGATGGATTTCGCTATTCTAGGTCTTTTGTTATTCCATATAAAATTGCACATTGATCTTTCCAATTCCTTAAAGAATTGGAGAGTATTGGTATTAGGTAGTCAATAAATGTTTGATAAAATTCTTCACTGAACTCATCTGGGCCTTGGCTTTTTTTTTTTTTTTTTTTTTTTTCCTGTTGGGAGGCTTTCGATGACTGCGTCTACTCTTTAGGTGTTATGGGATTATTTAGATGGTTTACCTGGTCCTGGTTTAACTTTAGTATCTGCTATCTGTCTTGGAATTCATCCATTTCCTCCAGATTTTCCAGCTTAGTTGAGTATAGGCTTTTGTAGTAGAATCAGATGATTTCTTGAATTTCCTCAGTTTCAGTTGTTATGTCTCCAATTTCATTTCTGATTTTGTTTATTTGGATACTCTCTCTTTGCCCTCTAGTTAGTCTGGCTAAGGGTTTATCAATCTTGTTAATTTTCTCGAAGAACCAATGGTTCTTAATTTCTTCTTTTATTTCTTCTTTGATCATGGTATCATTTAATAGACTATTGTTTAGTTTCCATGTATATATGGGTTTTTTGTTGTTTTTGTTGTTATTAAAGACCAGCCTTAAACCATGGTGATCTGATAGGATGCATGGGAGTATTATCTTCTTATATCTATTGAGGCTTGTTTTGTGACCGATTATATCTTCAATTTTGGAAAAGTTGCTGTGAGGTGCTGAGAAGAACGTGTATTCTTTTGTTTTAGGATGATACTTTCTGTAGATGTCTATTAACTCCAATTGGTTCATAACCTCTAATACTTTCACTGTATCCTTGTTCAGTTTCTGTTTCCATGATCTCTCCATTGATGAGAATAGGGTGTTGCGGTCTCCCACTATTATTGTGTGGGGTGCAATGTACTTTTTGAGCTTTAGTAGGGTTTCTTTTATGAATATGTGTGCTCTTGTATTTGAAGAATATATGTTAAGGATTTAGAGTTCCTCCTGATAAATTTTCCCTGTAATGAGTAAAAAGTGTCCTTCCTTACTTTTTTGATAACTTTTGGTTGAAAATCTACTTTATTTGATATTAGACAGGCAACTCCAGCTTGCTTCTTGGGGCTGTTTGCTTGGAAGGTTTTTTTCCCAACCTTTTACTATGAGATAGTGTCTGTCTTTATCTGTGAGATGAGTTTCCTGTATGCAGCAAAATGCTGGATTCTGTTTATGTATCCAGTCTGATAGCCTATGTCTTTTTAGTGGAGAATTGAGTCCATTTATGTTAACAGATATTAAGGAATGGTGGTTGTTGTTTCCTGCTATTTTTGCTCTTAGAGGTAGAATTGTGCCTGTGTGTCTTTCTTCTTTTGGTTTTCTTGCTTAGGTATTTTCTTGTTTTTACTAGGATGTTCTTTCCCTCCTTGTATTGAGTTTTCCACCTATAATTCATTGTAGTGCTGGGTTTGTGGTCAGATATTGTGTAATTTATTTTTGTCTTGGAATATCTTGGTCTCTTCATCTATCATGATTGAGAGTTTTGCTGGGTATAGCAGTTTGGGCTGACACTTGTGTTATCTTAGTGTCTGCATGATATCTGTCCAGGATCTTTTAGCTTTCATAGTCTCTGTTGAAAAGTCAGGTGTGATTTTTATTGATCTGCCTTATATGTTACCTGACCTTTTTCCCTTACTGCTTTTAGTATCCTTTCTTTGCTTTGGGCACTTGGTGTTTTGACTATTATGTGTCAGGAGGAATTTCTTTTCAGGTCCACTCTATTTGGAGTTCTTTAGTCTTCTTTTATGATCATGGTCATCTCATTCTTAAGGGTAGGGAAGTTTTCGTCTACGATTTTGTTGAAGATATTTACTGTGCCTCTTAGTTGATATTCTTCGTCCTCTTCTATTCCTATTATCCTTAGGTTTCATCTTTTCCGTGTGTCCTGGATCTCCTGAACATTTTGGGTTAGGAGCTTTTTGGCTTTTGTATCTTCTCTAACTGTTTTGTCTATGTTTTCCATGTTGTCTTTGTTCCCCAAGATTCTCTCTTCCATCTCTTGTAGTCTGTTGGAGATGCTTTCATCTGACTCCTGGTTTCTCTTTTAGGTTTTCTACCTCCAGGGTTGCCTCTTTTAGTGTTTTCTTTATTGTTTTCATTTCCATTTTAAATTTCTTATTCAATTCCTTCATCTCTTTGGTTCTGTTTTCCTCTAGTTCTTTGAGTTCTTTGAGTGTTTTTCTTTTGTTTCCTCTTTAAAAGCTTCTATTTCTTTATGCTTTTCCTCCCGTTCTTCTTTAAGGATCTCTATCATCATCTTGAGGTATGATTTCGGGTCTGAATTTTTTTCTGGAGTGATTGGCATTATGCTGTTTGCTGTGATGGGAGAGCAGGGTTCTGGTGTTGCCAGGTTGTCTTTGTTTCCCTGGGGTAAGTTCTTTTGCTTTCCTCTTGCAATCTTGTTGTCTGTGATTATACGTGGTCTTGTTGTCAGTGATTGGTTCTCATCTCTCTGGTGTACCTGGCCTGTGTCCATGGATCTCTGCTGTTCCTGGTGGCAGATGGCCTGAGCATTTTTTCTGCATGCAAGGGCGCTCTGGGTTGAAACTGAGTCCCTATGGCAGAGTTTCTGCTCCCCTGAACAAATCTGGGGGGGGCCTTTCCGGGCGCTCTCCCCAGACCTCTCTGTGCCCTGCCTACTAGCAGTGCAGTCTCACCAGGCCTGTGTCCCTGTATCTCTGCTGATCCTGGCGGCAGATGGCTTGAGCACCTGTTTGGCATGCACGGGCCCTCTGGTTGGAAACCAAGTCCCTTTGGAAGATTTCTTGCTCCCTTGAACCATCGGGTGGGGGCACACCTTTGGGGTGCTCAACCCAGACTTCTCTGTGCCCCGGGTACTCGCAGTGCAGTCTCACCAGGCCTGTGTCCCTGGATCTCTGCTGTTCCTTGTGTACACACAGTATACACACACACACACACACACACACATATGTATATATATATATAGAGAGAGAGTATGTATGTATCTATCTATATATATATGTATATGTATATATTTATTTAAGCGGGAAAAGCACCTGTAAAGTATTGTTGTCTCTCATCATACACATAGTACAATGAGCAGGTTCAGAGAGATAGGTTCCCTAGAATTGAGAGGGAAGCTATGGCCATAAAGTCTCAACCACATGGCTTCATACACAAGACCTGACCTAGGAAAATAATAATGAATATGACAACATACATTGATGAAATCTCAAGAGGACAGAACACTACACAAAGAACTTCAGGCATCTAGGGGATGTTGAGAGAAGGAGAAATAGTCTTCCCCAGAGATTTTTAATTGATTATCCAATACTACTTGGTCATCTCTGAAATCACACACACACACACACACACACACACACACACACACACACCCTACAATAATATTGTAAACTATATATCCTTCAGTGATTTTGAAGGCTTACTTATATAAGACACACACACACACACACACACACACACACACACACACACACACGTATATATGTATATAAACTTTTGACATGCTGTAATTATAATTTTATTTTCAAGTAAATACAAAATTAATGAAGTACATATCAAAATATGACATAATGCATTTTATGCTGTCCTAGGATTTTTAAATTTTTATTTATTTTATCTGTTTAGGCTTTTGAATGTCCTATTTAATAAAGTATGTTTAAAAAACATTTAGGTAAGAATACAAACAACATTATTGAATCTTTAACATGTGTGTCTAGGTTTATAAATCCAAGCTATATTTTTTGTGAGTGATAAACACAATTTACAGTGGCCTTTTGCCTTCTACATTAAACACAGAGACAGTGAATGAACCAGGATTCAGATTTCTTCAAAAAAAACAAAACAAAAAAAAAAAACAAAAACAAAAAACTATGACTCCCCTCTAAATCTACTGTTTTTCTCAGTATGTGTTTAGGAAATTAAATAAGAAGCATCTATCACCATACTAAATATTTAACCCTGGTGTTTTGTGAGACTTTTACTTCCATAACTATTGCCAATTAATAGAAGACACTGAAAAGTTGATTCTGTTTAATTTAGTCTTTGAACCGACTTTTAATAATCCTATAGGCCACCTCATTCACAATACATTTACTTAGTGTACTACAATAAATACAAAACTTGGAGTCAAGCAAACTATGATTCAAGTCTCTTCTGCCACATACCAGCTACTACATAACAGTGAAAAGAAAAAAGACTAACTATGATTTTAAGCAAAAAAAGAAGGAGGCTAGAAGAGATGGCTTGGTGATTAAGAGCACTGAATGCTCTTCCAGAGGTCCTGAGTTCAATTTCCAGCAACCACCTGGTGGCTCACAATCATGTATAATGGGATCTAATGCCCTCTTCTGAAATGTACTATATATACACACAGAATATTTCATATAAAAATAAATAAATCTAATAAAAGAACAATTATTAAAAACAAAACAGCAAAACCAAAAAAAAAAAAAAAAACAAACCAAAAGAAGCAAACAAACAAACAAAAAAAAAAAATAACAAAGTAGGTAGGTCAGTGAAATGGCTCAGCAGTTATGGGTTTTACACCAACCCTAATGCTCTGAGTTTGAGTCCCAGAGTTT
The DNA here is from genome assembly GCF_963924665.1 of Micromys minutus. Classification (NCBI taxonomy): domain Eukaryota; kingdom Metazoa; phylum Chordata; class Mammalia; order Rodentia; family Muridae; genus Micromys; species Micromys minutus. Next base: position 89,448,167 of record NC_137970.1, read on the forward strand.
TCACATGGTAGAAAGAGAAACATATTCTGAAATGTTTCATTTGAACCATACACAAAATACCCTAACAAAAATATTAAATAAAAATTTGAATTAACATCAAAATCATGGAACATATGTGTTCTAATTTTCCCATCAACAATGATCATAACCACTTCAAAGGGTTGTTTTTATTTGACATAGTGCTCGGTGTTGACAAACATTCAAGATGAAAACTGGTCCTGAAGAGATGACCTAGTGGTTAAGAGGACTTAATGTTTTTCCAGAGGACACAGGTTTAGTTCCCATCACTCAAAATTCATATGAGGTAACTCATACCTGCATGGAGCTGCAGTTCCAGGCAGTTTGATGCCCCATAGACTCAGCTGACACTTGTATGCAAACAGTGCACATAAACCTACATAGAGGCACATACATACATATTGAAATAGATCATTTTTAAATAAAATAAATGGAAACTAATAATCTAAGTAACATTCTAAATTCTTCCTATGCAGAAAAGATACTTAACAGATGATGGCTATGGAAAAAAAGGTAACAAACATCAAATGCTCTATTTCTTGCAGTTTTATAATAGCATGCATTGACTTTGAATTTTCTCATAACAATTTTATGAATTGAGTACTGTCACTCCATTTTAACATGTATGCATCGAAACTTAAAGAGTTAAACAATCAGGGTCATCTGGAATGTAACAAAACTGGAATCAAATTCAGACAATTTGAAAGCCCAGAAGAGCTCCTGATCATTGTTGTATGCCAGACTTTTATCCATTACATTGGAAAGGTGGAAGGAAGCATATAATAGCTCAGATTATAACAATAGATAGCACTTTGTTCCTGTCATGTTTCTGATTCTGTACTTTGATGTTGTATATATGTAATATCCAGTCCAGATATCAATAATTCAAAATTACTACTATTTAGATGATATTTTGCTGCTCTGTAGACTGAACCTAGTCTCTCTCACAAGTATTCTTCCATGCAGGCACAGTCCTAAGTCTCTTTTTTTTTCTAGACCGAGTCTTGTTAAATTGTCTGAGCTAACATCAAACTCATGGTCCTCCTAACTCATTCTCAAAAGTGACTATGATGACCTTCTTTCCCAGACCTGGTTAAAGTTGTTTATAGACTATATAATTAGTACTGTCCAAATCACCATATTTATGTCCCTATAAATTCAAGTTCTTCTTACTCCAAACTACATCTTATTTTAATTCTTCATTGTCATTCTGTAGTGCCCACCCATACCTCTACCACCTGTTTTTAAAATAAATTTCTACATATAAGAAAATGGGCATTTTATTTTTCCTCTTAGTATAATGTCTGCATTGAGATGTTTTTACCCAGTGGCCAAAGTAATATAGCAGTGTCTCTTTTGTCTGAAAATTATCTTTTTCATTGCTTTCTTTAGCCAAGAGTGAATATCAGGAAATATGATATTCTACTCTGATGAGTTTGTTTTAGACCTAGAAATCTAGGAGCTTTCTTTCCCTCAATAGAAGAATTATTTCTCCTTCATCAGCTCAGGAATTATGACCTAAGACTTTGCCCTACCACTGTAGGCATAGTGTTAATCTTCTTCCCAGGAGAAACAGAGTAGGATTGGAAAACATTAGAGAAATATAAACAGTGTATATGATACAGAGAGTCTTAATTTTTGTGAATCGAATGGTCTTTGAAATATGGAAAGAAACTGGTGGGAATCGACACCCTTCACAATACTCACAAAGACTATAAATACCGTTGTGTGACCCTAACCAAGCAAGTGAAGGATCTGTATGACAAGAATTTCAAGACTCTGAAGAAGGAAATTGAAGAAGATTTCAGAAGATGGAAAGATCTCCCATGCTCATGGATTGGCAGGATCAACATTGTAAAAGTAGCCATCTTGCCAAAAGTAATCTAGAGATTTATTGCAATGCCCATAAAAATTCCAACTCATTTCTTCATAGAGTTGCAAAAACTAATTTGCAAATTCATCTGGGATAACAAAAATCCTAGAATAGCAAAATCTATTCTCAAGAATAAAAACACTTCTTGGGGAATCACCATCCCTGATCTCAAGCTATATTACAAAGCAATTGTGATTTAAAAAAAATCTACAGGGTATTGGTACAGAGATGGGCAGATAGATCAATAAAACAGAACTGAGGACCCAGAAATGAACCCACATACCTATGGTCACTTGACCTTTGAAAAAGGAGCTAAAAACATTCAACATTCAATAGGAAAAGAACAGCCTCTTCAACAAATAATGTTGGTTCAACTGGCAGTCCAAATGCAGAAGAATGCAAATTGATTCTTTTCTATCTTTTTGTACAAAACTCAAGCCCAAATGAATCAAAGATCTCCACATAAAACCAGGTAGACTGAAAGTATTAGAAGAGAAAGTGGGGAAGAGGTTAGAACATATAGGCACAGGGGAAGAATTCCTGAACAGAACACCAATGGCTTATGCTCTAAGATCAAGAATGGACAAATGGGAATTAATGAGATTGCAAAGCTTCTGTAAGGCTAAGGACACTGTTAAGAAGACAAAATGGCAGCCTACAAATTGGGAAAGGATCTTTACCAATTCTACATCTGATAGAGAGCTAGTATCCAACATATATGAAGATCAGGAAGCTAGACTATAGAGAATCAGATAATCTTATTAAAAATGTGGTACAGAGCTAAACAAAATAATTTCAGCTGAGGAACATCAAATGGCTGAGAATCACCTAAACAAATGCTGAATATACCTAGTAATCAGGGAAATGCAAATCAAAACAACCCTGAGATTCCACCTCATACCAGTTAGAATGGCTAAGATTAAAAAAAAAAAAAAAAACAACACCACCACCACCACCACCAAAATACACTCATGTGCCAGCAGATGCTGGTGAGGATGTGGAATGTGGAGGAAGAGAAACACTCCTCCACTTGAGGTAGGGTTGTAAGATGATGATACAACCACTCTGGATATCATTCTGGCGGTTCCTTGGAAAATTGGACATAGTACTAGCTGAAAACCCAGCTATTCCACTCTTGGGCATATACCCCAAAAATGCTCTAACATATAACAAGAACACATGCTCCACCATGTTTATAGAAGCCTTATTTATAATAACCAGAAGGTGGAAAGAACCCAGATGTCTATCAACAGATGAATGGATACAGAAAGTGTGGTACATTTACATAATGGAGTACTACTCAGCTATTAGAAACAATGACTTCATGAAATTTGTAAGCAAATGGATGGAACTAGAGATCTCAGGAAATATCATACTGAGTGAGTTAACCCAGTCACAAAAGAACACACATGGTATGTACTCACTGATAAGCAGATACTAGCTCTAGAAAGCTTGGAATACCCAATATCCAAGACAAAATTCATAGACATTATGACACTCAAAAAGAAGAAAGGCCAAAATGAGGATTCCTCAGTCCTTCTTAGACAAGAGAACAAAACTCCTATGGGAGGAGATGCAAGGTCAAATAGAGGAACAGGGATTGAAGAAAAGATCACTCAGAAGCCCCCTTACCTGGGGATCCACCAAATATGCAGTCACCAAACCCAAGCACTATAGCTGATCTCAAAAAATATTTACTGGCAGGAACCAGACTGAGATGCTCCCTCAGAGACTATGCTAGAGTCACATAGATACAGCTGAGCATGTTTGTAGCTAACCATCCATCTGACCTCAGGGATCCCAATGAGGTTGCTAAAGGACAGAAGGAGATGAAAGGGGTTGTGTAACCTCATGGGAACATAACAATATTATCAACCAATGAAACCCTCCAAAACTTCCATGAACTAAAACACCAACCTTTGTGTGCACTTTGAGAGACCTATTGATCCAGTTGGGTATATAGCTGAAGATATCAGTGTCTGACATCAATGTGAGAAGAGACTTTTGTTCCAGAGATGGCATGTTTCCCCAATCTAGGGGAATGCCAAGGCATTGAGATAAAGAGGGGGATCAGAATGGAGTGTACCTTTGTGTAGGCAAATGGAGGAGGAGGGGGAATAGGATAATATCTCAAATGTAAATACAGAGTATCTAATAAAAGAGAAAGAAAAACAAATAAAAATGGACATAATATCAAAGGACTTCTCTGTGTAGCACAAAAGAACTAGCTACTGGACTCAGTTTATCAAGAACATAGTTGTGATAGTCTTTCTTAGTTGTTAACATGCCTGTATTAGAAATGAACTACAACCCAGAAATGGAGGGCACACATTGAAAAAAAACTGGCTTGGTTTGAAGTAGGTGGATCTGCTTCTAGTCTTGACCTTCTGCTAGAAGCCTGTATAAGGACATGAAAGAAGGAAACATTTGCTCTTTGCTTGGATTCTCTGGTCTTAGTAGCATATCAATTTATTCATGGGCATTAGAGACTATTTCTTTGGAATTCCAGTATTTACTGGTAACTGTCTAAAAATTTACTGACTTAGGATATTTGTTGCTGTGAAGAAACACCATGACCATGCAACTCTTATATGAAAACATTTAATTGGAGCTTGTTTACAAGTTCAGAGGTTAAGCCCATTCTTATCATGGTGGGAATCACAGTGGTAAACAAGTAGACTTGGTGCTGAATAGGTAGCTGCAAGTTCACATCCAGATAAGCAGGCAGCAGAAAGAGAGAGTAACATTGTGCCTGGCTTGGACATCTGATACCTCTAAGCCAACTTCCTGTGACATACTTCCACCCACAAAGCCATAAATTTCCAACAAGGCCAAACTCCTACAAGCATAACTACCTTATGGGGACCATTTTTATTTACACAACCACAACCCAGCCTTGTGAAATGAACAACTTCTGAATTATTGTGCTTTCCATTGATAGCCCATCATTGTGGGATTAGTTGGACCACAGCCCATAAGTGATTCTAATAAATATTCTTTCTATGGATATAGCTATTCACATTTCTCAGAATTTTTGACCCAGAATTGTTCCTGTCTAATGGAAATGCAAAGACATAAAAATGGAGCAGAGACTGAAGGATAGGCCATCCAGAGATCACCCCAAATTGGGATCCATCCCATTCAAAGACACCAAACCCTGACGGTATTGCTGATGTCAAGATAAGCTTGGAGACAGGAGCTTTGTGTGGCTGTCCTCTGAGAGGATCTACCAACACTTGACTGAGACAGATGCAAATACTTACAGCCAATCACTGGACTGATCTTGGGGACCCCTATGGAAGAGTTAGTGGAAGGAGTTGAAGGGGTTTATAACCCCATAGGAAAAACAATGTATCAACTAACAAGACCCCTCAGAGCATCCAGGGACAAAGTCACCAAACAAAGTACATACATGGGTGAATCTATGGCTCCAGATACATATGTAGCAGAGGCTTGACTTATCTGGCATTAGTGAGAATGGACACCCTTGTTTCTATAGGGGCTTGATGCCCAAGAAAATGGGGATGCTAGAGGGGTGAGGTCGAGTGAGTGTGTGGGTGGGTGAGCACCCTGTTAGAGGCAAAAGGGAAGGGGGAAGGGATAGGGGCCTTATAAAGGGAACACCAGAAGAGAGACATTTGCAATGTAAATAAATAAAATAATTAATAAAAAATCAAATACTTTTGATTAAAGAAAAAAGACAAAAAATATTAAAAATGAAAAAGAAACTCATTCCATAAGTTCTGCTACTCTAGAGAACCCTGACTAATGAAATGGGAAATGACTGAAAAGTTTTACAAGAAAGTAAAGGTGTTTTACTTTCTTTGTGACAATGCACTTATCAAAGAATAACAATCATCTATAGTACTCTGAGTAAACACAAAATAAAGACAGCAGAAGAGGCCACAACATCAAGAATCCAAGCTAACCCCACTTTTCCTCAAAATTTCTACTGTTCAACATAAAGTGTGTTTAATGAACAAGTAAGATAGATAACATAATGGAGCAAAAAAATCCAATTAACAAGGCCTTAAAAAAAAAAAAAAAAAAAAACAAATGCCCAAGAGTTGGAGAGATAGATTAGCAATTAAGCATGCTGACTATTCTTCCACAGGTCCCACATTCAATTCCCAGTATTCACTTAGTAGCTCACAACTGTTTGTAACTACTGTTTCAAGTTATCTGACATTCTCACACAGATATAATGCACCAATGCACAATATATATACACACATATATATTAAAACAACAACAAGAAAAAAGCCAAATTCTCTTAAATTTGATGGAGGAAAATATTTATAGATCACCAATCTAGAAAATAAAGGCATGGCTCTTAGTTTTGTCAACTTAGTAGCTGAGCAAGTTACAAAATCTTGAAATTGAAGATTATTGATAAACAGAAATGGTAGTAACACCTACAACATCTATCTCATTCCCTGTTTTTTCATTTGTTCATGTAACAAAATTATTCAGTGTTAAGTATACTCTAGATTCTGGAAACAACAACAACAAAAAAGCAAGAGCTGAGCTCCTTTTCAGATGTAGCAATTAAAATAATTGTAGCAATAGAAACATTGCATTGACGATGACTATTCATCTTCTGTGACAAAATAACTGTTTACTCAGCATTATTTTCTAATAGGTACTGTGGTAGGTATTCTAAATAAATTATAAAAATGACTTAAAGGCATCATGATGATCCTCATTTTAGCCTATGAGGTAAATATAGTTCTGAGAGTTGAATAACTTACCCAAGACAACATAACTTCTTAATTAGCTAAGATGAGATTTTAGCTACAGACTGAATGCTAAACTACTATGTTTTGAACCCTGCCACACTGCTCATGTGTGATGTGGCTATTATCCAAATGTCTTTTTTTCCTAATTAGGTACACTAGTGACTATATTTTTTAGTCAAAAACATAATTTTTAAAGAAAATTTTGTGTAGGACAACAAAGAGTCTTTCTTAACTCAGTTGTGATTCAATGTTGTCTAAATTGGCCCCTAAAAATGAATGTTTAAGATGATTAATCTAGTAATAGACAAGAACAAAAGGTGCATCAGCCTCATCAAGTCCAAGCAAGATGACACATACAAATATTCATTACTAACAGATAGTTTTAATATAAAAATTTAATATTTATGTTATGCATATGAATGTTTTGTTTACATATAAGACTGTATACCACACGTATACCTGATATCTGCAGAGGTCAAACGAGGACAGTATATCCCTTGGAAATTTAGTTATAATTGGTGATAAACCATCCTTTAAATGCTGGGAATTGAACCCAGGTCCTCTGAAAAATCAATAAGTGTTTGTACTTGGTGATTCATTTCTCCATGGAGAAACTTGGTGTGCATAGTCTCTGGGACTCAGTGTCTGGGCAATTATCAATGGAAAGAACAAACGGGCTTCCATTTTTCTCTCATGGATCATCATGATCATTTATTATCACTAGTACAAGGCAGTTGGCCTTAATGTAGCAGGATAAAGTATTTTCTGGATCCCTTATGTTGATTGTGGAAAAAAATAGCTTAAAAGTTTGCCTTCTACAAGTTATAGTCAATACTTCAAAGTCAACATTTAAGTACCAACTCATTGATTCATACATACATACAACAGTGATATCTCTAGCACAAGAGCTATAGAGATCAAATAATCAAATAGCGTGTCAATGATTAGGACACTGCACTCCTCATTGGCTGTTAATTAATTATAATTCATAGTTGAACAGGCACTCAGAGAACATCAGACCCTTGTCTAACTTTAAAGAGAGTCCAAAGGGAGCTCAGGAATGAGAAGTGGCATGCTCACAGAAACACAGTTATTGCTTACTAGATGCTGCAAAAGAAACAACTACCATGAGGGTAAAAGGAATGGGTTACAGTTTATAGGGGTAAACTGAAATCTTTATCCTTTTTGGTCAAAACCTGGTCCCTGGGAGTAATGTGTGACTTACTTGTGTTAACAATAGAAGAAACAGAAGAACTGGAAACAGAATCAATCTTCACATGACTATCAACTATCTGCGTGACCTTCCCTCTACTCTTTTGACCTTACTTTGGACATTTAAAAAGCAAGAATGCACCTTCTGGTCTTCATCTGCACCCTGAAGTTAACCCTGTGGCACAGCTCTCTAGAACCAAATCTAGCCCAGAGAGAGGTGGTTTCCCAGGAGTGCTGTCACTCCTAAGTACACTGGTAAGACAAACACTTTTGCTCCAATAATTAGCCAAAGAGGGACCTGAAAAGAAACCACAAGGTTCAGAAATCATGAAGCAGCTGTGGACAAGATCATTCCGGTCTCTATCTATTCCCTAGAGTTAAACCTGTGGACACAAATCCCACCCACCTGGAGAAAGCTAGTCTCCCAGGGGCTGTCACTCCTAAGTTCACAGGCTCTCAGGGGGGACAGGCTCCAGTCAGAGACAGCAAGGCCAACTAATACCAGAGATACCCAGATGGCAAGAGGCAAGGGGAAGTACCTATGCAATAGAAATGAAGACTACTTGGCATCATCAGAACCCTGTTCTCCCACTACAGCAAGTCCTGGATAGCCCAATGCACCAGAGAAGCAAGATTCAGATTTAAAATCACATCCCTTGATGATAATAGAGAATTTTAAGAATGACATGAATAACTCCCTTAATGAAATACAGGATGTTGTAGTATTCAGGGAGGGCAGCCACAATAGAAGACAAGGCCTGTGTTTGGACATTGAAAAAGGCAGGGACAGAGTTTGGAAAGGAGAAGAAATGGAGGGAGATTAAACAGCAAGATGAAGGTGGAAGAAAATGACCCATCCCCATGAGATTCAAAATAGCTGCAGGTAGTTTTGAATATAAGGAATGGATTATTATAGGACAAATTTTCTTGTCTACATGGGCATATTGCATCATAATAATTGGCTCCGAGTTTATTGCGTGGGCATTTTTTTTGGAGTGAGAATTTACTGAGATGAATCTGATTATTGAATTACAAGTTTCTGGAATTTTGAATTTGTCAGATTGGTGGGAGTTGTGATGGTGACAGCATGGGGTCCAGCCACTGCAGGGAATGTGAGGAAAGTCTGCGGATGGAGCAGCAAGAAGGCAGCTGCCACTGGGACCTCTAGAGTCTTGATTTTGCTGGGTTGCTGAGAATGTGGGCTAGGTCTTCAGTGGAGAGACCACCATGGGCATAGACTAGCCAAGTGGGCACTGACACTGGGACCAGAGAGTTGACAGCAGCAGACTGGGATAGAATTTTGGAACTTAAGAGAGTCTGCTGAATCCAGCTAACTGAGATGAATATACCCCAATGATGACATATGGCTCAACAATGCAGGTTATTGTGAGGGTGGTGGGTTCAACCACTTAATATATATCTTAACAAGTGGCAAACCAATGTGTTAGGCAAGAAACCGCTAAAAATTTAAGATTATCAACCTGACAGAGTTTTATTTTCTAAGTGAGAGAAGCTAGCACCATGATGAGTCACGTGGTGGCTCAAGCATGAGAACCTTAAACAAAAGGAACACAGAGGAAATCTTTCCTTGCATGCTCTAGTCCCATGCTGTGAAAAGTACAGGCTGTTTCTGAGCCACAAAGAGCTGGAGAAAAGGAGCTGCCTGATTCCTTGGCAGATGTTGACTGGAGTATGATTTAATTAAGAGGCTGGATTCTTGCTTTTAGGATAGATTTATATACAGAGTTTGACTGAATAACACAGGGAATTTCACCCACATCAGAACTGGTACAGGGAAAAACAAAAGTCTGTAGTACCAGGCAGAATGCATAACAGATGTATATTATAGGAGTGGTTAGTGAGTGGAGGTCTGACGCTCTAAGCAGCAAGCATAATAGGTAAAACTGCCTACTTCCTATAATAAAAGTTTACTTTAAAAATGAAGTCTGCATGATAACTCATATTCTTTGTATATGGGCGTCAAAAGAATTTTGGGTTGATCTCCTGACATGACAGATTAGAGAGGCCTAAGAAATAGGCTCATAGAATGTTTTACTTCGTTTGTTTTAGATTGTTTTAATTTTCAAAATGGATATGATTTTGAGTTTTGTGGTTATATTATTTCTCTGGGAAAGAGTACAAGATATAAGCTTTTATGACTGCCGACCAAAGGACACTATTTTGGGAGAAAGGTTTTGTCTTTATGTTTTTGAAAAGAGTGACTAGGCTATGGACATCTTCCAGAGTTATATGGATCAGATTAGATAGAGGTAGACCTCCTGAAGAACTAGATTCAAGATAATATAAAACAACAAAAACAAAAAGAACAAAATGTTATCCCAACCAGTTTGTATACCCTACCCAAACTGATAAAATCAATACAGTTATCTTGATGATACTAAAGTTTTGTTTTGAGATTTATATAGTACAGAACGTACATCATTGGTGAAGCTCATTGTCAGAATGCTGAACTGGCTTGCTTGGACAACTGATCAGGGATTTTCAGCATGAAACCAGTCAAGACAGAGATCAGAGACTACAACAATCATTGGTGTGGCCTTCTTAAGGCCTGACCAGCTCCCTCATTCTCCTTACTCCTGCCAACTTCAATATATCTCAACGCTCATGTATAACTAGAAGAAGTTATAAAGAGTCATCACCCCAGTTCCTTGAAATTTGGGAGGCTGTAGATGGTTATTCTAAAGTTGTCTTTCTGGGAAATTTAGAATGGACATAATTTAACAGGGACAACTTTGCTAAAATTGTACAATATTCTCGTTTAGTAGAAATCCTTATATTTGCTGCTAAGTTGAAGTGATAATATTTTACATTGGTATAGCATTTATTTGATACAAATTTAAATTTTTAATTGGTATGAAATTCTTATTTATTTAAAATTGAGATTAATATTGTTACTTTCTTATAGGCATTGTGCCTATAAAACATATTTATGAGTACAAGGCATAGACACAGTCCTTTCACTGCTATTAAATGGATCTGATATGATTATACATAGAAGTTAAGGGCCAGATAACAAATTCATGGCTCTGAGTTTACTGTTAGCGTATTTTCAATATAATTTTTAAGGGTAGTTAACAGACAGCAGTTCAGATTATTTTACATAGATATATGGTTTAAAAAAACATCAGGAATCCAAAAAATTGTCACATTTAATGTTATTTATCATTTGTTGAGACATATCTACACCTAATGGTCCCCTTTTGCTGGATTCAAATAAGAAATTGAGTGTCTCTACCTCCAGGTAAATTAATACATAGTGGCAATGTAGCCACTGGGCAGAAATTGCCTATTTCAATTTCAGAAAAATTACTGTCCAAAAAAAGGATACACCATGCAGAATAGTCAATTGATAAGTTCTGCCAACTCATATTAATTAGTTCTTCAAAATTCTGTGTTACAAAAGTCTGTCAGATTCCTGGGCCAGAAGGCTGAAGACAGATGCTTTTATGTGTTTCTAACAGGGGACTGTGCAGCAGATATACAGTTGTCTCTACCATCTGACTCAGTTCTGGGAGCTCTGTTAGGCTTCTTATATATACAAATATTATTGGTTGTTCACTAATTTCTAATGGGGTTGAAGACTAATTATAGTCACATAGTGTGCCCATGCTGTTTAACTTTGAGACAACATATTTAATTAGATAATTATCAGACAATATACAAGCTAGCTAAGACATAACATATAGATTGTAAACCTTTCTTAAGCAAGGAGAGATAACAAAATGTTCTATTTAATTGACAAAAAATTTGGACTGGGTGTTAGGTGGATTTTATACTGTGTAAATTACAAAATGGTAATAGTTGTGCTCAGTTTATATTTGAGAGAATAGTTCTTTTTTTTAATGACATAGAAAAGGTGAATTGTTGATATACAGGCGAGAGCAGGTACAGGATAAGAGAAAGCCTGTGATTGGGCAGTGAAAAAGTAAGGCAGGTACAGAGTTTTGGAAAAGGGAAAGAAGACAAGAGAGAAGGAGAAGACAAGATAGAGGAGGACAAGAAGGATCAATCTCCATGTGGCTTTAATTAGCTACAGGTAGCTATACATATTTTATAAGGGATAGAAAGAAAGATTTATGATGTCTTATGGGCAGATTGTATTATATAAATTAAATCTGAGTTTATTGTATGGATGATTTGTATAATTAGAATTTGCTGAGATAAGTATGATTGATAAATTGCAAGTCTCTGGAGTTTTGATTTTGTTGGCTGGTGGGAGTTGTGATGATGATGGCAGGGGGCAGTTGCAGGAATTGTGAACAAAGTCCATGGAGAAAGTTGCAAGAGGGCAGCTTCTGTGCTTCTGCTGGGACCAGAGTAGGTCCAAGAGCTGCAGAGGACCAGTCAATGCTGGGAATTCTCGAGCCTTGAATTTGTCAGGTTGCTGGGAATGGGAGCAGGGTCCACAGCAGAGAGCTACAAAAAAGATAGAACTAGTCATACAAGTGGAGAGATTGCAACTAGGACCAAAGAGTAGCTGGTGGCACAGAGCCAGGAGGGTGGCCAACACTGAGATGAAAACACACTGCTAATGCCATATGCTTTTATGATGCTGGCCATAGTGAGGATTAAGTGCTTCTTTTTTTGTTAATATTTATAGCTGCAATAAAAGAACACATGTTAACAGGAAGAAACACTTAAAGAGGAAACACAAAAATCACTTAAAAATTACAGGAATACACAACTTATAAGATATAATGAAACCAGTGCTAAGAGGAAAATTCATAGCTCTGAGTGCCTCCAAAAGAAACTAGAGAGAGCGTACACTGGTAACTTGTCAGTACAAAAAGAAGCAAATACACCAAAGAGAAGTAGACAGCATGAAATAATCAAATTCAGGATTTAAATCAACCAAGTAGAAACAGAAAGAACTATACAAAGAATCAACAAAACCATCAATCAACCATGTTGAGAAAATCAACAAGATTGATAAACCCCTAGCCAGACTAACGAGAGGGCACAGAGAGAATATCCAAATTAACAAAATCAGAAAGGAAAAGGGAGACACAACAAAAGAAACTGAAGAAATGCAAAAAATAATCAGATCTACTATAAAAGACTATACTCAACAAAATTGGAAAATCTAGAGAAAATTGACCATTTTCTAGACAGATACCAGGTATCAACATTAAATAAGGATTAGATAAGCCATTTAAACAGTCCCATAACCCCTAAAGAAATATAAGCAGTCATCCCATTGTTGCTGGGATTGCAAGCTGGTACAACCACTCTGGATATTAGTCTGGCGATACCTCAGAAAATTGGACATAGTACTACCTGTAGACCCAGCTAATCCACTTCTGGGCCTATACCCCAGAGACACTTTAATACATAACAAAGATATATGCACTACAATGTTCATAGCATCCTTATTTATAACAGCTAGAAGCTGGAAAGAACCCAGATGTCTTTCAGCAGAGAAATGGATACAGAAAATGTGGTACATTTACACAATTGAGCACTACTTGTCTATTAAAAACAATGACTTTATGAAATTCTTAAGCAAATGGATAGAACTAGAAACTATCATCATGAGTGAGGTAACCCAGTCACAAAGAGCACACATGGTATGCACTCACTGATAAGTGGATATTAGCCCAAAAATTTCAGAATAACCAAGATACAACTCACAGACCTTATGAAGCTCAAGAAGAAGGAAAGCCAGAATGTGGATGCCTCAGTTCTTCTTAGAAGAACAAAAAACTCACTGGAGGAATTACAGGGACAAATAGAGGAGCCAGGTTTGAAGTAAAGATCATTGAGAGACGACTTCTCCTGGGGATCCATCCCATATACAGCCACTAAACTCAAGCACTATTGTTGATGCCAAGAGCTTACTGGCAGGAGCCTGATATGGATGCCTTCTCAGAGGCTCTTCCAGAGTCATACTGGTACAGATGATGATGCTTTCAGCTAACCGTAGGACTGAGCAAGGTGTCTCCAATGGAGGAGTTAGAGAAAGGACTGAAGGAGCTGAAGGAGTTTGCAACCCATAGGAAGAACAACATCAACCAACCAGACCACCCAGAACTCCCAGGGACTAAACCACTAACCAAACTGTACACATGGAGGGACCCATGGCTCCCACTGTATATGTAACAGAGGCTGGTCTTGTTAGACAGCAGTGTGAGGAGAGACATTCAATGGCCCCCAGTGTAGGGGAATGCCAGGTTGGGGAGGGTGGACTTGTTGGATAGGGGAGCACCTTCATAGAAGCAGTGGGATGGAGGATTGGATAAGAAGGTTTCTGGAGTGGAAACTAGAAAAGGGGATAACATTAGAAATGCAAATAAATCAAATATTCAGTTTTAAAAAGTAACTGTGGCTCAGTTCTCAGGGCCCTAAGATAAACAAAAAGATAGAAGATATAAGAAATGAATATTCCAAGCCAAAACTTAATAGTTGCTTCCACAAGGTTTTCAATTTTGATAAGCAAATAAGGAAGAAAGCCAGTATAGGTTTTAGGAGCTGTTACTAGAGCTCTATGAAAACCTAAATCATTGAGATACAAGGATAATGAGAAAATGTCTACCAAATGACCTCTCTCCCTGCCTCCCATCATGTCCCCTTCTCTCTCAGTCAATATTATTTATGGCTGCTATTTGATTTTTTTCCTCTGGAATCAGCAATTCTTTATTATAAAATGACTCGCTGTAAAGGAGGGGGCATTACCCTGTAGTTTGTCACTTTTCAATGAGATACTGAGTGTGATGTTAATTAATACAAGACAAACACACTCCATTTCAAAGGGTTTTAGTGTCAAGTTGGCAGAGCATCAGAAGGCAGTTGGGGTCAGGAACTTACACCAGGATAACCTTAAGCCACCAAGAAGTTATAGAAAAGCATTATAAATGCTCCTCTTTCAGTATTGATTACTCATGAGTCTGGAAAAATGCTGATTTTAATCTCTGCAGTTACATTTTACACACACACACACACACACACACATACAAGTGTGCACACAACACAAAAACACACAGCCATTCTGGTTTGGTGTGGGGAAAAATTTATTTTTAGACCCCATGAGAGGCACTGGCAGTAAAAGATCATGTAGCTGCACTAAGCAAATCAGAGTGATTTTTTTAAAGAACTGCATACTTGCTCCAATTTTCTTGTCTAAATTATCCAAAGCCCTTACAGCCTTGATATAGTTCACTTAAAGATCATTACTCATGTTACTGAGTGGGCTGCAGAGTGATTGTGCCTACGCAAGGTATTCTTCTGGGTGTTTGAAAATGACAGCAGTTAGTTCTAGTACTGAATGTACTGAAATTAACTCAAACTTGCAAAGTTCCATCAACACCATTTAAGGAAAGATATTTACCCTGCAACTTAAGTAAGGGTAAGAAAGGTGGGGTAATGGGAAGCATTAAGTAATTACTGAAAACGTTGAACTTGGATGATTTCTATATAGGTTCACCCCCACCCCCACACAACAGGATGTTCAACAATTAGCAATAAGGCCATCTAAATTTGTGTTTAAGGTAAATTATTAATGTAAAACAAGACATTGGTATAAACGGATCACCATTTTCTTCCAACTTCTTCTATCTGATTTGGCACATAAAGACCATACGCCATGTGTCATTTGTAACTAAGTTCAAACTAGGGCCTTTCTGAAAAGAAAGTGAAGAAAGTTATCTAAACACAGAAGAGGGGCTTGTTTTCTAGAGCATGGTAAAAAAAAAAAAAAAAAAAAAACAGATCAGTGATGGTGTGGTTTATAATACTCCACAAGAAATGTCTTGCTTGTTAATTAGCTTTTCCCCTTATCTCTGGTAGAATAGGTCCACAAAGTTTTCTGTGTCAGCAAAGGCATTTGAAAAATAGGTGATCAGCCACCTGCATGATGAGTAAGCTCATTTCCCTCCTATCTAATACTTATTACTGGCAGTATGTGTATATTTCTACATTTTGACTAATAATTATAAAGAATTATGGAAGATGCTCTTAGAAATACTGGTCCCTTTGAATTAGAAAGGAGTATTCTTCCAATATTTCTGTAGGACCAGTATCATCATATACATGACTCACCAAATAATTTCAAGTCAGTTCAATGAAAATAATTCTCTAGACTAGGATAATAGACTTCCATTCAGAAGTTGAGTCTGCTTCAGTGAGTTTACCAAATAAACAACCAGGAGCTAATTGAATTTATATTTTAAAATGTATACATAAAAGATCACATTTTGCAGCTCCCTCAGCAATAGTATGTGTAAATATCTTGTTTCTTCCAGATTTTGTTAGTCAACCCTAGGTTTTTGTAAATTTGGTGAATGTATCAACTGACCTCCTTAAAGCATGGCATTTTTACTATCAACATAATTTTGGTGCCAGTCTCTCTCTATTAACTATTATTCCCTAATGTGAAATGTCCATTTTCAAATGTGGCCAATTTAAATTCTCTGAAATATTTTTATATTAACTTCAAATGCTGGCAATGGAGGGGCATAAGTAGGTGGATTCCTGGAACGCTCTGGGTAGTCAATCTAGCCAATCAGTGAATTCTGGGTTCAGTTAAAACAGTGATTCTCAACATTAATGTTGCAACACAGTGATATAGTTGCTCATGTTGAGGTGACCACTAACCATAAAATTATTTTTTGCTACTTCATAACTGTAATAGTCTAGTGTTATAAATCATATATATATATATATATATATATATATATATATATATATATATATATAATTATGTGACATCTTCAAAGGGTCATTACCCACAAGTTGAGAACCACTGAGTTAGAGGCTCCAAAAAGTA
The DNA here is from genome assembly GCF_963924665.1 of Micromys minutus. Lineage (NCBI taxonomy): Eukaryota > Metazoa > Chordata > Mammalia > Rodentia > Muridae > Micromys > Micromys minutus. Next base: position 89,464,791 of record NC_137970.1, read on the forward strand.
AAGTAATGAGAAGACTGATAGTAGAAGGTATCCAACATCCACATATGGTCTCCACAAATGCATAAATATGTGTCACCCCCTAGTCTCATGTACATCCAACCACACACAATGAATAATATATTAATTAACAAAGTATGTTGCCCATATTTTGCCCACATTTTACACAGCTGTTTTATGAGTCTGTGGCTAAAATCCAAAAGCAATTCAATTTTAACCAGTGCCCTATTGCTCCAAAATGTCTGAGGGTCCCCATGGGTAACATATTTGGATTTTTGATGATCAAATACTTCATGGTTATCGTGTCATGTAGGTAGGATTTCTTTTTTTGTATTTGTGGTTGTGTTTGTTCTTACAAAGTCTAAGACTATCTTAAAAACAGAAAAAAAGAATATAGAATGGGGTGTTTAAGAGCCCACTCTCACATTCTGTGTGATCTTCCTTCTCAGTAATGTTCTTTTTCTTCTGCCCTATAGCAGTCTCTTTATATGCCCGAGTCTGGGTCAACCCAGATGACTTCTTGTGGCTTGGTTCTGTCTGTGTAGCAGCCTTAAGTCTGCCCAGAGATCATTTGAATATGAATCATTCATATGGAACTTAACACAAGAAACATGCCTCCTTCAGAATTAAACATTAGGTTTTTATGAAATAATTTAGTAGCAGGCCTATTTTGAACATTTTCTCCTCACTTTTTAGATTGGCTCTATTTGAAATAGGTCATACTAAACATCGATGCAACAAAACCACCTAGCTTCAAACTGTACCATTTGCCTAATATTTAAACAATCATAAAGTAGCCATTTTGTAAACACAGTGGTAAAAATTACTTGCACAATTGTGCTAAAATAGTATGGACAGTTGGACTGCATTTAATTATATATTCATATCACTGGGGGCAATTTCAATAGACTGCAATAACATTTCTCTTACTCTCATAAAAATTGTATTTGAATAAAAGAAAATAGGAATAGGTGGCTTTATATGTGGCCATAATCATTAAAATCCTTAAATGGGTCAAATTTCTAGGGGAAAGAAGGAATTATTCTGCCCAGAAACAACAGAACATGGTTAAGTGACAAATGTAAAGGATTTGTATGGAGAATGTCTGAATGTACCTGATAGATGCTGCTTTTCCACCTCTCACATGGCATTTCTAATGCACTGAAGCACTTATGTTGCTGTAGGACTTTTGTAGTGACATCATACTAGGGGTAAGGGAAGATCTTGGTTTCCAGTTTGTATTTGTCAGACCCAAAGAAGGGAGACAAGCATCAACACTTTAACATCACTTAGAAGGGGTAATAAAATAGTCATAGGAGGGAGATGGAGAGAGGGAATGCAGTGGGAGATGGGATAGGGAGGGGAAAGAGGGTCATTTCTGGAGTAGGTGTGGGAAGGGACAGGAGAAATAGCCAGATGGCAAGGAGAATGAATGGAAATCTACTACTAGGGAGGTGGAGGACATCTCTAGGATGTGACAAGAGACCAGGCATAGGTAGGAAAGGCATGCAAGAATCAATGGGATGACATTAGCTGTGCCTCATCATAATGGGGATATGGAACCTGAATAGGCTACCTCCTGTAGCCAAGCATTAACTCCAGTGGAGTAATAAGGGCAACAACCTACCTACAAAACTTTTAACCCAAAATTTATCCTGTCCACAAGAAATACAGGAACCAGGGATGCAAAAAAGACTGAGTAAATGGCAAACCAATAACCAAGGCAACTTGAGACTATCCCATGGGCAAGCACCAATCCCTGACATTATTAATGATACTCTGTTATACTTTCAGTCAGGAGCATACTATCCTCTGAGAGGCTCTACTCTGCAGCTGACTCAGACATATAGATACCTACAGCAAAACAGTAAGTGGAGCTTGGAGACTCTTATGAAAGAATAGGAATATTGGGCCATGAAGGGAATAGAAACTCCACAAGAACACCAACAAAGGCAACTAACCTGGTCCCTTGTAGCTCTCAGAGACTGAACAACCAACCAAAGAGCATACATGGGTTGGACCAACCTCTTCATCACCTCTGTAGCAGCTTGGTCTTCATGTGGGACCTGAAAAACTGGAGCAGAGACTATCCCAAAAGTTGTTACCTGTTTGAGGGATATATTCTTTTAGCTAGGCTGCCTTAACTGGCCTCAGTGAGAGATAATATGCCTAGCCTAGCAGGAACTTGATGTGCCCTGGTGGGGGATACTCAGGGATCCCTACCCTCTCAGAAGAGAAGGGGAGGGGAAATGTGTGAAAGGATTGTGGGAGGGAGGCCCTAAGTGGAATGTAAACTGAATAAATGTTAAAAAATATTTAAAATATGAATGAATGAATGGATGAATGAATGGATGAACAAATAGCCACTAGGGTAAAGAAGTTAACTGTCATTTATAGCTGCTGGGAGAGGGAAAATCCGTTTTCTCCAATTGAGTGACACTGGGTACATCAACCACTCCAGGACAGTTCTGGTATTCAGGAGTGTGTTCGGGACCAACATACAATGGACTCAACAGTTTTGTGTATGTTTGCATGTTCGTGTGCACATGTGTGATTTTGTTTGGTGTCATTTTGTTTTGTTTTTGTCTTTTCTTTTGTACATGCCTTTGTTTTGTTTTATTTTGCTCATTTGAAGGGTTGTTTTTCTATTGGATTTTTGTTTCTTTTTTGAGAAAGAACTTAAAGTTCAGTGTGTAGGCAAGGGGAAGAGGATCTGAAGGGACTTGTGGATGGAAAGAATATTATCAACATATATTTGAATTTGAAAGTTATTTTATATTATTTAAACTATAAAATAATATATAAAATAAAACAATTGAAATCTATGATACATGCACAGAGAAGCTCTTTCTTGCATAGCAAACCAGATCCAGTATTCAAAGCCTCTAGAGAGTTGATTTGCATATTCTGCTCTTCTGGGCTTAGATCAGTTCTGTACTATCCTTGACTATAGATTCAACTTTTGCTGAGTCCTGTCCCTAACAGGAAATTCACTCATACACACTTGCATCCTGTAATCATAGATCTAATTAGCAGAAATGTATTAATTATGCTACTACTATGACTCTTTTTCTTGCTTTAAACCTTCTAGAACTGTCCTATCCAATTTGGCAGCCAGCACTCAGATGATATTTGAACCTAAAATCATTCTATAAAATAAAGGTTTACATATAAATCCTAGTACCTCTGTTGAGGTTTGGTCTGTTGTTATGTATTGTAATTCTAAATTCTATACCAGAAGGTCTAGACCTATAAGTGACTTCTAATGTTAACAAGCTTCTGTTGTGCAAATCTTGTTCCTTGATTTATAACTATTGGTAAAATAAAATGGACCACAATCAGTAACGGGAAGGATTAGAGTTAGGTGGGTTTGGAATGACATCGTTGGAAGAGAGAGAGTTGAGAGAAGGAGGAAGAGGATCAACAGAGAGGAGAAAACCACCATGAAGGGAGATAGACTATGGTCCATCTCTTACAATGTGAGAAGAAATAGCAAGTATACATGGTGCATCACTGGGGGAGTAGCCAGGCCAGCAGTTAGAAGAGTAGATTGGGATTATCCTCCCAGTGTTTGTCAAAGCCAAGTAAAATAACCATAGTCTGAGTTTCATTTATTTGTAAACTAGTCAGGAATGAGCCCAAATTCATTGTAGTACATGCCTCAGAAGCAGTAGCTATTTCTTGGGTGCTCAGTTGTGATTTGAAGGTTTTACATAGCAGTTTCCATATTTTAATACTATAGACATAGAACATTTCCACTATCTCAAAAAGTTTTAATGGTCCAGGTGGTGGTTGTGGTAATACATGCCATTAGTCCCAGTACTTAGGGAGCAGAGGCAGGCAGATCTCTGTGACTTTGAGGCCAGGCTGGTCTACAGAGTGAGTTTCAGGACAGCCATGGCTACACAGAGAAACTCTCTGTCTTGGAAAACCAAACAATGAGTGAGAGAGAGAGAGAGAGAGAGAGAGAGAGAGAGAGAGAGAGAGAGAGAGAGAGAGAGAGAGAGAGAGAGAGAGAATGAAAATGGAAACCTAGTTCTTCCAACTTTGGAGAGTAGTTGTATTCCTATAGTTGAGGAGACAAGGTACCAAAACATTAGGATCTTTTATATATAACAAAGACACACTGTTGTTAGTTCATGGTTCTGAAAATCAGAGGAGATTCGATTCAACTGAGTTTTGTGCTCTGCAATTCACAAGGCTGGAATCAATCTGGCATGGGCTGGGTTCTTAGAGGCCTCTAAATACTTATAACACTTATTTTAAAAGTTTGTTATAATTAGATTGGTTGCATCTTGGTAATCACCTTGATTTAAAATGCATCTTACAAAACCTTCATGGAAATGTCATCATAGTCACAATCTGCATGTCACTGTGTGTGGTACTGCTAAACCATCTTAGAACTTTTGTCTACCACAAATGGTTTCCCCTGTTTCATTGTGTCTATGCTAATTAGGTTTTCCAAAGAGCTCTTAGAGAAAACATCTTCAGATTTTGCAAAATAAAGTTCTGTTCCAGCAGCAAACACATACAGAGTTTGAATTTAATCAAAACTCAATAAGTCAAGTAACAGTAGAGAAAAACAGGAATAAAGTCAAAACCCATAGTTAACAATTCTTTTTTTCTCAGCAATTTAATGCTCAAGGAGACTAGACCATCGCAATTATTTATTGGTATCAACAGGTCTTAACCTTGTATTCAATTGGAAATCTAAAGCCTAAGGAATATTTCATTGACACCAACTTTGTATGACTAAACTAGAATACATATCAGGTAGAAATACAAGAAGTGTTAAAGATTGAAAATTTAATACAGAAAGCTAAGTTAAATTAAGAAACATTGAGGGGCTAAGAATGGGCTAGCAAAAGATCAAACTATGTTTAGTAGCAATAGAAAACGATGCCTTTTCACTACTCTTACGAATTCTCCTTCATGGTATTGCCAAGTTTCATACACAAAACCAAACAGAACAAACAAAAAACACAGACCACATTTCCCTCTGTTCTAGTTTGTTTTCTGCTACTATGATTAAATGCTGATCAAAACAAACTTGTAGAGGAAAGGCTTTATTTCTTCTTACTTTTCATACTCTGTCATAAAAGGAAACCAATGCAAGAACACAAGGCATGAGCTTAAAGCTGAAACCATGGAGGAACGCTGCAGACTAGCTTGCTTCCTCTGGTTTCCTTGGCTTTCTTATATAGCCCAGGCCCATCTGTCCAGGGCTGGGTTCTCCATCAAATAGTATTTAAGAAAATGGACTCTTAGGCATTTTTATAGTCTCATCTGATGAAGGACATTCCTCAATTTAAATTCCCTCTCCCCAGGTATGTCTATATGTCAAGCTGACAAGAACTTAGTTAAGGTATTAATGTTGTGAACTTAGACCATGGCCAAGGCGAATCTTATAAAGATAACATTTAATTGGACCTGGATTACAGGTTCAGAGGTTCAGTCCATTATCATCAAGGCAGGAGCATGGCAGCATCCAGGCAGGCATGGTGCAGGAAAAGCTAAGAGTTCTGTGTCTTCATCTGAAGGCTGATAGCAGAATACTGGCTTCCAGGGAGCTAGGGCTAGGGTATTAAAACCCACTAACACAGTGACACACTTACTCCACTAAGGCTACTCCTACTCCAACAAGGCCACACCTCTAAATAGAGCCACTCCCTGCCCTGGGCCAAGCATATACAAACAATCACAATATTTAATATAATAATAATAATAATTATATATATATAACAATCCATACATAATACAATTATAAACTCATATTGATATTTAAAACTGAAAATTGTAAATAAAATAAACTATCAGAACTATGATGCCACAAACCATCAATCAGAACTATGATGCTGACCTTTGTGATTTTATATACAAAACTGTTATTAAAGCTTAGACTATCATGAAAGTGTAAGGTAATATTCTGAAAAAAAAAAATGTTGGATATGAGACTAGAAAATGGTTCAGTGGTTAAAAGAGCACACTTCTCTTTCAGAGGACCCAAATTTGATCCCCGTACCCATATCAGACAGTTTACAAGTTTCTGTAACTTCAGTTAAAGGAAGATCCAGTATGTCAATTAAATGGACACAAATAGAGAGAGAGAGAGAGAGAGGGGGGGGGGGGAGGGAGGGAGGGAGGGAGAGAGAGAGAGAGAGAGAGAGAGAGAGAGAGAGAGAGAGAGAGAGAGAGAGAGAGGGAGGAAGGGAGGGAGGGAGGGAGGGAGAATACTACTATAATAGAAATACATTTCTAAAGGTGTGATGAGACCTCATGGAATTTCCCTTGCCCATGTTGGCATATCAATACTACTGGATAAAGACTTACAGGAGGTTAATGGTTGTTTAGAATGATAATCAGTAATCTGTTTCCTCCAGATAGGGCTTCAACATAGGCAATCAAATCCAATATGAACTTCTCTAAAGGAGTTAGGATAATAGAACTCAGTCCCAGGAGCACATTCATTTCCCTAGAATCATTCCTTAGCATAACCTAAAGTCCTCACTAAACACTCATTCAAACTCCCATTAAACAGACTGATTGTCAACATCAGAGAAGAAACATGGACCAGTCTATCAGTTCCTTTTCTTGTTCTTATGACAAAACACCAAATCAATATGACTTAAAAGAGGAAATTTTTATTTTGGCTCTCCATTTCAGAGGGTTCCAGTCCATCATAGAAGGAAGGCAAAGCTTCGCAGCTCTGGTGATGACTGAGGAAGCACATTGGTGACTTGTTTTTATTGTTCACATAGGAAGTGGTGAATGCAGGGACAAAACAGGCATGGCCACAGCTTTCAAGGGCCCATCCCTAGTGACCTATTTTTTCAAACCATGTGTCACCCCCCAAATGTCTTACAACCTTGAAAACAGTGCCACAAAATGGTAGACAAGCATTTATGGGGACTTTTCAGGCTTAATTTATAGCTTTCAGGATAATAACAAGGCAAATACTGAGCTCTTTTTATGTTGTCCAATAAGCTATGTCTATGTTGCAGTAAATATTAAATATGGAATTACTTATCTCTTTATTGGCCACTGTGGACTCCCTCCTCAGATGATGCTCGGACTCTCATTCGATCCATGAGCTACACTCTCCACAAGATTCCCCTCCCAGGTGGTTCACTCTACCCACAATGGTGCTTCAGCCTCAGCCTGTTTCTTTACCCCATTGCACAGCACAAACATGACTCTAAGGCCCAATAGCTTTTCATACAGCTTAATATGTTAAATTCTCAACTCACATACCCTCTTCACAGTAAGATTACATCCAATTGACAAAGATACAAACTTCCCTTCTCTAAGAGATAAAAGACTTATATAATCCCTTAAAATATTCAATTCTACCTAGCATCAATTATGGCCACCAGGATCCAGGTCTGCTTTCCCCAGTTCCATCTTGATCTCCTCCCAATCTCTATTCCTCTTCAGTTTTCCTACCTTTTCACTGCCTACATCTCCACTGTCCAATCATATATCACCTTAACATCAGTCCACATGTCTATGTATTTTAAATCACTTTAAGTTGTTTTATAATGATTTTTAAAATTGCAAAACTTTTGCACAAATAATCCAGGATACTTTTACTACAATTTAGTTTATTTCCCTTAATGCTAACAACTTGCATACCCTTGAGTATATATGGTCCGCAGTGCAAGGCTACTGCATTTTCTCAGTAAAATGAAATGCAGCCCTTACTGAACTGTTCTTGGGCTTCTTACGCTAATGGGCTTCTTACACTAATTTTTATTTTCTGTTCTATAATTCAACACAGGTCCTTTATTGTAGTAGTTGTTGCAACCCTTTGGTCTTCTCCAGTATATTACTGCCTTTGTTCTCATATTGCCACTTTTTATGAGCATTGCTAAGTTATTTTGCTGAATGTTTCTCAATGATCTCAGGTTATTTTATAATTCTGCATCTTGGTCAGGTTCATATTTTAACATTTGCATCAGTTAATTTTTTGTTTTCACTTAGGATCAGTCCCAATTTGTTATCACTGTTTTGCCAGAATTAGATCCACTGCTCTTTGGATGTCTATGGAGAACCGTTTTATGATGTATCAGGAGTAATGATAACATTGTCAGGACATCCAATGTGAAGCTCATTAATATTGTAACCATGCATCTGTGTTTTTATGTTGCCTAGTTTAATTATGACAGAGGACTGTGGTGAAGCTGAAGAACTGAACAACAGGATAAGGTGATATCGTCAAGAATCATGAAAATATGATAAATGCATTACAGAAAAAGCCATGGAAATGTATGGCACAAGATAACCATAAAATGTTAATTCATGCCTGTTCCATCCTAAGACATGAAAGGCTTCTAAGTTCTGAGAGATGCTGGGCAGGACACATAGCAATGGACACTGAATGTTTCACTATAAAATACAGAAAAGGAAGCTTAGAGTAGGATTGTGTGGAAAAGCAATTTGTGAAAGTGTACTTGGGTTCCTTCCCTATAATACAGGTTAACAGAGTCATCTCTATTTACTTCCTAGGTCTTTTGGTGGAGACCACGAGAACACTAGGCAAATGTAATACAGCTTAAAGTAAAAGGCATTGGACATCAGGAAAGACTTAAGACTGCAAAATTCCACAATGTAATTTTATGATATTATTATCTACATTGTCAAGATGTCACTGTTCTAAGAGGGCTGCCCAGCAAAACAACTTCAAAGTTACTACTTTAAAAATCATGTTTACTGTGAACTCTTGCTTGCTCAGTTGTGGGGTTATTTTGGTTCTTCCCTAATTCCACGGGTCTTTTCTTGATTTCTCTCAAAGTCTCCCAGCTGTGTCTTACTCTTTATTTAAGATTTTTTATACAACATATTTTATCATATATTTTCTCTTCCTCCAACTCCTCCTGAATTCCCTTTACCTCCACACTCACCTAACTCTCCCACTCCCACTCTTCCCCATCTCCTCCTACCTCTACTGAGAGAAAAGAACTAGGCTACTATAGGTACAGTGCTTGGTCAAATACTGGTCATATTGTTTTACTTATCTCATTCAGTCCTCCCAGTAAACTATGCTAAGCTTGGGACAGCAAATGCAAACATCTCAAGGATCATCAACATGTAGACAAGGAGATAGTGTTGAGTAACTGTTGTGATGATGAAGACAACAGGATAAAGAAGATAGAAATGGTGCAGGATTAAAAAAAAAATGGAAATTAGCACCATGGCCCTTGCAGGCTTAGGACTTCCCATCACTCTAGTCATAAGCTCTTGAGTTTTCAGATAAGACCATTAGAACTCATATATGCTGAGTGCTTGGGGAAGAAATGGATAGTGAAAGGTCTAATGTAACCATGTTCATATCAGTATAGTGTCTCATCTAGGATCAGAGCTCTCCAGAGGACTCCAGGCCATTGTATCTTTGGAGAAAGCAAAAGTCTACAGGAGTAGTTGAGAAGGCTAGCCTGAAGAAAATGTTAGGACAGGCTCAGAATACCATTCATTGAGGGAGCTGAGTAGGAGACCCTTCTTTGGGCATTTCCCCCCAAAAAATAAAAATAAAAATAAAAATAAAATAATAATCAAAAGAAATAACATTCTAGAAGCAAAAGTAGAAGACAGGGTCAGAATATAATTTATTAAAGGAGAATTCAACTAAACTTTCTCTTCTGGGTATTTCTCTGAAGGTGGAGGAATGAAAGCAGGAGTTTTTGAAAATAAAGCATTTTATAGAAAGTAGATCTCAGCAGGTGTTACTGCTGGATAAGGAGTGATCATTATTTGCCATGACAGTCAAGGTTCAAAGTGGATAGGGGACAAACTACTTTCACTATGTGGATTTTCCTTTGCTTCTGTGTCAAAGATAAAACTGTATAATTAACTCAAGATTGAAAAGATTAATGTATATTTGTTATACAAAATTAAGGGCTTCATAATATTTTTGTTCAAGTATAGGACATACTTGATCTTACCCCCTCCTCATTAACCTTATTAGTTTCTACACTCTTAATACTCATACTCTTCTACTTCTATTTTTGTATATAATTACACACACACACACACATGTAACTATAGGCTTTATGTATGAAGAAAAATATAGTATTTTTATGTCATCTACTTTTTCTACTGCTGTGATAAAGTACCCTGACAAAGCAACTTGAAGGAGAAAGGGTTTACTCTGACTCACACTTTGAGGGATGGCATTATCCTGATGGGGAAGTCCTTTTGAGCTAGCCCTGCATCTTCTGTCAGAAAGCAGAGAATAATGATTGCTGATATTCAACTTGCTTTCTTCTTTTACATACAGTTAGGAACTCCAGCCAATGGAATCTTCCCGTCTTTACTAACCTAATATAGATCATCTCTCACAGGCATGCCCAGAGGTTTGCATAGTCTATAAAATCCTCCTGAGGCACTGACTTCTATATTTTTCTAGAAAGTACCAAGTTGATAACTGAGATCAACCATCATACCAGATAATATTTTGCTTAATATGATGATTTTCAACTCCATTAATTTTTCTACAAGTCACATAAGCTTATATTTATTTATAAGTTAATAAAAACTTCACTCAGTATACCTACTGTATTTTATTTACCCCTTTATTTATTGTTGGATGCTTATTTAGTATGTTTGCATAATTGATCATTGTGAACAGCCTCATAATAAACATTAATGTGTAGAAATCTGTGGAGTAGGCTAGATTCTAGTCATGTGAACACACATGGCTTACTTCTTGTCACTTTTCACTTTCTGATTATTTTTTCTTTGTATTGTATAATATGAATTCTATATGTTCCAGTAAACACTCTTTGTGCCAGAAGATTAAGTGATTTGTGTCATTTTAATGAATTTATTATACTTGTGATAGAATGAGGAGTGGGGTGGTACAGGGAAAGAACAGGTATGGGGCTAGAACTAAGGCAAGGGTTGTGGTTGGGCTAGAGTAATGAAAACCATAAATAGAAATACTCATAAAAGTCTTCTGTTCTGGGTCACTACTCAGGTTAAATCATGTCACTACTTAATCTTGATAGTCATAAATCTGAATAAACATTAGTCTGAAAGAAGAGGTAGAAAGTTACCTACAACTATATCTGATGTGTCTTATAAAAATATAGGAGAGAAGGAATATGCTTGGTGAATGTGCAGTCAGGGGTGGGAGAAGGGGGTGCCTCTCTGGGTCCATACTGAGGCATCATTTCCCCCTGAGGGACCAGTCATATGACAGTATAGTATAGAATAGAGTGTATTCAGGGCATAGGGAAGGGAGTTGAGAGAGTAAAGACAGAGAAAAGCAGAGAGGGGAAGGAGGAGAAGGAGGAGGGGGAGGAAAAGAAAGAAAAAAAAAGAGGGAAGAGGGAAGGAGGGAGAGGGGAGGGAGGGAGGATGAGAGGCCGGCCATAACCATACATAGAGAGAGAGAGGAGGAGGGGAAAGGAGAGAGAGGGGAAGCAGGAGAAAGAGGACACATATAGAGACAAATCTATTTTATCTATTGCACACTTGGCTTAGAGTTGCTGAGGACCAGAGTGGAAAGAAATAAGAAAGCTGACAGCAGAGGCATGAGCTGTGAGCTGGGACAGAAGGTGACTGTGTCTGGGCAGGATCAGGCCCGAGCCACTGACCTGCTTTCCCCCATTGAGTCAATAGCAGAGCAAGTGGCTATAAGCAGCAGGACAAGAAAATGAAGTGGGGATGGAAAAGCCTATGGACTGCTAGTGAGAGATTTGTTTTAAAAGTACCAGTTAAGTAGCCATGTAGAGGTATTGCTTACTGTGAATTCCGAGTAAGTGGGGACAAGGCTAAGACCAATCCATTGGATGTGGAAGTTATTAAAAATGTTCCTTTCAGCGTCTGAGTACAAAATTCAACAACTAATAAACAACAACAAAAACCAAACAAACCAGTCAGGTCTAGATGTACCGGATCATCATGTGGATGCTAGTAGCTCAATGTGAGTCCGAAACTCATGGGAGTGTGGTCCACCGAAGCTTGGGAGTTGGTTCTATGGCTGCAAGAGCCCAAGGTAGGGGTCACAAAATCTGCTTTCGAGAGGGGCAGGGATCCCCCAAGGGTTAGAGGTCCTAGAACAAGTGAGGGCCAGTGGAAAGACCCGTCATAAACACTGAATGTCTCCATCCTCAAGAGTAGCACAGAGGTAGCTCCAAGTTCAAGAACTCTCCCCCTCGACCAGAGGATGTTTACGATGACCAGTGTGGGGAAGGAGCTTACCCATTGTCCAAAGTTTAGGCTAGCAAACAGTGGCTCTCCATGTGGCAGTGGAGAGTCATACCTAGTCATTGCTACTTTTTGGTAGATGTTGGTTTTCAAAGGTGCCATACCTAAGATCCTCTTCTACACTTCCAGGCATTTTTCAGAAGCCTTCTCTGGGAGTTCTGGCTTCATGTAGTCTCTGTTTGAATGAGAAATTCATGCCAGCCCACCTCCACTACCATTTTCCCTTTCTGAATCCTCTGCTATGTCTGAAAAGTAGAACTCAGGGGATGCCAGGGCCTGAGCCACCATTGTGAATTAAAAATAACAGATCGTTACATGGTCAATGCTGGGAAGACTTTAGGGTGCTTATGTTCTTCAGGATTCATGCCCAAGCTTTTACCTTCATTTTGACCTAGGCCTCAATATCCAAACAGTGTTAGTTCTTTGATTTTCTGGAAGCCATCGATCTTTACTGATATCTTCTAAACAGGAACAACAAATCATTTTTTCCTTGGGGGACTAATTAAAATGTCACTCACTGGAAAGCGTAAATGAAAATTTGCCCAATTTCCCTCCCTCCCATCTTCTTATAGTGAGAGGGAAAATCATATTTTAAGGAAGACTACTGCCATGTAATCATTTAAAACACATACACATCTGGCATGAATTCACTTTCAGGGATTTCTTTGTTGATGATCACAGAATCCACAATTTAATTTTTTTAAGCTGAGAAACAAGCTTCATTGACTTTGAATTCTGTGATTTCATAACTTCCCAAGAAAGCCCTTACTCATGAACAGTCACAGCACTGGCTTAGCTCTCAGCCTCTGACAAAGAATTACTCTGTTTTCTGTCTCTTTAGATGTCCCTACTTTGGATATGTCACATAAGTGGAATTTTTAAAAAGGCACAAAATGTGTGTCAATTTTGTGAATTGGGAAGTTCCAGTTCTTTGGAAAGTTGTGTCAAACGATGTTTTGCTGGAGCACCCAGGTGAAAGGGTGTATGGATATACAGGACAGGTGAAAGGACCCAGGATGAAGGAATATAAATATGACCCCACAGACAGTGGGAGACAAGCACTGAGCTTTGCTCCACCTCCGTATTATTGGCTATAAGACACATACTTTACATAGTGTTTTGAGTTCAACTTGTCATAACTCCACCATTGAGAGAAGAAGTTCACCCAAGTACTGCTTGTGAGGTTTTCGCTGCAGCTTGCCACTTCTGAAGCCTATTCTCAGGCAGGCTGGCGAGCCTTTCGATTTCTTCAGGATTGAAATACAGGTTCTGGTTCATGCCTCGTGTCTGCTTGCTGAAAGGAAAGGACTGTAGCTGCTGATTCCTGTGTAGTGTCTGCCTTTCTAGAGGACCAGTCTGCAACTGCCAAGTTGTATTTGGTGTTTGCTATGGGACAGAATTATTGCCAAAGAAGCTTGCCCTCAAAGAACTATTGTAGAACAGGCTCACTTCCCACCTATCCTAATAACTTTTATTTTCTGGGTGGTGGACTAGAGGAGAGGTTGAACCCTTATTAAAATTGGGTTGCAAAAAATTATGCCTACAATTTTGTCTGCTTTCTTCAGCATCTTCAGGACTTACACATATTTTACCATGTATTTGTAGTGCATTTTTCATTGTTGCATAGTATTCTGTTTTGTATACAACTTAAAACACATTGTTGCACATCCACTCATCATTTGATGAATGCCTTGCTTGTTTTTATCATTTCCTCTGTTATAATGATTCCTTGAACATTCTTCTGTAAGTTTGAATGAGAATATTTGGCTTATTTTTTCTTGAATTTCCAGCTAAGGATGGATTAGCTGAGCTACATAATGCCTCTATGATTGTCCTTCTGAAATACTGCCAAACTAAAAAGAACAATAATAGGATTTTTTTGATGAGTTTTCTCTAAGCATTTACTTGTGTTGACTAACAGTAGTAATAGGATATTATTGGCATTTCATCTAGGCTCTGCCCCACAATTACCTGGCAATAGCCAGGTATGCCCAACTCACTAAAAAGGGAGCTGCTTGCCCCTTCCTACTCTCTCTTACCTTCTTGCTCTTGCTCTGTCCTCTTGCACCTGCACCTCTTCTCTTCCCATTCCCTTCCTCATTCTCTCTCCATGTACTCATGGCTAGCCTCAACTCCTCTACTCCACTCTCTCTGCCTTTCTGTGTCTACTCCCTTAACTCCCCTCTTCATGCCCTGAATAAATCTATTCTATACTATACCATCATATTGCTGGTCCTCAGAGGAAAGGGATGCCTCAGCATGGACCCAGAGAAGTACCCCCTTTCTCTACCCCTGACTGTACACCCAAAAACATATTCCTTCTCTCCTTTATTTTTATAAAAACACATTTGGTGCAGAAACCCAGGATTCAGAAACTCAAAGGTTCACATCCACTGCCACACGGAGAGCCGCTGTTTGCTAGCCCAAACTTTGGACAATGGGTAAGCTCCTGGTACTTAGCACTCTGGAAAAACAATCACTTTAGTAAATCCATGGTAAGAAGTTTTCACTTGTCATGCTTCAGGGCTTTAGTGGGATATCATACACAGATGGTGAATAATTTCTTTGTTCTCATTCTGATATAAATTCAAATATTGTGGTCTTTGGTGACATATTTTATGGCTGTGGTGGTCTGAATGAGAATGACTTTCGTAGGCATATATATTTGAAAGCTTATCCACTAGTTACTGGAACTGTTTGAGAAGGATTTGAATGTGTCACCTTGTTGTAAGTAGCTGTCACCTTGTTGGAGGAGATATGTCATTGAGGATGGGCTTCGAGGTTTAAGAGGCTGGTGCCAGGCTGTCAGACTTTCAGGTTTTCAGCCCCTTCCCTCTCTCCCCTCCCTTGATTTATATGGATCAAGATAGAAAGCTTTTGAGTACTGCAACAACACCATGATTATCTGCTTTTTGTCATGATTATTGCAATCTAACCCTCTAAAACCATAGGTAAGCCCCAACTACATACTTTAATAAGAACTGCCTTTATCATGGTGTCTTTTCACAGCAGTAGAACATCATGAAAGACAATGGGTATTTAAATTTGCACTCAGTAAGAAATTTTGAATTGTCCTAGGCAAGGTGAGGGTTTTAAGAAGGAAATTATACTTAAGTATACATTTACATATATTTAATGAAGAAATGTCATAATGCTTATACATTTTTAATGCCTTAACAACATTAAATTATACAAATATGAAATATGTTTATAATTGTTTCATATAAACAGGTGGTATGAATGTTTAATATGGTAGTTCATCAACTGTAAGTATATTTAAATTTTTAATATTCAAAATGAAATGTAAATGAAATCTTCATTGTATGTAAATAGCTCTCAAGTTGTAACCTTACTTGAAGAATTCAAATGAAACAAAATGCAATATTTAGCTTCTGTGTCTGGTTAGTTTGCCCAAAAATATCAGCCTACCATGAAAATATGAAACCCATACTAAGAAAAAAATCAATAAAAATATACTTTCTTTTACACTGTAATCAAGTATGTGTGTATGTATTTACATGCACAAAAACTGTTTTGCCAAGTTTTTCCTTAACAGTATATTATATATATATACTGTGTTATATATATATATATATATATATATATATATATATATATATATATATATATATATATATATATGGTGAGATGTATGTGTGTGCATGTATATGTATACCTACATGAATGTAAGAATTTGTAAACACACACACATATATACATTTATATAATTAGAAAAGGCCTGCTCCACAGGAGGGCATGAGTGCCTAGTATTGTAAATATGGTCAAGAAGCCATAATTCAGGTTCTCATAGGCTACATGGGTGACCTTACAACTACTGCTTGGTTAAATAGGCATGGTATTACACTATTTACTAAACTTATACCTCTGTATTCTCAGACCTCATCAGAAATGTTTCTTTGTGCAATAAACAGTTAACATCTTCTAAATAATCCAAACACTCCCCAAACACTCCCAGCAACTGGGGCCAAATACATGAGCCTATATGGAGGCCTTTCTCCTTCCAATCAACATAACATGGAATCTAGAACCACAAGCTTATTAATACAAATTTAACCAAATAAAGTCTATTAGGTCAGTATTGTTCTCAGTACTTTATATTCATTTTTGAATTGCGAAGGTACTATTATTAATTTCAAAAGACTTAAATTCCTGGTTAGGAGGGTTTTTTTTCTCCTCCACTTCTCCCTCCTCCACCTTCTCCTCTTCTTCCTTTTCTCTTCTTTCTCCCCCTCTTACTTCATATATTCTTTCTCATCTTCTTGTTCCTCCTTCTCTTCTTCCTTCTCCTTTTATTTTTTAAGACAGGGTTTTTCTGTTTAACAGACCTGGCTGTCCTGGAACTCAATCTGTAGACTAAGCTGGCCTCTATCTCAGAGAGTCACCCGACTCTGCCTCCTGAGTACAGGAATTAAAGATGTGTACAACCATACTCAGTGAACTAGGCAAGCTACTGGCAAAATTGTGTATGGAGATAAGAAATAACAATAATTAAAAGACTGGGTGTTTCATAACACTGAGATTAATTATAGGATGCCTGGAGCCTTACTTGTCTTCAAGAATGCTTTGCAATAAGAAAGAAAATATCCTTTATTTTTGCCTCTGGGTTTAAATTTCCTGTATCAAAGAAACATGCTACACAGTGAGATTTGAAGGAAGCCTTGTGAAATAACTCCATCTCAGTTTGCCACATACTTTAAAGGGCAAGTTATTTGTAACCCTTTCTACATGACAGCAGCAATGACTGGCTGCCTTTTCCAAGGTTGCTCTTATATTTTGAAATTTGGAGCCACAGAATATGTGTGTTATTGAGGAAATCTCTCATTTATAGCTTTCCTTTCATCCACTTTACAAATACCTCTTCTTATGCCATTGTTGGAATGATGCCATGTTAGACAGCCATCTTCAGTGTAAGTGCCTATCACATGACTAGACCGAGCTTCACAGTTTTGTATTCATCTTTGTAGCCCTGGTATGGTGGCTTGAATAAGAATGGCCCCCATTGGCTTATATATTTAAATGTTTGGTTTACAGATGGTGGATCATTTAGGAGGGATTAGTAGGCATGTCCTTGTTGAAGGACAGTTGCCACTAGGGGTGGAGTTTAAAGTCTCCAAAACTCACACCATTCCCAGTTAGCTCTCTCTGCCTCTGACTTGATCATATAGGACCTGTCAGCTACTGCTCCAGCACCATGTCTGCCTGCCACCAAGCTTCCCTCCATAATGATCACAGATTAACTCTCTGAAAATGTAAGTAAGCTCCAATCAAATGTTTTATAAAAGGGATGGTTCATGCTGTCTTTTCACAGAAACAGAACAGTAACTAACACACCAGAACTAACACACACACATCCATGCATAATGGTAAACTCAGGAAACTATAGCCTGTGCACAAAATAAGGCCTGTGGCCCTTTTGTGTGTAGCCTATGAGTGAAAATGACAGTCATGTTTTTAAATGTTTGAAAAACTACCCAAAATAATAGTAATGTTTTCCAATACTCCCACATTACATAAAATTCTAATGTCTTTAAATAAAGTTGTATTCATGATAATACATTTAGGTATCGTATATCTCTTTGTACTACCACAGTGAGGATGATTAGTTGTGATGGATATTATGTAATTCACAAGGATTAAAAGTCACTGGCTTTTTACACAAAATTCATGCCACTCCTACTAATATTTCCCTTTTTTTTCTTTCTATAGAGGTATGTTCTTTAATGTTGCTTTTATCCCTCTAATTTTAAGGATCTAACCAAATGGTCCAAGTGAGGGGAACAAACTGTGATAATTGGGTATACCCTATTAGTGGGGACATTTAGAGATGAAATACTCATTGACTCTAAGATCTAAATTACATGGACTCAGTGCACTGGCAAAATATCTGAATTGTATTGCTACACTACCCCAACAACATTTAGTAGTTTTAAACTGGCAAAGCTCAATACATTTCCTGGTCATTAAATCTCATGTAAGACAGGTCAGAAACACTATTAATGATACTATGTCATGCTTGCAGATGGGAGTCTAGTATAACTGTCCTCTGAGATGCTCTACCCAGCAGCTGACTGAAACAGATACTCACACCCACAACCAAAATTTTCAGAGGTCTTATGAAAGAGTTGAAGGAAGTCCTTTGATCCTCAGTGGCATACAGACTTGACAGGAAGACTAACAGAGTCAAATAACCTGGACCCTTAGGGGCTCTAAGAGACTAAGCCACTAACCAAAAGAGCATACATGGGCTGTACCTATGCCCCCTGCACTTAGGTAACAGATGTGAAGCTTGGCTTTGATGTGGATCTGCAACAACTGGAACAGGGCCTTAGTCTCACTCTGTTGCCTACGGATCCTATTCCCCTAACTGGGGCACCTTGTCTTAACTCAATGGGAAAGGATATGCCTAATCCTGCAGTGACTTGAGGTGTCATGGTCAGTTGGTGTCTAAGGGGGACCTCACCCTCCTCAGAGATGAACAGGGGGGAAAGATAGGGGGAGTGTAAAAAGTGGGACTTGGAGAACGGGCATGCTTCCATAGGGATGTAAAGTGAATAAATAAATAACTTAATGGAAAAAAGACAGGCCAGAAATACTATCTTAGAATTCAGAGGGCAACCTATTGATTTATCAGAAAATTGTGTATTGATACTCTAAACCATACTTTACATAAAATATGAAAGATTAGACTGATAATAGAGGTTTTCTACATTGATGTGATGTTTCTTCGTGGTACTTTTCTTCTTAATTTTTTAAAATACATTTTTTTTGTGATTACCAAGATCTTTAAATATGGAATTTGATCAACTTAAAACAGTGATTTATGAAACCTTTAGAACTTGCTTTGCATGTATTTTCTTCCCTAAAATCATTATGACATACAGACAACTTGACTACAGTACAGATGCTTCGTAACTAAAAATCTCAGGAGTCTAGAATAAAATACGAAGTAAAGCTGACTTTTCCATACAAGTTTTAAAATGAAAGACAGGTTGTTGATCTTCTGGTAGTAGCATATCATGAGAATCATGCTCCACCTGAGTAGAGAAGATAGATCTTGAGTGACAGAGAAACTGTCCTCAGAAATATAATTCAGTATATCTCTATAACGTAGCATGAGTCTATGCTGAGGCAGTAAGATGGCTTGAACCCAGAAAATTAAGGTCAACCTGAGCAATAGAGTAATAAAGCGCTACTCGAGCAAGCAGAAGGGATGGAAGAGGAGGTATAAGGAGCAGAGGAGCGCTGAGTGAGCGAAATCCTGAGTGAACGTGAAGTGTTGTCATGGATACAGCCACGGAAAGGATTAAGGCCGCAGAACCATGGGAAATTGGCAAAGTCTTTCCCCATAGGGCCCAAGCTTGAATTTGGCAAAGCCTTCCTTCCACTGCCCCAAGTACAAGTATTTATGAACAACTGTCTAGTTTGAGCAAAAACCAGCAACTGCAGCTCTGTCCTTTCAGATGTTTGTAGCTTGAAACTACTGGGCTACAGATACCTCCTACCCAGACTAGTTCTCCCTTTTCCCACACTACTCCCCACAGGCTTGGGTTGCAGGGGGTGGAAATGCCACTCCATAGAGTGGCAACACTTCACCTGGCCCCAGCTTTTCTGTACATGTCTGTCATTTCTATATTACCCTCGTCACCCTTAGATAGGGTTTCTGGACCAAGCTTTGCAGGTCATAGTAGGGAGGGAAGAGAAGGGAAAAGAAAGGGAGGGAGGACATATGACTGCTTTTATAGTTTACCCAGACTTGGCACTGCAGCTGCATAAGAGCCAATTAGCATTTTTCACAAACCGCTTCCTCAAAGGCAACAAGCAATATCTTCACAGTGAGGTGAGGGCTGGCCCAAGTCTTCGTCCTTTGAATAAAAGTCACATACACTTATGTGCTCAACCTCCTCAGTCTCGCCCCTTGAAAGGAATTGAATAAATGGAAGTCAAATCAGAAAGTAATAGCGCAGTGCAGGATGACATTAAATGTTTTTATTGAATAAAAGGGAAACCATGGACATCAAAGAGCAAAAGCAGCTTCCCAGGTGAAGCTGTTACACTTTGTGCTAGATAACCTCATGAACCAAGAGTTACAGAATACAGAATACACTGAACAGGTAAGTTACCTCAACAGCAAAGGAGAAAAAGAGAATGTAATTCTTTAAGATAAAATTTGGTCAAGTGATAAATTTAGTTGCTCAAAATTCCTAGCCCTTATCCACCTAAATTCAGTATGGTTCTAAATATATGCATTTAATGTGTGCATACTGAATCCCCGTTTTTCATGGAAGCTGCTTTTTTGAAGAATTTCTTAAATTTCACATTTATTTGACCTGTCACTCAATTTTTAAAAATTTGTTTTTGACATAAGTATGTGTGTGTTTTATCTATACACACTTAAAAAACCCCAAGCCTATTCTTATAAGAAGAGGGGTCATGCTTTCCCCCCCAAACTAGTGTTGGTGAATTTCAGTTATTTCTCCTGTGTGTCTTAGAAACTTGGTGTGTTCTCAATGCACCCACACAGTTAGGTGGGTTGACAGATGTGTCAAAAATACTTTATGAAAAGAGGGAGGTAGCTCATGCGAGTTGGCAACCTTTTGTGTAGTGTTTCCTGTTGGAGCAGGCTGCCTCCCTTTGACATCTTACAGTTAAAGATGAAAGGAAAACTTTACTTTGAAGCCTAGTGATCACAGTTGCACATTTACTATAATCCACCGTCAATTTGGCTTATAATGTAAGATGATGAATACCTTACACTCAGTACACAGCATTTAAAAAGTACTGAAGAAACATTTTGTAGACAATACTTTTTTTTTTGTTTTCATGTTAAACATCAGCTTCTATGGGATATAGTTCAAGGATGGTTTGTTACCACTTTATAAACACTCTAGGCCATACAAACATCACAAGTAACATCAATGTCAATTTTTTTTCCAATATCTGTATCAATTACTGGAGGCTAATTCTAACATATATTCTACTTAAGGGGGGGAAAAGAAGATAATCATGACACATTGCAAAGATAGGAATATAGCATCTTAACTGTAAGGATGATCTTAGGGTCCAGAAAGAGGGGACTCCCTAGAAGGTGATGGTGTGGCTTCCTCAGGTGGATAAACTGTAAGTGTACAAGCTCGAATACCACCAAGGGACTCTGGCAGATCAAAAACCTTATGCCACTCATTTTTCTCTGGATCATACTTCTGCACTATCTCAACCATACAGCGATTATTCCATGAATATCCTCCCACCACATAAATTTTATTCTCAAAGACAGCGACCCCAACATCGCTCTGCCCTCTCAGCATAGAAGCAATTGGGGTCCACTGGTCAAGGATAGGTGAGTAGTATTCACAGCTCAGGACATCATCGTAATCACTGGTTCCTCGGAAATGGTTGCCACCAATGACATACAGCCTGTCGCCCACTGTACACATGCAGTGTAGGCCTCGGACAGTAGTCATTGGTGCCTTCTGGGTCCATTTGTCAGTATCAGGGTCGAAGCACATGAGTTCCTTTTGGAAAGTGTCATGGGTAATTCCTCCTAAAGAATGAAAATAATAGGCATGAGGAAAATAGATCCTAAAGAATATAAAAAGTGAGGCTCTCTCATAGATAATTAAATTTTCCTGCATTTTATGGTATATTGTAGATGACAAATTATGTGTTGTCACTCCATACTCTTTAGCAACAACGAAGAAAAGAAAAATCTCATGTTTAACTATTTAATTCGTGTGAAATTGATATATTATTGCCAAAACCTTCTCAAATGAAGAGCTATCATATTTAAGGAGCTTCAGTGGATGGACATATATTTTGGCCATTATTAGAGTTGACTGTGCAGTAAATTCAAACTGCAAAGCATCAGTGTGTTGTGACATTTTAGTGAGTAGCTATGGGTGCTGAGCACTGGGCTAGGACACTTTAAATTGTAGGTACCGATTACGTTTTTTTTTTCCAAATCAAAATCCCCATTCTAATTAACATATTAGGCTTCTAAATATAAAGCAAGATATTTATTAAAAGTTAAAATTCTCATGCCAGTAACACACAGCCTGGAACACTATGCAAAGCTAAAGAATTGAAATTTTGAACATAAGAATTTTATATATATAGCAGTTGATCGTTATTTTATTGGGTCAAATTACCTACAATCTGAATACAGATAGAACACAAGTAATCCATCCTATGCAATGAAAGCACCAGACTATCTTCAGCAGACAAGGGACAGACCTAAGCTAATCTTTTGCTGTTATCGATTTATCAAGTAGCCAGACAGAAATCTACAAAGCATAATTTTCTAATCTTTAAAGCCTTACCAGAAATCAATACATTGTTTCTTTTGTTTTCTTTTGGTTATAACATTGGCTCAGTTCTTATCCTAACATCAGTGTGGAAGATGATTTGCAGTATATACCAATTATGCCAAAGTGCCAGTAAAACTATTCAAGTATCAGTTTTGCTTCAGAGAACTGGGAGCTCTTGTTATAGTAGTAGAGCACTTATACACATGAAACAGGTAGGTGATACAATATGACTTCCTTTATGGCTCTGTCAGTAAATGACGCCCCATAGTCACTTATGAATCGAACCCTGGAAGCCTGCCAACCACATGCCACATAGCCATTCACAGATCCTTCTTGACTACACACATCATAAGGCAATGCTCTGTGACTTATCAGCCCCTTAACAAATTTGCTTTCTAATAACAGAACTATTTTCATGGCATTGAAGGCTCTCAGAGGCATACATGACTAGGGAAGGGGGGGAGAGGGAGAGGGAGAGGGAGAGGGAGAGACATACAGACAGAGACAGACAGACAGAGAGACAGACAGACAGAAAGAAAGAAAAAGAGAAAGAGAGGAAGGGAAATAGAAAGTGTGTGGGGAACAAAGTTGCCTAATAACTTAAATGTCAATATCAAAGGTGATTACTATACTAAAACATTGCTAAATTCATGAATTTCTGAAGGGAAATTCAAATACAAACTGTTTGAGAATGAAAGTTTTTATTTGAATACTGAACAAACTTGAGCCATTTTGAAATTTTCATATAGAAATATCTCTACATATAATGGTACCACAGTAAAATCCTCATTTTAATACTAAAGAAATAATATGTGTGTATTTGTTATGTGTATTATATATAATGGATTACAGTTAAAGAGATTATTATGTATGTTTTATCTCCTAATATATCTTAGCCAGATTTTAAGTCAAACAAATGATTACTATATGTGAATGGTGTTTACTAGAATACAGAGTATTGAGAATTACTTTAAAAAAGAACTGGAAACAAATGCTTTCCAAATTCTTATACATTATATGTGTCTAACTGAATTGGTTTGGTGCTAGATAACCTTATAGAATACTCAAAGCATTCACACATAAATATACACATAAACGTCTTCCTAAAAAAAAAAATATATATATATATATATAAATATTTACTATTTTCCCAGAAATTATTATTACTGGCACTATATGGAAAGATCATATTCAGTGGGAGAAGAAGCGCCAAGTTCTGCAGAGACTTGATGTACAAGGTGGGGGAGATATGCAGGGGGAGCTTCCACTCTCTCAGAAGAAAAGGGGAAGGGATAGGAAAGGAACTATGGGAGGGAGGGACTGGGAAGGGGGAACAGTGATCAGGATGTAAAGTCAACAAATAAATAAATTAGAAAGAATAAACATTATGATATGTTCACAGGGTAGTTGTCTACCTGAAATATACATCACTCCTCCATACACAGTTCCAGCGTGGCCATAGTGAGGTTCATTCATTTTGGCAACATAGGTCCACTCATTTGTTCTTGGATTGTAACATTCTACAGTAGCTGTTTAAAAAAAAACAGAAATACAATTATATTTTAATTTTTTTTTATTTTACTATAATGACATTTTTATTTTAGTATAATAATAATAATAATATATTAATCTCTGAAAATGAATAATATGAGAATCCTCAGAGGGCCTCTTATAATTTATGAGACTGTTAAAATGAAACATTAAGAGATATTATATTAGGCTAGTTTAATTTCTAAAACATTATACAACTGTAAAAACATCATTAAGGATTTCTTCTACCATTTATTTGTTTATCACTTTTTAATTTGACATTTCTCAAATTTCTTTGCTCTAAAAATTCAGGAAAAGATTTTAAAAAATCACAACAAACAGAATAACACATCAATTCTGATTACCTATTTTTAACATAGTGGACAGGAACAAACATCCCTATCTGCAACGCACAGCTGAGTCTGAGTATAATTACTGTCTGATCTATTTCCTACACATTCACTATGGCAACGACTACAACCAATAGCACCTTTCTTAACTCAAAAATGATTGGTAATAATGTGTTAATATCTCTATGAAGTATACTTCATGTCAGTAATTAATTTGTCGTCTTCAACATAAAGTACTTTGGACACGTGACCACAATTACTTAAATATCTTTCAATCTATCCACTGTTGGACACCACAAGATCAGAACAATAGCAGTCCAGACAGATTAAAAATGTTTCTTTCTAGAAGGAAAGAAACAGATATTCTGAAGACTGGCAGGAAGCATGAAATCTAGATGGACTTGAAAGGTTCAGATTTACTACAGATACTATAAAAGAAGATTCAGTTCTTTGTTTCCTTCTACTCTGTCTCTTTCCTTTAAGTTTTTTTGATCATTTTATTTATTTACATTTCAAATGTTATTTCCCTTCCTGGTTTCCCCTCCACAAACCCCCTATCCCCTTTCTCCTTTCCTCTGCTTCTAAGAGAGTACTTTACTTCCCCCACCCCACCCCCACTCCTGCCTCACCACAACACTATGCAGGGAAACACAGTGTCAACCTCAAAATGAAATCTGCTTCAGTAACTTCCCTTCAAGCTTTATGATATAGTTTTTACTTTAGAGCACAGTTCTAGGCAGTGACATAAAGCAGAAAGTCTAAGGTTTAGCAACTTCACCCCAAATGTAATACTAACTGGAGAGTAAACTTTTGAAGCACATT
Organism: Micromys minutus; assembly: GCF_963924665.1. Classification (NCBI taxonomy): domain Eukaryota; kingdom Metazoa; phylum Chordata; class Mammalia; order Rodentia; family Muridae; genus Micromys; species Micromys minutus. Next base: position 89,490,022 of record NC_137970.1, read on the forward strand.
GTCTACTTAATAACTACAGGTTAATATGGGAATAGAGGAGTGATTTGTTTGTGTTATATAGAGTAATTATCCTAAGTACTCTTGATCCCTCCCACCATGCCTATACATTAGCAATTCCCATCCTTCTAGTCCTTTCCTTTTCCACTTACTTTATTATTTTTTTAATTTCAAAATCTTTTACTATCCTCATTCTGATCTATTCTCTTGATGTTCTATATGAGGCTCTGGAGTCTTAAATTTTTAATGGGTAGACAATAATGATGAATTTATAGCACCATATGATGTTCTACTGTGTGTATACATATATGATGGCTAAACCAGTGTAATTAGCATATCTATCACCTCAAGTACATATTGATTTTTACGTAGCAATGCCTTTAAAAATAATTCTTTCTGGTTGCTCTTGGCATGACTATCACCTGACAAGCAAAAACGCAGATTGTACATTTTTGTCTCATACACAGAGGGACTTAATGTAGTGAATGGCATGTGATATTAGAAAAGTAATAAGAGGATAAACTTTCCATGAGAAAGCAATCTAATCTCACATCCTAACAGAATGGGGATTTAAAAATAAAGACTTCCAGGTATTATTTTCTTCATCTAGTTCAAGCCAAAAAGAGACCTGACTAGCTATATGCTTCTCTTAATATAACAATTTTCCCCTTGAACTTTAAAGTTTCTCCATTATAACTGTCCTTTTCTATATCTAATCCACCTGCCTAGATGCAGTTTCTATAATTTTCCTTTTATTCTTTTTAAGGTACAGTTGGGAGATTGAATAGCTCATCACAGTGGTGGTTAACATTCCCCTGTATGAAAAGATAATGCTGTTCCTATATCAGTACATTAATTGCATTTTTTCTAATAGGAATTGTAAGATCCATTCATAGTTTCTCATGCAGGAACCTCTCAGTACAAGATGGAAATTTATCTCACTAACTGTGTGATAGCTCATCAACCCTGAGCATCCCCTCATCCAGCTGGGTCATCAATCACCTTTATACTTTTCAGTTCCCTTAGCTTTATTGTCAACTGTTCAAGTTCCTCTGTGTCCATCTGTTTTTATTAGAGAAATCAATAACATTCGCTATGAAAATAAAATGCATCTGATTCAAAATCTGATGTGTATATTCCTGTCTCGGTCTTTCCCATTTGCACAATAATCAGATGCGGAGTGCTACTGATAAGTCTGACAAGCAGAGGAGGGAGGGCAAAGACAGCACAAGGTAAGGGGCTTGAGCCCTAAAATGATATTTATATCCAGAAGCATGAGGGCAAATGCAGGGCAGGTGTCAGGAAACTTCAGTCCCTGCCAAAGCCAGTATCCCAAATCCATGCCCATTTCTCTATGCCCCACAATATAGCAAGATGAAGGGTGTAGCATTTTTTCAAGGATGGAAAAAACTACTAAAAGACTATTCTGCAACAAAAAATATTGTTATGAAACTACAATTTCAGTGGTCATAAATAAAGTTTTGTTGGAGCTGAGGCCCAAATATTTGTTTATGGACTGTATAACTGTTTTTTTTCTACAAGAGTGGGACTCATTAGCTGCAACAGAGAATTAATACCTCAAAAGCTATGACTATAATTTCTGAGACTTTACACAAGTTTCCTGACTGTTAGAGACTCAACTTCAGTCCTCTAAGGCTCTGGTGTAGAACTTAGAGACCCTTCAATTTCATAACTATAAGTACTATGCTTATTTCATATGTCTCAGGTATCCTCATTTTCTCAAGTGATTTTATCAAGGTCTGAAGTAAGTCTTAAGAGATAATGTGAATTGGGGCTGGAGAGATGGTTCAGCAGTTAAGATGGCTTCCCTTCCAGAGGTCCTGAGTTCAAATCCCAGCACCCACATGGTGGCTCACAACCATCTGTAATGGGATCTGATGCCCTCTTCTGGTGTGTCTGAAGACAGCTACAATGTACTCACATACATAAACTAATTTTAAAAGAGAGAGAATATGGAACTTACTCTAGATCTGTTTACTAACGAACAAACCCCCAAATCCATTAAAAAGTAGGGGGCTCATTTAATATAATTTAGCACCTTTGCTGTCTATTTGAAAATTTTAACATTTTTTTCTGTTATTCTATCATCTGAAAACTTGCTTATTTATGTAATTGCAGTGAACAGATCTGGGTCATTATAGACTTCTTCAAAATGGAAACCTGCAGTGGAAGTCTGACTTCATAATTATATTACGTTTTTAAAAGGTTGAAAAAACCCCAACAGACACTTCTAAAAATGTCAAAAATTAAAAGAAAAATCATTTTCCCTTAAGTGGCAGTTCCTATAAACACTTATCCTATTTTTCTGTTGCAACCAGTATCAGTGAGAGCAGAATTCCCAAGGAATTACATTCCAGCAATAAGTCAAACATGTAGGTATACAAATTGTCTTTTTAAAAATGTGCTACAGACAGATTTTCCCCTTAAGACCCTCATATACTTCATGGGAGAATCTGAAAAGACACAGTATATTAAATTAATATATCATGTCTTACAAAGGTTGGCAGTTTTCCTTTTATAATTACATATGGGCAAATGAAATTGTATATATGAAAGTTACATAATGTACAGAACCAATCAATGAATCTGGCAAATTATTAAGAGCCTTTCCCCATCAATCCCTCTCCATCATCTTTTCTATCTCAACAGGCATGCGAGTGTGGAAATCTAATGAGTTAAAATGAGGATGCTCATTTACAAGAAGAGATGCTAGCAAGTGTGTAGAAGAGGAATTAAAAAAGAATAACAATAAACCAATCCAGTCTTACATATATATGACTTTCTTGAGATGTATTTTTGCTGTTCTACAAAAACAATGTGGGCAGCAGAACTAAAGAGTGCAACAAATGCAAAATTTGGTTTGGATTTATAGAGAAATCATTATTAATGGATAAGATTCAGAAGAATTCACTGTGTTTACTAGGAAGAGAAACCAAGGATGATTACATGGTTGACTACCCCAACAAAATGGAACAGAGAATGACTAGCTAAGATAGCATACCCTCCACCTCGACAGGTGTTCTGGGAAGAAAATGAATGAAGTCTCTTGATTTTAGTCTTTGTGCAATGATTCTTTCAAGCCTGAAGTTTTTCTTGGATTCAAGACTCTCAATTTAAATCACTTAGTATGTTAGTCATGTAATTTTAAAAATTCCATATACTGTACTTTAATCTATTTAGTAGAACATGCTCTTGATAGTGATGCCACTTAGGAAGTAGTGAATTCTTACAAAAGTTTAGGAATGGTTTTAATTTTGTGATTTATAAGCAAGGGGAATTTTCTCTCTCATTTGCTTGCTCTCTGTTTTTTGACACAGAGTTTCGTGTGTGTGTGTGTGTGTGTGTGTGTGTGTGTGTGTGTGTGTGTGTACCAGGTTGTCCTGGAACTTACTCTGTATATTAGGCTGGCTGCAAACTCAAGAGATCTGCTTTCCTCCGTCTGGGGTTAAATATATGCACTAACATGCTCAGCTAAGGGAGATCTCTTAAAATGGGATGAAATGTCATAAAGTGAACTATAATTAAAATTAGAGCAGCCTCATCACAAGGAGGTTTAGGCTCTGTATTGCAATTAGAGAAACAGTAAGAAATGTGGTTTGTGAAATAAAATTAGAATCAGTTAATAGCATCTCAGGCAAATAATAATAATAATAATAATAATAATAATAATAATAATAATAATAATAATAATAAATTTTAAAGTAATTATCTATCTTTAGGCTAACCTTTGTGAAAACTTTTTAAAGTCAGAGACTCACTATATGGCCCAGATTGGCCCTGAACTTGGAATCCTCCTGCCTGTCAAGTCCAAAGAGTTCAGGTATGCAACATTAGGCCTCATGATAGTGTAGTATTGCCAGTAGGCAGTGCCAATAGGTGTATTTTTTTATTCTCTCCCAGAGTAAAATATTATTACATCTTTTTTTCTCTTTCTATTTCTTCCCTTCAACCTATCCCACATATCCCATCTTGATTTCAAATTTATGGCCTCTAGTTTTAAATTAGTCGTGTGTGTGTGTGTGTGTGTGTGTGTGTGTGTGCGTGTGTGTGTGTGTGTGTGTGTGCGTGTGTTTGCATGCGCAGACACACACGCACAACTATCTTTAATTAGGTGTACAGATCATGTTCACCGTAGCCTATTCCTATGCTGTTTGGCTAATGTACTCACATATTTCTTGTTCCTATCTAGACACAAGAGAGGAAAAAACAGAGAACACAAGGATGCAGGATAAAAATAAAAAGAAGCTTCTAGCTTCTTAGTTTTACATAATAATTTTCCTTGGCTTAAGGAGTATAATTTCCTCAAAAGTAATGCTACTAATATTAGGGACAGGATAATGAAAAAAAAGTGGCTGCATATTCATTCACAGCACTAAGAAAGAGACCGATCCCATGTACAAATAAATGTTACAAAATGCCTCCAACTGCTATGTAGAATTCCATCAGTTCTTAAAGACTATCTTTATGGTAGTTACATTTTCAATAAACCACAAAATCATCACTTGTACTTTCTAGGCATTTTCAGATGCCATGCACTTAAAATAGTACAAAAACAGGAAGATGATGTGTGTGGATAAATTAAGAAGACCTAGAATGTCAATTCTATGCTAAGAGCATGAGTGTCTCATGCTTTTAGAAAACTGACTAATGAAAGAAGTTGGAAAACCTATGTACTTAATGATAATGTCATTTAGCCCCTCCCCCTGGATCTACACAGCTTGGTCCCAGAAAACCTTTTAGAACTCCAAGTAGAGAAATCAGATAGAAAAGATGAGTAACATTAAGGCCATGCTACTATCAAGAAAGTATTCTATACATAGGAAAGTAAAAAATATGGACACAGTTTTTTTTCTCCAATAAATGGCCCAATCTAAAAAAAACAAAAAACAAACAAACAAAAAAACAGAAAACACTAAAGTCTCTAATTTCTTACAATACTAGGAGAAAAAATTCTGTGAAATACTCTAAATTTATTTGAAGCAATAACAGATGACACAGAGTGAGATACTGGCCACCTCAAGGACTCTATATAGAATCAAAGGGTAAATTCAGGCTAATGCCTGGAGTTCACTTCCCACACTGGGACGGCAACAACTAACAAAGACGTTTTAGATACTTTCCAAATAAAAGAACGTATTGTTGGTAATTTTAAAAGACTAAATAATAATAGTGGTGTCAGAAATAAAGTGACATATCCCTAGCATTCATTAAATATATAATTCACATTTAATCTAAAATGCATCTTATGAGATTGATGTATGTAGTCAAAATATTTCTGTTAAAATACACTTATGAGCAATGTTTAATTAGGAAGACAAAAGAAGTGTACAATGGTGAAACCTATCTGATGTTTTAGTAACAGTAATTTGGAAAACTAATAGTCAGAGATCTTAATTATCATAGTTAATAAACTGTGCCTAATACTGAATGAACTGTGTACTTTAGTCTAAGAATAACTAATGTGGTTTCTATTAGGTATCAATTATGGAAATGAAAAAATAAGAAGAGCCAGGCCTCTGTAAAGAATGATTTTAACCAACTAAGTAGCATAGCTCATGGGCTTTTAACAGTAGAGAATGAAGAATTATGTTAGATAAAATTACTTGAGTATATATTCCAATTGATTTTTCAATATGAAAACTTATATCTCTCTATATATTATTTAGTTGTTCAAATTTAGTTAACTATATATTAGTTATAGTTTGGAGCTTGGCTATTATTTTTTATGTAGAAATAAAACATAAAAATGATCTTTGATATTTTCTTTGAAAAATATTTTTTGTCTCTAAATATTTTAGAACTGTTTATTTTGTTACCTACAACAAATTTCTGGATAAAGAAAAATGTCCTAAATGTAATATAAGTAGAGAGACTTACGTAGTTCTCCAGCTGCATTTCGCCCACCGACTGCATACAGAAGTCCTTTGAGGGCACTTAGGTGGAAGAAGGTGCGCTTTTCATTTAAAGATGCCACTTGGATCCACTTGTTGTATCGAGGATCAAATCTGAACACCGTATCGACAGCTGTTTTTCCTTTTGTGTCATAATTACTCTGCCCACCGACGACATAGAGAAAATTTCCGATGACAGCAATGCCATGCTGGTATCTTGGGGCATCCATGGGTGCTAAAGATTTCCACTCATGGGTCTTTTCATCATACATGCGCAATTCTTTACTGACGACAAGCTGCTGTCGCAGGACTCCTCCGAGTGTAACCAAATGAGTGGTGTCAGACCGAATGGCAGTCCTGTCTGACTGCATAACTGGCTGCATAAACGGCATCATTTGGTAATTGCTGGCTTCCAGAAGCAAATTGACACAGGTATTGTCAGTTCTCATGAAATCCACCGTTTGCACATAATTAATGAGCTCTTGTGGTGTCATCAGCGGAAATCGTATGTTCTTCATTAGTTTTGCAGCAACATCCATTCTCGGTTCCTCCAGGCGAAGCCAGCGACAGGTAGCTTTGAAGAGATCAAGTTCGGTGCAGCGCTTAAGGCTGTTGCTGGAAAGCACAAAGGAAAGACGCTCGAAGGGAAGCTTCAGGAACTCCCCAGTGGTCAGCAATGCGGCAAAATTCTTTAAGACGAAGCTGTTGACATATTTATCCACTTCGGTCAGATGGTAGGTGTTGGCAATTCGTCCCACTTCAACACAATTATCCAAAGTGACCTAGAAATTTAATAAGAAAATTCAAACATGGCTCCTTTCTGGACATCTACATTCTTATCACAAAAGCTCTTATTTCAGAGGAAAAAATGCTTTGTAAAATACATAGAAATGCAAATAAAAATTCTTATTTAAGTGCATAAAGATGTAAAAAAGATGCAAACAGACTTCACTGGGTTCAGCAAATAAGATGGCTACACAAACAAAAAGCTCTTAAACTAAGACAACATTTCAATTGACTATGTCCAAAATAATTAAGTTTTTCTTCCTCCAAAATTATTCACTGTCCTAAATACCGAGGAAATTATTGCTAGATAAAAAAATTTAGGAAAATGTATGTTATTTAATTACACTCAAGTCATCTTCCTCTTGGTTGTTCAAAATAGAACATGTGGTTAGGTTAGCAGGACACAAAACAGAAAAAATAAAAACTGTCTAGTATATAATTCTTTGACTCCCATTTTCTATAACGATGTCACTTGTTATTATCTTTCTTATGGATTCTTTTCAAAGATAGTGTTCAGAAGAAATGATTTAATATCACAATTGCTTTTTGTAGAAAGATAGTTTACATAGTATCTATCCAGAAATGTAAGTTAGAGAATGTGTTAAGGGCAGGAAGGGTGTATCTATAACAAAACCCATGCAGGATGAGTTTGTATCTTGCACTATAACTTTCCTTAGTTATTTCATTAGTACTAACACTCTAGCATGAGCTAGAATCGAAAAGAGTCCAGAATAATGTTCCCAGCACAAATTTAAATACGCCTTAAAGTGAAAAGTGAACAAAGAGGAGAAGTAATTCAAGTGGCCCTTCTTGGCAGGATCTCTTTGCAATGTTCTAGTATGATAGGTCACAATGAAAACCAAGAAAATAAAATCAGCAAACATAATACAGAAAAAAATAAATAAAACAAGCCTACCACAAAAATACTTCCATGTGTGTATACAGCACAAAGGCAGAAGAAAAGGCTCAAATGTGAGTTTCTTAAATTTTTGCATAGTGCATTAACAATGTGTAACATAAAATTCATCAATGCATTGTTAGCCTCATAACTATAATGCTAAGGTATGTGTTACATGGTTAAGAGAAAACTGAATAATCTTTCTATTGATGTTTCACTTGAAAGGTGAAATGAAGGGCTAGCTCACTGGTGCGTTGTTTGCCTGGCATGGGTAAAACCATTAGTTCCACCCCCAGTATGGAAAATAAAAGGAAAAAAGCATTACTCCTTTACATAAAATGATAACTCAGAGCAATAGTGATAAAAACTGCATGGTACTGGTACAGAGATAGACAGGTAGATCAATGGGATAAAATTGAAGATGCAGAAATAAACCTAAACACCAATGGTCACTTGATCTCTGATAAAGGAGCTAAAAACATTCAACTGAAAAAAGATAGCATTTTCAACAAATGGTACTGGTTCAACTGTTAGTCAGCATGTAGAAGAATGTAAATTGATCCATTCTTATCTCCTTGTAGAAAGCTCAAGTCCAAGTGCATCAAGGACCTTCACATAAAACCAGATACACTGAAACTAATAGAAGAAAATGTGGGGAAGAGCCTCCAACATGAAGGCACAGGGGAAATTTTCCTGAACAGAACACCAATAGCTTATGCCCTAGGATCAAAATTCATTGAAATGGGAACTTATAAAATTTCAAACCTTCTGTAAAGGGAAGGACACTGTCAATAGGACAAAATGGCAACCAACAGATTGGGAAAAGATCTTTACCAATTCTACATCCAATTGGAGGGCTAGTCAGGAGGGAAATGCAAATCAAAACAACCCTGAGATTCCACCTCACACTAGTCATAATGGCTAAGATCAAAAACTCAGGTGACAGCAGATGCTGGCAAGGATGTGGAGAAAGAGGAACACGCATTCCCTCTTTGTGGGGTTATAAGTTAGTACAACCACTATGGAAATCAGTCTGGCAGTGCCTCAGAAAATTGGACATAGTACTACCTAGGGACCCAGCCATACTACTCTTGGGCATATACCCAAAAGACACTGCAATATCTAACAAGGACACATGCTTCACCATGTTCATAGCAGCCTTATTTATAATAGCCAGAAGCTGGAAAGAACCCAGATGTCCTTCAGTAGATGAATGGATACAGAATGTGTGGTACATTTACACAATGGAGTACTACTCAGCTATTAGAAACAATGACTTCATGAAATCCGTAGGCAAATGGATGGAACTAGAGACTATCATCCTGAGTGAGGCAACCCAGTCACAAAAGAACACACATGGTATTCACTCACTGATAAGTGGATACTAGCCTAAAAGCTCAGAATAGTCAAGAAACAATTCACAGACCTTATGAAGGTCAAAAATAAGGAAGACTAAAATGTGGACACTTCAGTCCTTCTTAGAAGGGAAAACAAAATACTCACTAGAAGAAATACAGGGAAAAATAGGGAGCAGGGACTGAAGAAAAGATCAATCAGAGACCGCCTCACCTGGGGATCCACCCCATATGCAGTCACCAATCCAAAGCACTAGTGCTGATGCCAAATAGTGCTTACTGGCAGGAACCAGATATGAATGCCTCCTCAGGGGCCCTGCCAGAGTCATACAGATACAGATGAGGATGCTTGCAGCTAACCATCAGACTGAATGGTAATTCATCAGATCCCAATGAAGGAGCCAGAGAAAGGACTGAAAGAGCTAAAAGGGTTTTCAACTCCATTGGAAGAACAGTATCAACCCACCAGACCCTCCAGAGTTCCCATGGACTAAATTGCCAATGAAAGAATACACATGGGAGCACCCATAGCTCCAACCACATATGTAGAAGAGGATTGCATTGTCTGGCATCAGTAGTATGAGAACCCCATAGTCCTGTGAAGGCTCGTTTTCCCAGTATAGGCCAATGCCAAGGTGCTGAGGTTTAAGTGGGTAGTTGGGAAATGGAAGCATTTTCACAGAAGCAAGGGGAGGGGGAAAGGGGGATAGGAAAGGAGGGAAGGGAATAACATTTAAAATGTAAATACAGAGAACATCCAATAAAAAAAACTGATTTGCTCATTATTAAAATCATCAAAATGTCTCATTGCTTACTTTATTTGGTAGGTATATGTTTAAAATACCTAAAATAAACTAGCACAAAGTAAAGAAAATAAATTCTGGTTCTCTAGAAATTTGCAGTTTAATAATGTATTATATCTTATTTTAGAAGAGGCAGATTGATGTGTTAAAAAATATTCAGTTCCATTGAATAGAGTTATAGTCACTATTTGATTACACAGATGGTACTAGGTGGAAGGCATTATTGTTCGGGATGATGAATCTGACTTCCAAGGCAAGTAAAAAGAGAATGTAATTTGTGCTTTGGGAAATATTTACTATTTGGAATAAGCAAATATTTATGACAGCACAAAATTCTCAAAGATGACCATTTGTCACTATTGATATAACTACTATCAAAATCAAAGAATGGGCACTTAAAATGCTAAAAAGAGTCCAGCAGCTGTTACACATTATTTAGTTACAAATTAAATCTAAATTTATAGTATGTGGTGGGTATGATGTTATAAGCCTCTGATTCTACCATTTGAGAAGCAGAAGTAGGGTGCTCACAAGCTCCTGGCCAGCCAGAGCTACAAACTGAGATCCCCATCTCCTGAACAATGACAAAATGAAAGCATCTAAAGAAAAACAAAATAGCCTAACAATCAAGATTTTAAAAACAATCTAAAAAATGATTAGTAGAGCCTTACATCCTGCTATTTGTGTGTCTATGTACTAGGACTAGGATTGCCATGAGTTTGAGGTCAGCCTGGGGTAGAGTGAGAACTTTTCTCAAAAACTGAAGATGATTATGATTATAATGGTAATGATGATAGTAAAGAAACAGGATTAGGGCATTTTATTCTTCCACTGCCCTGCCCCTGTCTTCAAAAATATCCGATCAGATAAACATTCCTAATATGACAGGAGACAAAAACTTCTGTTTACTTAGGGGCATTTGGAGAATAACTTCTAGACAGCAGTAACCTATATACACAGATGCAAAGGACTGGGAAAGTCTGGGATGGAGTGAGTACCTGCCCACTACAAATAACTCCTACCTTTAAAATAATGCTAGAGAGTTTTTGTTAACCTACTGAACTGTCGTCTTCTTTATAGAAAAGAACTATTTTCTATAGCCTCTATACAACAGGCACTACACTGTGGGCATACAAGCAAAGCTAAGACTTACTCAAATCAGTGTTACACACATTCAAGACAAAAATAAAATGTAATGCCTGTTAGGAGGGAACATTATTAGAACCTTATTAATTATAAATGGAACACAAAGGAGTGTATGTTGGGAAATTCATCTTCATCAAATATTTGTAGAATATAGGGGTAAAAGTTGAAGTCTCAAAGAACAATTGACAACATAAACAGACTAAAGCTGATGGCAAACAGGAAATAATTTTAACACAGTTCAGGACCACTTTATTCTTGTTCACTCTGACCTACTTCCCATTCCCAACTCTTAGTAATGTGTCAGATCTCTAGGTGTTTACATCAGGTAGTATTTAAGAAATGAATAAGGCAATACTGTTTAATATAATTTACACATGACGGGTAACCTTATAATTTCAATGATACTTAAAGGTTAGTTTAAGAAGTCTTCAAGTAATACTAATTCTAATTTTATCGCAGTTTATTGAATTTCATCTGAAAGTCTGGCCAGAATTCCCAAGTAATTACACATGAGAACAGATTTACACCTGAAGTGAGGTCAGATAGTATTACTTCATTTAAAAGGGCTGGAGACACTCTGGCTTCTCTTTAGATCATATAAATCTTCTGCTTTAAGAAGATGGTCAACCACATTATAGAAATAATACACCTTCTTTGTGAGAAATCGTTCCACACACTTAGAGATGAAGTAAGCTCTTTATTATAGAAAGCTCCCAGTTGGCTGTAGCTAATGTCCAAATAAGAGTCGACACCCAAAAGAATTCATTGGATTATAAATATCTTAGGCTTATGAATTTTATATATGCTGTTGTCATTCTTAAATCTCTTTTTGGGGTTCCAAGGCCAGGTTGTACTTGAACAATTTAAATAGAGACAGGATACTCTAACTCTGGCCATTTAGGTAGTTATACACAACAAAGTGAAACAAGCCAAAGAAAGATAAATATTTGTTTCCTATTATATGTGGAATGCCCTAATTTATATCTTTAAAGTATGTGATTAAAAACAAGGCAAAGTCCCTTTACCTTCCAAACATATAAAGGTACTTTTTTTTTAACTTTATAAATAATTATATCTATTCTAATTCATGGTCTTATTCATCAATAGCTTATGTTCATTTCAGTATTTTATTTCTTATAACAATAAAGAAAATGATATAGCAAGAACAAAATTGCCAGATCCCATAAAATATAATACTAATTATTACCCTAAGACAAAAGTAATAATCTTAAAAATATGGTGAAATTAGACAGAACGTTAATGTTCTTCTACTGAGACTCAGGATCTGTTACACAAAGGTGGATTCTAACATGAAAGTGAGTTTGTTATATTTAAACATATCATTCAAAACTGCTGCATAAATTCTTTCTGGATCTCATTTTGCCAATTCATATTTTCCTAGTCACAGTTCTTTATCTGTACACATGATTTAAAAAAAAGAACTAAATCAATGTTTCTTCTCAAAGCTCCAACTTGATTAGTGCTTCAGCTGCTTGAGCTATAATCTCAATGCTTCATTAAAAACATGAAGCCTATTTCTGCCAAACATTTTGTTTCAGCACAGTTTTTAAAACATAGGATCGTTGTCATAAGAAATTTCCCACAAGAGTTTATCTCAGGGAATAACCAAAGGGGGAAAAAATCCTGTGAAAAAGTCACAGTATCTTGAAACTTGAAGTTCTAAGTAGAAAAGCTCCCCAGGAATATTATTTTGCCTATTTCACTTGCTGAGAAGGGAGAAATAATTTCAAGCTAAATACTGGTTCAACTAAGAAACATAATGCATCAGAAAAAGAAAAGATCCTGGGACTTACAAACCACCAATTTTCTAAAACACACTTCAAAAAACATGGGAGAGGAGATTCCCACCATAAAAGTAGAATGATGTTCAGAAAAAGTTGCATCTACTAGAAGTACACAGGAAATCCGAGAGGTGACCTAAGAATGAAGTGTAGCACAAGTAAGTATCACTAACCCAAAGCCCCATCAGTACATAGGGAGCAGCTTGTCTGCTGGAGCTGTTAAGAATGAATATTCTTGAGAAAAATATTAACTGTTCATGTTAATGAAGGAATGTTAATAAAGGAATCTCAAGGTAACAAGCCTTAGTTACAGAAAGTATTTTAAATATATTAAGGAACAGGTAGAAACAACAAAGAAATATACAAAGAATCAACAAAACCAGAAGCTGGTTCTTTGAGAAAATCAACAAGATCGATAAACCCTTACCCAAACTAGAGGGCACAGAGAGTATCTAAATTATCAAAATCAGAAATGAAAGGGGAGACATAACAGAAACTGAGGAAATTCAAGAAATCTTCAGATCCTACTACAAAAGCCTATACTCAACAAAACAGGAAAATCTAGAGGAAGTGGACAAATTTCTAGACAGATACCAGGTAACAAAGTTAACTCAGGATTAGATAAACTATCTAAACAGTCCCATAACACCTAAAGAAATAGAAGCAGTCATCAAAAGCCTCCCAACCAAGAAAAGCCCAGGTCCAGATGGGTTTAGTACAGAATTCTATCAGACCTTCATAGAAGACCTAATACAAATACTCTTTAAACTATTCCACAAAATAGAAACAGAAAGAACACAACCCAACTTATTCTTCAAAGCTACAATTACTTTCATTTCTAAACCAAACAAAGGCCTTACAAGGAAAGAGAACTTCAGACCAATTTCCCTCATGAATATTGATGCAAAAAAAAAAAAAAAAAAAAAAAAAAAAACCTCAGTTGCAAACCGAATCCAAGAACACATCAAAATGATCACTCATCAACTCATCACGGTCAAGTAGGTTTCATCCCAGGGATACTTCAATGTACAGAAATCCATCAACATAATCCATTATATAAACAAACTCAAAGAAAAGAAATAATGACCATCTCATTAGATTCTATACTAAACTTATAGGAAAACACTAACATTAAATATAGTCAGGTGTGGTGGTTCATGTTTTTTAAACCCAGCACTTAGCAGACAGAGGCAGATCCCTGTTGCAAGTGAGGCTGCATAGACTGGTCTAAACTGGGTATTATAGGCCAGCCAGGGGTACATAGTGAGACCCTATCTAAAAAAATGTATGTACATATAAAATATATACACATTATCTCTCTTTCTGTGTCTGTCTGTCTGTCTGTCTGTCTCTCTCTCTCTCTCAAACACACACACACACACACACACACACACACCACACCACACCACACAGACGATAAATTTGGCCATCTTCTTTCAGGTAAAGTATGATCAAAATACTGAAGTTATGAACATGAAACTTCTGTTAGATAATAGGTCAGTATGCTTCTGGTTAACCACTATCTCTGAAGAAATCATAGCACTTCCCCTAGTTTGTTTTGAGGTGAGTATATGTTGCTACACTCAGTGGGAAGTGATGTAAAAGAGTCTGCAAACATAAAATGTAAGCGCTACTACAAAATTAATTCCTGAAACTATGACATCATGAAAATACATTCAGTACAATCCCAGTCTACTTGAAACTGTTGCATGGTGTTAATAACAAGACTCTAGGGGAAACAGTTATTAACAGTATGGGATTTGCATGATGACAGTAAAATGAAATGTAAATACAGAGAATATCCAATAAAAATTTATTAAAAATTATAAAAAAAGAAATTAGGTAAATGTTTCCCCCAAATTTACTATTTTAAAGAGGAGTTCATGTTCAAATTCTTAAGAGTCCAAGGAGCAAATTACCAATATTAAAGTTGACCATTAAAACCAATTCTAGGAACATACATTATTTATCAAATAGTGAACTAGAAAATACATAATATTTTGCTATTACTATAATTTTAACCACAAGAGCAGGCTCCAGGAACTATAGAAATCTTGTTATTTCTGTATAAGTCAGTTTCCTGAAGTAAAAGAGTGTATGTAGGAACAGAGTAAGTGTTATGCAGTTCATTGATTACTTGATAAAGAGCTAACCACTCTTCAGTGTGGTATGTTCTTAGTCTTTGCAAGTTTGCCTTTAACTGCTAGTTATTAAGATTGTGTCCTTGTATTCAAAGAAGAAAAAAAATCTAAGCCTGTATAAACAGTATTCTAGAAGTTCAAATTACTTTTCTATGTAATTGTATAAAAGAAGTGTACTGTATAAAATTAAGTCAAGCATATGTATAAAATCAATTAAATAAATCTAAGTTAGAGTATATAAATGATTTAACAAGTTAAAGTATATACATTTATCAAATGATATTAGCATTCCAAATCATTTGACTACAAAAAAGGCTTTTGTTAAATGAGTCTACTTTATAAAATTCACTGGTTTTATTTTTCATTTACTTCTATACCACATGTTATACATCTTTTTCTGATGAGCATTACATATCTATATAATTAAGCCCTTGTTTAGCTCTACATGAGCATATATACCACAAGAAGATAACATTTCAAATGTAAATACAGAGCATCAAATAAAAACTTTTAAAAAAGAAAGATAAAATATAAAAACTTCTTACCCCAGATATGAGGAAGACTTTACAGAAGTCTAAAACCGGAAGGATCTGGAGAAAGCTGGCAGCTTCCAGGGTATCTTGAAGGGTGTCCATGTTCAGAGAAAGCTTCGCAGTATAGATGAAATCAATAATTTTCCTTAGACCCACTCTGCTCACGCCATGAAGCTTAATGCACATTAACTCTTGTTCTTTCATCCCACCTTAAATGAAAAGACAGTCAATTAAAGAAGGTGAAAAGTTAAGGTCAAACTCAGTACTGCTAGTAATTAGTCTTACTCCAAGTAAGCATCCATTCCACCGTTTGGCTTTTGTGCGTTTTTAAAGTTAAAAAGGACACTTAAAAAATTCTATCTGTACTAATGGATATCACATATAATACAAGTGCTTTCAAATGTTCTGTCATTTCATATCTGTTGATGAATTAAAGCTCATAGTATAGGAGTACAAAGTCTGTGGTAGTCCATTCAGATACTTTTTTAAAAGGCTATGGAATAGAACAGATGGTAGAAAACATGATTCAAACAGTGCCACACACAACCATACACATTAGTGAATATTCCTTTTGAACATGTTTCTAGAATGACAAAGAGTAAAATACTGGATTTTAAATTAGAAATTATGTATGTATAATATATATTATATGTGTATTAATGTGAACACAGAGTGTTAAAAGCCAACCTACCTGTGAACATAGCTTTGAAGTAGTCACTAGCAGAGGCCATCATGACTCTGTGCACAGGGTAGGCATCATCTGTATCACCCGGCATGAGTGTCACATCACAAAGCAATCCATCAACCCGAAGCTGGTCAAATCCCTGTAACAAACAAGTATATGAATTGAGTATAAAATCGAGGAGAAAAACGCTTAAACTGTCTGTGTGCTAAACTTATGTTTACAAGCTCATACATCTAGAGTATTTTGAAAACAGAGCAAAACGAGTTCTCAGAAAGAATAAAAACTGCTTTGTTTCTATATCTATAGGTTTTACTGCATGAAAAAAATAGAATATTAAGGCTAATTTATATTAAGAAAAAACAGGATAAGTATGTGAAATAATTTATTGAGACATCTATTTGCCCTAATTGGAGAAAAGAAAGAAGACCATTTACATACACTTCTGCTTTCCCCACACATAAAATAAAAATCTTTGACTTTCCAGAATTGCCTTTCATACTCACATGGAATGTACTACGGTAGGGTGGTAGGGCTTTAATAGATTATTTTGTATTTTGATGATTTTTCCCCCTGAGGCAGAAAGGGAGAGGGTATTTATCTGTATCAAGTACAAGACTGGGGTTCATTTTATGATCTGAATTGTTTGCCCTCTCAGAGAATTAAGGATTGTACTTTAAATATTCCAATACTCAGTTTACTGCCTCTGCTGTTTGGCTAATTATCTTTCAAGTCAAAGATTTAATTATCTTTGATAAAAAGAGTGTAGGAAGTCCCAACAGGAGGCTTAATTGTCTCCAAAGGCTTAAAGGATTAGCCCAGAATGAACTGGCTAGCCCCTACAGTGGAGAGAAAGGACAGGTCCCAGTGAGAAGAGGACCTGTTGATTAACTCCTTCAGCTACCCTGCAACCATTGCAGTCTCTACTCTTAGGAGAATGGCATGCTTTGATTACAGTGGGCAGTTTCCACAATGTATATTACCCAACATGTTTTACAAGATGAATTATATAATTCACTTTATTAAAAATAATGAAGAGCGTCATAACAAGCTGCTAAAAGGGAGCTATACAGAAGTAGATAATAAAGCAAAAAGGAAGAATGACAGACTCAATTTGTACTTTCAAATAAGTGTTTCATTATAAAAAAAACAGGGGTGATCTAAGATTATAATAAGCTAACATAGTAAAATATAAAGGATTACTTGATCTCAAAACTTCAAATAGAGTCACGTTTTATAGACTTAAGAAACAATTTAAGAACCAAAAGGTATAATATACTAAGAATGAAATTCTGGAAATATTGATTCTATCCATAGGAATAATGCAAACCACAATGTAAACTTCCCATTATAATTTTAAAATTACTTTTGAAAGTAAATATGTGGTTTAATAGAATGGAAACCTCAGAGAAATTATCTGATCCAACCATTGCTTTTCTAGGGAGAGGAAAATATTCACTTATTATACATATACTTTAGGACTGAAATAGATATTTGTGTATCTCCTCAAATGAATTGCTTATTTTTATTCACAACCATAAAACTTTGCATAAATACCCCTTTCCTTTGCCAATATAAAAACTCTTAAACCCTACTTCTGCAATTCACCCCTTGCCTCTCTTATTCAGAAAAGCAGATATAAAAGAATAGCAATGCATTTTGGCAAAGCAATGTCTAGTCTACTTGGAGACATTGTTCTCATTCTTAAGACAAGAACTGACCCTTACTATTCGATTAAGGACTGAAATGTGCAGTAAGCTTATGGTACATGTCTTTAAACTTTTGTGAATATCCATAAGTACTAACTGAGCCTACTGCTGTGGGGGTAAGGCTTTATTAGCTGTTCAGAAGCCCAGGCAGTTTGGGGACCAGTACCTTTGAATTTGCCGGGTTTTTTCACATATTCTTGGTGGAAATGTTCAAGTAGAATAGCCCTATTTCATTCAGAAGCTATCAAAGAGTACTGTAACATCATATAACCATGGTGGGAAAAACACTAGCTTTTTGTCATTAACCAGAAACTAGAAACCTAGCTTTTCTCAAGAAAGAATTAGAATGTATTTAAACTGCTTGTTTGTGAAAGAATTGTAAAGGTTGAAAATTAGAAGAAAAATAGAATTAAACCGATGTTTAAGAAGAAAATGTTGGGTCCAATGACTTGGCTTGTTTATCCTTTCTTCATCAAATAAATTTGAGGTTAAAAGTTTGTAAATATATATATTTTTAAAAAGTCAAAACACATAAGGATAAGTCAAGGTGCAGTGGCACAGGCCTATATAACAATGAAGAGCTTTGGATCTCAGTGTGCAAAGAAAAACTTCATTCTGTCCCCTTTCAGTACAGACCACAGCACTTTGATAGTTTTACAACTTTTGAAAATTGATGCAACAATGTACTTCCTGTGAAAGGAAGTACCCATTCCCTAACACCTTGACAGTGCAGCTTAGCCAAGGTATCAACAGACTTCATCCTCATCACAAAGTAAATCATTTTGCATTCACTCACACTACCATGAAAATTCAACCTTTTCTTAGTACAAATTGGTGTCATGAAAGTCCTTTGAATCCTCCTTCAATATATCTATATTTTATTCTCATTTTCACACTTCTTGTGTTTGGGGCTGTACTACTTGGGATAGTATCTATCAGAGGTCCTGTTTGTGGAAAGACTGAGTCTCTCTGCCAGCATCCTGTGATTGCTTATATTTTATTCACCTAGATATGGGGTTTTGTGAGAATTCCTCATCTACACCAGAATGTCAATTGATGCTGGAATTATGCAGGTCTTGTTTAGACAGCCATATTGTTGAGATTTCATGGGTGCAACTTCTGTCCCTTTAAGATAGAAGACACTATCTCGAAACAGACATCTAGGTTCTGTACCTTTTACAACCTTCCCATCCCCTTTTATGATTTTCCCTGAGCCTTTGGTGTAGGGTGGCATTGGAACTATATCAACTGGGACTTGGCATGCCACAATTTGTTCTCTGCATTTTATCACAGTCTCTCATATTCTTTCTCTGATTAACAATAGCAAAGATCTTAGAGATTATGCACAAAGCATACAGTTTTACTACAAAAATAATTTCCTCTCACCAACTTTGTACGCATTCCCTTTGTTCCCCACCCCTCTACACATAAAGAGTTCAGTTTTATGGACGAAGCATAGGCTCAAGTTAACTTTTAAGGGTGTCTTCAAAATTGCTTCCATTAATTTCAATTTACTTTTCTGTCTCAGCACTTCTCCTACTCCTCTATTATTGCATTTCTGCTGTGTCTTGGTTCTCATTTGAGAGAAACTTGTTTGTCCTCAGCTTCTAAATATTTACTTTTTTCCTCCTTCTATAAATTTCCCTATATTCTTCTAGGGCAAACAAGCATTATGATGTTTTTACCTTTTGACATTAAATTTAATCAGTGTAGCAAAGATTCAAATATTATGACAAAAGGCATGTACATACATAAATACCCTAAGAGAATGGAACATATTCATCTAACAAATGTCATACTTATTGTATAAAAGGGATTAAGGAGCTTATGCTATAAAAATAAGCAACAGTAAAATTTTAAAAGTTGCCTGCATAGCAATAGAACCCATATGGAATATACAACCATCATTCAAAAAAGAACTCTGATGTATAGTATGGTATTAAACATAATAAGATAAACAAATATTTCAACTTCTGTATTACAAAGAATTTAGTAGCATATTATAACTAATGTGATGACTATAATTTTGCAAGAAGAATGAGCAAAAACAGGAAATTCAACTTTACAAGAACAATAAAAATTACTGATGGAAAATGCGTTGTTCAAACAAGGATGGAAGATTTTTATAAACCAAAGAAGGAATAGCTAAGTAATGAGTTTATGGAGATGTCACATATTTGATCAAAACAATATGAGCTTCCCTTTCATGAGGCTGCCCCTCATTTGATTCAGAGGAGAAAGAAGAAGGGATGCACTTAAGTTTAAAGAGATATATAGGCTGGACATAATAAAAATTTATATTAATACTAAACACTGTTGTCAGTATATAACATGGCTTGTATTTTCAAAACATCTAATGGCTCTTTATCACTGTGTGTATCATAACTACTGCTTCACAAAGACTTCTGAAATTTGGCTTTAACCTAACTATACACCCATCACTTTTATGACCCTGTGTACTGTAACCAATCATATGGCTTTTATTTCTGCCACTTTTTTTTTTTTTTACATAGATGGTCTCCCTCATTCAAAGCCTACTTTAAATCTGAACTCCTTTAGAAAGTAATTAGCAATCAAATCTCTTCTAAAATAATTAGACAATTTTGCTCTGGCTCTTAATATATAGAATTTAATTTTAGTTTCTAAAGTTTTGTTTTCAGAACAAACCAACCAGCAGCATTTTTCTTCATGTTGCCTACCACAACACCTTAAAACCAAGAAAAAATAATCTATGTAATATTATTATTTCTATCAAAAATGAAATTTACTATATCATCATGTAAATCATTAGATCTATTGATATGTTTTTAAAATCACAGCTAATGAAGAGCTAATATTTGTAAGAATTTTAAATTTCAAAAGATAAAATGGTTTCCAACAAAATTAGAGTATAAATACATGTACAGAGTCAGAAAACCTGGGTCAAGTATGTATGGGTATATGAACCTTAGGCAGGCCTCCTAATTTCTGTGAAATTCAGTATCTCTTTATATAAGGTAGATATGACAATGATTGCCATTTCTGATTCATTTGGTCTATTTTCAAGCATTAATGAGGCAGACTAAATATGAATACATCACAAACTGCCATCTAAATTTATTCATCCTATAAATAAATATTCATAAGAACAGCAAAAAAGGCACTGAGTGATTCCTCTATGCCAAGTATGAGGGCTATTTACTTGCACTGCCTCTTTTAATGATAGAGAATATTTTAAAAAATCAAAGCTGGATGGATATTTATGGAGAATACTCATGTACGCCAGTTCTAGAACACAAGGCATACTGAAAGAAGATTTTGATAGTAGGTCTAAAAAAATCCTTCTCAGAGCGGTCATTCATCAAGGGTTATATGGATATACTAAAAGTTAGCAGTTGCTTTAGTCACAAAATAGCTTTGATGGGAGAAATAGAACAACAGTTGTTAAAACTTCAGTTAGATTGGAAAGAAGGGTTCTGTGTGTTATTGCCTAGCTGGGTGCCTATGGATAACAAGCATATATCACAAAATTTGAAAAGTGTTTTGAAAGGTTATATCATAATGAAATGGTAAATATTTTACCATAAACATGGTAAATATTTAAAAAGACATATTTACACATTTTAAAACATTATACAACCTGTCATGTACCAAGACCATGTATTAATTAATATGTATAATTTTATGTTTTATGTGTCTGATAAACATAAATTAAAAAACAGAAGCATATTGCCAAAAAGGTACCATTTAAGATGAATCATAATGGATAAATAGAAATAATAGAATAAAGAAAAGAAAGGACATTCTTGGGAGAGGAAAAAAGAATAAGAATCATGATATATGAAAGAATGGTGTAAATTTAGAAGGCAGTGAAAAAAATCAAATTATGCTAATGCCAAAGAAAGGAGTAGGTAGTTGAATGGATTAGAAATTGGCATAATGTTAACAAAACAATGTAGGAACATAAGACTGAAGTTATTGTGAGTCTTCCTAAAAGAAATGAGTCACAAGGACATATATGAAATGCTCAGAATATACAGGACTATGAAGCTAGAGAGATTATTGGCTACCTAGGGACAAGGAAGGGGTTGGCAGTAGATGCCAAGTATCTGCTAGCAGATATAGATTTTCTTATAGTTGAGATGATAATCTAAAATGGACAACTGTGATAGTTGCAAAATCCTGTGAACAGTCTAAAATCCACTGGCTCATACACTTTAAGTGGGTGAATTATATGGTATATAAATTTAATCTCAATATTTAAGTGTTAAATACACCTGATGCATATAAAACCAAAAATTATCATTTCATACACAGTAAAAGAAAGACAGTGACAACCCAGGATAATAAACCAAAGGAAGTAAGCACAGATATAGAAGTACTTCAGAAATGGGGCAATGAGATTATCGTTGACTTTAACAATCACTCCTTAAGCTAACTCTAGGTAATCTTCTTACTTCAGAATGTGTAATTTGTACTGCTAACTCTGTTATGGATTCTTCTGGGATTTGTTCAATGTTCTAGGAATCCAAGCTGATTACATATCAAATGTCTTTCTAGGCACGTTGACAGCCTAATTTGTTGCAGCCTATTTACTAAAGATGACTAATCTTTTGGAGTCACTCAGGCCAACCAGATGGATACCTTATTTGGTGTACCCATCACTTCTGATCAGCTACAGTTTCCTGACATCTTCTCTGTTTAGCTTGGGTGAAAGGAAAACAAAGATTTATCATAGATCTCACTTTCCCATAATTGTTATACTTAATCTTCATATATTTCACCTAGTTTACAAATAAGGAAACTGTTCCAGAGAGGATACGTGATTTTTCTCAAAATCAGATAACTAGCTAGTAATACTATAATTAGAATTCTAGTTTGGGCTGCACTGACTGTATGAACCAAGTTATTCTCACGACAGTTTGGAAATGGGTAATCCTTCAGGGCTAGAATTCCTAAAAACAGTTGCTCCCTATGGAGCAATCACCCCTCTCTAGCTGGAGTTTGTACTGTTGCTAATTTTAACAAAATGATAACATTTATATATTACACACTTCTCTGGCTTATTCCCTTGACAATCTCCCATCCAAAATTAGATAGAAAAGGGTTCCCTGTTAGTGCTTGGTCTTAGAAATTTGTTTGTGGGAACATACTTTTTAAAAATAATATTTTATTAATTCTTTGAGAATTTCATACAATGTATTTTAATACATTCCCACTCTAAACCCCTCTTCCCAGATCTAGCCACATCTAACTTCACTGCTGCTGCTGCTGCTGTTTCTCCTGTTCTTCTTCCTCACCACTGCCACTGTATTTTTCTCCTCTTCCTTCCTCCTCCTCCTCATTTAACTCATCCATTTCAATTTGCATCACTTATGTGTGAGGCCTGCCATAGAGGTTTTAAAGAAAACAAAGCTCTTTTCACAACTACCAAATGCTGATAGCCCCTCAGCTAGGGATGGCACTTTCTACCAATCTCACTCCCCCTGAACTAGGATTTTGTCTCTCTTGGGTTTTCACTGGTCTTGAACATGCTGTCAGAATTACTGGAAGTTCAAATGTGTGTTTGTCCTATTGAGTCTGAAAAACTCTACTTCTTCATAGTCATTTGCCACCTCTGCCTCTGGCTCTTACACTCTTGATGATTGATTCTTGAAGCTTTGCGGGAGGGATGTGGCACAGATTTCCTATTTAGGTGTAAAGTTTTCCTTTATTCTGTTTTTATTTGCACACTGACCAGTTGTCGGTCTCCCTGAAAGCTACTGAAAGTAGTTTTTCTGGTGAGGGTTGAGATTTGCACTAATCTGTGGGTATAGCAATAGGTCATTAGGAGTTGTTTTAATATATGTCATTTTAGCAGAAAAATAGTATATTCTCTCCTATGGACCAAGACCAGTATAGGCAGAATATTGGCTCCAATAACAGTTTCACGTATGGGCTCTATCTCCTGGAATAGGTCTTTTATCCAAGAAAACATTCTAACATGTCTGCCACTATTACAGCAGTGTCTGGCCAGGAAAGCCATTACTGTACCTCATAGAGGTCACAACTGAGAAACACTGAGAGTTGTTCTTCTCCTCACTAGACTGCATAGCATCTCCTAGCCAGCAGGGGTGGAGTTTTGAGGTCTGTCCTTGCTTTAATTTCACATGATTTATGACTCAAGTATAAAGGGTTTTCATCAATTATGCCTTCCAATCAAGTTCTGGAGGCTAACCAAAAGCAAAGGCAATAGCCTGCAATCCTTAGGGGTTTTGGGGATATCACTATTACCAAACTCAAGAAGATAACCAAGTTCTGGTACTAGTGTTTTTATTTGCTAGCACACACTGTGTATTTTGAATATTGTCTCCCAGTTATAGGATAATGTCACTTGAATCATTTTTGTGTATGCATTACGTTTATGATGTTTCTACAGTGATAGGTTTCCATATCACTTTTTCAAAAGGCGTCTAGTATATCTTTTCCCTCCCCATATTCCCTCCTCCACGTTGACCTCTCATACACTATCCCATTTAATCCTTTGTCATTTCAATTCTCTGTGGCTTGTGTTTAATTTTTTATTTTCTGCCCACTTTTTTCATGTTAGTTATTGATTCTTACATCTATGAATGGGATTACACACAGTAGTCTCCATCCCTACTCCTGTACCATCCTGGCTAGTGAGAACTGAGATATCAAGTAAACATGATATCTAGGACTATGACAATGCAAACTGTAGGAGTGATAAGAAATGAGTATATTGAATAGGAAACTTATAATGTTTACTTTGTATTATACAATTGAGATTAATAAAGATTAGAGAGTCAATGTTTGTAAACATGATATTCTTTAGAGAGGAAGAAGTGAGAGTAAATGATGTGAAATCGTGTGTGTGTGTGTGTGTGTGTGTGTGTGTGTGTGTGTTTGTGTTTGTACGTATGTGTTTGAGTATAAATGAAAATAAACATAAATTTAAAAATGAATGTGACATAATAGCAAGACACTTTACACACATAAAACAGAAACTGAACTGCAGCAATTATTGAAAACTCAAGAACATATGATTTCGCTTAAAATCAAGATGTCTACATTTGGGAGGTTTCTATGTAATAAATTCTATTTCTGAGAAATTTTATGTAAACAAGAGATAAGCTGACAACAGAAAATTTCCATACACGTTTTCTTCCCATCATCACACATTAACAGCCTCTCCAATTTCTGATATCCTGCACCTTAAAACAATAACAACCAAACCCAGAAGGTTTTATACCTATACAAACTCTGCAAAAAGAGCAGTCAAGATTACCTGTAACACCACAGAACTGTGGCTGTTGCTGGTAAAGATGCGTGTGCTTCCTGCCTTGCAAGAATGCAGATGGGAAGAGAGGCCCATTTCACTTCCAAGGCACAGTTTCAAGTGCTGGTCTTCCTCTTCCACAAGTGATCTGAAATTTTTTAAATCAAAAGAAAAGAAAAGTTAAAATGTACAGAATTCATAATAGTGAAACGATTTAGAAAAATAGTCAGCTGCTGCTGACAATCTAAGCATGAAATATGCTGAAATTTCTTTCACTGTATTCTAATCTCAAACTAATCCATAGCATGGAAGAAATGTACATACTTAAAATGCCTTCATAGGACAGTAATCGTAGAGAAGATCTCAGAAATCAACTAAGAGAGCTTTATGCTGCAGTCTCAAGGAACTTTTAGGGTGACAGTGTTTGCTTTCTGTATTTTACTATTCTGATGCCAATGCCATCAAATTATGTACATAATGGTTAGGTTTAATTTCAAGTGTGCAATTTTAGAAAGAGAAATCTAGCAAATGATGTATATTCTCTATCAAGTACTTGTCAAGAATTTTGTACCCATAAGCTCTTTGGCTTTAACACAATCTGGTGCAAAATGTCCTATTATTAGCCCCCCTTTCTTTTCATATTTTATTTGTTGTGCTTGAATATCCACCTTCGTGTAGGTCTGTGCACTACAGGGGTGCTTAGTGCCCTCAGAGTCTGACCTGAGGAGTCAGATCCCCTAGAACTGGAGTTCTAGATGCTTGGGAGGCACAATGTGAGTGCTGAGAGCTGAATTTGGTTCCTCTGCAAGAGGAACAAGTGCTTTTAACCACTGAGCTCTCTCTCTTGCCCCTATCTCTTTTTATTAAGGAAAACAAAGAAAATGTTAGAAATAACTTATCCAGGTTATTCAAGTAAATGAGTCAAGATTTTGATTTAAGTCTAAATTATTCCAATTCCTGTCCACCTACACTAATAAACGTTTTTCAAATAAAATCAATGCAATATATTATTGCAGTACTACATGTTGCTGTTATTAGTACAAATCAGTCACTTCTAACAACATAAAATATTACACATAAAATAGAAAACTTTAGATAGCTTTTCTCAATTTGAGACTGTTTAAAGAAGTAACTACATTCTACCAACATTTCCACTTTTTTTCAAAGAAATGGATAACATAAGTGTAAAATATCCATATATAATGATATATATAATGTCTTAAAAAGTATTGCAGAATGTACAGTTACTTAATTACAAGAAACTATAGTGAAATCTTTGATAAAGGGCTTTCCTAAGGTTATACTAAAATGACCACCCTGAAATGACCTGTCATTATTTCTTACAAAAGGCCTTTTGTATCATTGCCTCTAGGTGGCTAACATGGTTTCTAAATTATGTGCCTAAGAAGAAGGATTCCTTGGCTTTGGATTGGTTTGGTTTGTACATTTATGATCAATACTGCTAAGTAGATATTAGGAGAAGAAAGAACATCGACTTGAGTTTTCCAACTTATCTATATAACATCCTGAATTTTAAATTATTTGATTTCTTAATTGGACCATCCAATATCAAAGATTTTGCACTTTTCCTGTAAGTTCTATAACCTGAGCTGCTCAATTTTAATTAGAAAGAGTTGTAGTACTATAGCCATTTTATACACAAAGATGTTGCATTTTGAGTACTGTCACCGATCAAGGGATTTTAAATCCTGTAATAATTAGCAGAAATTCTTGCCTTAAGGGTCACATCAATTCTTCTTAATGGCATTAGAGCCATAATGTAGTGAAAAATGAATTAATAATACATAACTATCCTTTATTCATCTCTCATTGATATTTAATAGAGAACAGTTCAAATAAGATTTTGACAAGCATAAAAGAAAATGAACATAGCCTTCCATTAAAGCTTCAGAAATAGCTTTAAAAATAATGATATACTATGCATATAACTTACATAACATACAAAATACTCATATACATGTTTGTAGACAGGCACCAGAATTTATAGAATCAATTGGAAAACTCAGAAGTAGATAGATGGTGAAGCACATCTCTACCTAAAAAAAAATCTATTCATCTAAAAGTATTTTAATAGCAAATTCAAGCAGACTGTGCTATTCATTTTTATATTCCTTACACCGAGCCTGGCATGAGGGGCTTAATTTATGTCCTGTAACTGAATATGTAATCTCATTTCTGTGAATCATTCTAAAGACATGTCTTTATCACACAGTGTTTAAAATGACCATCAATTATTTTTTTGAAGCAAGGGCATGGGTAAAGCTGGAGCTGTTCTGTCCTTATGACAAATCTTAGACGCTGCCTCTTAGAATAAACTACAGATAACAACTTGTTTATTTGTCAGCTGTTCCTTGCTCTTGAAATCCAGAAGACTTCTATAAAAATGCCATCCTTTTGTGGCAATGGGAGATAACTAGCTTTCTAATTAATTACTTTGAAAGCTGAAGAGGCCCTCATACTTGACTTCTGGAATACTGAGGAGACAGACTCTTTAACATTCTGAACACTCTTTATTATTTCTGCACCAGTAACAGTACATGTCATGTCAACCTTCTTAGGAGACCAAGTTTATTGACTGCAAGGAAGAGCATTGTTCTTCAACACTGAAATCAAGTAATGCCTTTCTGTTTTTGTAAAGCCCAGACCACAATTATATCACATTATATTAAGGGACTGTTTATCAGACAAAAATTTTTGTCTTAAATTTTTTTTGTCAAGTCATTTAGTTAAAGCAATATGCATGCCAATGGTTCTCAAAAGGTAGAGGAAAGGACAGAATTTTGCCTCCAGTGCCTGCCCCTTGTCATGCACATATGCCTTGACAATGACTGTGGACATTTTTCACTGTAGCAACTGAGGGAGGGGTAGGCAATTACTGTCATCTCTTGGGTGGCTGCTGGAGAATACTACAGTACACAGGACAGTTCTGTATGTCAAAGATGTTCTCTAGCAAAAATGTCAGTGTTGCTAAGGTTGCAAAACCCTGCTATGAAGGGGTTGACTTTCACATGAAGTGTTTGAGTAATTTCATGTTTTAAATATTTTCCAGTCCTTGGCTTGACTCCACAAAGTAATGTTAGCAGTACAAAAACACAGTGGGGATTATTAATTACCACTACATCTTCTAAGCCATCTAACAGAACACTTCAGCCATCCTGATCTCTAGCACTTTGAAAACTCAAGTGTTTACCACAGATAGGTAGATAATAGCTCTGAGGTTTATAAAATAATTATATAGAAAAGATTTTTTTATCTTTCATGTAGGAATAACAATTTAATTCTACTTAAAACAACTGTTAACTGGATTTATTTTCACATAAGTTACAATCTCACAAATCTTGAACAAACTCTGCAATTATATAAATACTCAAAGGTTATCTAGAGGAAGCAATGCCTTTATCAGCTTTTCTAAAACTTAAATATTTCTGCTATATTAGTGTCTACATATGGCTGCCAAACTAATCACATACTCTGAACATGTTTTATTGTCAAAACAACCATCCAATGAACACAAAACCAATCTTTCATAAAATGTGCATGAACCAGCCAAATGTGTTTATTCAAAGAAAATAATCACTGGTTTTCTAAAAGAGGATTAGTTTATAGGTAGAGGCATCTTGATTTATTTTACTAAAATAACATGAAAAACTGAACACACAGTAGTGTATTTACTTACACTGCCGTTTGAAGAAAAAAAAAAGTCTACCATTTGATTTTTGTTAACTAGGAAATGCCAACATTGTGATCATATATCAAATTTTCCATATGTCACAGAAAATCTCAAGGAAATTTACAAATGTAAATGAATACAAATGTACAATTCATATAGACAGATGTACAAATAGTTAACAAATAAAAATGTTCAATATCTTCACTATCGCTGAGCATCATGTCAACATAAAGTATCTATCTGTAAATCTATACATTATCAAAGCATAGAACACAAGACATACTTTCAAAATTACTAATGCAGACATGCATGAAATCACTGGGGTCTATGTGGAGCTGTTCATCCAAATGGATACTTGACAAAAAGACTTCTAAAAATTACTAGACCAGTCGTTTTTCTTTCTTTTTTTCTTTTATGATAACAAGGGACGGTGCATTGCATCTATGCCTAGGAGACTGCCACAAAGGGAGTGTTCTGTGAATCTTGTTAAAAACATTTCCAATATGGAACAATGATGGCTAAGTTCATTTGTTCAAGGTTCTAGAAAGAATTGAATATTCTTATAAATTACTATGCCAATTACATTGGTTGGTATGCTTCATAGAAAGGCATATCTAATTTGCATTGAGTCCAAATTCACAAACTCCCTCTAATCAGTCCTACATCTCTATATCCAAAAGACTAAGTATACTAAAACCGGCTATTGTGTTGGAAATCTAGGTATTATCTTGGTAAGTTATAAAATGCACAGTTCATTTTCTTGGCTTCTATCACCCCAATCCACAAATACATTTTAAATGCAAAAGCCAGGGAAGGTGACATTTCACTGTCAAGGAAAAGGGAAACAGTTTAGTACTTTTTGAAATTATCATAAGAATACATTAAAACCACATGACTTTCCTTGGTAGGGAAGTATGCCAAATTATACACTGGCAGATTAACTTTTAGCTTACACCAAATAAAGAACAGCGCAGTGATGTTACAAGAAAATAATCTGCCTTGAACATTCCTCCATTACTTGGAATTCGTCAGAGAAAACATGAATCAGAATAAAATACAAAGTATATGAACAACAACTTTTTTGTTTCCCTTCATTAAGTTACTGGCTAATTTCACAGTGGCTTTTGGCTTGCTATCACTTCCTTATACATATTAAATCTAACATATACTATAACAACACAGCTTCACTCCAACAAAACACTTGTGTCTCGTAAGTTAATATTTTAAGTATAACGCAAATATTTTTAAATTCCAAGGTCAATAGTAGTATCATAACCAAATGCTCCTATCAGTGGGTGAACACATAAGAACAGCAACACTAACCAGACAACACATGAGACTTAGAGGGTTTTGCAGTAGCATAAAGCAGGCCAGTTAATCAAGTCAATGACTCATCCTTTCCACAACCCGGCCCCCAGGAAAAGAAAAGACAGATTTCAAACTCACATTTTTAAAAGAAAGTCAAGAAAGGGGTTTTCTTCAAAGAAGTACTCTCCCTCCATTTGTTTGTCTGCTCTGAAGTAGAGAAGTGTGCACTAGCAGCAGCATTTGCTAAATGAAATATTTCTTGTGATAAAGTTGCATGGCAGGTGGAGGAAGAATTTTGCCACCTGTTCTCATACTCATTTGAATTTGAGTGCTAAATCTGTCAAGGTATTTCCTTCCACCCTTGAGAAATGAATCAAAAACTTAAGATGATAGAAGCCATTTCCCACCAGTTTTCAGATAGATTCAAAGTATGAATTGAATGTTAAAGATTTTAGTAGACTTTTTTTATCCTCTTCCATCTATCCCAAACAAAAACTGAATGATAAATCAGACATATTTGCATATTCATACTCATTCATTTTATTTCTCTCCATTATGAAAAATTAGGAAACTACAAAATAAAAATCAGGAAAAAAATTTCCAACTTCTGAAATTAACATTTATAAAAAAATCATTATATATGAAACATAAAAAATCTATTTTCAAAACAGTTGTTTAAAACAAATGAAAAGTGTGTACAATACTTTAAATATGGAGATTTCAGTTTACCAACAATATTCGCAATATTATTGCATGAGAAAATTACAAATACAATGGCAGTCTGTATTAGTAAGGTATAAATTAAGTGATGGCTAAGAAAAGTATAGACAACATATCTCCTTAATGAGGTTAGGCTTGAAAGAAATCAGAAAAACAAAGCTTCAGAAGTTATTTGTAATTTTATAATATATGTTAAGTCTATTATTATTGATCAGAAATGGCTATATTAATAGAAACACCCAGCATAAACAATATTTGTTATTTCCATCAATAGCTACTGTTTTTAATATTCTATTTCTGCTGCGATAATACAAGCATATAGAAAAAGAAAAATAATCAAGGTGATAAGAATATGTCAAAATGGAATTTCAAAGTGGAAAAAAATATTGTGCACATTTCTCAAATGCATACATCTACCATGTCCAAAATAGAATTACATTAATAAGTAGCTGATGTTCATAATAACATAGGAATAAGATCATTCACTCAGCACCTGCTGTGTACTAGGCACTGTGCCAAGCACATTCTCATATGGTACTTAATCCTCATGACAATCCTACTTTCAAGACTGGGAACTGAAGCCCGGGGAGTTTAATGCCTTACATACATATCATAACTATGAATCCAAGCCCATGTCTAAACCTAGAGCCAACATTGTTTCCATTACATGAGGGCTACAAGTTAAAAATAGCAGAGAGTGGAGACTGTACAATGATTCACATTTAAAAGTTTATTTTATAAATACTAGAAAATACCATAAAATATAATCTGTTGGAAACAAGTAATTTTCTGATTTAATTAATTGATTCCCAAGTTCCCTGCTTTGAGTATGGGAAAAGATGATGATAAGGCAAGAGTTAATGGGTACAAGGTCCAGATGGTTTAGTGTAATGCTTCTAATAATCTATAATATAGGATAACTATAGTTGACAAGAACTAACTGAACACTTAAAAGTAGTTACAAGTGAAGATTTTTAATATTCTCTAGACAAAGAAGTAACAAATGTCCAGGGTTATCCAGATATAACAATTTCATTGTTCTGATATATACTATATGTGTATATAGAGATATTAGAGTGGATCTTATCACCATGTACAATTCCTAATATGCCATTTACAAAATTAAAAATAAAACTTTTTTTTTATCGATACAAGCCTGTATCTTTAACTAGTTGGGATGCTGAGACAGGAGGACCTCAGCCTATGAGTTTGAGAGTAGCCTGGACAACACAGCAAGGCCTTGTCCCTACCCCACAAAAACTGATAATACATAGAGCTACAGATAGCTTAGTAGTAAAGAGTATTTGCTGCTCTACCAGACAACCCGAGTTTGATTCCCCACACCCACATGGGGCAGTTCAAAACTGCCTACAACTCCAGCTCCAGGGAATACAACAATTTTCCTGGCCTCTAAGAGAGCTTGCACAAACACTGAGCATGTGTGTGCTTAACTATGTACACGCAGAGTCTCTCTGTCTCTCTCTGTCTCTGTCTCTGTCCCTCTCTCTCTCTTGCATAAGCACACATGCACACAGAGAGGCACTCATATATAAATAAGAAAACAAGATATATCTTTAAAATTTAGTAAGCATTTAAACAATAAAAGTCCCTATTTTTATCACTGTAGTTTCATAAAAACAATATCAATAATAAAATTATGTATTAATATAGGAAGAAGTAGTGCTTCTTTGATCATAATTCAGATCAGACTTAGGAAGCATTTTACATTACTGATACCAACTTTCAAAAGAACAGATTTTGAATTCCAATGCTGACTATCATGATCACAAAAATAGCACTATGACACAGATGAGGGAATTGGGCTAGACAAATGGAATGACAAATGACACTCCATTAGATAACTGTAACAGGATGAAAGTTAATTATCCGAACGAAAAAGCATTTGCACTGAATATTTCAATCCTGTCCTTGAACAACTCTAAAATTAATGATTTTGCTTTCACCCTACCATATTTTAAGACTTTGTTCTGCTTTCCTTATTGAATACACTGATGCTAATTAAATTACATCAAGTTTCATATACCTTGACCAAAATTTATTCTATTTAAGAAGCTTGGTTTATATATTGTTTTTATTCTTCACATTTTAAATAATATTTTGGTGATAAACAAATAAGCATATAAGTAGGTAGGTAGTGGGTGAAGAGGTAGAAGGAAAGATGGATGGATGAATGGGTAGGTGGGTTAATGAACTATAGATGATAAAAAAACAAATAGAATCCACTATATATTCAGAAGTAGAAATAAAACAATAAGTGAAGAAATTAATTAATGAATGTTCATTCTATTCCTGGCATGCAGAAACTACCTTATCCAAAGACTCCATTGCCTTTAGACAGCTGTAAAATATGACAGATTGCACATGGAGGTTTTAATGGTTTGAATAAGAATGGAGTGAATGGCCTCGGGGTGAGCTTTGAAGTTTCAAATGTCCAAGCCAGGCCAAGTGTCTCTCTCTCTTCCTGCTGCTTATGAATCTGGATGTGGAACTCTCAACTACCTCTCCGCAACCATGTCTGTCTGTGTGCCACCATACTTCCTGCCATGATGACAACAGACTAAACCTCTGAACCTATAAGCCAGCCCCAGTTATATTTAACTCTGTTAAAAGAGTTCTTGAGGTCTGAATATCCCTTCACATCAATAGAAATACTAATTAAGGCATGAGTATTGGTGATAAGTATATTGCAATATGGAGAAGTCAGTTGAGAGAAACAGCAAATACTCTAATTATTATCAGATAAATAGAGGACACAGAATCTGTCCTCTAGTAACACACAAACCTTTTGGCAGAATGTTCCAACCTCCAGCCATTAATTAATCAGGCCTGACTAGCAAGAAACCTCAGTATACCTGCAGCAGTGAGTTTGTCTTCTCTCCCTTCAATTCCCAATAAAGAAATTAGATTAGACTTCCCAGCTCCTTTAATATCAACCCAACTCACTTAAAACATTTTTTTTTCTTACGGAGGATTGTCTGACTCTAGTGACATATTTAAATAAGTGATCCATACTATGAATAAACTGGGTTTCAAATGCCTAGAATTTGACTTTATTAAACATTCAAAGACTCAAGTTATACAAATTTAGAATTTATTTACACGGCAGATACCATAAACCAAAAGCAAATTAGCAACCACCAAGACAGATATACTGGGAAATAGGAGAAGCATTAGTCCAGCTGGAGAGGGGAGTGAAAAGCCTAACCACCTTCTGGATTTTCCAGTTATATTCAACTTATGCTTATTATTTTTTTATTTATGTATATCAGTGTTTTGCCTCCATGTTGTAAAGAAGTAAAAAAATACCAGCTTAATTTGAGATAATGGAATAGAATCCTTCTTACCTTTCTATACAGAACATTAAACTGTTTCATATGCAAATTATAACTTATGACAATCAGAGAATGTGAGACGCACATAGAAAGAAATGAGTCATCAGGGAATTGAGAATACTAATAAGGTGTTAAAAGTTTGCTCACTGGTTAGAAAATGGTACCTACCACCTTTACTATATCTTCATGAGCCATGCCTTCAATGTAAGTCTTAAATTTTCAAAATGTGATCTGTTCACATGCCTGCAGTTTTCTACATAAAAATGAATTTGACTACTTATGTCTTAATGATCCTTAATGATGGAAACCTAGTCAATCATAACAAATTTCAGGAATCTCAAATATATCCTGTTATGCATCCAAATGAGTCACGGATAAAATATGTCAGATTGTAAAAGGCAACTCCCATCAGCAGAACATTTTTGTCACTCTTATACACTATATTTATGATGACCAATTTCATATACACTATGTTTTAGTATTCCATAGATAGTGATCTTATATCTCTGAAAAATATCTACTTGTTCAAAGGTACTTGGCTAAGCACTATAGGCTAAACAAAATATCAGCCCTACATACTTAGCTCCAAGATAACTGGGCCTTGCCCACCTTAAGTAACCAAGTATTCCAATTAATTAACATTAAATATTCTTGATTAGAGAATAAATAAAACTTAAAAATTACAGCTGTTTTGCTTTATGTTACACTTATCAGTCACTGTTATGCCTTTGTCTATCTTTAACCAAGTAGTATGCAACCAATCTTATTTAAACATATTTAGGAACCAATTCACCTAGTTTATAATCTCTAATATTCCCAACTAGTCTTTCACATTGCATGTTCAGGAAAACCAGAGGAAAGAGGTGGCAGTAGATGGGTTAACTCTGATAGAGATATGAAGAAGCCTTATGAAAACTCACTATTTTAAAAATTATAAATCTACCCGAAAAAGGTTTTTTTTCCTGTTAAGATAAAAAGTATATAATAGGTAAAATAAACTTTAAAGTTAAGAATATTTGCAATCTTATAAAGACTAAAACTTTATTTTCTTTATCAAATTACAAAATGACATAACTACGGCAAACATATTTTGGTCCCTGGCTAATTGCTTTTAGTGAGAGTGCTGTCAGTCTTTGTGAGCACCATGGGATTTACCAGCAATGATACCAAGGTTCTGGATTTTAGGATAGTTTCAGTTTTAGACAACAAAGCTATAATTTATCATCTAAGACAGTGAATAATACTACCTATTTCCAATGAAGATGGATAATGCTAATGATGTGAAGAAGAACAAACTATACAGGGTTATAGCCCAAAAAGCAACTTTTCCTAAGGTCATCCATATATTTAGAATTTATGGGGCATCTCTTATATGCTAGATACTATAACTGGAAAGAGGGATATTATTTGAAATGCAAACAAATAAAATGATTAATAAAAAGAAATGTAAATTAATAAAATATTTAAAAGTACAAAATACTGGCAAAAAAATAGAAATAGAAACACCAGGTAGGCTTGTTTCTTGCTTACCATTATCCGCAAGTGAATTTCATATATCATTCATGTAAAGCAGCACCCAAACTTAGTTAAAATTTCTTCCCTAATCCCAAAGGGTATCCTTCCTTTCCTCCTTTAAAGAGTGTATATTGAAGTCTTAACTTCACGTATGTCTATGCACCACTTGTGCAGAGGTCAGAAGAATTGAACTGGAGCTACAGAAGAAGGTTGTGAGTGGCCATGCAAATACTGGAAATGTAACCCAAGTCTTCTGGAAGCTATCTAAGTGTCTTCTCTATTGTTGTAAAGAACCATCATGATCAAGGCAACTCCTATAGAAGAAATCATTAAATTAGGGGCATGTTTATAGTTTTAGAGGGTTAATTCATTATCATCTTGGCAGAAAGCAAACAGGCATGGCATTGGAGCAGTATCTGGGAGCTTTACATCCTGACCTGAAGGAAGTTGGCAAAAAGAGAAAGGGCCTGGTGTGGGCTTTTGAAACCTCAAAGCCTACCCCAATGACAAGCCTCCTTCACCAAGGCCACTCTGCTTAATCATTCACAAACAGTTCTACTAGGAACTCATCACTCAAACATATAACCCCATAGGAGCCATTCTCATTTAAAGCACACCAAAAGGAGAGAATCAATTCTTGCCAGTTCTCCTTTAATCTAAGATACACTATGATAATGTGCATAAATGCACAATAAGTATATTGAATAAAAAAGAGAAACTACTACTATTAAGCCTCTGTACCTTACTAATAAGAAGGCAGTGTCTAGAGAGCTGGGTAGCAAGATCTGAGTTCAGAATTTGCCTACATTTGACTCCAAATTGAGTAATAGTGCTTTACAGGCTTTAGTAACTTGAAGAATCATGTGTAAAACTCAGTAACAGAAGCACAAACAGTACTCAGCTGCTGTTATGACTTCACTCAATAATTGATGATTAAGAAACATTCAAATTTCAAAACTCTCTCATTTTCCTACCAGAAACCTTTCACTGAAGGGCATAAGAAATGTTATCAATGACATAATACATTAACATTTTAAATTGCATTGAATTTTATTGATTCTTAAACCAAAGAATGTTTCTAACTGACACCTATGAAGATTGTTTAAACAGTTCTCAGAAACGTGTGTCTATTTGACTATGCAGAGATGTGTGAGGACTTTCTAGTTGCTAATACTTTCTACTTCACCTGATTGTGAACAGTTCTTTGAACAAATGCTCTGAGAGGGCAGAAAGAACAGTGATACAGTTATATCAACCAACTTGCCCTATGAACTCACTTTAGTAATTTATAAGCAGTACTAATATCAATGTAGTCCAATAAACAATGCAATTTTTAAGAGCCAGCATTTTAGTTCATATTTTATACTCATTTTATGCTATTATGTCTCTTTGCAAAATTGATGTCGTCAATATCTACTTACAAGAACTGGGACACAAAAAAGTTCTTGTATAGTGCTCTAATGATGCTTTCAACAAAATTCCAGGTGATACAGTTTTCAATGGACAATTCTACTTTTCATAACATTTTCATTAAATTTTGTTGCACGGGTTTTATAGCTGCCTAGGTAACATTTAAATTACTGTAATTTGCAAGAAGAAAATTATTGATCCAGAAATTAATATAGCTTAGTTGTAAAAATGCTAAGTTTATAATATTACTTTGGTTCACTGGAAAAAGTTTTTACATTCCTTGTACAAGTCGTGTATGGCTGTTTTTATCAAGATGCATCAGAGCAGACACCCAAAAATATTCACATCCCAGGATCTTGTGAGCATGTTTAAGGCAAAAGCATGTTGTGAACAAGTCCGTGGCAAAAGTAGCTAATATTATGGACCTTGATATGTCAAAATTCCTTGTATTATTCAGGTGGCCAAATCTAATCACATAAATCCTTCTATGAAGAAATAGTGTATCAAATTATGATCTACTAAACTGTAAATACTATATTTGTGAATCTTTAGGCTACCAGTACACATTAACTCAATACTAAAGCAACAGAAAGCTAATAAATGAGGCATTTACATTTGTTTTAAATACTTGCATATAATTAATAGAATATGATTGTCCTCAAGAAAATATTAAACACACTGACTAGAAAGGTGTCCTTGGACAGTGCTAAAAAGAGTATGCCAGCTATGGCACTGTTCATGGTATCCAGTTTCTACAGGGAACCAAAGTAGAATAGTGCATGAAAAATTACACAGGCCAAGTGTGGTGGTGAATGACTATATTACCAACAATCAGGAGGCAGAATTCTGTGATTTCCAGA
Source organism: Micromys minutus (assembly GCF_963924665.1). NCBI lineage: Eukaryota > Metazoa > Chordata > Mammalia > Rodentia > Muridae > Micromys > Micromys minutus. The sequence continues at coordinate 89,527,901 of NC_137970.1, forward strand.
ATAACCAGATATTGTTCTACATAGCAAGTTCCAGGCTAACCAGACACACACTGTGAGACTCTTGTCTCAAAAACAAATAAAGTGCCATATAAATAATTTTTAAAAAGAAATTATATACATATCAGGAGACGATAGATCAGAATAGCAAGTGGACAAAGCTGACCCAATATTTTTGAACAACTTTGCCAGCAAACAATATGTGGATGAATCTCTTTTTCTATACCACCACTCCCTACAAAAAGGCCCTTTAAGGTATCAGGCTGCCTGTTTATTTTAATCCTAGTGCAACATTATCTAATTAAATATAAAATAAAAAGTAGCCAAAATATTGTCTGGGGGTGTAGCTCATTGTCTAGCATCCGCAAAGCTGGGGTCCCATACCAAACACCACCAATGACATTACATTTAATTTAGAAGACACAGACTTCTATACAAGTGAAAAAGGTATTGGAGGTAGTAAAATGTTTGACATCATCTAACTCTGGGTTTAAAGTATGGCATTACTTATCAGACTGAGCAGGCTAATTAGTTTATGTGAAACTCTGTGTCTGAGAAGTAAGAATCAGAGAATACATTTATGTCTGCAGTTTGGGAGAAGCATCATAGAAGATGCTTAGCAGTTTCTAAGCATTCTAAGCATAGTAGCATCAATAAATAATGTTAACCATGCTAAACCAGGGCATTAAAAATGGGATACATTCTTATATGAAATTTAGAGTATATGATATGCATGATAAAATTTTAAGCTATTTTGTTTTCTTATTGAAGGATTTAATTTCACTTCTCCACTGAACCCCATTTTAAGATGTGCTCTGAAACAAGGTGTGCATGTTCTCACTTTAGCAAGCCATAAATGTGAACAACTAAGTAAAAGCAACAGATCTCTTTATCATAGTGAGTTATGTCAGTAGTCATTGAAAATGATATTGTAACTTTAAACCAAAATTCCATTACATAGTCTAGATGAAACTACTGCTGCTTGGAAAGCTCTGTAAGTATCATTGAGTGATAAAAAGCTTTTGAACAATAGATAATTTCCTTTCTAACATGAGGATGGCCTTCTATTTTGTTGTTTCAAAAGATACCATCAGGTTTAAGCATAACTTACTTCACTTTGAAGACTATGCAGTATATGTTCTAAAATCTGGTACCTATCTCCAATTTGTGTCCCATTAGGCTCAAGACCAATTTTTCTTCTGTAATGTTTTCATTGTCTTTAAATCAGCTATCAAAATTGAAAGTGTTTAATGCTTATCTTGATGCAGAATTTTCACAGAAGGAAAACATGAACAAAAACAGAATGGACGATGAAGAATAGTTACTGACTGACTATAAGGACTACATTGCCTAATGCTCAGCAGTTATTCTAAGCATGCAGCATCAAGCAATTGCTGAATGTTACTGATTTAGAATATGGTGGCTCCTGATTTACAATAGTCTCACACCCCCACCTGCCAGTCTCTCTCTCCCTTCCTCCCTTCCTCCCTTCCTCCCTTCCTCCCTCCCTGCATCCCCCATCTCTCTCTCTCTCTCTCTCTCTCTCTCTCTCTCTCTCTCTCTCTCTCTCTCTCTCTCTCTCTCTCACACACACACACACACACACTTTTTCTATTTGCTGTAAAATATGCATTCAGAAGCAAACCTTCTGAATTTTGACTGTTTCCTATATTATCTAATGCAGTACGGCTGTGTCTTGTGATGCTCCTAGAGTTGAGCACTATAGGTCACAGTCACACATTATGATGATAAACACACACATTGCAGTATGCTAGGATGGTAGTCAGGGATATGGAGTAAGTTAGGAGTATTGAGTTCATTGGGTTTTGCCTGTGATATTTTCAACTTACAAGATAACTGAAAAAAGTGACATGCACTATGGGCAGTTGCTTTGCAGGGAGGGATTCTGAGCACCAGCATCTCATTAAGGATAAAAAGAATAAAGCAAGGTAAATGGTTGACAAGTAAAATTCTTTGAAATATATGAAAGTGAAAGAACCACTAGCTTTATACATGAGTCACATGTAGAATTTTGCAAGTTCACTAATGGTTTTGAAAAGTTTTGTTTTTGTTTTAAATACACAATGATCCCATAACAATTAAAATTTAACTTTACTTGAACATACCAGACTAAAATATCTTAAACACCTAAAAGAATGAATGTTGATGAAGAGGAGGTGCAGTCTAGTCATAAACCTCTAACAAGAAAAGTTTGCAAACATGAAAGGCTGTCTTCCCCTAGTGGGACCACATATATTGTATAGAAGTACTGAATGAAACAACTTAAGCATGAAGTGTCTGGGAACCACGATGCACAGGACAGTTTCCAAGCTTGGCTCTATTCAAGAAATACTTTTAACTTTACTAGCTCCATGAGACTCTACTAGAATGAGGAAATAATAGAGGACAGGACAAAGACTTGTCCATGAATGAAGATGGGTGCTCTCCTGGGGAGGTAGTCAATGCTTTTTCCCTGACAATGTTCAAGGAGGACATGGATTGACATTCTTGAGAAGTATCACAGAAGGGGTTCCTGCACTAATTAAAGGAACTGTGAGCTCTCCAAATCACCTCAAAGGTCACTGTGATTTTCTATTAATAAATGATAAGGTAACCCTTCTGTAAGCCAAGACAATGCAAATTCCTGACCACCATGCCACAAAAGTTACAGAGTAGCACAAGTTAGTCTAATGCATACAATTTACTGACATAATTTTGCTATGTAGCAAAGACAAATCAAGCAGATACAGAATTAAAAGTTTCTATACTAACTGTGAAAGTGATTGGTCTTTCTAAATTTGAGACTAGTTAAGATTTAACAAACTACAAGTTTTGATTTGTACCATGAACTGCTAGAGGATACTTTTAGGGGAAAGAAAATATCAACAAAGTATAAAAATATGCATTTTGGTTGTATGTGTATTTGAAGCATCCAGAAATGAGAAAAATTAACATTGCATGAAAATGTTTTTCTCAGGGAATCTAAAGACTGAATTTTATTGATTGAAAAAATGCTGTGGAATACTACACTGTTGGCATTAACTATAAAATATAGTTTACATATACAACAAATTTTAAACATATAGCTAACCATTTACAATAATACTGGCTAAAAGAGAACGCGACTCATTCTGATTCAAATTAGTTCACTAATATCAGTTATCTCATAGCTTAAGAAAGTTAAAACTCTAAGGAAAAGATATCATAGTGTCTATCTTGCAAAAATTCACTGGTATGATGCACCACGTAATTCTTAACCTAATTATTTTCCACCTTCTTCCTATACTTCTATTAGTGAAGAAAAAGAAAAGGTTGCTAGTACCTATACTGTTTCCATGTGCATTCAGAATCTAACAATGCATTAATCCTATAACACAGGTCTGAAGGAGCCATTTGCTGTTTTAAAACAATGAATACCAAAACACTGGCAAAGCACTTTAATGCGATTGCTGATTGCCCTTTCAGCTTTATTAATTTAAGCCACATGACAGGGAAATTTACATGGTTTACACCTGTCAAGAGTAGAGTCTCTACTAATGCAGTTTTCACTGACCAGGAGAACCTCCCTGAGGCTAAGGCTGAACTACAACCTACTGTTGAACAGACGGGGTACCACAAACATTTCACCAAGGACTCCATTTCTATTAAGAAAACTGCTTCAGAAATCCAGATGAATGGCATGCCACTATGCACGTGGTCAGACCTGAAGCTAGAGGAAAACTATGTCTACACAGTAAACAGGGCCAGAAATTATCCTACGTCTTTTATCTCCCCTAATGCATTACAAAATAATTGAAATGTATTTTATGCTACATAAAACAATTTTCCTTAAAGGTGCCATAGTCCTTATTGTCACAACTCTTAAAAATACTGAGACATTTCAACTATCTAAAAGTAGAAACCAAACTTGAAACTATAAATCCCACAGAAACAAACATATCTGTTTGATATTGAAAATGACTTCAATGTTCTGTACTGTAACAGGTCTTAGCATAGCATCCCTAACCTGTCTACAGCATCAAAGCCAAGCTCAAGCCAAATAGCACTGACAGCAGGTTTAAAAAATAATGTAAGATCCTTTATATTTTTTTATACTTGCTGAAGTCTTAAAGTACAGTTGTGCTATAACTAAGGAAACTTTGCTTTGGCAGTTCAGTCTTGGAGAAAATACTTGCTTCCAATCACAGTCATGTAATGTGTGTTTGACAAATCACAGTACATAATGATAAAACATTGTAAAGCATTTTTTTTTGTGTTGCACAGGCACACATACAAGAAGATTATACGCAGACTGTGAATGAGTCTAGATTATTCAAAATATAATTTGAAATTCTAAGACATGATTTTATAGATCAATGTCCAATAGATCACAGTCTGCCCAGGAGTCTGAATTTAACTATTTCATTGCAATGTTAAGAATTTAAAGAACAAGAGCAAAATGATAGTAGTAGTAGTAGTAGTAGTAGTAGTAGTAGTAGTAGTAGTAGTAGTAGTAGTAATAATAATAATAATAATAACAACAACAACAACCAACATCTACTGGCCAGTCAAATAACTCAGACAAAATACTGGTACCTAACCCAGTAACCTAACTTATTTTTGATCATTTGGGGTTTGAATTTTATGTTAGACTTAAAGAGTGCAAAGACTGCTTTGGATACAGAAAGGGTGTAGAGTGGAAAGCAATGTGACAGCAACATGCATTATTATTGTTGGCCAAATGAATCAATGCATTGTGATCTAAAAGGTAAAAGGTAATCAGATTACATCTTCCCCAAGTGACCCCTTTTCATAGCAAACATTTTTATCTCCATGCTTAATCACTTGAAGTTTGGGGATAACATGTTTATAAAGAAAAACACACTGGGATCACTTTAATAAAATTGCCTGGTACCAATCAAAATAGTCTCGCCAAACCTTTCTTCAAACACCTTTCCATCCTAACTATGTGTATTACCAGTAAGCAGTATTCCCATTGTGATTTTTCTAGCTTTTACCTTCTAAACAGATCAATTTTTCAAGGGAAATGTTATTTATTAAAAATGTCGTATTACCTAGTATCTGAGCTAATGGCAGAATTAATCAAATACGGGCATATATTTAAACATCTCTAAAAAGGGCAAAAAGGACTGTAATTTGGATCATTTGAACGGTGAAACATAGTAAAAATACCATAAACATGAATTACTATTATTTATTGTAGCCCAGTGATCTTTGCAGGGTTTGGTTTTATTCACAATCAAGGTGCTTTTCATATATATTTCACCATTCCTCATTAACTAAGATCCATAAAGTCAGAAAGCTACTCTGTTTTTCTCAAATAATTGGAAGGAGCTCCACTAATTGTCAGCTCCCATTAATTTGTGCTTTTCCTAAATAGAGCATCTGTAAGCCAAACATAGCTGTTGTATTTTCACAAACATCAACTAAATTATTTTACTTCAAAAGAAAAAAAGAGTTCACTATCCAATTAGACAAAATAACCCAGAACACAAATAAGGAGTATCAGGAAAAATGATCTCAAAATGACTCTGAAATACCCTCATTTTTCAGTGCTTTCCAGGGAATCACTTTGGTTACAGTAAAAGCAACTGACTACCTTTCAAAGGACCTGACTATTGTATATTACATACAAATATGTTTAAAAATGACAATACAAAACGGACTTCTAAATACATATTTCACTTAAAGGAAAAACAATTTTCACATTATCAGTACTAAAAAATAATTTCAAGGGAGCATTCAGAGTTCAAGCTCCCTTAATACTCAAAGGATTGTCCAGTTCTAATATTGTTCTTTTAAAAAGGTCTAGCTTCCCTGCAGTCATTCCTCCTCTAGAAAAGATTTTGAACAATACCTCATAAGAACATTTCAACATAGCTCCTGGATTTTAAATGTCATATTTTATTGCTTTAAAATATTTTTTAAAAAATTGCAAGCAGATTGCCCAATGTGTTTCTATAGCATTTTACTTAAAACACGTTTTTAAACAGTGGTTTGTACAATATTCTTTTCAACCTCTGAATATATAAGTAACTGCCCAGAGAAGTAACATGCCACCTATATTTGAACTTGTACTTTACAACTTGAATGAACACCGCGAAAGACTTATCGTTCATTCATTAACATTTATACAGAACTACTGTGTAAAAGTCTTGACTGAAAGACTCATTTGATGAACTATGAATGTTTCAAATTCATCCAAAATAACACACAAAACATTCCCACACTTAGCATACCAAAACCATCAAGACTAAGCAGATTTTAAACTAAAAGACAAAAAAAAATCACCATTTCAGAATTATAAAAATCCCCAAAAGCTCATGTTAAACATTAAAGATTCCTTATATAATCCTTTGGTTATACCTGCATAGTAATGACTAGTATTGCATTTAACACATTAAGTGAAAACAAACTCTAGGAAAATAAAACCAATGTTAACTGGGGCATGCCAGCATCTCTAAATGTAAGCAAGTTTGAGGGTTTTTGTTTGGTTGTTTTGTTTGGTTGTTAGTTTCTCAGTCTTGCCAGTTGGGGGATGTTGCTGTTTGGGATCCCCCTCCCACAGTTTGCCACACGGCAGATTCATGAATGAAACCCCACTTTAATATCCTAGTTTCTCTTACTTACATGTATGCTGGAGAAAGTGGAGTTGACCTGGATGTTTTAAGCACAGGAACTGGGAATTTCCAGATAGCAGGAGAGCTCGTTTTCCATTTCAATGGCATGTTGTCACCACGGTACTACAATAACATTAAACAGCGTTTCCATAACAGACTACCGACTAACACTTCCATTCCACAGTGGATTGACACAGCAGCCGCGGAGAACAAGCAAAAGATTCTGCCAGTGCCCTTAAACCGACGCTTCCAATCTGTACAATAGGAATGCAAGGTACCTCCTTTAAATCGCCCTGTCCCCTAAAGCAATGATTCCATCCTTCCAACTCAACAATAGTGCCACCTCGTTAAGAAAGTGTTGACTGCAGTGTGTGTGTGTCTTTGTGTGTGTGTGTGTGTGTGTGTGTGTGTGTGTGTGTGTGTAGGTACACTGTACTGTGTATAGTACACAATGTAGCTTTACTTAATAAAAGCAGCTAGGGTGCTTTTTTAAAATCTTGCACTACCATTGTTCTACCTTAACAGGGATACTGCAGCACTGTACTATGTTCTATACCTATTAACCTGATTTCTGACCAATAGTAGCAAAAAAAAAAAAAAATAGATGGGTTTCATATAAAAATGAAACAACATACCTACTCAGAATACATTTGTCATCCTCTGAACATTCTTCTTTTGAGCTGCAACAGTACAAATGGGATATAAACCTCAGCATAGCCTTAGGCCACAGCTAATAGAGATCAGTGACTAAATTCAGCAGCCTGCTTTTCTCCTGTGAAAGCTCTGGCCACACAATACAAGAATGCCATTATGGGAAAAGCCCATTTAAAAAATGCCAGGTCCTCTGTTTTCCAGTTAGAAGAAAGCAAAATGTCAGAGCAAATATAAACTGCTGCAGAACTCTGTGCGCTCCTCTAGTAGCTTCTGATTCAAGTTGCACTCCTTTCCCTATTTTATATCCAAGCCGGGATGAGCAAAACCTCGTACATTTACAACATGCTGTGGCAACACGAATATCTCTCTGTCTTCTGCAGCAGAGAAGTACAGAATAGCGCGCTCTTAATAGCAGTCCTCCGAGGGACGCTATCAACAATCTAATTCAATACTGCCCTCCCCTTCTTCCCCTTTTCTCCTCCTCCGCCCCCCAAACAGCTCACAAATTGTCTAGAGGAAAGACCAACACTGCTAGCCAAGCAGGTGTCCAGCAGGGACCACTCCACAGCTCAGCAGCGGTCCAGTAACCTCTTGGGATTAGCGACTGTCAGAGAGGTTCCAAAAATTGAAGCTGCTGTTAAAGCAGCTTGAGGTATTTCATGAAAGCAATGTCAAATAAAGGATTCATCTACATTGTTTTAAAATACTGCCTGAAAATAGGGCTATAAATAATCCCAAAGTGATTGGGTGTTTTACACTTCTGTTTAAAGCAGCAAAACATATTCCCAAATTTTCTATGCAACTTTAAAAGTAAAATTGGGTTAAATTTAATTAATACTATTTACAACTCTTTCGTTACAAGCTGAGAAATACTGCTTTTTAAATGGGCAAGTTGCTGCTATAAAAACCTACCTTCCTAACACCTCTCTCTTCTAGTAAAAATGAAATTATCTGTCTCCATCAATGCTTACTTAATAAACGCAGACAGCAATAACAGAAAAGTCACTAGCTTTTAAAGACAATACTGCCATAACAAAGAGCTCCTACCTATTCTTATATTCATATCCAGACAATAAACTTATACCTCCAGCCAGTCTTTTCAAATTGTCCTTGTTTCGAAAGACTCAAATTCAGTCCCTTAAAAAGATTTTTTATTATTAAAAAAAATCCTACAGATGAACGTTTCTTTAATAAGAAACATCTTTCAAAAATCCCCAAACCATATCACTTAACACACCAGAAGCATAGCATGAGATCCACTAGGATAATCACAACTTCTTTGTAAAGTTTAGTTTATCATGGAAGCAAAAAGCCACTTTTTATGAGATATAAAAACAGATGTAGGAGTGGTATTTACATGCACATTTATGTATAGAAAGACTGTTTATTTTGAAGCACTTATCAGTAATCCATAAACCTAATAAATATCAAATTACCATTAGCCATCATTACCTCCCATGTAATTTTTATTCTATCATACAGTAACTACTTCTCAAGGAAAAAAAAAAAAGCCAAAAAATTTCCATCTCATTTTAGTACTCAACACAAAACTATCTCTGAGAAATCTTTAAATGAATCAAAGAAAAGAATATTCATCAACATCTTAGCAGTGAAAACATACTTGATTAAAAAAAAAAAAAAAACTCACAGATACAAATATACCACAGTCAGCATTTCATGTTGGGAGATTTTATGTTGTCTAGGAAAAGCCTCAGAAACAGTCGGCAAGGGTAAATGATTTGAAATCCAAAGGGAAAATTTACATAAACATATACACCAAGCATGTATAGAGATACACATATATGTATACATTCCAAAATGAGTTTCTAATAAAATTTTAATGCCTAAAGCACAGGCAGACATTTGAAAATATTAAACAGAATACTTGCTGTTCGTAGTAAGAAAAGTATAGATTAGAAGGCCTTTATGCTTATGGCAATTCTACAAAGCAGCAATTGCAAATGTGACGTCACCTTCTGAGTACCTAGTCCTCCACCAAACCACAGTAACAAGTGTATCTAGTAGCTATCTAGCCAGAGAGACACCTCAAAATTGCTGAACAGAAAACATGGTGAGAGTTTTGCAACTTTCTAAAGTATATAGTTGATGATCATTTTTCTTAGAAACATCCTTGAGGTATCATTCTTCTGTTAACAATCAACTGACTGAAGTAAACAACAAACGAACAGTTATCTATTATCATTAAGAGCCAAAGAAACTAATCAAAGTCAAATTCACTTGTCAACTTTCAGTCTAGATTTCTGAGAGATTTAGTGTTAAATAAAATGATTTTAATAGTTGTTCAAAATGAGAATAAACAAAAACTGCTTCCTTGCATCCCATTTTCAGCATCCTTAAAGACTTAAAATGCAAATACTCTTAGACCTGAATGTACATTGTGTCATCAATTCTAGGTTTTGGGCTTAATAAGTTGCTATATGCTTTGTAATTATCTGTCACCTGCAAATAATCATTATGTCAAGGGCATAAAAATAACTTCTTTAAGTAGAAATATGGTCCATGAATTGTCATAAATTTAAATCCACTTAACAATACCATTCCTCATATATTGTTTAGAAATAAACTCTACCCAAGGAAAACTGCCACATTACAAACTAACTACCAAAATTAACCAGATTTCATTCTCTTACCAGAGAGCCTAATGGCAAACACTGAATGTCATCATAATTTGAATGTCATCATAATTACTAACATATCCCAAACCCAAAATATTTGCATCTATATAAAATGATGAATTATACATTTAAAATATAATTTTACTCAGATTTGTGAAGCCTACTGCCCCCCAATCATAGTACAGGAAGCACTGATTTCATTTACAGAACACTTGGATGCTATAACATAGCACCACAGAAGACAGAAGGATATTCCAAGTATTTTATAGACATTGATGTCTTAAGTACCTGTGCAATATATATCTCAGAGATAAAATAGTCAGAAGACATTGATGGCTCTTGGTTAAGGCCATAGAAAGAAAGAGAACATTTTTAGACAGCTCCTACAGCACAGAACCCTATGGCTTCCAAAGTAAGAAAAGAAGATTTTAGAACTGGTAGATTCCCTACAAAATGCCTTTATCAGTGTTCTCATTTGTGGAGATTAAAATTCTGAACTCAAAGAAGTTAATTTGTCTTCTGTCATAGTGCTGACTAGCTAAAAGATTACTGTCAGTCTCTTAGTCCAGAATTACTTCTATAGCATTCCTGAGGTTTTTTCATTCAGACTACCCATCAGATGGATGCTTATATCCGAAGTGAGCCACATCCTATTAATTATCTCAGCATATTCTAAAGAAATAAGGACAAATAAGAGATATTTCATCCTCCTATTGGAAGTCCACTGAAAGACAGAAATGGGAAAGGATCACCCATAAGAAATGAGACACATACAGAACCTGAAACTTTAATTAACAATGTGTAGAAGAATGGTCAGGTCGAAATAATGTAAGTACTACTTAAGACTGTCTTGGTATAAGGAAAATAGAGACAATATAGCTAATATTCTTGCATTTGTCTTAGTATTAATCCCTAAATGACTTGGTAGAGCCAATTAATAAAGCTTGTGCATGGCAACCAGTAGGAGTTGTAATTCTGGCCAAATATGCTGCAACAACAACAACAACAAAAGTGAATAGCACTTCAATATTCTTTTGGGAAATACTTTTCATATATACATGTATGTATGTATCTTTCATACACAGTAAGATTATAAGTGCTTTTCTGTCTCCTTTATTTGTTTCTGTGAATGTGAATACAAAATATACAATAAATTTCTTCATAGATACTCATATACAAAGCCTTGTTACAATAAATCTCAAATGTTTTTCACGGAATTGAAGAACTCCATTTTGAAATTTTTCCTAATAGAACTATATAGATATATATGGTTCCACAGCAGATTTATGGAGACATATGCAACTGTCTATCACTACTCCTGACACAATACTACTCTTATGTTCATATGCAAGTGCAAAAAATCAAATCCCTTACTCCATGGTAGTGTAAGTAATACAAGGGGCAGAACTCTTGAATAACCCTAATGGCTAAGAATAATTAAGTATGCAGTAGTAAACAATGTACAATGTAAAGAGCTAGTGTATTGAAACAGCAGAGTATGTGATATGAAGAATTGAAGAATGAAATTGTTTAAGGAATAGCAGGGGAGGTTATGATTGAAATAGGAACAGAAAGAACTTCCTGAGTTTTATTTACTAGGGATCTAGTAGCAGAAATTAATGATGTTTAATATACGCTGTTTAAATAGATGATTTTTGTATTATAATTTTAAAATTTATTACAAACAGCAATAATAATGAGATGGTTTGTCATAATCTTAGAAAAATAATTTACTTGGTGCCCTAGTAAGATACCATGATGTTAGTAAATCTTGTACCACAAACATGTTAGATACCTACCCCAAATTACCCTTCAAGAATAATCAAGAATACTTTAATTTGTATAACTTCCTACCTCAATATCATTTCAGCCCTATTGGGAGACACTCAGTGTATATTAAGTTGCTTGAATTGAATGGAAAATATGTAAGCTTATAATTGACTCAATCAGAATATCTTACTGAAGAAAGGTGTTTGAAATAATATTGCTATAATTGCTAGGACCACAAATAGAGTTTAGGTAAAATGAATATTTATTAGTTTGATAATTTTGGGCTACAAAATCCTTAATATCAAAATAGCTATTATCATATATATATATATATATATATATATATATATATATATATATATATACAGAAATGTGGAAATGTTGCCACAGGATCAAAGGCTGAAGGCTTGAGTCATGGATGATGACATTTATTCTGGGAGGAGGTAAAAGGTAAGAGGTAAGAAAGGAGGTCACTGATGTGTGCTCTGGAAGATATATCCTGGTCCTTAGCCTCTCCACCCCCTCTTAGACACTATAACATAAACAACCTCTAGAATATGCTCCTAACACCTTGCCTTCAATGTAAAGGATTCAGCTCCCCTTGAGCTGAAACCTCTGGAACTAAATTATTTCACTGAGGTATTTGCCACTATTGACGAAAAACTGAGCAGCTCAGGTACCATCTGAATAAAAGAAGTACATGGTAAATAAAATCAACCAAAATTTATACTTATATAAGTAAAATAAACTGGCCTACTAAAAACGCTGTGTCTGATAAGGATCATTTACCTGGTTAAATACCTCTCAGCAACTTCCTTAGGATATCCTTAAATTAATTTGAGGGAAATAAGACATTAAACTTCCAAACCTATTCAAATAAAAAACCATTTGAAAACGTGCAGGGGAGGATAGGGTGTGGCTCATTAAAAGAACACTGACACAACTCAAGTTATGGGTTTGATACTCATCAGAGCCAAACATAATTAAAATAAAAATGTATAGCAAATTTGAATAAATAACTAAGGATATGGCTATTTTGAATAAAAATACATGTTCAGTATTTCAGGACTTTGTTTTAATTTCGGTAACTTTATACAGAAGCAGAACTAAGGAAGGTGAATGAAGAAAAAATGGCAATCTTTATATTTGTAAATCTTTACATTTATATTGTTTTGGTGAAAGTAAGTAATTTAACTGTGTTTATTTATGATGGTTGAAAATTTTCAATAAGAAGCACAGTGCATACCACACAAAATGTGTGCCAATTAAAGAAAACCAACACTTTTTATACTATTTTAGAAATATCTCTTCATTAATAAAACCTGAGGATATAAAAGGCCTTTCAAATAGTAGATTTGATCAACATTCCAAGTTTAATTGATAAAGTTTTAATATTTTGAAAAAAATACAAAGATCTATCGTTATATTCTCATGAAAACATTACTGTTTTGACTAAAGCTGAGATTGGAAGATTACCCAATCACTTCATCTCTTCCCCTTGCCTGTGTATAAATCAGGGTGCTGGGGGTGCTTCTCAGAAGCAGTTTACATGATTTATTAAAATTATATAATATGAAATGAAATATATATGTGAAATATGATTTTCTTTTACTATTTTTAGATTTGTTCATTAAAACTTCAAATTTCTTATACATACATTCAATAGAACCATTACTGTCAGCTGGGTGGTGGTAGGAAATGCCTTTAATCCTAGCACTTGGAAAGCAGAAGCAGGCAAATTTCTAATGTGTTGAGGCCAGTCTGATCTACAGAGTAGGTTCCAGGGTAGCCAGTACTATATAGAGAAACCCTGTCCTGAATAAACAAAGCAAAACAAACCAACTAACAAAACAAATAGTCAAAAACACCCCAAAGCAAATGAAAACACTAGTACTATCAAAAAATTAAAAGTTCATTTAGAAATGAGTGCCTTATGCCTCTAATCCTACACCATAATAATAATAATAATAATAATAATAATAATAATAATAATAATAATAATAATAATAATAATAATAATTCAACTGAATAAAGATAAAGTCTTTACAACAAACTCTATCTCAAATTTGAACCTACTGACCCATTGCTACATGTTGCCTAACAGTTATGGTAATCCATATCTGTACTTTCTGTGACTGTTTATAGAGACTTCTCATTTTTAGATTTAGTGTTCTTTGGTGATTTTGAGAATTCCAAAACAAATAAAGGATATCTAAAATGTACTGACATATGACATATGTATGATAGAAGCAGTTTTAAATATTGCATAAGTCATTTCTTGTCCTTTATTTCATGTTCTATTATTCATGAAATGCAATTTTGAATAAAAATAGAATGTACCCTCTAGGTTGACCATACATTTAAGCTAAAGGTAATCTAAATTTGACTTTTCTACTTGCATTTCTAAGTCTGTCTACAGCTGCTAATACATGCAGAACTATGACTTCATCTCTTCAAAATCAAATATCTGCCTTAATCAGTTATTTCTTACAAAATTCAGAAGCCCTGTGAAACTTCAATGAAGTATATTTCTCTGTTGATGTGTACACCCCTCCCACATACACCGAGAATAACATCATTCCTTCTTGAGCTTCAGTTTGGTCTAAGTCAGAAATATTGCTGGGCATTCTTATCAGTATTCTAATAAAGGGTCTGAACAACTGCTTTTATAAAATCACAAGATATTAAAGCAAAAATATTTATGCCTAGAGGTTTTCAGAAATACAAATTTTTATGGTTCAGATTGGTAAAGTATCACAAAACTTGTAAACAGTACCACCTGAAGAAGTAGCCAGACTGAGCTTAATCTGCTCCTGTAAATGATCAGCAAAAAACATTAGCAAATTTATTTACTAAATAACGATTTTGCATTCCCATCAAATAAGTGCATAGTTTTTTACCAAGGCCTCTTTAACATGTTAGTCACCATCAACAGTATCATAGAAACTTCTTATGTATTACAAATATCAAAATCAACAAATTTACTACATTTGGTGAAAACTCCCTTGAGAGACTTTGCATGACAGATGAGTTGTCTAAGTGAGCACTGACAACTTTGCTAGGTTTTACAAATACAGAGAAAAGCACGTGTGACCTGGCCAGGTCTGATCAGACACCCAAAGGGGAAGAAAGACAGATGAAAAGCTTTCACCGTACAGCTCTTTTGACAGTTTTACACATTCTTTAAAAATATTTTCAAATAAAAGAAATCTGGCAGAAGTAAGCTACTAAGATACCAAAACATATGTTTTTATCTTTTAGTGCCATCTTTTTCTTTGCCTTTTACCTACTTCAAGTTTAAAACAGACACAAACCTATCTAAAATACCTCACAGTCTTCAAAATGCATAAAAAGCCATTGTGATATGCGTCACATCCAGACACAAAAATGTGCACAAACGGTGGCTTTCATGCCTCACCCTTGCCTGCCCCTTGTCTTAGTTGATATGCTTTGACATAAAGCATAGATTCTGCTGAGAGAAAGATGTTCTTTCCTTGGCTCTTCAAGAGTCAATAGTGAGGCACAGAGAACTCTTATACCTTTAAGGCAAATGCTCTCAAATATTAGTGTGTGAAGAATCACCTGGGGTGAATAAAATGTCAAAGTCTGGGGGTGGGGCCGAATATTCTGCATTTTAAACAATTACTCAGACTCATTATCACACCAGGTCTAACAGGCTTGGAGAAAGACTGACTTTAAACTAGTTACCCCTGCCCAAGACACCCAAGCTATAGTAATAGTCAGTTGCCTCTCTTAATCACTGGCCTTCCTTAGCACATCAGTATTGGCTGCTCACCAGCAACTGTCAAACCAGTATCCATAGCCCTTATCTTGCCCTCCCAAACTCAAGATCCTTTCCAGTCACAGAGAGTCTGAAAGCAAGGTGTCCATCTTACAGAAGCAGACAGAAAGATTCACAGTGTGAAAGAAAAAGTGGGACATATAGAAACAAGGATAGAAATATGGTACAAATTAGACTGATTATGCAATATAGGTTTAAAAGTTAAAAAAACTTGTTTTCAACTTCATTCATTAGCAAAAGAGGACAGAACAAGAGACCTGCAGTCTGGTTGCAACTCTGACACTAATTAGCTAAATGACCCCAAGTGCTATTTTTCTCTTATGTAAATAAGAGAAAAATGCTACTGTCCTTGTTTATCTCACAGCAATAATATGAAAGCCAAATGAACTTAGGTTTGTGAATATACAATGAGAAGTACAAAGCCAAAACAATGATGCAAATATTATTAGCACATTTCTCAATCAACACAGACTCTAGGCATTATTGGAAGTTTATTTGATAACTGAATGTCTTCAAATACCTCAGGGTCTTTTATGAAAATAAATTCTCATCAGAAAAATACAGGTACAGGAAAATGTAGACCCTTGAACATACCCTGCAGCTGCTTTTTTGAATATATCCTTGAAATCGGCTTGTTTTAAAGACAATTGCCTCCGTCTCCTGAAAGTGGAGTGCAAAAAAATCTGGTTAATTGTGGCTTTATTATATTTGCTTCAAATTTTTCAATACATACACTGGAAATATTTAATGTAATTTATTATTTCATATTTTTTTTAAAATTCTGAACATTTAAGGCCACACAGAACAATATAATACTATATAAAGTAGTTTTACAAAGCGTAACATAGAAAATCCTAAGATTGCATTTGTTTTTAGAAGCTTTCTTAATGTTTCAGAAACCATAAAGTGCAGATTGGCAATAAGTAAAATGATTTGCAGCTGACCTACAAGACTAAGCTAATCAAATTATCATAGAAAGAAGCATTTTTTCAATAGATACCCCCTTAGTCTTTGGCATGCTTTGTCATTTTTTAAAGCTTTCTATGCCTAAAGGTCTGTTCTTTTCTGATATACTGCTTTGCCATAAAGACCTGAAAGCAAATGACAAACATTCTAAGGTTTCAGGGAACATGTGGCTAATGTTCTTCTAGCTTCATTTACTACCATTTCCTTTTTTGTTGTTATTTTCATACTGCTTGTAATTAATTTTTATATGGGACATAGATGTACTATCTCCTGTACAGAAAATTTGGGAGATGATTTTTGTGAAGTTTTCTCACATAACTAGCTCCTTTTAGAGATAAATATATAAAATCTCCCAACCCTGGACACACTCTTGAACTGCCTTGGGGATGCAGTTTTAAAAATAGAGACTACTACAGAAACACTGCAGTATTTGCTGCTGACAGTCAACTCTCCTCAAAATAATTACAATTTGCCGGCAGATGTTTGAGGCTCCAACACAATGCATAATTTATTTGCATTTATTGCATTGATGTTGCTATCACCTTATGCAAAACAAACATTAGCCTCACCTAATATTTTTCTCAAAATAAACCAGCTCAGATCTTTTTTATGGGTCATTTCACAGGCACCAGCGCATTATTAAAGTCAGAACTACATCAAAGTCTAAGAGAATTTTTAGAAAGACCTTGACAAAGACATTATCCAAATGCCTTTTAAGTCCAAAGGCACCCTACAAAATGTGATAGTTATGGAAGATTTGATTTCTATTTGAAAACTATATATTCAAGACAACATCTCTTTAATGGTGATACTACTGCAAACCTTATTTTTAAAATTATATACACATAAATATTATGGTTGAATAATAGATAAGTACAATATGTTAAATTCACATTTGTCATTAATTTCTTATTAAGCCTTGCCAAGCAAATGGCAATTGTATTACTTCTGTGATTACAATATACTAAAATATCTTTAAATACAGGTTATTTTATATTCTTATTAATATTATTCCTTTTCTTTGTGTATGTAAGAACAATCTGGTGTGCCACCTTCTGGCGACTAAGTGAAATTATGTATTTTTACTCAAGTCACTATTCTTTATTTTAACTTTTAAAAAATACATATTTCTTGACGTGCATTACATTTATGCTACATAAGTAAATCCATTCCACAGTCTGAGCTAAAATAAAAATTCCATAGATGTTTTGTAAGAAGAAACCAAGGTCTCCACACGTTCCCTATGATTTTTACATGGTTACCAATATGTCTCCTGAATTCTACAATACATATAAAATTGATTTTTATATACCGCTTCACAACCACATCTCAAAACAACAGGCTTTCTATTTTAATGAATAAGGAACAGTAGTAAATAAAGGAAAAGAAAGGTCTCTTACCAATAAGCCCATTTTTCTCTTAAGGTTTGAACTCTCATCATTTGTCATGTTCTTGTGGATCCCTCTCTCATCAAATTCTCTGGAGTTTTAAAGTTAAGAGCTGTGATGCACAGCTAGGCTCTGCTACTACACAGTAGCGCACCCCAGTGCCTCTGCCTGGTATAACACGCCAGCTGTAGCTCCCAGAAACGGAAACAAGCCTTTTATATTCAAAAGCCTATGTCCTGCACACCTTGCCTTGATAAGAAATTACAGTCAGTGTGGCTGAACTATTTATATTTCATATCTAAACTCCTGATCAGATATGAAAATGAGAACCAAATGTATCTAAAGCTCAGTTCCAGCAAACTGAACAGGAGCAGCTCCTCCTACAGCAGAGCCAGTGTGAGACAAAGGCACCAGGAGCTCTGACTCAGGCAAAACATGTTTATTTAAAAGTAAACCTATTTTTGCAAGCATCACTATCTTATTATTTACACTAACGTCCTAAATCTTTATTAGCATTCACACTTCCCTCTCTCTATGTCACACAGTAATAAATCCTATCCAGTCATTAAAGCCTGCATTTTTCCTTACACCAGTTTTCCAGAAATCTACCTCCTAATGGTTCATCTAAACAAATAAGCTACTTCAAAGCAGAGACATCTAACTGTTCTCCCTCCATCTTCCATTTCTATTCTCCAATCATATTATCTCTAGATCAATTTTAAATAAAGCTACATGTGATAAAAATGTAACATTTAGTGAATACTCAAAATTCATGTATTTTTGGAATTAGCTGTGTTATGTGCTATACTTACTACTGGTACTGATATAAAAGTGAATGGGACACAATTCTTTTGATCTCAAGAAGCTCCTGAGTGAGGGAAACAGGCACAAAAACTTGGTGCGGAAGCTTCAGTAGCATAGAACCAGGATTCCAGAGCAAAAGAAAAATGAAAATCATATTGCAACTGAGGCTAAATACTGACTTAATATAGCTGGGGAGTGGCTCTGTGGCTGCAAAGGAGATAGCATTGAGAGACATATGTAAAAGACCACATACCAGAAGACAATGCACAACAGCAAAGATATCTGCATTTTATCCACTGTGCTATGAGAAAACATTTGAGTGAGTAGATGGATCAACAGCAGAATTAATCAAGCAGTAAAGCACAGCATCAAGGATCCAGTACACCGTGGCTGAAGGGCTTTTTTTTTTTTTTTTCAGCTTTCTGCTGTAGCAGCCCAGAAATCCCAGTCTAACATTCTCCTTCATACCCAGTTTTCTTTGTTCTTTTTTGCTTTTGCTCCACAGGTCCTCCTGGCATATGTGTTTTTTTTCCTCTAACCCCCTTTTCTGGATAAAATCTATACTTAAAGATTTACCTCAAATTGTACTCTTTTCTATGGTATCATCCCGTTTTTTCTTAGGAGGAGACTGTGCACCATTCCTAATGTTTAGAATATAATGTATAAGAACTCACTTTAATCCTATGTTCATTTTATGAAACAGAATGATTTAAAAGGTAACAATTAGGGCTCAAGAGACCTACTTTTCCACATATCAAAGTGCACACTACTTTTAATAACTCCCAAACCATATTTAAAGCTCCAAAGTATATGTGAATTGTGGGGAAGATGAACCCCATTAGTCAGGAGCACTGCATCATTGTTAATTGCACTGTCTATCTCATTCAAAAATTACAGAGGACAGATGAGAGAAAGATGCCAACGGAATAGCTGAAAACTGTACAAGCAGCCTTCAAAAATAGCTGTTAAGTTGGGGGAAACTGACTGTGTTCTATCATGTGCAGTAAAGCAGAAGATTTCACCTTGAAGGCATACAATAAACTAGAGGAATTCACGAGGACCACAGAAAAAGACTGGGAAACAAGGTGAATTATTTTTATCTAGGTTCAAAATCTTCAAGGATGGTCTATTCAAGGAGAAATCCCAGAAACAAAGTGGTAATTTTAAAGGGTTAAGTGTTTGGTTAGGAGATAAATCTAGGGCAAGAAAGTGTCTTTAGGTGTATGAATATCAGCATTCTTCCTATGAAATCACATCCCATTACACCCACTGTCAAACACTCCATAAGTATTTAAGCTATTGTTGGTGTTCAGCTCTGTTTCATCTTGTTTATAGATGCAAAATATCTTAAAATTTATTCAACAATACAAAAACCATGATGTTTTCTCATTTATGCCACAAAGAAAAAAAACCTTTTTAAAAATCAAATTCACTGTTCTTTTTGTTTAAGTGAATTAAGAAAAGACAGCTAATAATTTCAAAAAGTAGGCAATACTTGCAAGTGTATGCTCTCCAAGTTAAGATTTCCAAGATAAAAGCTGTCCATGTACCCTTTATTTTACTGAAAGCAAAATTTTACCTGTTATCATTTGCCTAATTTGGACGAAAATAATTCGAATATGAAGGAAAAAACAAGCGTGCAACTTTGAAAATGTGCCACATCTTCTCAAGTAATCTTTAGGAAGGGCTAGTAGGTAGGGGGTCGTAAAAACCATGTCATTTGTCTTCAGAAGAACATTTAAAACTGTATTTAAATGACATCATGAACTGAAAACAGACAAGATAAGCCAGACCATTCACCTGTTTAGTTTTGTAACTACTACAGTGTTTTATGGTTGTGTGAGAAAAATAAAACCACTTAAAACCTGAAATATTAAATTGTTCTTTCTTTCCCTCCTGCCTTCTGAACACTTTGATCCAATACCCAATAATAGGTCAATCCATGTAGACATTTTGAGATACATTAGAGGTAGTTTGTGGTACCCACATGACTAAGCAAATGCAGCACCGCAAACACCCAGCACTGACAGAGCCCTATGTGGCTTATTGAAAGCTGTGGGAATTGAGGAGGAAGGCAGTGCTGAAGAAATGCAAATAGGAACCAACATTCACAAGAGACAAATTCACTATCAGGAGAGAATGTACATAGAGGACTGAGATTGGAGGAAAAACAACCAGAGTAGAATGTTCTGGTGATTTAGGTGTTTAGGCTTAAACTACGGTACAGCAGAAAGAATGAAGTGGCAGGGAAACAGATCCCTGACTACTTAAATATAAGGGATGAGAAAGTGAGTCCATGACTGTGCTCAATTTTCTGATCTAGGTGACTCAGTTAACCATGGTGTCATTTCACAAGATCAAGACTGTGTAGGTTCTGGGTGTCAGGTTGGTATCTATACATGTTATATTTATAGTACTAAGAGATCTTATAAGTACTTATAAATTCCAAAATACTAGAATTGTTTAAGAGCAACGGTATTATACTTTCCATATTTTTTCAACTAGCTCATTATAACTATGAATAGCATGTGAATAACGGAAACGAAGATCAATGAATGAACATACTATTCTGAAAAACAAAACGTTACCTCTGATCATGTAAATTCTAATAACAACTATCTTGAAGACAGTGTTGAGAACCATGCACACAAACACTAAAACTGAAACATGTTAAAGGTTTGCTTTTCCATGTACCTTATTCTGAATGCCCATTTCTAACACCTCTGATTCTCTCTTATATTTTTATCAACACAGGAATTACATGCCAGGCTCTGAAAGTGTAGCATATTAATTTCTTTTCTGATTGCTGAATACCTAAATGAGGAGCTTGGCTACAGAGCAACTTTAAGTATCAACAGCCAATTATGTTACACTTCTGATAGCCATCTAAAGTAAGGTCAACAGGGCTTAAGGACAAAATTTGATTTTTTGTCTTTTCAGGGATTACATGGCTTGGCATGTACCACTTTCCTGTATCTTCAACAAGTATCATCACTCCAAACTCTGAATCCTTCTTTACAACTTCTACCAATTCTGAGTCTCCAGTATCCCTTTCATTAATTCCCTTGTGATTACATCCGAACATCCTTCATTTAATAGTCTGCAAAGTTGGGGTGTTAATTAGTTCAAATGCATGCTGGTAAGCCTGATAACCTGGGTTCAATTCCCAGAACACACAAAGGAGAGGAAGAGAACTAACTTCAGTAAGTTGTTCTCTGACCGTCATGCATGGGCTGTAGCACACACATAATCCACCAACAGCACCACACACACAATAAATAAGGAAAGTAATTTCAAAAATAATAAAAATCTGCAGAGTCCCTTTTGCCATGAAGATCATGATAGTCACATATTGTACATGATAGTCACATATAAGTCACAGCTTATAGTACTGAGGTCCATAGAGGGTATCATTCTACCCATCATTGGTAGCACACGCCAAATTTCTTCCCTATAATTGTATTTTCCCTATTTAATGTGCTTTGCTTTAGAATCAATCATCAAATACATACTTGGCTCTCAGGGGCTGAAATTTCTCCCTCTGGATGAAGCAGATATATGCATATTACCTGTTTATTTCTATATATACATGTACACATATAAACCCACAATTAGAATATGGACTTCTTCAAAGAATACTTTTCTACTTTCATCTAATTACTCCTTTATATATTCACTAGTGGCTAATTCAAAGACAAGAGTGGGGCCAGTGTCCAAAAGCATGGGGGTATGACAGTCAATTCATTTACCTTTTCATTTGGCAAATATTAATCGACCACCTAATCCTGTGAAAACTATAGCTATTGGTAATCAATCAATGACCGGAAAAAAAGCAAAAGAAAAAATAGTGACAGCTAAAACTAGTAACATTTCAAAACAGAATCAACTTAAAAATTAAGAAATTATTTATACCATATAATAGTTTATAACATGCAGCTATTTTGTGTATTACAAGTATTTATTGACCTGTGAAATTTTTTTCATGATGTAACTAGTATAAAAATAAAGGCACAATACAGAGAAGAAGTGTTTCCTTTCTATCATTAAACATTCACTACATGCCACGGATTTAACTCTTAGATATATTTCATTTAACCCACAGATATATGTGTGTATACTTGTATGTACACACATATATGTATATATCCTACACACTAAGACATTAATTTAGATATGAACCAATCAGATATATGAAAGAACCTTCTACATTTTAGACAGCTAGTAAGACTGGGGAGAGGGAGTAGACAATGGGGGAAGGACTGTGAGAAATGGAAGGAGAAGAAGCTGCTATCAGGATGGAATGTGTGAGAGAAGAATTTAAAAAAAAAACAAAGTGGGCTAGAATGGAATGTGGTCAGCCCTCCTGCACAACAGATCCGATTCTGTCATTATAATTTTATTTTTGCAATCAAAACCACACCAAAAGACCAGAATGAACAAACACTATCTTCGGTTATTGTGTTGCATATATGTTTTCTCTCTTTTCCATGTATTAATAAGTGTGTTATGCAGTGCAGCCTACCATCCCAAATGACAGAAAATGATGATGATAAACCTCTAGCCTAAATCATAGAAAAGGTTTAGATTTGACATATGAAAACATCAATACACGGGCAAAGATTAACAGGATGGCTGCAGATGAGACTGTACAAGAGGAAGGTGTAGGTATAATTCAATAAAAATTATGAATAACATAAGAATGTGGTAGAAAAACAGAAATCTAATAGCATTTTTTCCTTTGTAGGAAGAGAGAAAACTTTGTGTGGTTTGGAAAATTCCTTTAGACTATAAAACACAAAATGTTACTAAAATATACATACCATTTGTATAAAAATATACAGCCTTTCAGTGATGGGAAAATATAACAACACTTTGAATGTAGTGTAAAATCTTATGGCAATATATGGATAACCAAAATCCACATGATTTCTGAAGCAAAATGAACCAACTGTATAGAAAGCAAATGGCCTCCACAGTTTGAGTTTTACCCTCTGTCTAATCCCTAGATTCCACTCCTGGGAGACTGTCTGACTTACAAGCAAAAGCACAAAAATATCTTCAAATCAGTTTTCAAACATAAATCATTAAAAAGTAAAAGGGCAGATCTTTGATGAGAAATAATTTTTAAAAATTTATTTTTATAAAGTTAAATAAATAATGCTTTTACTTAGTAATCACTATGTGAGTACTAGATAGGTTTGATATATATACGTGTATATATATAAATATATACATAAATGTATATAAATAACAAAATTACATGTATATAACAATTATATATATATGCATGACTGTAGATTTTAACTCAAAAGGAGAAGCTAATATTCCTAGCCTTCATACTTTACAGGTGTGTACACTTTGAAATTAATAAATATTGAATATTTCAAAATATCATCTGGCTTCAGCCTCAGCCTTGTGTTCATCTGATATCCTACGTTAATCTAACATTATTATTAGCATAGTTGTTTCACTCATTAGGAATTTTCTCATATGAAAACAGAAGAAATAAGAAAAGCTTGCCAAAATATTACAATATATTAGCCTTGTGGAAAACTCTATAAGCATAAGAAAAAAATAATTAAACAGGACTCTAAATTAAAGTGGAGGGACTAATTACTGCTCCTTAATGGGTTTATACAATAACTAACTCAAGTCCTACATGTTAAGCAATTAAGTTCAGAAGCTCAATCCAAACAAAACATCTAGAATTTGAAAAATTAGAAAATTAGTATAATATAATAGACTATACTTTTTGAGAAATCTATAAGTAACTAAAATTATATTTATAGATTATATAAAGCAACTCACATAATCAAACTGAGTTAGGTAGGCATCCTGGAAGCAGGTCCAATTAGCAAAAACAATCTAGTTTCTAGCACAGAAACAGGATGGGTGGCAGGGAAGTGACTACATATTACACCAGGTAAAATATCTGAGCCCCAAAGAAAAAATATGTGGAAAAAATTGAAATCAAACAAAACAAATCTGGGTTATTTCTATAATCTAAACTCAGTTATTTCACCTCACTTATAGAGACTGACAACATCTAGTTCCAACAAGATGGCTGACTGGAAGAAACACATGAAAACAACCTTAAACTCTCTAACCAAAGTTACCAGCAACAAATGATTTCTCATCAGTGATCCAATTTGCGTATTTATTGATTACATACTATGCATGATCATAGTGTAAATGACACCAAATTAATCTAGCGAGCATGCTATGAGACCCAGTGCCATAGGTATTAACAAGATAAAATTGCTTCAGTGTGAAAATAAATATTATACAATAAATGTATTAAATGAAGAAGCCAAGAGACACTCCTGGATCATCTGGCTGATCACAGGGCATGGAATTTGATCTGAGTACTAAAAAATAGGCTGCACTTTAACCTAAACAAAAGGACAACGTTGTTGGCACCATCGTGCTATAAATTTAAAAATTATTCTAAGTAGGGTGTGACTACTCCAGGTGACCATGGAATCCTTCCAAATTTAATCTAAATATCCCATAAGCTCATTCCTTCATTTTCACTGTCAACCATTGTGTTCTTTCATTTCCCACTTTGATTGCTATATTAGGTACCTGATCTCAAAAAAAAATCTCGAGCCTTCCTTCCCCAAACAGACATCATTTCTCTTTTTAAACTGTCAGTGAGGTGTATGGTTTTTGGTGAATTCACTTTCATACAACAAAACATAGTCCAATAAAGCATATGCAGCAATTCCTTCACACATCAAACTTCTTAATTTGGTTTCCTCCTACATTTTCTAATCCTTTTTATTTTTCCCTTGACAGCATAAATTATTAACTTTTCTCCCTTACAGTTCCATGAATATGTTTCAAATTTACATGCCCTACTGCACAATCAGGCATTTTCCAATGCATTAAGAGAAAGCTATAGGATCTATACAATGATCTAGGGAGACATTTATCTTTGACTAGAAGTTTTAGTCTTATAATTAAACCCTGGTATGTAACATAAGTGTTCTGCCTTACTTCTGAGAATTATACTTGAGATCATTTGAAATATTTATGCTTTATGGTTATTTTAGAGAAATATTTTCCCTTGGAAATTTGAAATAGCCACTACTAAGACAAAAATAATATTGTTATTTTAATTTTTATTTACATCAAATTGGTTTTTATATTACCTTATCAATTATTTTAAAATCTTGTGTAACGATTATAGGTATATGAATATATCTTCCCATCTTCTATTTATATCATTAATGATATACATTTAAGGTATGTATCATTGTGTTTTAGTACTTGTAGTCACAGTCACAGTGAAACAGTGACTAATACCCAAATAAATTAATATCTCTGTGGTGGTTTTAACTAGGTATGGCCCCCACAGACTCATGTGTTTGAATGCTTGTCTATAGGGAGTGGCACTATTAGGAGCTGTGGCCTTGTTGGAGTAGATGTGCCCTTGTGTGGTAGGCTTTGAAGTCTCCTATGCTCAAGCTATACCCAGTGTGATATACATTCTGCTTCTGGCTGCCTGTAGAAGACAGTCTCCTCATGGCTGCCTGTGAATCACAATGTAGAACTCTCAGCTCTTTCTCCAGCACCATGTCTGCCTGCATGCTGCCATGTTTCCCACCATAATGATAATGGATTAAATTTCTGGAGCTATAAACCAGCCCCAATTAAATGTTTTATTTTATAAGAGTTATGTTGCTCATGGTTTCTCTTAACAGCAATAAAATCTTAACTAAGACAATTCATCACCATCCATATTTGTTGCCTTTGGTGAAAACTCCAAAGATCTACATACCTGGCAAATTTTTATCAAATACTGCAGCATCAACTATTATGCTAAAGCTCTACTTCACACCTCCAAAACTCTGAAAATTACCTCAGGATAAATGTGTTGTATGACTCATTTCTCCCCATTTCTTCCTACTCCCTGTCCATCATTTCCATCCTACATCTCTGACGTTTGTTTATTTTTCCTCAGATCCCACAATAGGACTGGCAATTGTGTTGTTTCACTTAGGGAAATGTCTCCAGATTCATCCATATTATGGAAAATGGCTATGCCCCTTTAAAAATGAAGAGGCTATTGATGGCTGTGATTTCATATAGAACAACTCATTACATTAAAGATAACAGTTCATTATTATATTAAAGGAAGTTTGCTATCTTTTGGCTATTGTGAATGATGATATAATGAACATAGGTGTAAAGATACCTCAAAAGTTACACATTTCATTTTCTTTTCACATATGCTAAACACAATGTCTGATTCACACAGAAGTAGTTTGTATTGCTTTTTGAAAAACCTACATACTCTTTTCCACAACGGCTTATGAATATCTACATATTCATAATACATATCCCTACCAATATAATATATAAGCTTCCTTATAATTGCTTATAATAATGTCTACATTCTTTCTCAAACATCCTTTTTCTAATACTTTCTGTCAATCTTTTCATTTTTGTTGGCTGCTTTCTTTGTCCTATAGAAGCTTTTTGCAAAATTACTAATTAGTTTTTATTTATTTTATGTAGATTTTGCCTTCATGCATGTATGGGTACCACATGAATGCCTAGTGTCCTTGTAGGCTTGAACAATGACTCAGACCCCTTGGAACTGGAGTTACATATGTTTGTGAGCTACCATTCAAATACTGGAAACAAAATCTGGCTTTTCTGCAAAGTTAGTAAAGTGCTTTTAATATAAACATATACATACATCAACTACAAACAAAGAGAAGAACACAAAGGATCAACAAAACTAAGAGCTGGTTCTTTGAGAAAATCAACAGGATAGATAAGCCCCTTACCCAAACTAACTAAAAACAGAGAGACAGTATTCAAATTAACAAAACATTTCACCAAAACCCAAACAAATATACTTTCTTTTCAGCACCTCGTAGACCCTTCTCCAAAATTGATCATATACTCAGTCACAATGCAAGCCTCAACAGACACAAGAAGATTAAACTAACCCTTTGCATCTTATCAGACCGCCATGGGTTAAACCTGGACTTCTAAAACAACAGCAACAATATGAGGCTTACAAACTCATGAAAACTAAACAACTCCCTAATCTACGACCACTATGTTAAAAAAGAAACAAAGAAAAAAATCAAAGACTTTCTAGAATTATGTGAAAATGGAATCATAACATGCCCAAACTTACAGGACAAAATGAAAGTACTGAGAGAAAGCAGTCCCTTCAAAAAGAAATTGCAGAGTTCTCGTACTAACAATTTAAAAGTACACCTGAAAGCTTTAGAAAATAAAAAGAAGCAATACATACAAGGGAAGTAGACTACAGAAAATAATCCAAGTCAGCCAAAATCAATCAATTACAAACAAAGAGAACAAAACAAAGGATCAACAAAACTAAGAGCTGGTTCTTTGAGAAAATCAAGCCATTACCCAAACTAACTATAAACCGAGAGAGAGAGAGAGAGAGAGAGAGAGAGAGAGAGAGAGAGAGAGAGAGAGAGAGAGAGAGAGAGAGAGAGAGAGAGAGAGAGAACGAGAGAGAGAGAACGAGAGAGAGAACGAGAGAGAGAGAGAGAGAGAGAGAGAGAGAGAGAGAGAGAGAGAGAGAGAGAGAGAGAGAGAGAGAGAGAGAGAACTCAAATTAACAAAATCAGAAATGAAGAGGAAGACATAACAATAGACCCTGAGGAAATTTTAAAAAATCATCAGGTCTTACTTCAAAAGCCTGTACTTTACAGTCTTAGAGGACAGTTGATGTATATGCTTCTATTATTAATGAGAGTAATGTGTAGCATTTGAAAGTGTTACATTTTAGTAATTAAAATAATTTAATAACTAAAGTTCAATAACATAGCACTTACACAGCACTTACTATTTTTGAAACCTACTAGCTCTCTATCCTCATCCACATTACAAGCATACACATACTATATTACCTGTATTTCATCTCCATAATCATTTTGCAACATTGGTATTATGGCCCCACATTCCAGATGATGAAATTGATGTTTAGAATAGTTAACATTTCTCAAGACTAGACTCCTACCATGAATAATAAGCAGACCATAGAGAACTATGTGGAATATGCTATTCCTGGGTTTCACCCAAACTGTGCAATCAAACAACTAGGAGAGAGATTCTTTCACACCTGCATAAACAAGGCTAGTTTCTTTAAACTATTCATTTAAATTCTTAATCTGCCTTAGGGAGCTCTAAATGGTTCACATTAATTCCTTGGAAAGCATATAACTAGATCTTTAGTGACAGAAATATATACATAATCACAGGAAGTACTGTTTGAAAATCTTATTGGGATTTTTACTATTAAGCCATGATTGTATTTACTCACAGATAATGCTTTTAGAATTAAGATTTTAAATCATAATCTCCAGTGACTATTTGCCAACTCTTTGTATTTTATATCCATTGTGTTTTATAGCTGTATTCTCTGTTTTTTCATTAGCTCAGAATACAGGTTTACTAATTATCTAATTAAACAGCTATTCTTGTATTTATTTGATAATTTCTACTTTACCTAGGTGCAGAATAGTATTTATTAAGTACCTTCTGTATTAAGTATATAAAATAGGAGAGAGATTATATAACTTGTAAAGTAAATTGTTTTTATAAATACCGGTTGCGGAGTATTGCAGCAACCAGTTCTCCTCTGTGCATAATGTCCATCACTTCGCAGGGCTGAGCAGACCTATCAAGAAAAAAAAGAAGTCAAAATTCACTACAAAGATAATTACCAAGAGTTTTCAAAATGGTGCTGTCTTTAAAGGTTATAAAAGTCTTAAGATATAAATACATGTATCTACTGATCATGATCTTGTGAAAATTATTGAGTCATTTTACAACTAAATATATCAGAAACCCAATGGTGAATAACTAAATAGCACTGATAATATTATTGATAATTTCCTATGAAATCATTAACTAACAAGTGTATATAGACAGTCAACCACATAGAGAAGAATTTCGATAAAACATCTTGAAATGTTAAACATTAAGTCAGCCCTCATCAGGTTTGTTTGTCCTTTTCTTTTTTTTAGAAACAGGAAAGAAGAAAGAATATTATTCTCTGTTTAAAATTGATTTTAATAAATAGAAAACAAATCAAAAGACCATATAGCATGTACTTTCTTCATGTCATATTTTCTGCTTGTAATCACATTGTTGCAAGTAATCAAGTACCTTAAATGCAATAAAAAAAAATTAAAGTATCTCAAAATGAAATGACTTTGGATTTATCCTTTCTTTAAAAAGTTTCAAATGGTGAGAGAATTTTGAGATGTTGTATAGTTTATATTTTGCTTAGGGTCTATGGTACATTTTTTAAAGGAGATATGATAAAGCATCAGAAAACCCAAATGTACAAGATTGCTACCACAGATCTAGATAAATAAGCTGAGCGACACAATCCCTGTTTCACTAATGAAATAGACATAAACTATAAAATCCTGAAGCTAAGCATGAAAACTTATTCGTCGTCCTTATTGCCATTTGGATGTATCTGCCTCTGAAAGCATTATGTTGGAAAATTTTAACCCACACGTGGCAGGGCTGGGAGCTGTTTCGGTTTGTTTAATGTTTGACTCATGGGGACCACACCCTTATTAGTGATAATTTCAAGGAGTGGGTTTCTCATTAAATGACATGTTTCACTTGTATGTCTATTGTTTATTTGTTTTGGGGGATCTTATTTTTGGATTTTTTTTTTAATTTGGCTGCAAAGGAGGCACATACCATGGAACACAGGAAGAAATCAGGCAGGGGTCAAATTGTGGGAGTAACTGCTCCCCTACCTTATAGTGCCCATGATTGAATTCAACACAACCAACTTGGCAGCAAGCACCTTTTTCTGCTGTGCGATCACATTAGCTTTTGGCCCCCTTTTAGATGCATGCACTTACTTTTACGCTCCCCTTTCATCTTCATCACTGTGGTGGTTTAAATAGGTGGGGCCCCGTAGCCTTATGTGTTTGAATGCTTGGTTATAGGAAGTGGCATTATTAGATGTGATCCTTCAAATGTAAATAAATAAAAATAAATAAAAAAAGAAAATCCTCTATTATGTTCAAGTGGTTATTTGGGGTTATTTTTCTAGTATTAAAGGGGCGAATTTTCTTTTTACAAACATCCAATGAGTGTCAAATGCCAGGCATAGCTGACTCAACGTCTTGCAAATCTATTCTTTGAAACTTTTGATTGCCTACCATGTCTCAATTTGAAACGAACGCAATTCTGCTAATCACCAAAATCTCACCCCTTCCTGATTACTCTAATTAAGTAACTGAAAAATGAAAAAGAGTATGCATATCCCATAATCTCTTCCTCCCTTTTACTCCTGGAAATCAGTAATTTGTTTCCACTGAGGCCTGCTATACAAATGTTACAAGAAAAAATATAAATAAAAGGAAATATTCCATGTATCAGAGGTCTACAAACTTGAGCATGAGAAGCCCACAGAGACATGTTAAATACAGAGTGCTACACAGTTTTTCATTTATTTCGGATGAGTCCAGAGAACTCATATAATTAGTTAATCCTTCTGGAAATACAGCCTGTAACGATACAGCAAAATATGATTTTGTATCTTCCTTTCTGACCTTCAAAAAGACTGCATTCTGAATTCTGGATCATCAAGCTCATTTGCCATTCCCAGTTCCTGTATTTTAGAAATACTATTAGGATTTTTTTTTCAGTATGATACATATTTGATTTTATATCTATTATTTTTCATTTTTTATTCACTTTAGATCATGCTCAATGCCTCCATCAGTCACCTCCTTCCACAATCCTCCCCCAATCCCTCCTCTCCTTTTCATCTGAGCAGGTAGCCACCCCCTCCTGGATATCCCTTTACCCTGCCACATTAAGTTTCTGCAAGGTTAGGTGCATTCTTTCCCACTGAGGCCAGACAAGACAGCCCAGCTAGAAGGAAAACATGTCCCATGTACAGTCAGGCACTAGCTTTTGGAATAGCTACCCCACCCTTTTTCCAGTTGTGTGAGACCCACATGAAGACCAAGCTGCACATGTGCTACATATGTGTGTGGGGCCTAGGTCCAGTCTGTGTGTGCTCTTTCATTGATAGTTCAGTCTCTGAGAGCCCAGGGTTCAGGTTAGTTGACTCTGTTTTTCTTCCTATGGAGTTCCTATTCCCTTTTCTCCCATAAAAATACCCAATTTCTATTTACTGTGTGGGAATTCTTAATAAAATACCAAATTTTAATTTAAATCAAATAAGGTTAACTCATGAGACAGAGAAACCATTTTATTACACATAAAAAACTACCTGAAAGTCACCTGTGTCCTCGGTGTGGGAGATCAGGCCTTGGTGAGGCTGTTACCTTTTTTAGCTCCACTAATATTTCTTCCCTAGCTGCTTTCTTGACATAGCCCTGGACAAACTCATTACAGAATGCGCAGTCTGGGCAAGTGAGATGGCTTAGCAGGTAAGGGTGTTTGCTGCCAAGCCTGACAACTTGAGTTCAATCTCTAAGCCCCACGTAGTGGTGAGAATTGACTCTCTCCAGCTGTCCTCTGACCTCCATATGTTCAGTGTGTTCAATGTGGTGTGCACACACTCTCACCCTCTCCTGTGCCCTAAATAAATAAATAAAGTCTATAAAAATTTAAAGGCACAATAAAATACTTTGTAATGGCTTTCATGAATATTCTTTACCACAAAATCAGTAATTATATGATTTATACTACAAATCATATGGTTGCGGTTTCAGTATTTTCAAATTAAGTCTGAAATACACAAGCAAATTACTCATTTTACTGGCCAAGGCTATTTAGGTTGATTTTAATGCAAATTGTCTTTTTGTAACTAAAAAACGCTTCATGCTATAAATATTGGTCTCAAAAGAAATTTCTAAAGTACACCGTTTTTATACATTAAAAATATGGTCTTGGAAATACCAAGTTTCAAGTATATAAACATGAAAAGTTTAAAATACTTCTCCATAAAGTTTAGACAGTCTTTGCTTTCTTCAGTCTGTTTGCTTAGCCTGAAAAGGAAAGGTCAGCTTTCCCCTATTCCCTCAATCCTCAATTTAGGCTGCATTAATGTTTAGAATATACAGACAAAAATGTCTCTTTCCCAAATGTAGAAACCAGCTATTTTTAAGTATTGATTCATCACTTTAATGACCCCCTGAAAAAATCCAGGTGCTTAGTGGCTAACATTAGACAACTACAACTCTCTCATTCTGCTCCAGATGTGGAGAAAATGGTTACCACACATTTACTATAGTGTCAAGTATACAGACAAGAAAACAAGCTGGGCAGCTTCTGTAGATCTTTGCCTATAAGATCCTCTGAGAGGGTTTTATTCATAAGCTTATGAGGGCAGGAGGGACTGTTCAGGGGTTACCAGAGCATAATGTTCTTTTCACTAATTCAGTTCCCAGAATTCATCCGTGGAGGCTCATTGTGCACACACACACACACACACACACACACACACACACACACACACCAATTACTTAATTGGTTAATTAATTAAATATTAAAAAAACTCATAACACTTCCTACGGTAGATTACGTGGGAAAGATTCTCAAATATGCAGACATAACGTTAAATTGCAGCTTTGTCATACACTCACTGGATTTTTTTCCCTGTATTTTAGTAAGTACTATGTGGTCTCTGGTTTATTAAACAAGAGAAGATGACAAGAACTTGGGAGGCTAACTTGAGAGAGTCCAGGAAAAGTTAAAGAGAGGAGCAAGTAGAGCAAGGACCGCTGGGGAAGGACTATGCTCTAAACACACTGACTGTATCTGTGTCTGAAATTACCAAAGAACGCTCACATTTTAAAATAATATTACAAAAGATCACTCCGTGGTTAATATATTGTATAAAATCTTTTTTTTCAAAAAATGCAGAAAACAATAAAATTCATTTCATGACATGTCAATTTTAAAATTCATTTTTAAAGTATGTACCAATACTCCTATCAGAAATTTTGGTACAGCCAACACCCTTCTCAGTCTCTGAAGACTGTATTCCTTCTTCCCACAAGATACACATGTCTGCTGGGTAGTGGTGGGACATGCACTTAATCCTAGCACTTGGGAGGCAAACGCAGTTAGATCTCTGAGTTTATCACCAGATTGGCCTACAGAATGAATTCTAGGAAAGTTAGGACTCTCTCTCTCTCTCTCTCTCTCTCTGTGTGTGTGTGTGTGTGTGTGTGTGTGTGTGTGTGTGTGTAACTGTACTGATTCTTCTAAGACAAGTAAAAGAGTAATTCCAGTCTTGCTACAAGGAAACTCAAAAACTCCTGGCAGCCATGTGCAGTTTGAAAATAGAGAGGAGAGGATGGAGAGACAGATGAATGGACAGACAGGCAGGCAGGAAGGCAGGCAGACAAATGAGTCACATAAAAAAGGAGTCACAGATCAAGTAGAGCTTGGGACAAATTGTTGAAAGAACCATTGACTACATTACTGACCCAGTCCAGCTTCCTGCCTTGGGCCTCTGCTGTCCTGATTAGGCTAGGACAAGCCTCACTGCATTTTTTTAACTTATCCCTACAACATACCACTTTTCTTAGTCTAACACCTTTGCTCACTATATTCTTTCTGTTTCTGACATGCTTTTACACATTCTATCCACATCAAGGTAGTGATTTACATTCCATACATACAGAGGATCAGCCCCAAACTCCTCTATATTTCAGGCAGAAGTCATTACTCTTTCTGAATTTCTACTTTATACATTATAGCTCTCTTATAGTACTCATCCCATCCCCCTTTATCTTATGGATACTTCCTTGCTTCCAGTCATAAACTCCTTAAGACCAGGTGTCTAGCCTTGTTCCTCTGAATAGACAGCAGCTGCCTATGTTATACTCTCTATGACATGCAGTAAGCTCTCCATACTTTAAGTGAACTATAGCCATACTAAATGTGGCTCACAATTCCAGGGACCACCAATCCAAGAGGAAAGAAAAAGGCAGACATGGAAAGCAAAACACACAAAAGTAATAAAGTACGTGCATGCTGTTCCCCCAAGTTAGCCAGGAATCTGCAGAGAAACATATAAAACAATGGGATGGTGATGGTGATATGGGTAGGTGAATATGTGTTCATGCACACCACCACTCACACACACACACACACACACACACAGAGAGAGAGAGAGAGAGAGAGAGAGAGAGAGAGAGAGAGAGAGAGAGAGAGAGAGAGAGAGAAGAAATGTGCAGAAGGACCAGGTTTTTTAAAACCTCCATAAAATGCAAATATGAGACAGTATATTCTCTCTGTATTCTCTGTCTCTCTGTCTCTTTCTCTCTCTATCTCACTCTCTCCCCCACAATCTCTCTCTCGTTCTCCCTCCCTCCCTCCCTCCCTCCCCTCTCTCTCTCTCTCTCTCTCTCTCTCTCTCTCTCTCTCTCTCTCTCTCTCTCTGTGTGTGTGTGTGTGTGTGTGGTATCTGTGTCCATGTGTATGTAATTTGTATGTGTGTGTCTCTTCGTTCTAAACCAGTTGCAAGTAACCTAAAATAAAAGTGAAATTTCAACACACCATGAAAGAAGAAACAGAAGAGGAAAAAAGTTATAAAATAAAAACTTAACTAGCATAATTACTGATGCTAAAATCCATAATGCCCAAATAAAAACAAAATTAGACACTCTTAATTATTTTAATACAGCCTTTCCCTTACACACACACACACACACACACACACACACACACACACACACACATATACACACACACACATATATACAGATTCTAGCAGATTGGTGTAGCCCGCAAATAATGAACATGGGCAAGGCATAGGGAGATATAAGTTAGATTTCTTAGGGAAGTAAAAAAGAAAAGCGCATTAAAACATGAAGGCAACAAGTGTCAACTGAGTATCTGACTGGTAGCTTTTAGAGGAGTGCAAGCTTCAGGAAAATGACTGGTATACTCATCAGTATAAAACAATGCACTACATGCACTGCTTTTATCAACCACAGTCAACAAGCTGCCCTCAAAGCTAAATGAAAGCTAACAAGGATGTTCAGTCTATTTTTACATAGCCTCTCTGGAGCTTGACACAGATGATTATTCTCCAAGCAATCTTATCATTTTCCGCTTCTTATCCCATTCACCCCAGTTCTTCTGGTGTTGACAAAGCACTGCTTCAGGTCTCCCTTTCCCCTGTCTTAAATGCCTTCTCACTTTTTGTACACTCCTTGTACGGTCCATTGCATGCATCATGTTAATTTAAGCTACCACCTGTGTGTTGATTACTTCTAAAATACATTTGCTTAAACATATATTTTGACTATTCTATTATGATAAGAAATAATCTAATTTTATATTTATATTTATTATTTTAAAAGGTTTTTTTTAGGTATGAGTGTTTTGCCTGAATGTGTGGAAAGTGTGCCACAAATATGCAGTGGCCAGAAGAGGGCACCAGATCCCCTGAAACTGTAGTTATAAGCAGTTGTGAGCTACCATGGGAAGTTCTGGGAACTGAACTTGGGTCTTGTATGAGAGCAGCAAGTGACCTTAACCACTAATCCATCTCTCCATACCCAGGACCATCTATTCAGCTGCTTACTAAGTAAATCACACAGAATACACAACTGGCACAAATTGTCTTTTGCCTTGCTGTGAAAATGATCCCAGGGCCTCTGACAAACCAAGCAGCTATTGCTAATATACATGCCCAGATTCTTGCAACATGCCCAAATTTTAACTACTTACATTAGCTAAATGATTTAATTTTCCCTCTCAGACTCTTGCATTCTCTGGCAGTAGAAGCAAAACACTTCTCATACCAAGGAACACACAAGCCCAAACCTTTACTCTTCTCTAATTTCTCAGTCCTTCATCCATCCCAGGTCTGAAATTTTTGATTGCCAATCAAGTTCATCTGTCCTCCTCTCCCTTTTCTTTATTAGATCTTAATTTGTATTAGTCTGCTAAACCCTGAGCCTCAAGGCTTCTCTCCTTTTAATTAGTTCTGCAAACTGCACTCTGATTTTTTTTTAATCGCTATAATTCTATTCTCAAGTCAGTCTTTTGTTTAAAAATCAAGGGCTGGGGATCTTCCAAAGAACCTGGCTTCAGTTGTCAGCATCCATACCAGGTGGCTCAAAAACCACCAAATTCCCAAAACTCCAGCTCTGCAAGATCCAGTGCCCTCTGTGAGGGCCACAGGGACCTGCACACTTATGTGCACACAGCAGACTATTTTCAATGGTGTGGGGGGGATTTTTATATAGATTTAAAATTTAACAATAAGCTCCATAACAGTCATCAATGGAAAATGCTTGCCATGTTCATAAACTCATTGACCCATCCAGATCACACAACAGTGGCACCATCCTGAAACTGTCACAAAAAATGCTCTAGAAGTTTGTGTGATAGGAGATTATTTACAAAGAAAATCATCGATGAAACCCCCTCCAGCTGGATAAGGCTAGCAGTTAGCACTAGTTTGCCAAATAAGACTCAAACATGCATTCAGAGAAACTCTGGATCCTTTGAGAACCAGTTTTTTCTCAACCTACGAGGGCTGATAGATTTATGTTCAGGCATTTACTTCGCAAACAAATCATTAGTTAGAACCAACATTTCAACTGAAGCCCCTTTATACCAAAGAGACTCCTAAGAAAGAACAGTTTTATATTCAGATTTATACACAGAGAACACTCTAGTTGGCAGAGGATACCAAGGTCTGTCAGTGGCTTTAATGAGAACCCCAATTGAGAAAAACCCAAGAAAAAATGGGATGAGAGCCAAAGGGGGGAATTCTGACTCTGTCATGAAGGTGTAATTGAAAATTTTAATTTATTTATGAAGATGTCAGTTTCTTCATCTAAAGTATATTAGAGATGAGAAAAGAGCGCTAAAAACTTCTCGAGGTTCTTTACAGCCTTGTGAAAGAAAGTTTTACTCTAACCCACAGTGACCTCCTTGAAAATAAAGTTAGGAAAACATATAAACGAGCAGGAGTAAGTCAATAATCTACAGATAAGCAGGGCATAATGTCTGAGAAGCAAACTGGGCCTGTTAAAAAGCAGCACAATTTCTAACTTGAGATTTCTCAAAATTAATCTCAAAATTACATTCTTCATTCTTTACTGACACTTTTAATGTTAAACACCAGATGTGGGGAAAACAGAATCACAAATACTGTGTCTTTGGTTCCAGATACATTCACATTCCTGGATAATCTACTGTTGTTCCCATAGCCAATTCTGTATTGCATGGATATTACTGGAGGAAAGAGTAACAGAGGGGATATATGCATTTTTCTCTCCCTGTGACTGTACATTATAAAATTTGAGTTTATTAAGGTTCAGAAGATTTAGTTTAGTGGGTAGAATGTTTGCTTAGTATGCATAAAGCCCTGGGTTCTATCTCCAGTACCACATAAATCAGGCATGATAGCACATGCTCATAATCCAAGCAAGCACATGGAAGGTACGTGCAGAAGGACCAGGTTTTTTAAACCTCCATAAATGGAAAGGTGAGACAGAATATTCTCTCTGTCTCTGTCTCTCTGTCTCTGTCTCTCTCTCTGTCTCTCTCTGTCTCTCTCTGTCTCTGTCTCTCTCTCTCTGTGTGTGTGTGTGTGTGAGAGAGAGAGAGAGAGAGAGAGATAGAGAGAGAGAGAGAGAGAGAGAGAGAGAGAGAGAGAGAGAGAGATCTCACATATTTATAGTTTATAGGCTATCTATTTAGCCTTGAAAGTGGTATTTTTTTTGATCAAGCAACTTTGCTAAAAGTCAATAATAAATTAAAATACTCATGTTTCTATATTAAATGCATTAAACTTTTGAATAACAACCACTGTGCCAAATACATCAAAACAGAAAATATACTCAAAAATTTTGAGTATCAAGGAATATAAAGGCCAGTTTTTCTAAGTAGGCTCTTAAAACTTTTCTCAGGCATCTTCATATGTTTGAGGTCCAATTTCCTCATCAGTATGCAAGCAGAAAAAACCGTTTCCTCATTCTTGGTTAAATTTGATGTGTATAACCATCAATACATACCCCCACACACCCACTTTCTCAGAGATCTCTTCTGAATCCTTACTATACCATTAATTTGAAGGTGCACTGTCATAACTTCCTCACTAGTTATACAACAGGAAGGATGAAGCATATTCATAGAATGGCATTTAAAGACTTTAGAAAATCTACAGCAGACACACTTTCAAGAATCAGTACAATAACTAAAGATGTATATCAATATAGTCTGTCTTGGAAGGGTATGAAGAAGTGTGATGTGCTTTCTGGCTAACTGGTAAAAAGTACGAAGTGCCAAACACCAACCAAGGCTGACTTGGTGAAGCAATAATTTTCACTGGACTTACTTACAGGAATATGGGAGAGGGGTTACTTACAGAAATAGACAAAACAGATCTACCACAGAAGCCCACATCACCATGAGTAATAGCTCACAAGAGCTGAGAACCTGGAATCCTCTGCACAGCCTGCAGGCAGCTCAATGACTTGCAGTATTCTTTCCAGGTGGTTCAGTTAACCTGGGCCTTTTCTGGCCAGTTCAGCTGGTCTTTGGTTCATCTAGGCAATTCGTCTCTGCTACTTTTCAGGCTATTTAGAAGTTTCTCTGACTCTTCTTTGCAACTTGGCTCATTTGAAAGTTACTATCAGCAGTCTTTACTGTTTATATAGAGAGATGGTCCTAGTAAATCTAAACAAGATTCAGGGACTTCCCGAAGCTATTTTGGTGTGTGTGTGTGTGTGTGTGTGTGTGTGTGTGTGTGTGTGTGTGTGTGTGTCTCTCTCTCTCTGTGTGTGTGTGTGTCTGTGTGTGTGTGTGTGTGTGTGTTCATTCCATGGCTTAAAGCAAGGTCCCTGCAGTTTCCTCTGTACCCAGAACATCCCTGGTTTCACTCTACTGTAAAAACATTTTGTCTTCAGAAGTTTCCCTCCAAGATGAAAAGTTTTAATCTCAAAGGAAAGTTCCACACAAATGGTGTTGCTATAATGCATACATTTGGTGTTCATTGAAGCGGTACAGATATTATTATACTAACTATGAGAAAAGTCACCATTATAGCTTAAAGTATTTTTCTCTTCAGGTGACCTAGAGAATCTATTATATCAATTCATAGTTTTTATATCAAAAAGGTTTCTTTTTAAAAAGGAGTAAGTAAATTCTTCAAGATAAACTATTTTGTATGTGCTACATTTTTTTCTTTTAGATGTTGATTTTTTTATTTTGTTCTATTTCCTTCATAAATGGAGGCAATGCCTGTCTAAAGGTAAATTTAGTAACACTGTAAAAGTAGCAAACTGTCTCTAGAGTTAATACAAGAATCAGTCTCCTATTCCAAGCTGAAAATTAATTAAATCATGACAAAAGTTAGTCAAGGCCAAAAATAATTAAAACTTCTGCTTCTGGGAAGATGAAGTAGGTAGAACTTTTCTTTGTTCCTTCTATAAAGTATAACTACTAACCATAGAAACAGTATGTAAGAAAAAAAAATGCCATAGTTCTGAAAATTAGCAAGAAAGGGTAGGTGGGCTGAGGAACTCGGGACCAGTGATGGGTGCTCTGAGCATTCTTTCTCACCTACTCTAAATATAAAGTCAAAGAAGATGGTAATCTACAAATGACACTGAACAGAGAGCACAACCAGAATAGAACAAGAAATGAGAGGGAGGGAGGAAGGAATGGAGGCAGGGAAGGAGGGAGGGGTAAGGAGAGAAGGGAGGGGGAGGAAGGAAGGGAGAGGAAGGGAGGAAGTGAGGGAGAAGGAGGAGCTGAGGAGGAGGGAGGAAGTGATGGGGGAATAGAGGATATATTCAGCCTCTCCTATCTAGACAAGTGATAAGAACGTGACAGAAGAGCAAGACAAAAACTCTGGGACAGTAAGAACAATAAAAACTCTGCAACCAGCTAAAACCCATAAAATCTAAAATGCAGTATGCCGTTTGTATTACCAAAGAGTTGTAAGGGACCCTAGACTCCACATTCACAAGGTTACTAGGATGGTGTCACATGCAGCAAAGTAAAGAATTTCTCTTTCAGCACTGCCTTATAAGGCAGTCATTACTTTTTATTACTATTATTGCCTTTCGTATGGTGGCAGCCCAGGCCACCTAGAGGGCAATGATGAGGTTTTTCCTGTCCTCCCAGAGAAGGAGATAGATATCGCCGTACTGTCACCTTAGCAGTAAAGAGGGAACAATTTAGTTATCCACAGAGGTCCCCTGAGGAACCTGAAATTCCAGACCTGTTTAGTAGTAATGACGCAGCATCTGTTCTCTGGGGGCAGAGGGATCGCAGAGGATGTTAGGAAAGAGACCTTCATCAGACCCAGCATCATGTGGCCTAATGTGTAAGATGTCTAGGTTCCCATACCAAAATATAAAATCATTTACCTAACAAGGATATCAAGCTACACACACACACACACACACACACACACACACATATGCACACACAAAACAATAGTTGTGAATGCCGTAGTAGCAGAGATGTTCAAACTAACAAAGCTCTAAAACAGCAATCCTAAAAATACTTGAATAAGCAACTTCCAAAAAAGCCTTATTTTTAAAAAAGACAAACAACAGAGTGTCTTAGTTATGAACTAGAAGACAAAGATTAATCTCTTCACAAACGCCTATAATCCCAGCACTTCACAAGTTTAAATTTAGCCTAGATTACACAGTGATATCCTGTCTTACAAAAGAAAACAAGAATAGAAGATACAAAGAAAAACAACAAAAAAGATTTAAAGTCAAAACACACAATCATCAAATAAAAACACTCACTGAAAAGACAGACTCAGTACTACAATGGCATCCACAAGAAAAGAAATGAGTGAACTGGAAGACACAGAGCCTTATTACCAAATTTGAACAGCAAAGCAAACTGACAGTAAGTTAAAAAAAATTGTTAGAAACTTCAGGAAAAGGATAACAGAACAACAAACCTCCGGGTCAACCGAGTTCCAGATGGAGATAGCAGGAAAGGAAGTTGATTACAGCACCCCTCCCATTTCACCTGGAGCTACAAATTCCAGTGAATTCCTGAAACTGACTCATGCTACACTATAAACTCTGTATATACTGTACTTATTTGCGATACACATTTGTATGATTAAAATATAGTTTATAAACTGAACAAAGAAAAGGAACTAATTAGGGACTAGGGAAATGGCTCAGCAGTTTAGTGAGAGAGGATGTGCTTAGTCCTGCTGGGATTTGATGTCTAGAGAGAAAGGTTAGTGAAGGGGGGGAGGGATTTGGAAGGATAGTTCTTGGAGGAGAGGAGGGGGCTTTGGTTGGTATAAAAGGAATATAAATAAATACATTTTGAAAAAAAGGAGCATTTCCTGCTCTTGCAAAGGACCTGGGTTTCAGTTTCCTTGGAGTAGCTCAAAAGTGTATGTAACTCAAGTTTTTAGGGGATTGGATCCCCTCTTCTGCTCTCTGTGGGCACCTGAGCATATGGAGTGCATGACTACTCATGCAGACCCACACATACACAGAAATGAAAACAAGTAAATACATCTTGAAAAAGAAAGGAATTAGCTATCAGAACAATGATAACAATCTTCTATATTAAAAGTTATTTGGATGTTCTTCTCAATCCAAAGGCTAACTTGAACACAAGCAGGAATAGTAATATCCTGGATAGAATAGCACACTGCTCAAAACAGGCTAGATTTTAAAACATGGATTGTTTCTTTTCCAACCTTGCCATGGGACATTTTCAGGTTGAATTTAACCACAAGTTACTAAAACAAAGACAACCAAATATTATACTTAAAGAAATAGGGAATGCACAGTCATAAAGCTGAACTAATGTGAAATAGTACCTTCCTTATGCGACAGATTATCCTCAGAAAATGCTAAAGCCACAAGGAAAGGGAAAAGGAGATTTTTTTGAAGTACTTTAAAAAAAAAAGAACCATTAAGCAAGAACCTTGAATCCAATTCAAGGATGGGGGTGTGCAAGGCATTCTTGGATGAGGGAAAGAAGAATCTATCATTAACACATCTACCCTACAAGAAGTAGTAAAGGAAGTTTCCTAGTTTGAAAGGAAACCATAAAAGATTCTTGGAACATGAAAGAAAAAAAGCATAATAAGAAAAATACTAGTTACTTTCCTTCCTTATTTTGATTTATTAAAATTATGTTTATAGTAATTAACCAGTTTTACATTTTCATTGTGAAAATGGCTATACGAACTCCATCATAGTAAAATGAAACAAAACTATGCATGCATGCATATGTGCTTGCAAGCACACCCCGCGTGCGCGCTCGCACACACACACACACACACACACACACACACACACACACACACAGGGGGAGGAGAGGGGGGGGTGGCAGGCGGAGGGAGGGGGACGGAGAGAGAACCAATAACTGGGGAATTAGATTTGAGCACTGAAAGCTCATCAGTTAGCCTACCTGCCTCCTTGGCCAGAGTCTGTTTATTTGTTTATTTTTGAGAATAAAAAGGAAAACATATGAGGAAAAAATGACTAGAAAACTAAGAATGATTGTTTTCAATTCTATTTTCTGTTCATTTATTTGTGTTTTAAATCAATTTTACATGTATTCCAGACTTGAACTAGTATGGTAGCCCAGGGTAGCTTCAGGCTTGAAATTCTTATAACCCAGCTTCTGAATGCTGGGATTACACCACAGTGCCCTGCTAACTTTAATTAATAGGAATTGTTTTATACTTACCCTCCTGACTAGGAAATCACCATATTTGTAGCAGATAGTTTAAGAGCTTTTGTTTTGTATATATTGTTGAGACATATTTAATTTATCACAGGCTGGTCTCTAATTCACTTCATAACTAAGGATGAACTTGAACTTATGATACTCCTGCCTCTACTAGTCACGGGCTAGGATTGTCCTCAGTCCTCTTGGGGTTCATGCATGATAATTCAGCAGTTTACCAACTGACTATATCTCTAGCTTTACAAAAGTTATTGTAACATATTTTGAGAAGAGGTCATGTATATCCATCCTTCAATACCATGCTAGAAACATAACAGTACGCCCAAAAGCTCTTGAACAACATCAGAAAAGGTGTAAGGAGGAAACAACATCCAAAAGGGAGGAGATAGCAAGAAATAATCAAACTTGGGGTTGAAAGTGATAACATAGAAAAATAAAAAGAATCAATGAAACAAAGAGTTGGTTCTTTGAAAAAAAATCAATAATATTGGCACACCCTTCTCCAAGTTAACAACTAAAAGCCAGAGAGACAATATCCAAATTATAAAAAATGAGAAATTGAAAAGGGGGTCATAACGACAGACACAGAGGAAATCAATAAAATATGGACATACTTTAAAAACCTGCACTCTACCAAATTGGAAAATGTCAAAGAAATGTATAATTTTCTCTATACATACCACCTACCAAAGTTAAGTCAAGATCAAATAAGCAATTTAAACAGACACATAACCTCTAGTGAAGTTGAACTGCTCATTAAAAATATTCCAACTAAGAAAAACCCCAGGGCCAGATGGTTTTAGCACAGAACGCTACCAGATTTTCAAAGAAGTGTTAATGCCCATACTTAAATTATTCCACAAGAGAGACACAGAAGGAACACTGCCCAATTCATTATACAAGACCACAGTTATACTGATACCACATAAAGACCCAATAAAAAGGTATACAGACCAATTTATCTTATGACTATAGATGTAAATATATTAATAAAAATACTTGCAAACCAAATCCAAGACCATATCAAAAAGATCACCCACCATAATCAAGTAGACTTCACCTCATAGATTTGGAGATGGTTTATCATAAGTAAACCTATGAATGTCATCAACCAAATAAACAAAGTAAAAGACAAAAAAAACCTGTATTTCATTAGATATAGAAAAAGCCTTAGACAAAATCCAACACCCTGTCATGATAAAAGTCCTGGCAAGATATGGACAAAAGGGGCATACTA
Source organism: Micromys minutus (assembly GCF_963924665.1). NCBI lineage: Eukaryota > Metazoa > Chordata > Mammalia > Rodentia > Muridae > Micromys > Micromys minutus. The sequence continues at coordinate 89,572,447 of NC_137970.1, forward strand.
AAACATAATAAAAAATGTTTACAGGTCACCTATAGCTAACATCAAGTTAAATGGAGAGAAACTCAAAACAATTCCATCACAATCAGAAGTAAGACAATGTTGTCCACTCTCTCCATACCTCTTCAATATGGTATTTGAAGTTTTATCTCAAGCAGCAAGAAAACTAGTGCAGATCAAGGATATACAAATTAGAAAGAATAAGTCAAAGTATCTTTCTTTGTCAAATAAGTCAAAGATGATATTAGAGTATAAGCAAGTGACATTAAACTTCCACTGGAAAGCTCCTACCACTGATAAAGTAAATTATTTTCTTAATTTAATAAACACTTTCATTAAGGTAGCTGAATATAAAATTGACACACAAAAACCAGGAGCCCTCCTATACGCAAAAGGAAAATGAACTAAAAAATAAATCAAGGAAAGATTTTTCACAATATGCTAAAGTAATATAAAATATCTTGGAGTAATTCTAACCAAGCAAGTAAAGACTTATAAAATAAAACCTTTAAGACATTGAGAAAATAAATTAAAGACATCAAAAGATATAAAGATCTCCTGGCTCATGGATCAGTCAGATTTATATAACAAAAATGGTCATCCTACCAAGAGTAATCTACAGACTAAATATAATCCCCATCAAAACTCCAAACCAATTCTTAATGTATCTTGCATGGACAATCTTCAGCTTCATATGGAAACACACAGACACACACAGACACACACACACACACACACACACACACACACACATGGAGGGAGGGAGGGACAGAGGAGGAATGGAGGGAGGGAGAGAGAAAGAGAGGAAGGGAAGGAGGGAGAGAAAGAAACAGAATAACTAAAACAAATCCTGAATATTAAAAGAACTGCAAAATGTATCACCACCCCCACCTCCAATTTCAAGTTGAAGTACTGAGCTATAGTAATTAAAAAGAGCATGGTATTGACACAGAAACAGACACACTGATCAATGAAATCAAACTAAAGATCCAGCCACAAATCTATACCTATAAACATCTAATTTTTGATTATGAAGCCAGAAATAGAAACTTGGAAGAGTTGCACAGCAGCATGCAGAAGAATCTAAATAGATCCATTTACTTATCACACTGAACAAAACTCAGCACCAAACATTAAGTATCTCAATATAAGGCCAGATACACTAAATCTGATGTGGGATAATGGACCATGCCAACAGAGAGAACTGTTAAGTTTGTAGTAAGTTCAGAGCCCAATTAATGTGATGACTGACAAAGGCAGGAGTTTGAACTAGCCAGAATCTGTCCTGGAGCACTTAATCACAGCACCCTACTATGATGACCATGACAACTGGTTATGTGGCATATAACCTAGAGTTCTCCATGCTAATGAAGTATCTATATAGGCCCCTAGTGTTTAGCAAATGAGCTTCCCTTCCTGGACATCCCTTCTAGCAAAAGGTACTTAATCTCTGGTTCACCCTGAGTAACATGTATGCATCTTCATCCACCATGAACAAAACAGTTTGCACAAGCAAGAACTGTCTCCTTCATTAAAGACCACATAGGGGCGGTATTACGGGTTGAAGGCCTTCTTCATACAGAGGTATGCCTAGGTCTCCCATAGAAGACCCTCTGTATTCCTTATACTCATTTGGAGCTAAGCCTTATTCCACCCCTATAGCTCACGGCAGGCCACAAACCACTTTTCTCAATTCCTCCATGTCCAGAGGCTTCTGGGTACACCGGAGGATGGGAACTACCTTTCTCAACTCCTTGTGGTTCCCAGCAGTGTCTGGGTGCACAGGAGTTTGAGAACTATAGCCTCCATCCCAGCCTCTGCTGTTTTTACCCAGAGAAACACTTGCTGAGACCCCCTATCATAGATTGCATTTTGCTATCCCTGAGGTGGGGTTCGGCACCCCAGTGTATAGAAGAAATGCAGCCTAACACACCTGTATTTTGCCTCCCCTGGTGGGTAGTGGGCACAGTGGCACTCTTCTGGAAACCCCAGCAGCAAGGTGGAAACACAAAATGACAATGTGATAGAAGAGGAATAGCCTTGAACTCATTGGCACAGGAAAAATACTGCCTGAATAGCACAGGCACCAAGATCTACAATAAATGAGAACTCCTGAAACTGAAAACCTTCTGTACAACAACAGACATTGTCATTCCAAGTGGCAGCCTACAGAATGGAAAAAATATACCTTTACCAACTATACATCTGACAGAGGAATAATACCCAAAATATATAAAAAACTCAAACCACAGGTGTAAAGAAAAAAAATATCCAAATTAAAAGTGGAACACGTGTGTAAACAGAGTGAACTCAAATGGCTGAGAAACACTTAAATGTTCAACACCTTTAATCACCAGGGAAATGCGAATCAAAACAAGCCAGAGATTCCATCTCACACTAGTCAGAATGACTAAGAACAAAACTCAGGTGACAGCAGCTGCTGCTGAGGATGTGGAACAAGGGGAACAGTCCTCCATTGCTGCTAGGAGTGCAAACTTGTACAACCACTTTGGAAATTAATTTGGCAGTTTCTCAGAAAATTTGGAGTAGTTCAACCTCAAGACACAACTAAATCATTCCTGGGTATATACCCAAAGGATACTTCAACATCTAACAAGGACACATATTCCACTATGTTCATAGCAACCTTATTTATAATAGCCACAAACTGGAAACAACCTAGATACCTCTCAAATGAAGAATAGACAAAGAAAATGTACATGTCTACACAATGGAATATTATTTTTAAAAAGTACAGTCCACAGGTAATATGATTGAACTAGGAAAAGAAAATCACCCTGAGTGAGGCATCTCAGAGGCAGAAAGAAAACTAAAATGGCTGTCTTGCTCAGCCATCATCAGAGCTTTTCCTGCATCAAATGGTAATAAATAGAGAGAGAGCCACAGCCAGACATTTTGTAGAGAATGAGACATCTTGGAAAACTCAGCCCATCTATCCCTTCCCCTCAGGGAACTCTCTGGAAAAAGAGCCAGAGGGAAGGGAGGACACCAGGAAAACAAAGCCCTCTAAATCAACTTGAGCAAAGCTCCTATGAACTCAGAGACTGAAGCAGTAAGCACAGCTCTGCACAGGGTCTTCTGCTTCTCTAGTATGGCTTTCAGTTTAGTGAAAACTTTTACGGGATTCCCGAGTATATAAAATGAGTGGGTCTCTGGTTCTTGTTGCTTTTCTTGGGCTCTTTTGCTTCTGTTGGTTTGTCTTGTCCAATTCTTTTTTTTTTTTTCTTGGCATACTATATTATATTGTATTATATTATACCCCTTAGAAGCCTATTGATTTTCTGAAGAGAGACAGAAAGGGGGTATATCTGGATAAGAGGGCAGGTGGGGAAGGGAGAGGAAAAACTGTAATCAGAATATATTATGTGAGAAATTGTATTTGCAATTGAAGGAAAATAAATAAATACATTACCTTTCCAAAAAAGAAATGAAAATGAGAGATTTACCCATTTACATTTGATAATGACTATTATTTGATAATGACTAAAGTACTTATTTTCCCCTTACCTACTTCTTACTAGATTGTTTCTTCTATAGATGCTTATTTTAAATAAAACAGTTGAAAAAATAAATTTGGAATGAGAAGAGGTTTTTTTTCAGTAGTCAAATAAATGGTGCTTGCATGGAGAAATTATAACTAACATTCACTGAAACATACTGTATTATGCGTACCACACTTAAACACATGCCACATTCATCTACTTACTGTGACATTTATGTTTTTCTATGTTTGAGAGGGTAAATAATGACTTAATGAAATATACTGTTTCAAATAGCAAATAGCAGGGCCACTTAACTAAAACTATCTTTACCGCTATATCTATAATCACTACTGTTTACAATGCATAGAAAGAACATGTACTCATATGTATGACTAATTTCTATTATATTCTACCCTATAAATCACTTTTAAGTATTTCTGTTAATATTCCCATCCAACTTGAAAGTGTAACAAATAATTTTTAACAGGTCATAGCTTAGATAATCCTGATAATTCATTTATGTCTTAATGGGACATACAGAAGTATAACTTTTCTAAAATATTATGACAGTAAGTTTTACAATGATATATGGTGCCAAACACTGGTTGACAAACATTTTTGTTGTGTTTGCCAACCAAAAATTTGTTGGCAAAATAAAGGAGGTTGCAATGATGGCTCAATGGATATACCATTTGCTGTACAAGCATAATGACATATCTTTGCATCTCCATCACCCATGTATAAGAGGCACAGTGGCACATCCCTGTAATTGCAGTCCTGTGGAGGTACAGACCAAGGGCTAGATGGCCAGCTACCATAGTTGAAATGGTAAGTTCCAGGATCGCAGACATATTCTATCTCCAAAGGTAGAGGGATGACAAAGATGCCTCAGTACTTTAGACCACTGCATCAACTGAAGCTATGCCTACAATCCTGGCCCTTGACAAGTGGAGGCAGGAGGCTCAGAAATTCAAGTTAAACCTTGGTTATACAAGTTTAGTTCTAAGTATCCATATGGAAGTGCACTACTACCTCTAGCTCCAGTTCCAGGGCACCCAATACTCTCTTCTAGCCTGACATATAACAAAAACAATAAATGTATATAAAAGAAAGAAGATATCTGATGTTGAACTCTGGCATCCATATATGCGCACATATGCAATGTACATTCGGTGCATAGACACCACTCCTAAACATGTACATGTATCACATATAAACACAGATAATGTTATTGTGCAAGAGTAAAAAGTATATTATGGGCTAGAAATTACCAAAACTTAGAGTAGGGAAGAGAAAAAAAAAGAGGAAATAATATATACTTTTAAGATAAAACTGTATTTAGTTTTCAAAAGTATACACAGAGTTGATTAAATTGTATTGAAATTCAAAGATAGTATAGAATAGGTTTGCATAGATTTATCTGTGTGTCATATTTAATATTTTTGATACAGCTTTCCTCAAAAACCTTTTAAAGTATGCCAGACACTGGCTCAGAGATTAAGAGCACTGACTTCTCTTACAACGATTCGGTTCCCAGTACCCAAATGACAGCTTTCAATGACCTACAACTCCAGCTGCAGGTGGTCCAAGTCCCTTTCCTAGCTCTGTGGGTACGTGAATACACTAATTCCACGTACGCAAACTCAGGCACACAATACACAATAAATAAATTAATCTTTTAAAAATATAATAGACTCATATCGATATTATCTAAACAAGCAGTCATTTATCTCAAATGTTCTTCATAATTCTTAGGTGAAAAAGAAATGATATAAATTGTTCACATGTAGGTACTTTACAAAAAAAAATTGTATTAATTTTCTTTAATCCCCAAAAAAGAGTAAAAAATAAAATTTGCTGTAAATTTACTGACTTTCACAAACCAAAGCTAAAATCACCCGAGACTCTTCTCCAGAACCATGCATTTGTTCCCTTAAAGAAATATGTAACACAGGGCACAGTGGCTCACTCACTCTTTCTAAAGAAGAAAAACCTATAGTCATCCTTCAGGATATAGCAAGTTCAAGGCCAGTGGGAACTACATAACTCCATACAAAAATAAATGGACTCACCACTAACAATGAAAATTAGGTATAATATTTACAGATATACCTTTCAGAATAAATCTGCCCTGTACAAGGTCAGAATTCAAAGTTCTCTTTCATGCTTTGAGTTTCGGAGGAACTGTAATAATATTTGCTGGACTCAGCTCTTATAATACAGTGTATTAGCTTCCTACAAAACCATTCTTACACAAAATGGCTTCCAAATGCATAGGGAAGGGGCATGTTTCATATTAGTTTGTCTACGCTAGATGACTGGTTGACTAGCACAGGCTGATGCTGCAGCTGCTACCACATTCTCAGTTACTTCAGGAATGTTTGCACTTGATTGGCGTGACAGGAGACTTTATGCAATTATCTATAGTATGTCATGACTAATACATGTGCATTACTGATAGTACAAGTTTGCTCCTTGCGCTTATTTTTCCATTAGGAAAACATTCGGACATTGTTTTGTTAATTATATTGAAAATTTGTGATGTATTATGGTTTTTTTGGCCTTTATGCAAAACCAAAACAAAAATAAAAACAGTTAAGCCTCTAATCTTTAAATTGGCATATTAGACATTGTGCCAGTTTCATGACCCATTTATCTTAAACCCTGCACACATCAGTCAGCTAAAATATAAGTTATTTTCATTAAATTGATCATCAAATTAGAAACTGCCCACAATTTCCCAAGTAACATCTTAGCCAAATGCCTATACTTTCTGGTTCCAATTTTCTGCAATTCCTCTTACAACTCTAAACCACTCAGCTGAATATGTTCCCTAATTCTCTGTTGCATCTTCCTAACTGTATACACTCCCCACACTTGGAAGATTCTCTATTTCAAATCCCAACTACTTATCCAGGGTCATTTCACAGCCTAATTCCTTGGTTAAATCTATCTTTTCAATTCAAACCCCTTCTATTTCCTTGGCACTTAATTTTTAATTGTGTTTTTTCATGATTATAAATATCATCTGTTCTATGACACTGCACATTCCGTAAAGATAAAGGATGATTTCACCTATCTCTCTCTCTGCCTCTGTCTGTCTGTCTCTGTCTGCCTCTCTGTCTCTCTCTGTCTCTGTCCCTCTGTCTCTGTTTCTCTGTCTCTGTTTCTCTGTCTCTCTCTGTGTGTCTCTATCTCTCTCTGTCTGTCTCTCTGTCTCTGTCTGCCTGTCTCTCTCTGTCTCTGTCTGCCTGTCTCTCTCTGTCTCTGTCCCTCCGTCTCTCTCTGTCTCACTCTCTGTCTCTCTCTCTATCTCTCTCTGTCTGTCTGTCTGTCTCTGTCTGTCCGTCTCTCTCCCTCTCTCTCTCCATGTATTATTCATCTTTCTAAAATTAAAGGGGCTATACTAAGGGAACCCTAGGGATGCTCCTAATTCTAAAATTTTATCAATCTATCTCTTATGCTTTTTATAAGATGGCATTTATGTTAAAATAGCTGGATTTAACCATACCTAGTATAGAAAGAATTGTCCAGTCCTAGCTACTAGACAGCTAGTATTATTTACAATTTCAAGAGGCCAAAGGGATAAACTATCAGCTTTGACTCAACAGATGTCACTATTCAATCATCCATTTTTCTCGGTCAGCAAGTATTAAACTTCAATCTAAGCCAGGTATCATACCAAGCAATAAAAATACCTGACTTTTTCCCTCAATGAACTCACAAGCCAGTGTGAACAAGAGAGAAGCAAAGACAATAATAAACATTGCTAAAGAGCAGAGAAAATGATACTATATAAACATGTAAAAGAAACCCCAGAGTGGAATTATGAAGTAGAATAGATTCAAGAAAATCTTCCCAGAAGAGATGTCATGTAAAGTGAACTCTGAATGGCAGGAAATAGTTAGCATTCCAGAAGAGAAGCAAGTGCAAATTTGTGAAGCTAAGAGAGCACGGCTAGTTTGGGGAAGTGCAAGAAGGCTGGGTAAGGCTTCAAGTTAGATTGCAATATTAGTAGGCACGAGGGAAGAGCTAAAGGGACAACCAGAAGGCAAATCTTAAGTCTATTATAGTTTGAGCCCTCAAATGCTCATGGGCCAATGCTTGCTTTGGGATACAGCCATATTTCAGATGTTTGGCTTTTAAGAATTAAAAGGATTGTGAGATGACTTTATCTCTAGGCTAAGCCACTGATGAGCTCATAATCTAGTGGGCTATTGGGAAGTGATAGAAACGTTAGAAATAGAAGAGATGAAGGAAATGGGTTATTCTGACATCCTGCTGGGGACTATATCATGCCCCTTTCTGTCTCTTTTTGCTTCCTGGCTGAAATAAGTTAAGTCACCTCTGCTGTGGCACACTTCATCTGCCTTGCTGACCTTGCTTCAGGTTTCTCAAAGCAATGGAGATACCCCAAAACAAATCTCTGAAACAAATAGGTAGCCATCTTCAAAAATATCATGAAATTGACCAATAATTCAAGTTTACATTAGGAAAATATATAGGAGACACTGCTGGTTATCCTCCAATATATGCTCTTCCCTTCTCATTACAAAAAGCTTTCACACAGGACGATTAGGAAAGGGCAGCATTGTTTCCCCTTCCCTTATACCTAGATTTTACCACAGGTCTAAAACGGCTTGTGACATTTGTGAAAGTGATGTATACAAGCTCCAAGTAATATCATTGGAAGGAATGTGGATTCTCTGCCTTTTCTACATTTCTTTAGATACAGTGTTCTGAAAGAAGAAAGAACAAGGAAGAATATTGTGATTGGCTCAGAAGATGAATGCAACTGCATCCCTGCACCTCTGTCAGAGAACTACCTAATACATCATAAGTAAATTTATATAAAATACTTCATTTCCTTCCAGAGAAATAAGGTCTTGCCTATACAACATAAAAAGGTTAATTAAAGCCAGAGAGTCATTATCTGAAGATAAAGCAAATCTATCTGTAGAATAGTAGATGGATTTAAGCCACATGAAGAGTCCTTCTCAACCATTTACTACTCCAAACCATTTTAAGCACGACTTCAAGCAGAAATACCAGAGCATTTTGAAACAACAGTTAATGAGAATAATGTAATGGGTTCTTTTTTGAATCAATAAATAAATAAAGCCACAGAGAATTCAACACTCACATTACTCAAAATTGCTGTTGTTAAACGGTATGTATGATACTTTCTCATTTAGAAAGCCCAATTTGGCCTGCCTTAAATGTGTAGATTTCTAACCTATTTCCATATATTCGCAAAGCATAAAGGCTCAATAAAAATCTAGCCATAATAAGGGCAGCAACATTATATACACAGTAACCATTCTAAATCAAGTTTTTTTTTTTTTTTTTTTTTTTTTTTTTTTTTTTTTTTTTTTTTTTTTTTTTAGAATCTACTCAATACTTTGATTCCCTCACTGCATGTTATACCAAGTTCCTTGGTAATAAGGCTATCTAGATCGGTGGTTCTCAACATTGCTAATGATGTGACCCTTTAATATAACAGTTCCTCATGTTGTGGTGACTCCCAACCATAAAATCACTTCTTTGCTACTTCATAACTGTAATTTTGCTGCTGTTATGAATTGTAACATAAATATCTGTGTTTTCTGATGCTCTGTATTTACCCTTATGAGAAAGGGTTAATACCCTCCACCCCGAAAGAGGTCAGGACCCCACAAGCTAAGAACCACTGATCTAGTTAAATGATACAAACTGATTCCTTCTCCTAGAACAAGCAGTGCCATCTTGTATGAGTCTATTCTCCCCCACCAACTTTGAGCACATGTGCCTCTGCTGCACATGGCAAAGCAGAAAATCCACCATAGCAACTAAAGACCTCACTTGACATTTACAGCAAATCCTGTTGAAAAAATCTGACGACTGAAACATAAAGTGGTCCTTAGAAATGCCACATATACAGTTGGCACAAATTAAGATAACAAAATCACTTTGAAAATCAAAGTCAATAAACTCAAAAGTAGGTAAAATAAAAACAAAGCAAAAGAAACCAACTAAAATTAACTCAAAATTTGCTTATGATACCTCATTATGGAGACACATTTTAATAACAAAAACTGAACCGCTATTCCCTCCCTGAAAAGTAACACTCTCATTCCTTTAATGAAGAGCTGGGGACAGACTTTCTCCTCAAATAATCACACAGATAAATGGAAGGGGAACTATAGCTTGACTAAAAGTCAGTCCTCAATTCTAGCACCAACTAGAGGTTTTTCTTTTCTTTCTTTCTTTTTTTTTTTTTTTTTTTTTGAGTGACCAAAAAGCAAGTATACAAAAAAAAATTGTAAATGGCAGTTATTTCATAGTATCTGTACACAATACCTCATTGTCCACTAAAGTAGACATTTTCCATGACACAGGACCCTAGTACTATCCTCTAGCCCAAACCAGACACAGATTCTTTTTATGTCAGAAAACTCTACAAATTAACCTATGCCAGGCATAACATTTAAAAAATATTTTAAAATGCCACTATGTACCCAAAACATTTCTCAGCTATTTCTAGTTATGGTTTATTATAAAGAACGCACACAGCAGAAGAAACTCACACTAAGTGGGTTTAGCAGTTCCCTTGTTAAAGACAAGTCTGACTTACATTTGTTTAGTACTAATATCAACATTTTATGACAAACACAATTATACAATCAGTTTAAACAAAAACCCATAATCCATTGAACAATGAGTAAGTGTTCAAACTGAAATTAAAAGTAGTGTGACTAGACTGTGTGTGTGGCAGAAGCAGGAGAGCGGGAGATGAAGCTTCTGAGTTACACTGAGAGGACATCTCCGGATATTTTTATAGGTAATCAGTAGAACAAATGTAAAATCTACTTTCAAGGGGGGTGTGTGAAACACTCTAAACACTCTAAAACTGATTGTTGGTGGTTGTAAAGTGAATAGCTGGGCAGGGTGCCTTACACCTTGAATCCCAGCATTTAGGAGGCAGAGAGAGAGAGAGAGAGAGAGAGAGAGAGAGAGAGAGAGGGAGGGAGGGAGGGAGGGAGGGAGGGAGGGAGGGAGGGAGGGAGGGAGGGAGGGAGGGAGGAGAGAGAGAGAGAGAGAGAGAGAGAGAGAGAGAGAGAGAGCAGCAGACAGATCTTTGTGAGTTTGAGGCCGGCCTGCTGGACATAGTGACTCCAGGGCAGACAGAACTACACAGTGAGAATATTGTTTCAAAACAAAAACCCACAGTGAATACACTAAAACCACAGAATTGTATACTTTAAATAGATTAAATTTAGATGGTGTATCAATTACATATTTTGGGGTGCTTGTTTGTTTGTTTGTTTTGAGACAGGATCTCTCACTGAGCCTTAACTGTTCTAGAATTCACTATGTAGACCAAGCCTGCCCCAAACTCACAGAGATCCGTGTGCCTCTGCCTCCCTAGCGCTAGGATTAAATGTGTGCATGATGCATGATCAGGCCTAGTTGATTATGCTGTTTTTAAAACCACAGGTTTGGGAGCTGGAGAGATTACTTAATGGTTAAGAAACACTTGCTGTTCTTTCAGAGGACCAAGTTCTTAGCACCCACATCACATGGTTCACAACCACTGGTAACTGCAGCTCCAAGAGATCAGATGCCCTCTTCTGGTCTCTGTAGGCACATGCATACATGTATACATGTATATTAATAAATAATAAAAATAAATCTTTAAAAAGGAACACAAATCTTTTGACTTTACACAAGTCAGATACCCTGAAAGAGATATGTGACTGTTTTGTATAAAAGGTTTATCATCTTATTTGCCATCTCAATTTTTTACCATTGAAAATGTTCACATATATAAACATACAGACACACGAGTACACACTCTGTGTAGCCTGTATCCTGGAACTTACCCTGTAGACCATGATGGCCTCAAACTCAGAGATCTGCCTACCTCTGTCTCTCTGCCTCTGCCTCCCAAGAACTGAGATTAAAGGTACCCACCAACACTACCTTTCTTATTCAATACTTCAAGTGAGTCAGATATTTTATAAGAGAAAATTAAGGTTCACAGAGATGAAACAATTTACCCCAAATCACAATTCAAACCTGAAGAGTCAACATTTGAACCCAAGCCTGTGCTTTTAGGGCCTAAGCTCTTCAGCTGTCCTCCCACTTCGTATTACCCGAGGGTAGAACAATAAATAGCCAAAATCTTTAGCAATGTTTGCTTATTTTTTACAGCATATCCAAAAAGCACAACTCTCTTACCCACTTTTACTGAATAGACTATAAAGCCCATCCCTTGTAGATTACAAAGGCTTTGCCTTAATCACCATCCTTTATGCCCATGGTTTTTACAATCTTTCAGCACTAACACAACAGCACAGAGATGCCAAGTCCTGGGAACTGCATCTGGCATGAGAGAACACTCAACTTGGGACACCAATGATGAAAAACAGTCGAAAGATTTACTGTATGAGTTATTCCTTTTCATTTCAACCCCGGTTTTTTCACTTGCTTTTTATTTTTTTTTAATCATTCTCATTTGTAGCAAATTAAACTACTTCACTTTAACAGGAACTCTTGTCCTATTTCCCAAAAAATACCAAGTTGTAGAAAACTTTTTAAATCAAAGTCAAGGCGACCCCTTAACTTTGCTCTAGCTTCAAATGTTCCAGTAGTCAGCAATTAACACATTGTATACTTAATGTGTTGTAAACAAAAGACAATTTAAACTTAACAAAGATAACTTCAAATCGGCGAGTGCTCACACTACAGGGCCCAGCTCTGACCCATCAACTGTGTAGTTTAAGTTTATGCTCACTGTGTTCTAATAACCTCTCTTCTGAAGATATCAGTCCCTTAGCTAATCACTCACTGTTGGTCTTAGTTCTTACACACCAATGTTAGGAATTCAAAACATGTTAACATTTTGGCCATTATCGGGCAAACCCTTTTGGGCAACCGAGAAGAGCATCAATGATGTTTGGACAGGTCATGATGGGAATATAATGAGCTACATGAGTATTTAACTTAAAGAAACAAACTCTTGCACTACATTATAGCCTCGATAACCTTTGCAGGGTAAGCATGCACTTATAACTGTGTCTGGAGAGTTACAATGAAATATGTGGTTTAACTTAAATTTTAACATGAATATTACATTTCAATGTACTGTCTCAAATGCGTATATCTGTGTTTGTGGAAGTATTTTCACATATGTAAATTGAAAAACATAGTTGATCTTCTTATGAATCTTTATATAAAAAATGTGGTCCATGAAAGACAAATTTGGCTAGATAGAAGACTCACTGGTTAAAAGCACAAAATACTCTTCCAGAGGATGAAGATTCAATTCTAAGTACTCACATGGCAGCTCAAAATGACCTGTAACTGCAGTTACAAGAGATTCAATGCCACCTTCTAACCTCCCAAAGCCCTCTTCTGGCTGTTCCAATGCCCTGTTCTAGCCTCTGTAGGTACCAGATAGTAATTTGCATATGTCTATACACATAGGCAAATATACATAAAATAATAAGTCTCAAAAGATTTTTAAACTACAAAGGGGCTTATTTTCTGTCTCAAGGGGCACACTATAATGTTGCCACCCTGTTTATTCAGTACATATACCCTATTTTGAGGAAGCTGGAGTAGGTGAAAGAACAATAAATACAGATTCTGTGTCTTTACGTTAGACTGCAGAGCTCTCACCCTTTCTAATGCTGTGACTCCTTAATATAATTCTTCATGTCGTGGTTAACCCCCGCCATAAAATTATTTTCATTGCTTCTTTATAACTGTAATTTAGCTACTGTTATGAATCATAATGTGCTGGACCTAGGCCCTCTGTGCAATACGTAGCAGATGTGCAGTCCTAAACAACTGGAGCAGGGACTATTCCAAAAGCTGTTGCTTGTATGTGGCATATGTTCTTCTAGCTGAGCTGCCTTGTCTGGCCTCAGTGGGAGAGGATGTGCCTAGCCTCACAGAGACTTGGTGTGCTAGTGTTTGGAGGATACACAGGCCATACCCATCCTCTCAGAGGAGAAGGGGGAGGGAGGATGGGGTAAGGATTGTGGGAGGGACTGACCAGGAGGGGGCAGTGAGCAGGATGTAAAGTAAATAAGTTAATATAAGTAAATGAATGAATGAATGAATAATGTCTGAGATACACTGCGCATATTTCCTATATATTAGTTGATTGAATTGGCAGATTTCAATTGAAAGAACATTCCAGAAAAACATCCACTGTGGCATGAAATTATAAATAGCATCAATAAAACTGAAAGGACAAATAAAATATGTCATTAATGATTGTCAAATATAGATAAGAATGATCTTTTAAACTAGTTTCCTAATGTAAAATAATTTTAATAAAATGTGTAGTCTTCATTTGTCATGTTTTATAATTATACGATACCTCATATACATAGTTATCTGTCATATTGATCAGCACATATTTTGGTTATTAAGAAACAAATTCTCTTCTACTTTTTACTTTAGTTTTTTCCAACAATTTATTTTTATTAATTTTACATCCCAATCATAGCCCCTCCCTCTCTCAGTTCTATCCTTACAAATCCCTTCCCCTATCACTCCCTTCCTTTCTTTTCACATTACCTCAAGTTAGAATGAAATGGCTGCAAAGATATTAGGTGATAAATAAAGGTTCATGTAATATACACTACAGTCAGTTAGGACTTTGTTGCATGTTTTTAAATATTATTTAAAGATTAAAGAAAAAAATCAAATAATTATATTGAACACTCATGGTCCTATATAACTATGAATAGTTCTGGGCTAGGGATTATGTTTCAGTTGTTTGGGACATTACTTCTGCTTTTAATACAGATTCTTAATATGTATTATGAATTTAAGAAATGTTTATAAATTGCAACAATGAGTACAAAATCAGAATAAATACATCTTAACTGAATTCTGACCCCCACAAAGACTCCCTTGTTGTAGAAAAAAGTAGAATATTTAAATAACAAAAGAAACACAAAATATTCTATGAACATGGTCCTAGATGACTGAGCACAAAATACCAGTACTGACAGATCAGAGTTCTGGCAAATTTCAATTGTGTAACCCTGTTATAGTTGCTTTCTTCTGATATAAGGAGCAGACAGACAGCCCTCTCTATTGGGAGTTCTGTGAATAAATCGGCATGTATTTATATGGTAACAATTTAAATGGTAATCATTATGAGCAAAGTACTGAGAAGATGAAATAATTCATTTACCTCCCCAATCTCCACTGCCCAGAGCAACAGTTTACTATTAGTATGTGCAAAGCCCTGCTTTAAGGGCTTTACTATGAGGAGACAAGGTGTACAGTCCCTTATCTAAAAACCTCAATGCCAAATAGAATCCCAATTCTCAGAAATGTCCAGTCTTTCAGATAGGCAATAACCTGTATCACTCTATGTGATGTAATTCTCCACTAGCGCCTATAGTACTATTTCCTAAGCATATTAATAATGCCACAGTAAGTATGCAGTCTAACACTAAGGAAAAGAAAGACCTTAATATTTAAATGTTATATTTTTCCCCCACTTGAGTTTTAGCACCTAACTTATCAAATGAAAGTTTTAACTTTTACAACTTTGGAAATCTGAAATTTTCAAAGTAATCCTGAGTCTAGCCAATTCATTTAAACTTTAAAATATCGAAAGAGGTAAGTTTAGTTTTCCTTACTTTAATGATGAACAGAGGTGTATTTACAGTACTCTCTCGCTCCAAGGCCTCCAGCTACTAAGTATCCTAGATAGAATTAGAACCCAAGCTGCTTAGCTGCAGTGTTTATGTTCTCAAAGATTATTCTTCATAAATAAACTCTCCCTTTAGACTGTTTTAGAATACAAGAGAGATGTGTAAAAGGTAAAGAAGTATTAAATGATATGGTATGCAAATATAGCAGGAGAACTATCACAAGGCATTATTCATTATTAAGTAACTAGAACGGATAAATCTTGGTGCTTGGGATACCAACAACCAGCAAACAGATGAGGTCCAGGTCACCTTCACAGAAGCAGCAGCAAGTGTAGCGATGGTCAGGTACCAAGTCAGCTTAATGATGACACAATAGGGCAAGTTGATGGCTACTACTCACCTGATGTTTAAAATGTTCTTTGAACAGTGCTAAGATTTGAAATTACAGAAAAAAATCATTTTAAAAATGAATTATAAACACAAAAGTCCCATAGTAGGGAAAACCCTCGAAACCAAAAGAAATCCATATGAGAATAATAAATGTTAGCATTTCTTCTAGGCTCTGCCCTAGTTACCTGGCAAGTCAGTATAAAGGGGCTGTTTGTCCCCTCCTCTCTCTTACTCAATCATTCTCTTACCCTCTTATCTACTCCCATCTCTGTCCCTGCTCTCCCCACCCCCCTCCACTGCCGCCCTCTCTTTCCACGTGTTCATGGATGGCCTCTGGCCTCTGGCCTCTTCTCTGGAGAGCTCTCTCTCTCTCTCATTCTCTTACCCTCTTATCTGCTTCCATCTCTGTCCCTTCTCTCCCTATTCCCCTCCCCTCCCCCTTCTCTCCGAGTGTTCATGGCAGGCCTCTGGCTTCTGAGCAAGCTCTCTCTCTCTCTCTCTCTCTCTCTCTCTCTCTCTCCCTCCCTCCCTCCCTCCCTCCCCTCCCCATAACCTAAAGAAACTATTCTATACTATATCCATATGGTTAGTGCTTCACGGAGAAGAGATACCTCAGCATGGGCTCGCAAAGGCACTCCCTCCCCCCCCAACCCCTGCACCATACCATGCCTCTACTAAACATATCCCTGTCTTCCTTTTCTTAAAACACACACACACACACACACACACACACACACACACAACAATAGACCTGTTGGAAAAATCTGGGGAGTCAAGTCATGAAGGATCTGGGCTTGCTCAGTTAAGGAACCTACAGGAGGCGCTAGAGGACATTTTACAAGAAATGCTCCTGTAACAGAATTGACGCTCATTAGGATGTTAGTAATCACACTCCTATTTGTGACCAAAAAGAAAAGATTTTTTTAAAAAAAATATCGTTAAGACAACCCAAACTCAAAGCATAAAGGAACAGAGATAGGAAAATGTTATAGGGGCAACAGGTAAAAAAAGCATAAAAACATCTCTTAAAAGTCCAAATAATTTTTTTTAATTCCTTTGTGTACAAATGAAATTTCCAGCACTCCAAAAGAAATGTATTTCTAAGAAATTAACAAACCCCAGTCCTGGAAAAACAAATTCCTAAAATAGCGCAATAGTCTGTTGGAATCTGGCGGTGGGATTTTTGGTTTTGTGGCTTTTGCTTTGTTTCGAAACAACACCTCCGCCCTAGAACAGACATCTGCCTGTCTCTGCCTCCGCAGGGCTGTAATTATAGGCCTCCGCCACTAGGCCTCACTTGTTGACAACTCACCTTGCAGCACAGAGGACAGTTTGCTAGCGGCAAAAGGACTGCTTGGGACACACCCTAGAGTTTCTATGTCCCTGGTCCCTTATTTAAACAGACTAAAACTGACTCGCTTAGCTATTTAACAAGTTTTCAAAGTTTTTATTCTTGGGTATTAATGTAAATGATGGAACCAGGTATTAAACCGGGTTTTACGTCCTTTTTTTTTTTTTTTTTTTTTTTTTTTTTTTTTTTTTTTTTTAACAACTTCAAATTCCCTAATGGCTTTCCGGTCTTCCAACAATCAAATTCAAATTCTTTCCGAGGACTTCCAAATTCTATGTATCTATTATCTCTAACACTTTCTAGGTCCTCTCAGCACACCAACTTTCTGTTCGAGAATCCTATGTCTGAATGTTCACTGGAGACCATGTTCCCGGATTATTTTTAAAAAACAGAGCTTTACTATGTAGCTCTGGTTGCCTGGAACTAACTATGTAGACCAGGATGGCTTCAGACTCAAGGAGATCAGGCGCCCTGTCTCCAGACTGCGGAGATTAAAGATAAAGGCCTGTGTCGCCAGGCCAGGTGTGCTCCCAGAATTTAAGAAAGTAAACACATTTCACTCTTCTCTTTAGACTTTACTCCAACATCGCCCCTTCACTAAGAGGCTTCCAGAGACAGATACAGAATAGGAAATTCGAGTAGATCTAAAAGGGTAGATATATACGGGAATTAATTGACTTACGGAGTCGCGGCGACAGAGATGTCCCACGGCAGTGGCCTCCTACAGCAGTCCGAAAGCTGGATGCTCGTAGATGCTGGTGGTGGAGTTCAGTCCCGGTCTGACGGCCTCAGAACTAGGGAAAACAAGGGTGAGACTCAGTTTAAGGAAGGCCTAAAGCCTGAGAGCCTAAGGGGCCACTGGTTAAGAGTGGAGCCAAGGTCCAAAGCTCAAGGCAGCAAGGGACGAAGCGGCGCTCTCCACTCTCTTTTATCTGTTCTCTGCAGCCAATTGGATGGTGCCCACCCACTCTGAGGGCAGGTCTTCCCTACTTAGTCCACCCATAGTCAGACACTATTCTAGAACATTCTCTGCGACACGCCCAAAGCACTGTTTTACCTACTCTGTGGATATTTCTTAAGCCAGGTAAGCTAAAGAACATTAACCACAGGACACCACTGTGTGGAGCTAGGTGTTTTCGAGTTTTCTGTATTCTATGTATTTTCTTTATCGTTCTTTTTACTGACTTACAAGGTTTTATACTGTGGCTAATCTACAGAGCCCTGGAAGATGGGAGGCTTTCAACAGATTTTATGCCAAGAAATATTAACTTATTAAAAATCTCGTTGTTATAAATATTTGTAACTCTACTTTTGAAATTTTACTCTAGGCTGTTCATGTTTTCACACGGTTCCTATGCTTTTTTTAAAATGTGATTTCTACCGAGTTATCATTTTAGAGAAATAAACGAGAGAATGACACCAAAATCCAAGATGCTGAAAAGATACTAATAATATATGAAATATCACAAACCAAACGATTTGAACGTTTAATCTCATTTCAGGACTGCAAATCAAATTAATGAATACAATATAAACATAAAAGAAAAGGAAACTATGAGATGACATTGAAGTTAGATTTAGTACCATCCATCTGAGCTGGTTCTGTGGTACGTGATCCAGGCACTGAGATCAGAGGATCACATCTTCAAGGCCACCCTCCCTCAGCTACATACCAAATCTGAGGCCAGCATGGGCTGTGTGAGACCAACTTATAATTTTAAAGAAAAGGAAATATTCAGTATGGTAATCTCTAAGTATATCAAACAATCTTCAAATTTTGAAAATACAGAGAAAATGCTTATGGCTAACTTACAGTTTTCTTTATCTTCCAGGCAAAAATTAATAGCTTTTCATTATAAAGTCACATCAGTGGCAATGTCTCAAAGACAGGTTGCTCCAAAAATGAAAATGGTAGGCCCTTTCCCTGTCATCTCCCTTTTTTGTTTGTTTTTATTTTTTTGTGGGGGCCAGGGTTTCTCTGTGTAGCTGTGGCTGACCTGGAACTTGATCTGTAGACCAGGGTGGCCTCAAACTCACGGAGATCTGCCTGCGTCCATCTCCTGAGAGCTGGGATTAAAGGCAGCCACCACAACCACCACCCACCCTCCCGTCTTCCAGTTTTTAATAGAACTAAAGTGAACTCTAGAAATTCATTGGAAAAGGAAATGTTAGAGGCAAGTTACCTAACTAAAATAATTTATATCCTTTACTGCCCTTATGAAAATTACTTTCTTCAAAACATTAACTAAAAGCAATAGAACCACGACACACAGTTTCACATTTGCTTATAAAAACGGCAGCTTAAAAATACTGAGCATTTGAACTTCTTGCCTATCTAAAGATGCTATAATTTGATATTACATCAGAAACTCTTCTCACGGCCACACTACCAGACCTCAAAATTGCTACCAGGAGAGTGAAACGTAGTCACCATCTTTATTCTCAACTTGGTTGTTTCTGAGACTGCTGCCAATTAGTGAACTCTTGTGTCAATGGCAGCACCTGGTCATGCATTAGGCAAACAAATCTATCACTGTTAAGTGTAAGGACTTGTGGTTAAAGGAGCTAATATTTTTAGATATAACATGATGTCATAACTGTTTTAAATCATTTTTCTCAGCTTTCACGTTTGAGCACTAGATAAAGCCTATTTCTAAAAACACAGCTGCATACGTCATGCGCTCATTCACCGGTATCTGCCTCCACTTTCAGCTTCTCCATTCAATGTTCCTCACACTAATTACAGCGTGGAAATGAGCAAATGAAGCCCAGTGCAGGAACTAACATGGCAACTGCATGGGCAAGAAAGCGAAACGGCTCAAACTAGTGGGCTTGCTTTGGCTTGATTGTTTGATAAAGAATTATGAGGTTCTAAAATGTACCATACGAAACTGTGGCTTCTGTTTAAAAGGAAGGTCCCCTTCCAACAGAGGTAGTTTTAAACCCCAGGGCCTCTCAGTTCCCATTCAGTGTGCTTAATAATCAGTCTATAACTAATTTAGGTGACTTAATCCAAAATTCTAAGGTCATCCTCTAAGTACATTTAAATGATGAGCATCCTAATTTATAGATAAAGAAACGAAGCCAAGTTTACAAACCCCACCAGACCTCCTTCAGTCCAGCCTGCTTCACTGCCAGGAAGTTAGGGCTTTGAAAAAGTATTACATACAACCATACTTACACACAGTTTAAGTGACTGGGTTTTAGACGAGGCTATTAAAACCTAGAAAGAAATCTTAAAATTCCTCAACAGATGCTTATTAAATGGTATTTAATAAGGAAATTGTTCAATCTTTTTTTCTGTAAGCCATAGATAGGCTTAAACCCTGTAAGCTTCCAAGAAAACCAACTGTGATTTAAAAAAAAAAAAAAAGTCGAGAAATTCAGAGCTGAAGACATTCAGAACTAAGTTAAAAGCTCGGAGGGGGGGGGGGGTGAGTGTTCCTGGTTCCTGACTGGGGAGAAAGCAGCCAGCGGAGTCTCTCAAGTTAGGATTCTGAAAGCGGGATGGATCAGGAAGCACAAAGTAGAAAGTGTTAGAGGACAAGAGACAGTGAGGTTGACAGAGGAACCCCAGAGGATCGGGGAAGCGCTAAGGGAAACCAGAGAAGAAACTGGAGGGATGACAAAGAAGCACAGGAAAACTGAGTTCTGACTAGGAGCCTAGAGGTACCAAAGCTCTTGGTGAAGCCAAAGGGACCTCTGAGTGTAAAGCGTGGAGATAAGCCCGGTAGGCAAAGAACGAAGCGGGTTCCCCGCCTCGCCGTTCCGGTGCAGATCCCAACTCCTAGTGGCTCAGAAGGCTGGGAGGCTCGTGGAGCCCCCGTGACTTCAGGATCCTGCCTCACCTTGTTTGCCGAGTCCCTGCACCCAGCCGCTCCTCCGAGAGCAGCTGCGCTCAGAGGCCAAAGAGGGAGGCGCGCAGCGCAGCCCGGGTCCCCTCAGGCTGCGAGGCACAGGCACCCGCACCACTGCTCCCCCTGGTCACCCTAGCCACTTCGCCCAGTCTTCAGGCGTGGAAGATTGCTTACCCTAACCCGAACGCGGATCCAGTTATTTGCCAAAGTCCCTGTTCCAGGCTGCCTGGGAATGGGAGCTGAGCTGCTGCGGCCGCAGCGGCAGAGCCTCCGCCTGACCTCACCAGGGGGTGGGGGATAAGGGAGGGGACCCAGAGCCCAGCTGAGGAGGGGAGGGGACGGAGAATGGTGGGAGGGGAGCTTGTGGGCGGGAGAAACATGGCGGCAGGGGTGGCCCTGGCGGCGCCTGCGCGGAGGCTGGGGCTAGGACGGTGTGTGGGGTCCGAGTTGAACACTCGGCCGAAGAGAGGCAAGGCTGGTCCCCGGAAGCAGGATAACTGCCAAGTGGCTCTGGAGCCTCTGGAAGCAGGACTCTTGGGTGTGAGCCCACATGGCTTCTAGTGTCCAGGAGGCAGAAGTGAAAACTGTTAAGTTTCAAGGGACAGCAGTGCATAGACTTCTCCAAGGAAGTCACTAAGTACATCCTGCCAGCCATAACTTCAGCTTCTACAAAGTAATTCCAGAGACCAACCAAAGGGGATTTTGAGCAAGACGTGTCTAATCATCTCAGTGGGTCCCAAACACCAAAATAAATCTGATCCAGACTCATACACCTATTTGTTCATAACTCTTATAATGGTCTGGAATGAATAGTGGATGTCTATCTTCCTAATAGAATACAAAACATTAAGAAAGAGGAAGAACAACTCCAAACACAGCAGTTAACATTTTACTGAGTGTCTACTATTACCAGCACTGTGCGATGAAATCACTGTACTCTGGGAGCTACTCCATGAGGTACATAAAGATTAAGCACGTTGCCCAAGTTACTTCGACCTTGTAAATGGTAAATCAGAACCCAGAATGGCAAAGGCTGTGATTCTGGCACCCAAATTCTTCACCACTGTGCTATATACTACTTCTCTGCTGAGACAACTCTTCATTCTTTTCTAATCCCATTAACCTGGACCTCAACCAATAAAATTCAAAAAAAGTCAACTTAGCTTTCTCCCAGCCTGTTTTCCATCAATCGTTTGCCTTCCTGACAGCCGAAGTGTCAGGTGACCTTCTTGTATTTCTTCCTTCATCATTTCTATCTATCATTCTAGACTTCATCATTTCTACTTAAAGTTCTAGTCTCAGGTATGTAAGATAGCTCAGCAGTTAAGGCATCTGCTACCAAACTTGATAACCTGAGTTTGATGGTCGGAACTTATAGTCAGTCTCATGTGGTAGAGAGAACTAACTTTTTCATTATTATCATGACTATTATTATTATTATTAGTAGTAGTAATGGTAGTAGTATTGTATTTATTTACTTGCAATCTAGCTGTTGCCCCCTCTGGTCTTCCCTCCCACAGTTCTTCATCCCAATCCCCCTCCCCCCTGTCTCCAAGAGGATGCTCCCCCACCACCAGGCCTTCCCCCTTCCTGGGGCTTCAAGTCTCCGTGAGGAGTGTCTTTTCTCACTGAGGCCAAACCAGGAAAGTCCTCTGCTGTATATGTGTCAGGGGACAGGGTGGGGGGGTGTTCTGACTAGCTCCTATATGTTATCCCATTGGTGACTCAGTGTCTGGGAGTTTGCAGGGGTCCAGGTTAGTTGTCACTTCTGGTCTTCTTATGGGATTGTCCTCCTCTTCAGCTTCTTCCATCTGTCCCCTAATTCAATCATGGGGGTTACTGACTTCAGTCCAATGGTTGATTGTTTAACTATCTGAGTCTGTCTCAGTCAGCTGCTTGTTAGGCCTCTCAAAGGACATCCATGCTAGGCTTCCATCTGTAAGCACACCATAACACCCGTAATAGTGTCTCAGGCCTTGATGCCTCCCCATGAAATGGATCCCAAGTTGGGCCTGTCACTGGACCATCTTTCCCTCAGTATCTTCTCCATTTCTGTTCCTCTGGTTCTTTTAGACAAGTACAATGCCACTTGAGGCCTGTCTATCTATTGGAGGTGGGTTCTCAAAGTTCCCTCTCCCCAGTGTTGGGCATTCAAGATTACTCCCATTGAGGCCTGAGAATCTTTCACCTTCCAGGTCTCTGGTTACTTCCTAGAGGGTCTCCCCACCTCCCACCCCCTGAGGCTGCATATTTCCATTCATTCTGCTGGTCCTCTGGGCTTCTCTCCTGCCCTCACCCCTCCCTCATACCTGATCATTTTCTCCTTTTCCTCCTCCCACTTAGGTCCCCTCCCTCTGCTTCCCATGATTATTTTCCTCTCCCTTCTAAGTGAGAATGAAGCATCTTCTCTCATAAGTTGTCCTTTAACTTCCACCGTTGCTTTACAGTGTCATATGAGCACCTGCACTCTCACAAACATACAAATACACACACAATAATTTATTTATTTATCAATTTATTTATTTTTATTTCTAGTCCCTTCCTGAAAAAAATGCCAGAGCCTTCTTAGCAACCAATCTAATTCATCACTGTGGGACTTCCCCCTAGTTTTTGGGAAACTGTTGAGGCTAGGGACTATAATAATATGTGTTTCCCAATACTTCATTTTGCTATCAGTAAACTGTTCTGGGATCTGAAATCTCAATATTGCTGTCTTGGTATGTTACTTTCCACACAGTGAAATCCAAATAGTCATAGGTTTTAGGCAAATCGAGAAATAACCAGCTACTCAAAAGTTTCCTAGAACTAAAGAGGGCCCTACTAAAAACATGACAGCAACAAAATACAACTGTGATATGCATTATTTCTTTTGACCTATCAGTGGACTCAAACCAGTGCAGCAGGGCTGCATCCACTGGCTTTTCCTCTATGCTTATTCAAAGATTATTGTATATGTAACCACAAAGTTAATACCTATTAGAGAGACAGCACCTAATTTGCCAACACCTACAGTTACTGTAACCTCTTCCAGAAGTTCAGAGAGTACTGAAAGCCCAAAAAAAGACAAATGCATTTGATTTTTCTTATTCACCAATTTCAAGAAGCAATGCATTTGGTGACTGTATATAAAAGTTTTGACAATTTGTGAAAAATGAGGAAATGATAATCTTGTCAGTTGCTCTTAGCATCTCTGGTTAAGTTGACAAAGGAGAAGAATGAGCTCTCTGTGATAAAAATTAACCAACTTCTAGCATCCCGGAATATGGTGAAGGAAAACAATGAACTCAGTGATAAAACTGACTAACTCCAGATGCACATTAACAGTCTAAAGGTTTCTAAGTGTGCCCTGGAAGAGAACCTTTTCTTCAGAAACCACAGAGCTCAAGTTTCACAAAATCAGACAGAAGCCCTAATTATAAGGTTGGCCGAATTACAGTAAAAAATTTAAGTCTCAGCCTCAGAGCCGTTGGTGTTAAAGCAAGGGTATTAATTGGTAAAGAAAGAAATCGTGTAAGTAACTTGGGATGGAGATGTATACAAGAACCCTAATGAAGCTAAGAACTTTGAACCCTCAGAATCTCAAGGCTTTATCTCACCTAAGGAAGTAATCTCTCTACCCTCAGTAGAAGACTTGCTCCTCCCCTGGCCCTCTGACTTTTTAACCTTGAGTGAGAAAATTAAACTTTATTGTCTGCTAAATCAGCACTGACTATCTCTGAGGAGATGCCAGGCAAGACAATAAGGATGTCCCTCAGGGCCCACCATGAGTTGCCTCTAGATCTACCACCAGAATTAAGGCTAAACAGGCTGGGTGCCTGGGGGCGTGTAGAAAGTGTAGTCCTGAGGAAGTGAATTACAGTGCTAAAGAGCTTAATGAGGTTGCTAATTCATTCAAGCAGAACTTTGGGGAATATTTGTAACAATGAATTTTAAGGGTGTTGGTATAATGGTGGAAGGAACATAAAACTAGATCCATCCATCTGAGTTTGTTAATATGGACCCTCTGAGTGAAGAGTCTAGGTTTAATATGAAAGCTTGCATAGTTTTAAAATAGAAGGGAGGATGGTCAAATGTATTTGAAAGATTTGTTAAAACATTTGTTTAAAAATGGCCTATTGAGGAGTTAGAGATGTGTGAAATCCTTTGGCTAAATGTTGATGATTTTATGGCTCAAGGAAATTGCAATGCTAGAGTAGATGTGAGGTATAAAACCTAATATTTCGTAATGGAAAGCCCAGAAGACATGGCATTCACTAATCCTATAAGACACAAAATGGTTAGAACGGCATGAACATATCTGGTTTGGAGAGACTGATGATCAGTTGGGTAACTTAAATGCAGTGGGTTAGATTAGGACCTGAAGTAGTAGGGGCAAGGTCACAGCACTGAGTCACCAAAGACAAGGTGATCATAGTTCTCATAATGGGAGCAAAGACAAAGATAGTTTTATGGTGGCATGACTTGTATTTAGTTCTGGCTAATCAATCATGGTGTGTCCAGGCATGAAACAAATAAGAGGCCTACTATATTTTTGTTTGATTTGTATAAGTGAAAAATTTCTCAAATACGTGAAACACAGACTTCATTCGATCATGACAAAAGTAAATCTTACCCTGTGAATGAATTACAGACTTGAGCCAGTTTGCAGATCCAGAAGCTACTGAATGAAAGGACAGTTGGGTTTTCCTTTGTTCACACAGAAGTTTTATGTGGCTATCTTAAACAGATGTATTTTTGTAGGTAAAATTGGAAGTGATCCAAATATCCATCAATAAGTGATCAATACATTGACAATGTATACCCTTAAATACTACTCACCAAATAAAAGTGAACAGAGTATACAGTCAAGCACATAGTAACCTATGTGCATGAATCTCAAAATAATCATTCAGACACCATATAACAGAGTATACTGTGCTATTTTAATTATATAAAATTCTATGAAATTAAAATGCATCTATAGTGATAAGTGGTTGTAGCTCATCAAGTAGCAAAAAAGACAAAAGGATGCAAAAAAATGTTTGGTGATGACATGAATGTTCCTTACAGTTTTATAAAAACTGTTTTACATTGCACATATATGTCCATATTTAACCAAATTGTATGCTTGAAATATTTATGCCACTACCCAATGATTATACTACTGAGCAATCAGTCATGTACCTTTAAAATGTTTACTTTCTTTATTGTATCTTCTTTTTGTTGACAGTAGAAAGACAGCTATACAGTACATGCTCATGAGTGCTTTGAAATCTGGCACTGGGCACTGAAGGGACTATCATTTGTTTTACATATTAGCACATCACATAAGGCATATTTTATTCTTTAATCTTTTTTACAGTTCAGTAATTTCCCCCTCCCAGCCCACCCTCTGACTATTTTTTTTTTATTCCATACTTCCTCCCCAGTCACCAAGTGGTTGTTTCTATCCCTCTACCCCAACCCCACCAGACCTCCCACTCCCTGAAGCCTCAAGTCTCTAGAGGGTTAGGTGCATCTTCTCTCACTGAACCCAGACCAGGCAGTCCTTTGCTGTCTATGTGTTGGGGACCTCATATCAGCTGCTGTATACTGCCTGGTTGGTGGCTCAGTGTCTGAGAGATCTCAGGGTTCCAGGTTAGTTGAAACTACTGGTCTTCCTGTGGGATCACCCTCCTCCTCAACTTCTTTCAGCCTTTGCCTAATTCAACATGGGTCCCCAACTTCAGTCCATTCGTTAGGGTTAAGTATGTGCATCTGTCATTGTTAGCTGCTTCTTGGGCCTCTTGGAGGGCAGACATGTTAGGCTCCTGCCTGTAAGTACACCATAGCATCAGTAATTGTGTCTGGCCTTGGAACCTCCCTTTAACCTGGATTCCAGTTTGGGCCTGTCACTTTTCCTCAGTCCAGTCTTCATTTTTGCCCTGCAGTTCTTTTATACAGGAACAATTTTGCCTCAGAATTTTTGACTGTGGGGTGGCAACCCCATCCACTTGATGTCCTGTCTTTCTAATGGAAGTGGCACATAAGTTATTTTGTTATACTGTTACAGATTAGGATTTTACACATTTCAGAATGATGAAAAAGTTAGTCAAAAATTTTTGGATTATATCTACCTTATGAAGAGACTAGCCAGAATAAAGCTATGATATTTTGTGTGTGCTTATGAAAAGGGTTTTGTACATGTGCGCGAGTGTGCATTCCAGGTGGTAGATACACACACATTTTTGCCAGTAATAAAAGAAAAGTTGTGTTAGATATTAATCCAATCCTCATCACTCAATATCTTCACCACTCAAGACCTCATATCTCTTTTTTGCACATCTGTAGAATTTTTAGAATAAATATCATCTAATGAGATTCTTCTGCAGGTCAAATACTTTATTCTACTTCACCAGACACAGCGGAACACACCTGTAGTCCCAGTTTCTCATCAGACTATAGTAGGAGGATCACTTCAACACCAAAATTTCAATTTCATACAAATATTCAATCCCTTTTCTTTAAAGTTCAGGTTAACAATTGGTTGTATTTCAGAGCGCATATGAATGTGTCTAGAAGGATAAGTCTGATGACTACTTCTTTCATCAAAGCACTACATACCCGTGCAGGCATTTCTTTCTTTTTCTTTTTTATTCTGCTTTCTTTTATTTGTATTTTTATTTGAAACAGGGTCTCACTATATAGCCCTGGCTTTGCAGAGACTGGCTGTGTAAACCTGCCTGGCCTCAAACTCTGAGGTCTGCCTGCCTCTACCTCCTTGTTTCTGGGCTTAAACTACTGCCCAGCTTTGCAGGAATTTCTTCTTATAAGTCTACCTATCCTCACTACATCATCAGCTTCTTAGGCCAGGGATGATGATTTGCTTGAGCTCTGGCAAAATGTGTTAAATAGATTGACAAACTGTGTCCACGGGGATCAGGAACCCCTATTCTAAACAAAGTAGACTCCTCTCAAAAGAATACTGCTACAAAAATGAATAAACATCCAAAGTCTCTTCTTGTTTATTTCTAGCATTTAAAACAAGGCTACTTTACAAAAGCTCCCAGAAAACTGTTTAACTCTACTAGTCAAAAAGATATACAAAGTTGGAATGTACCATTATACAATATCTCCTTTAGGATCAACTCAGAACATTGTTTTACTTCTTTCTGCGCCATGCTAGTGATGGAATCAGGACTTTTGTGCATGCATGGCAAGCCTGGCACCACTGGCACCTAACTTCTAAGTTTTGTTAAATACTTCCATTTACACTATCCCATCCTGGCAAGTAAGCTCTGTTAACCACTAATTGATTTGCACAAATCATTTACCTCCGTTGACTCTTTCCTAATCCATAAATTAAAGCAAGGTAACATTCATTACTCATCTTTTCACAGTACAGTTGTGACAGTGAGTTAGTAGAGACTTAAAGTGCTATTATTGAATTACAGGGTCTTTCATTCATTCATTAATAGACTAAAGATCAAACGCAGAGTCCTGTGCTAGTCAAGCGGTCTACCACTGAGCTACACATGAACAGCCATTCTGCAAGGTACTTTTGAGGGTTTGTCTGGCTTAATTCTTGGCAATTCCATAGAAACTGTGTTTATGAGCTGCCTGAATTTTAGATTTTTATTCTAACTTTCTTTTGATTTAATACTACATTTCATTCCCATGGTATTGCCTAGAGATTCCAGGAAGAAAGTAAACAGGGGAGTGCTTTATTAAAACAGTAGGCCTAGATTTATGACCATAATGTTGTTATGGATCTGACTCTTAAAATTGTGTGATACTTGAAAATCTCTGGATCAGGGTTGTTTGTTCAGTGTGCCATCCTCAGCTCAGTATCTATTGCACCTACAGATGATGACCTATTTCAATAACCAGTTCTATGAAAAGTCAAACATTCTCTAACCAACAATAATGACTCCATATGGTCACTTAAATGCACAGAACTTGCTATCTTTCTCTTCTGACCGGCCTTAGCCTTTGTTTACACACACAAAAATAAAGACTAGATCAGCACTAACAAGAATAAATATGTGAACCACAAACATCAGCTCCAAGGTAACTTTCTAGTAGATATATGTTTAAAGATAAGAGGGCTGGGATGTAGCTCAAGTCATAGCGTGCCTGCTAAACATAATCGAAATCTTAAGATAAACTCTCACTGCTGCAAAGTAAATAAATGGTTAGGGCTTCATATGTTAAAAAAATTAAACTTCAAAAATTAAAAGATCCTAGAATTAGGCTAATCAAAGTAGTGAAAACTTATAAAACAAAAAATTTAAGACTTCTAATAAAGAAATTTAAGAAGATATCATAAGATGAAAACACTTGTGAATATAGCCATACTACCAAAAGGAACTTACAGATTAAATATAGTTGTCATCAAAATTCTGACACAATTCTTCTTAAAACATTGAAAACACAATTTTGAAAGTTATATGGTGGATATCTGCCCAAACACTGCAGCCTTTGTGCTCCCGAGGAGGTCTGCAGTGACCAAGGACACTGGCATGAATTTTGCCCAAATATCCATGCTGCCTAGGATAACCACACAGACCAGCAGACTCGGGACCTATTGCCCTACCCCAACCTCTGAGCTCCACCTCCTTTTGTCCCGCTTTCCCAGCTGGGGTAGACCAGTGACTTGATGTCCACCCAAACACTACAGCCTGCAGCCTCCCAAGAGATCCACACAGTAACCAAGGGCACAGGAGGTCTGAAGTAACTAGAGACACAAGAGGCCTACACTAACCAGAGAAAGCACTGCTTGATTCCAAGAATACCAGTTCTAACTCAGGTCACAGAGTTCGACCTGCTTCCATGGAGGCTAGTTCTAGTCAAAGACACACCCAGGGCAGTTAACAGAGAAAACCAGATGGCCAGAGGCAAGCACAACATCATAAATGACAGAACTCAATGCAATTTATCACCATCTGAAACCAGTACTTTCACCACAGCAAGCCTTGGCTAACCTAAAACACGTGAAAAAGCAGATAATAAAGTAAAATCCCATCTCATGAAGATGAAATAGGCCTTTCTTATAAAGAATTTCTTTAAAAACAGGAAAACTCAATCAAGGAGGTGAAGGAATTGAACAGAAGCGTTCAAGAAATAAACATGAAAATAGAAACACTTAATAAAATGCAAAGGAAGACAACTCTGGAAATAGACAACTTAGGAAAGAGAACAGGAGCTACAGATGCAAGCATCACCAACAGAATATGAGAAAAAGAAGAAAGACTCTCAGGCATCAAAGATACCATAGAAAATATCAATGCATAAGTCAAAGAAAATAAAAACTATAAAAAAGTTCTTAACCCACAATATCAAGGAAATTTGGGGCAAAATGAAAAGATCAAACCTAAGAATAATAGGAATAGAAGAGGGTGAAGAATCCCAGCTCAAAGGGCCAGAAAACATCTTCAAGGAAATGATAGAAGAAAACTTCCTTAACCTAAAGAAAGAGACAGCCAAGATATACAAGAAGCCTATAGAACATCTAATATATTTGACCAGAAAAGAAAATCCTCTCCTCACATATTAATCAAAACAATAAATGCACAGAACAAAGAAATAACATTAAAAGCCATAAGTGAAACAGGCCATATAACATATAAAGGCAGACCTATCTGAATTACACCAGATGTCTCAACAAAGATTCTAAAAGCCAGAAAATCCTAGACAAATGTCATCCAGACCACAAGAGTACATAAATGCCAGCCCAGGATACTTTACCCAGCAAAACTCTCAATCATCATGGATGGAGAAAGCAAGATATTTCATAACAAAACTAAATGTAAATAATATCATTCTACTAATCTAGCCCTACAGAGGACACTGGAACAAACCTCCAACAAAAGGAGGGTAGCTACACCCAAGGAAATACAAGAAACTAAACAGTTCGCAACAAACAATAAAGAAAAGAATCATACATATATAACAGTGCTTCAAACCAAGAAAAAAAACAGGAAGTAACACTCATTTGTCTTTAATATCTCTCAACATCAATGGATCAATTCCCCTAATAAAAAGACACAGGCTAACAGACTGGATATGTAAACAGGATCCAGCATTTCGCTGCATACAAAAAACACACCTCGGTGACAAAGATTGACACTACCTAAGAGTAAAATTCTGGAAAAAAGTTTTCCAAGCAAATGGGTTCAAGAAACAGCCCGGGCTTGCCATTCTAATATCCAATAAAACAGACATCCAACCAAAAGTTATCAAGTGAGATGGGGAAGAACACTTTGTATTCATCAAAGAAAAAAATCCACGAAGAGGAAGACTCAATCTGTGCCCCAAATGCATGGGCAACCATATTCATAAAAGAAACCTTATGAAAGCTCAAAACACACATTGAACCCCACACAATAATTGTGGGAGACTTCAACACTATTCTTACCAATGGACATATCACTGAAACAAAAACTAAGTAGAGACACAGTGAAACTGATAAAAGTTATGATCCAAATGGATTTAACAGATATATACAGACCACTTCACCCAAAAAACATATACCTTTTTTTAGCATCTCATAGTAACTTTTACAAAACTGACCATATAATCAGTCACAAAAACAAGCCTCAACTGACACAAGAAGATTGACATAAGGCCACTATGAACATAGTGGAACACCGGCCCCTGTGACATGGTAGGGCATCTTTTAGGTATATGTTCAGGAGTAGTATAGCTGGGTCCTTAGGTAAATCTGTTTCCAATTCTATGAGGAACCTACAAATTGATTTCCAGAGTGGTTGTACCAGTCTGAAATACCACCAGCAATGGAAGAGTGTTCCTCTTTCTCTACATCCTCTTTAACATGTGATGTTACCTGAGGTTTTGATCCTAGTTATTCTGACTCCTGTAAGGTGGAATCTCCAGGTCATTTTGATTTGCATTTCTCTGATCATTAAGGACTTTAAACATTTCTTTAGGTGCTTCTCAGCCATTCAAGATTCCTCTGTTGTGAATTCTTAATTTAGTTCTATACCCCAGTTTTTGTTTTTTTTTTTTTTTTTAAATTGGGTTGCTTGGTTTTTTTGGTGGTTAGCTTCTTGAATTCTTTATTTTGGATATTAGCCCTCTCTCAGATGTGGGGTTAGTGAAGATTTATCAATTCTTGATCTAAGAGCATGATC
Organism: Micromys minutus; assembly: GCF_963924665.1. Lineage (NCBI taxonomy): Eukaryota > Metazoa > Chordata > Mammalia > Rodentia > Muridae > Micromys > Micromys minutus. Next base: position 89,604,322 of record NC_137970.1, read on the forward strand.
CATTGGAGTTCTATTTAGGAAATTTCTCCAAATGGGAGCCTGGCATGGCTGTCCTCTGAAAGCCCCCACCAGCAGATGACAGAGAGAAGATACTTAACCCAACTATTGTATTGAAGTTGGGAACCCCTATGGAAGAGTTAGGGGAAGAATTGAAGGAACTGAAGGGGATGACAGCCCCATAGGAGGCAAACAATGTTAACTAACCTGAACCCCAGGGAGCTCCCAGAGACTGAGACATCAACCAGGGAGCGTATATGGTCTGATCTGAGGTGCCCAGCACATATATAGCAGAGGACTGCCTGCTTTAGCCTCAGTGGGAAGATGAGAAGTCAGAGAAACTTAAAGCCCCAGGGAAGGGGGAGGCCTGGTGACAAGGAGGCAAGGCGGCAGGAGAAATGGGATGAGGAAATGTGGGAGGGAGGACTGAAGAGAGTCAATGGCTGGAATGTAAATAAGTAAAATAATATTTAAAAGTTGTATGGTAGCACAAAAGATTACAGATAGCAAAATAATCCCAAATAAAAACACCAAGGTATTATCATTCCTGATTTCACATTATATTCCAGAGCCATAGCAACAAAAACAGCATGATACTGGCCCATAACAGACATGTTGATCAGTGGAGTAGAACTGAGGATCTAGAAATACACAACTGCAACAACATGATTTTTGACAAAGATATTCATACACACACACACACACACACACACACACACACATACACAACTTTAACAAATGGTGTTAAGAAAACTTGATATCTACATGTATGCAGACAAGTGAACCTTGGTCTGTATCTCTCACCATGCACACAAAGCAATTTCAAATGATCCAAAGATTCCAATGTAAGACCTGAAACTCTGAAAATTCTAGAATAGAGATACTGGATACTACTGGAGATAATCATATTGAGTAAATTCAACAAGCCTCAAAGTGATAAGTATGGTTTTTCTATGGGGTTCCTAGATTTCATATATAGATATTAAATTATGACTTAAAAGTAGAAGTGAAACTGTTTGTGCTGCTAAGGGAAGGAAAACTACTAACTAGGGAAGTGAGGGGTATGGAAAGGGAAGAAGTTCAGGGGAAATATGCTCAGTGTATACTATATACTTCTAGGAATACTTTTCTAAAACTAAAAGTTGACAGTTAAAAATCAGTTAAATGCAGTACATATTCTTATTGTTCTCCCTTCTACACAGAAGTATGCTCTGAATCAGAGGAGCTGAAATGGCTTCCCTGTACTTCCACAGCTATTATGAGACAGAGATGGGTTCTCATCCTGAGCAGGGTGGCTTCTAACTCTATATCACATGACATTGGTGAAGATACTCTGGTTTCACTCAGCAAACTATCTATGTGTGATACATTTGAAAACAACTGCAGCACATTCGGTTTCAGACATAAAACAATTAGATATTCATACACATATTTGTAAACAATTAGATATTCATCCACATATTTGTTAACATATTTCTCATCTGGTGGAACTTTCTTGAAAAGCCAAATTATATGAGTGGAGAGCATATGATTTTGAGTGGAAAAGTCCTGGAGAACAATCTAACACCTCCATCCTATAGGTGAAGACCTCTAGTTGAAGACTGAGTAGTAGGACAGGCTTTTAATTATCAGCTAATTCTTTCAGTGTTTATTGAGTACTTCCTATGTGTTCTAGATGGTGTAGATGCAAAGGTGTGCATTTAACTACCATATATTATAGTATGAGGAGTTTAATAATCAAACAATAATGCAACAGGTTTATTTCAGGTGATGCTATTGCTGCAAAGAGAAGACGCAGATAGTTTATAAAGAAGAGAATAGAGAGCAAATGATCTATGGTGGGAGAAACTACTTCAGAACAGGTGCTCCAGAAAGACTTCCTCAGAAGCAAAAATTTAAAGAGAAACCTGAATGATGAGAATCCATCCATTCAAACAGATACCAGAGAGAAAAAGTCACTTAAGAAATCATAAGTCAAAATCCCCCAAGTGGTAATTCAGTGAAGTAACGTAATGCAGCAGCAACCATTACAGATTACAATTACATCCATTGTGGGCAGAGGATGCAGAGCATGCATATCTTGACAGTAACCAACAGTTCTCTAATTGGGCTTAAGGCCGGCCTAATAAAAAGGAAATCGTGTCTGGCACTGGAAAGTAGCCAACAACCCAAGGCTAGAGAGTTCATAGATCACAGAGGTGAACATACAACCATCACTTTACTAAACAAACCGAATTCTTAACTGCATTCTCAATATTTATCCTAATAACCACAGTTAACTGTAGCTTTTACACATCAACAAAGAAACTTCTCTTTTCAACAAATGGAGACCATCACAGAAAAAATAAAACCACAACTGATGAAAACTCAGCAAATGACTATATATTGCTTGCTGATCACCAACTGATAAATCTACAACACAATTCCTGCACCTAAAGATCGGGAAGCCTCAAAGAAGAGAGGGAGAAGAAAGAATCTAAAAGTGTGAGGACCAAAATAAAGTGTTTTAAGAGAGCAAGATGGAAGCCACCAGGTACTTCATGACCAAGTCTCAAAACTTGAGTTCTCATATGTGCCCTACATCCTACTAGTTACACAGGCCATCCCTACTTAATGTGTGAAGGAGTATCACAAGGATAGAAATACAGAACCAGAGATCACTGACAGACACCAGAGGTTAGCTTCTCCTAAAGAATCTTATAAGCCCTTAGGGATCCTTTACCCAGACACTTTCACTGTAGCTACTCCTAGCCACCTAAAGCCCCAAGATGCATCGTATTTCAGTAATCTAAAGACAATGACTTACAAGTAATGGTGGAACAGAGGGTGAATGTTGTCTATTCCAAGAACAATGTCTGTAGCTAAGTAACTAGAAAAGATAATCTTTTGAGAAAGGAGACATGGGCTGCTCCTAAGGTCCAAGGACAGAGAATACAAACACAAGTGTGTACCTTGGCATATCAGTAACTTCTCCTTTTACAATCACTGAGGAAAATCTAGCATCCAGTTCAGTCCTGGTTGTGTGGGTCATCTGTTACTATTTCACTCCAAAATGAATCTCAAGAACTGAGACCCATGAGTTCCAGCCAGTGAGGATCTCGTCCTGCTACCCTGAGACCATGTTCCGAATATAAGGTATTTAAAAAATGTATACTAACACGAGGCTCTTAGGTGAGCCCCAATTTAATCTAATTAGTGTCTCTGGAAGAGATCAGACACATAAAGATAAAGAAACCAGGGACACAAACAGGAAAGCCCCTGGGAGGGCACAGGAAGAAATGGTTGTATGCAGGCCAGGAAGAAAGGCCATCCTTTCTGACATTTAGTCTTGAATTCCAGCACCAAAATTATGGGGGGAAAATGTGTTGGTTACGCAAAACACTTCTGTCGTAGTTACATAATAATATCCCTAATAATCAAAACTGCCTTCTGAACTGATTTTGGGATACTGACTTCTTAGTTAACTTCTAACCTCTACTGTTTAAATGTGATGTGAAGAGCCAGAAAAAGATCTTTCTCACAGTCTAAGGGAAGAGACATGTTGAACTTTTCTGACCAGCTGAGAAGGACAGCCTTGCTCTGAAGCCATAAAACTAATGAGTCCAGAGATTCTGTTTACACACCAGGTTCCTTCCATGGGTTTCCTGATGGGCCCCAGACATCCTGTAATCATCCACATGCAGTTTCCACACGTACAGAAACTTAGGGTCATAGCCCCTGACCTGAGCATCTTCTTGCTAGATGCAAAGCCTCTTCTGGAATGATTCTTACACCTTCTTTTATTCCAAGAATACCAACAACTAAAGTACAAGAGGTCCTGACAGCTGTCCAAGGGCCATTCAGAGGACTTTGATCTTGTGCTTTGTGCCTTTCAGACCTTCTGACATTTTCTTTAGTTCTCAGCACACATGAGTCAAACTTGAGCTAGAGATTTCTGAAAACAATAGAACATGCTCAACCACCACATCTAGGGGCTCTGAGTTGGCAACCAACTTTACTCAATCCATAGCAGGGTAATCTCTAGGCAGGAGTATAGTGGGGAGAGCAAATTACACAGGCATAGGATGTGTGGTTCTTTTGCAGCAGGATGATTCTCTCTGTTCACAACCTTGGTCAGAGAAACTTTTTTTTGTGTGTGTGCAGTGAGTATTGCTTAATATAGATACTCACTGGCAATCAAAGTTCTGAGAATAAGTGTCCTGAGTGCTCAACCATATATGGGCCATCAATGTGGACAACAAAGACATAATAAACATCACAGAAGAATAGGGGGAACAATTGGTGAGGAGAGCGGTTTTCAGATATTCCATTGCTGTTGCATCCACCAACTCACATTATCTTTGATTGGCAGCATAATATCAACCCATCAAAATGTACAACATGAATAGAGGAGGGGCTCCAGTGGCCCAAACCTAAGAACAAATAGGAATTTTATGGCTACTGAGGGATAGATGTCTTTGGAGATATAACCAGTGGTAGGCTGTCCTTGCCTAGTGGATGTTCTCAAAACCATTCTCACTTGGTCCGCATAAATTGCACTAGTGGAGGAGGAGGGACATTAAGTCAGGAGTGATACTAGGAGTTCAGTGCTAGGTGGAGTTGGAGGGAAGTAATACTGGGTGGAAAGATCAAAATATACTGTATATATTATGGAATTTTCAAAGAATAAAGGTATTTTTAAACAATAAAACAAAATGGAGTTTACTCTAAAGATGTCAAGATATACTATTTTTCTATTTTCCATTGTCCTTGTGGGCAGAATCAAAAGGGAAGAAAGGTAGAGAACAATAAAATACTTTAGAAGAAAGTACAGCATAAACTATTGATATCCTTTTGTATGATGAAATTCAGACAAATATTTTATTAGACATTTTATTAGTCAGGGATCTTCTAAAGTTGAGCCAAAAATTAAGTGCACACATGTAACGAAATAACTGGAGTGATATGCATAAAAGCAGGACAGTTCAATTTTCATTCACAGTTGTAAAGGCTGAAGTTTGGGGTAGGCTGGCATGTTGATTTTCAGCCTTTGGAAAAGAGTTATGTCCCAAGAGAAGTTCATGGGAGACAAATCTACTGACATCATGATAAGTTGTAAACAAAAGAGAATACGAGGCTGGGCTGAAGAGAAGGAGCTGAGGTTCCCAACACACTCATTAATGCCTTGCTTTTAGTAGCCTTACTTCCTAACACAATGTTGTACTTCTTAAGGGTTCTATCACCTACTAATATTATTGAGGGTTCTGCTTTTCTCCACCGTTCTCCAACACTATTCTTCTAACCCTTTAACCGCCTCAGAGAAGAAAGGGAGGGGAGTTGTGAGGAAGAATTGTGGGAGGGGCTGACCATGAGGGAGGCAGTGAGCAGGATGTAAAGTGAATGTGTAAAAGAAATACATTAGAGATAGAAAGACAGAGACAGAGACAGAGACAGAGACAGAGAGAAAGAGAGAGAAAGACAGAGAGAGAAGGATAGTGGTAATTTAGACTACTTCTTGCTGATTAGGGACATAAAATTCCTTAGGGGAAGTTTGTTCTTCACCTTCAGGATGTCTAATTTCTTCTTCTTGTTTCTTCTTTCCATATTACTACTTAAGGAATCACCACCAGCAACAGTAGCACCAGCACCAGCACCACCACAGACCAACAATGATTAACAATGACCAACAACAACCCAACCACCATCCCAACATAACTGCAGGCTTGCAGCATTTACATAACCTCTGAAGAGTTCCCAGAATTCCAACGATCGATCACACAACCACAGGTACTATCTGCAACTGGCAAAAATCATGCCTCTGCTAGAGCATAAGGCAAATCATAGGCAGCTGCTGCAGACAGTTCAAGGCAGTCTCACAACCGCATACCTTGGATTAAAACTAGAGTACATTCGTATTTCTGTGTTTTTAAAGAAGTCAAAAATCTCTCTATAAACTTGAAAGAATGTCACTGGTATTTTGGTACGAATTGCAATTAATCTGTGCATAGTTTTGCCTCAGCTAGTAGGGACATATCAACAATGTTCTTCTAAATCATGAGAATGAATTCCATTTATTTGTATGTTCTCCTAAATTTTGTGAGTGCTTTATACTTTTGAATATATAGCAATGAATACATATTTTTATTTATTGTACTTTTATATACATTATATATTTATATATGTCTATATATATTTCTTTTTTATCTAGGTATTCTCTTCAAATTATTGTTAATATGATTATTTTCTTGGTCTCTGCATTAGAAAAGTCATAATTGCCTTAATAACTTCTCCTAAGTGCTATATGTTTATCTTGTATACTACAAATTACTGGGCCTTTCAGTTTTAATAGTTTGCTATTCAGTTTATTTTTTGGAATCTTGAGGGTTTTGTAGATATGAAATCCTCCTATCTGCAAACACTGAGAGTTTCACTTTCTCATTTTCAATTTGTATGCCCTTCTTTTAATTCTTTTGACTATTTGCTCTAGCTAGGACTCCCTTCTCAAAGTTGAATAAAAATAGAATTGTGTATACATGGCCTTTTCCAGATCTTAGAGTAAACACACTGCTATAGTAACCAGAAAAACATAATGTTGGCATTAAAATAAACATATAGGCAATGAAGTTGAGAGTGAACTAAGAAATAAATGTACATATTTACAGACATTTCTTAAGATAAGAAGATAGAGCATATTGCTGGGAAATTTGGATAACCAAATTCAGAAAAATCAAATTAAATCTCATTCTCCCAACAGTCACAAAACTCAACATGAAATAGATTGACTCAAATGTAAGTTCCAAGCTGTGAAATTACTAGAAGAAAACATAAGGTAAACATTTCAAGCTATTCTACACAAAGAGTTTTAAACATTGTCCCAAAAGCTCATTCAGCAAGAACAAAAAACACTGGCAAATGAGAGGACATCAAACAAAAAACTTCTATACAGAAAAGAAAACACTAAGAATACAACACACATAATGGGAGAAAATAATTGAAAACTCACCAATCCAAAATTGCAGTAATATTCAGAATATATAAGAAACTCAGAAACAACTCACAGACTATACATAGTTCAAGAAAAAAAAAAAGAAAATGAAAAACCATCATGCTTAATCTTTACACACCAAGAAAACTTTGACTAATTCCAGGCAACATCCTGTTTTACATGTACTTTATGCTCATTGTAACTTGTAAGATCTTAATGCACACTATCAAACCTTTAAAAAAACCAAGTACTGACAAAAATGTGTTTGTATACTTTTATGCAAAAAGTGCTTAAAATCTGTACATTTATCTCTGCTTTTTAAAATAAAGTTGTTCAATTAAAAAATAAAATTAAATAAAATTTTAAAATAAAATAAAGTAAAAAAGAAACTCAAGAGCAGACAAAAATATCTAAGAGTGGGCAAGCCATGACAAGGAATGGTAGTCATAACTGTAGTGACATCTACTCAAAAAGTAACAATTAGAGACCAGCCAGTTAGTTACCAAAAAGTTGTCTCTCAAACACACAAACAAATTAAATTAAAAGTGGTATAAATACATAATTATCAAACATTCAAAAAGCATATGAATCATGTTCAGCATCACTAATTATCAGGGAACTGCAAATCCAAACCATCATGGGATTTCATACCACCCATTCAGCAATGGGTACTAACAAAAATGGATACAAACCAAGGCATATTTTTATTTACTATTTATTGATAGGACTATAACTTAGTACAACCATTATAGAAAATAGTATAGAATCTTACCACAATAAAAGGTGATAGAATAACCTCCTAATCCAACAATTCCACTATTGATTCTATAACCAAAAGAGGAAACATGATTTGTATGTTGATGAGATAGCAACACCTTTATGTACAAAAGCTAAGACATGGAATTGACCTATGTATCCTTAGTCAGATTTATTGATAAGGAATACATGGTATATATGCACAATAGAATACAATTTTGCTATAAAAATAAATGTGGCATTTATGGCAACATGGATGAAATTGGAGATTAAATTAAATAATTTACTCATGAAAAAATACTGTATATCCCTACTTGTGTATAAAAGCTAAAAACTGTGGCTGTCATAGGAGAAAAAAAATATAATGATAGCAGAGGCTGGACGAGGGTACCAGGAATGGATGGAGATGTAATTTTTTGGGTCCTTTAGTCTGTTTTGTGCTGACAATTATAGATGATATGAGTTCTAATTTCATTCTTTATAGGTAGATATCCAGTTTTTACTAAACTATTTTTTCAGGTGCATCTTTGCCAAGATCATTTGGCTATATTCTTGGAAGCTTTTATTATTTCAATTGTATTTCATTGTGTTATGCATTTCTTTATATTAGAGATGCTCTCTTTTATATACATGAGGCTTGTAATACATTTTGAACTCACAAAACATGGCTTGCTAAATTAGCATTCAGTTCACTTCCCATTGTCTTTCTGATTTCTAGCAAATTCTGAAACTAAAACTGTTTAGGAACAGTGATAATTTTCACTAGATTCAATAATATAAATGCCATGTCTTTTCAGTACTATGTGAGTTATCTTCCATGACCAGTACAAAACCAGGTCATTGCCATGTACTAGGTCCTTCATAACCAGAGTTTCTCATTCTCTATTCACAAACCAAGAGCTATTGCCCAAAGTAAAAGAAACACTCATATTTAGGTAGTATTTGAGGCCTACCAAATTCACTTCTAGACAGTCAATCCCTGGTGCAATTTTTTTTTTTTTGATAGATTGGGTCACATGGCCTAGTGTTATATTGGGATGCTTCTATATTCACAAGTCATTATTTTAGAACCAAAAAATTACTTCTTTCTAATTTACCTTCTTTCACCTTTGATACTCTCTATTAGATTGAAGTTGAACCTTGAGCCTCTTCTATGCTCTACTCTTGAGCTGCATCTCCAGCCCACCCCACCATTCTTGACGTGCCTGTTTCCACTATCCAGAATTAGTCCATATCTTCTCTGAACAGATTTTATTTGTTCCTTGCCCATCTTTTCTGTTTGCATCCTACGAGCTTGCCCAGACAACATATATGCGGGGGAATGTAGAGCTCCATGGTAGTCTAGCAGAGGAATTTTTAAACCATAGATTGAAAATTGTTACTGTGTTTTTAAATCAATTTAAATAATTAGGTAAATACAATCAGTTGGGTGAAATAAGAAAATAATCAGAGCTCATTGCATATAATGAAGTACCGTTCTGATTCATCCGTGAATATTCATTGGGTTACAAAATAAAATGTACGCCTCATCCAATTTATAATATCACAAAATATGTGGACAAACATACAATATAATATTCATATTTAACTGTGTAGATCCTAGTTGATACAAGATCTCATTGAGCCATGGTTAAAACGCTTGAAAGGTTCCTGTTTATTCTTGTTGTCAACTCTAAATAAGTGTGGCTCATTGTATTAGGACCTAAAATGTCATAGAATAACATGCATTCTTTCTCATAGAATTTAGTATTTTAGGTCTTAATGTTACAACTCAGATACAAGTCCTTCAGTAATAAAGGCCATAAGTGAGCAATTAATTGATTTACAAACAGTAAATGTTGACTCAACAACTAATTTAATTCATCAATGCCAGAAAACATGCTACACACTAAACATTTTTTAATCCTAAAATCTACTTCCTGAAAGAGACTCACCCTAAACTTCTTGCGACAGTAGAATAAGTAAAGGCTCTAGAGACTGGTGGTTTGTCCTGATCCTCAAGACCAGTTAATGGGAGACCCATTTGATTCCAATGCTCCTGTTCTTATATCACAAACTGTATCATATCTATAATCAGTAAGTTAACCCTCCTCTATTGTCTTAATATTTCTATTTCAACTACATCTAATAAAACCAATAAAGTATTTATTGTTCATTCTTACTATTATTGCTAGCGGTGTACATTTAAGTACTTCGACAATAGAAATTTGTCAGAAAAAAAAGAGGTCCCCTAACCACCTGTTAAACACTAAATCAATTGTTTCTCATGAAAACAGAGTTTATCTTGTTATAACCTGCCAAAGAAATAACAACAACAGCAAAAAAAAGAAGAAGAAAGTCATTTTGTAACATTTTCATATTATCTCGAAGAATTGACTGTTTTATTTATGTCTTTGAACCTTTAAACATAAGCACATGAATACTAATAATTTTCAAAGGCAATCAACCAAATCGTGCATAATTTTTATGCTTCTGGGCAGACAACTGTAAGTACAAATGATGTTCAATCTATTAAGTATAAACATGCTTATTACATTAAATCATTTTAGAAATGATTTGTAATATACATTAACACCCATTATGCCCATCTTCATGTCTTCTTGGTTCATTTGTGCTGCCCAAGAAACAGTCTGTAAATCTTAACTAGAGTGTAGCCTGAGTAAAAATGCTGCTAAGCCCAGCAGCAGTGAATAGGATGAATTTAAGAGTTCTCACTAGGATCTACTACCCAAAAGATCTTCCACCTCCCAAGTGTTACACCCCAGGAAATCAATACATTACCACATGTGCCTTTGCAGGACATGTTAGATGCAAACTCTAGTATACCCTTAAAATTGTATCTTTAATGCCATACATAATAGAAATTACAATTAAATATAATAAGAAAGAAGACATGTTTTAAATTGAAGCATCTTAAAAATAGCATTATTATTGCACTGGTGTCTGCCAACTGGGAGCATCCATTTAGTCATATACATTTATAATTCATTAACAATGTCTACAGGAGCAATCCAGAAGTTAACAATGTTAAAAAATAATAGTATTTTTTACTGAACATAAAATTTTAAAATAGTTGAATATTAAAATATTTAAATATTGAAGTATGGTAATAATTAAACACTAAAATGAACTACAAGACTTGCTCTTTTTACTCAAATTAATTCTGTATTATGAATAGTTGGCTTTGAGTAAGTATTAATGCAACATTAGACTTCTCAGTAGTTTGTAATTGTCAAGCACAGTATAATTTACTGCATTACCACATATCCCTCATGTGTTTGCTCATAAAATTTCTCCAGATGGTATCATATTGAACTATTGTGATACTCTTTATATTGACTGTCACCCCACTGGTATACAAGTACCACAAAAACACAGATAGGCTGTGTCTGCCTTGTCCTTTGTACTCTATCAGCATCTAGCACAGTACTGGCCACAGAGCAGTCTCTCAATCAAGAGTTGCGAAATGAGGGAAGATAAGCAGTAACTTTTTGTCCTAAAATATTTCTAGTTTATAAAGTGCAGCTCTATAGGTTTCTATAGTTGATCTTATTAGGTCCTTTCACACAATCAAAACAGATTGGTTATATATAAAACCTAAGATGGCAATCATAAAAATTAATTATAAATTATAAAAAAAATATTTATACGGCCATTTGTATCTATTAAAGCTTTTCTTTGACAATTTTCTACTTGTATATAGTACATTCTGTATTCTTAACTCCCATAGTGTCTTATCTTCCTTTCACCCTACCAGTTCTTTCTAACATCCATTTCTTTTTATTTTGTAACCCACTGATTTAATGACACCCATCTTTGTGGCCACAGGTTGAAATTATCCATTGCAGCTTTTGGGACTCCTCATTAGGCACAAAACTGGAAGAAATGACTGTCTCTCCCCCAGAAGCCATCAAACGCCAACAGCTTAGCAAAGGTGAACCGTGTTTCAGTCCATGATCAGCTGTTGTTAGGCCTAGTCTTGTGTAGGTCCAGGGCAGACGATTGCATCTACTATAAAGTCATATTTGCACATATTCCCATCATAACTGCATAAAATCTTATCTTCAGAGTGAAAGATGTTTCAATTTATGGTTTTGGAGATTTAAGTCCACGGTTGCTTAGCTATGTTGTGTTGGGTAGCCATGATAACATGGTAGGGACACATGACAAAGAAGGCCTGTTCAGAAAAAGACAGAGATAGGAAAGGGTTCCAAGTGTCTTCTTCAAGGACCATATCTGCAATGGACCAACTTCCTTTCAAGAAAAAGACCTTGTTTCTTGAAAGTGTCCGCACCCATTCTTACCGTACCAATTAAACCATTAATATACAGGCCTACAGGGGACACCTACACATCACAGCATTCTTCCTCTGACTCCCAAAGACTTCTATCTACTTCATTATGTAAAATGTTCTGAGTCCTCCCAAAGTTGCCATAGTCTTAGCCATTCCAATGTTCCTAAAAAGTGTAACTGCAAACTATCTTCTCAGACTTATGGCAACCTCTTAGCTGTAATCTCTGTAGACTCAAAATCAAGTTCCATATACCCAAGTAAATCCTTTCAATCCCAAAGGGAGGTACAGATACATAAAGGATAAGACCAAAGCAAGTCTGAAAGAAAGTCAGCAGAACAATTGTTGCATCCCGTACCTCTAGTTCTAGCACCCTAGGGCACAGGATGGCATGATAGATGCACACCACACTTCATTGTTCCTTATTACTAAAATAGCTATTTTCTGTTAGCGCATGGCACTTCCATATAATTATCCTGCCTCTTTAGTCTGTGTGTGTTCAAGAAATCAGAAAACAGACATAGAACCATTGCTATGAGAAATCGACGATTGCTGCTTTCTATTTTTACCATGAAAAAGAATGTTGAATTGTCTCTGGAAACAAGAAGGAGAAATATCCATGTAGAAGAAAAGAGACATGACCCAGAGAGTGGTTCTGTAGGAAGGGTCACGTAGAACATTTCTAAACTGGTTCAGAATCACAGTTTAAGATGCATCTTAAATTCTCCATTCCTGTCTTAGTTTCCAAAATGTTAACCTCCTTCCGCGGCATTGTATTATAGGGTAACTGTTCTCTATCTTGGTCTAGAAGCACTTCCATGGGAGTAGGTGGTATAGAATCAAGGAACCTTTCTTACCCTCCAAGATTCAGCAGAGCCCATTGGGCATTTCTTGTCTCTTAGCATCTGTGTTATTCCCTTACATACCTAACAAGGTGAAGCTCCAGCTCCACCAACCAGCAATAAAAACCAGCATGCTTCCTAAAAATGGGAGAAGCTAAGAGTACCATTAACAATCATGGAAATGTTCCATATGCTACTACATAGGAAATTTGCGAGTATTACATTGCCTATATAATACATTGCATTTACATAAATGCACTAAGTCATGGGTTATATAAGTAGAATGTAGCTTCCTTAGGTTATACAGGCAAAACATATCTTTTACTATTTAAATTTTACAAAAAGGAGAGGATTTATAATGGCAAATACAAAGGTATACTTTTATGACTCTTGGCATAATTACTTGAAGTTCATCACACTTACTGGCTTTTAATCTTCATAAATGTGACAACATACCTCATTTTGATATTCCATTAGAAACTTAGATCAGTTCTGTGTGATGAATAGCTATCTACTGATTAAGTCTAGGATGATAAGGGAAGGTAGAGGCAGGATAAGAAGTTTGTTAGCAACCTGGTTTGCAGCCACTTTAGCCTCAATCATAACAATGTATCCTGTGAGGCATTGAGCTGTGAAGATCACCCAGCTGAATAGCAACTCTATCTGGTTGCTATGCCACTCTGGTTCTTCTCCGCTTGTTTGGGATGTGGGGAAGCAGTGGACCTGAGTTGGGAAACATGAACACTCTAAATGCCACCTCCCAGCCATCTGATGTTCATTAACTGACCATTTTATTTTGTGACTTTAGTGCATGATTTTACTTTCTAAATTTCTATTTACATATTTATAGGAAACAATTTTATATATGGATTTAATTATTAAGAAGCAAATACCATGGGATGAGGCTATGGTTCAGTGATAGGATGCTTGGGCTGGAGATAGTTCAACGATAAAACATATTTTTCTAGTATGCAGAAAACTTTAGGTTCCTTTCACACACACACACACACACACACACACACACACACACGCGCATGCACACACACACACACACACACACACACACACAACAAGGTAATGAGATTATGATAGGTTTTATTTTGTGTTCGATAAGGACCACAGAGGAAACAAAAAATAATCACACTGCTTAAATTCCCATACATTTAAACTATAAATACTAAATTTGAATCAAATACCTCTTAAAATTTAGTACGGAAACATTCTGATGGAGATCATTTTCTTGTATATCTAGTTATCAAATATATACTGCATAATTATATTCTGTATTCTGTATTTGCCAATATATTTGAGGAGAAATAAAGAAGTAGATGAGCTACAAATATAAGTGTGGCAAAATTTCAGCTTAGTGATCTTACCTCATAGGTCAAATATTTATAGAAAACAGACATCCTCTGCCCCCCCCCCGTGTGTGTGTGTGTGTGTGTGTGTGTGTGTGTGTGTGTGTGTGTGTCTTTACAGATAAGGTTAATTTTTCTTTTGTGCTTTATACAGTCCAAACCTTAGGGAGTGGTACCATACATGTCACATGAAGCACAATGATGTTACCTAAATTTTGAACTCTGCTCTCTAGTATGGCTTTGAATTGAAAGTTAAATGAGAAAATTGAGCAGGAAGAATTATATGGAGTGATATTTTTAATTTCTGTTATTTTTTTCAGATCTCAATCTACATACGTATCAAAATAAGTTAGGTAAAATATTTCTGTAAGCATATAGTCCATATTTTAAATTCATTCTGTGATTTCTGCATTACAGTTATAAGTCATTTCTCTCTGGCATGTATTCCTACTGGTAAAACATAAGCCATTGTAGTCTGTGGCAGATTTAGAACATGTGATTGCCTCCTACTACTCCTTAATTCCACATGGGATGTAGAAACAATGCTTGACGTGGATCTTCTAATGCCCACCTAGATTATCTCCAAAATTATCTCTAATCTCTGTAATATTTCACCACCTAGCAAAGACCAACAAACAAGTTACTTCATGGTTTTAATTCCAGCATTGAGGAGGTAAAGTCAGAGAGATCTCTGATTCTGAGAGCAGCCTGGTGGAAGAGCTGAACAGCCAGGAATACAAAGAGAATGTGTTTCTTGAAAAACAAAACAAAAGAGCTAAAACAAAATTTTCAATTGGCATCATGAAGTCACTTGACATAAGGTTACTATTCCAAATAAAATGCATAATCTAGGATATCCAATCTCACCAGTCATACCCATAAAATCTCACCAACCAGAATAAGAACAACAATAATATACATGCCAGAGAGGACAGCAGAAAGACCATGAGGCCTTCTTCCTGCACAAAGAACTACAGGTTACCATGGAAAGCTAAAAACAGGAGAAATAGCTTTACCCAGGGAAGAACACATTAATTCCCCAGGGAAGATTATCTAATTCCAAATGGTCACTTCTGAAAACATAAATACAAGTAACATTATACAGACTGAGCAGGCTATACTTATGAATATATTCCATACACATATCTGCATGTAATAAGTTAGTGAAAAAAGAGGCCATGAATTTGAAAGAAATGAGGAATATTATATGGGAGTGTTTGTATGGAGAAAAGGAAAACTGCACTTATATTATAATCTTAAAAAAGAAAAAAATGTACTTTCTTTAATGATTTGTATTATAAACTTGTGGGATTCATGTATTCTAGTTGGATCACCACAAAGTCGAAGTCAAAAAAATCTTAGGTATTACAGACATACATTTTTAATCACTATTTTATCTTTCTTGGTAATTCTGATAAGTTAGAGGAGATTGTACCAAGCATTTAAATAGAGCTTTGCCAAGATCTAGATACTACGTCATTGAATGCAAATACCCTATGGTACAATTATTTTGTTAATTATACTTTACATTGAAGAAACAGGATAAAGCAAGTTAAATAACTTGCCCAAAGTCAGAGTCAATTTCAGATCTAAGCTTCAAACCACTGTCTGACTCCAGAGACTATGTGACCAAAACATTGTATGACCTCTGTCTTCATGTACTTCCACTTTCTCCAAGTCTGCCTTATTTAATTTACTATTTATTCCCGTTGCTCATGCCATTTCCTTTATTCGGATTGCCTCCTCCCTATTTCTACCTAGCCAAATCTACTTCATTACCCAAAGGCCATCTACTACTCAATTTAACTTTATTTCTCCATTTGAGAACTCCTAATAACACCCTTTCATGAAGAACGGGTTATGTGGGGGGTGAGACAGGTATGAGAGACGGGTAATGACTTATGGAAATGATCAAAATGTATAGCATTGATATATGCAATTGTCAAAAAATGAATAAATAAAATACTATTTCCTGTACTTTATCAACATCCTTTTCCTGTCTGACCTCCTCTTCTTCCCCACCTCCTGAACTCCAGACAGCATGATATTTGTTTGTGCTAAATGACTAGTGGCCTTGTTCCAGTTCCCATGCTTTGGACCCAGGACTGCACAGATCCTCTAGGATCTGGCTACTGGAATACAGGGCAGGGAGAGAGCTTGCCCATCTGACATCAACTGAAATGAGCATTAATATGCAAGGGTAAGGAAAACTTACTCCTCTGGCCTAGGAAAAGCCACTTTGTACCCCTCCTTCCACCGTTGCTTGTTGCCTTTTAACTTTTTTTCCTCTCCTGACTGCCCTGAACATTCCTTTGAAGAGGATTTCCTCTTGATAAAGCCATTTACAATGTGGGATAATGCCAGCTTTGTATTCTGTTCTTGATTCTGAGAAGGCAGTCTTGGTGGCTAAACAAATTTTCTTTGCTTTATCCCAAAGTTTTTTTGTCCCCCTAAGGAGGTCACTGCAATTGAAAACCAATGTTCTGGATCCAAGATTATGAAACTTAGTTCTGTGGAACTATGTTTCCCAGTTTCACAAGTCATCCCTCAGGGTCCTTGAAAGAAACTGGACATGTTTATCTAACCCACTTGGTGAAGTGTGAAATCAAGGGAGTTTCAATGCCAACTAGAAAGTGGTCTTAAGAGACTAAGACTGGAAGCTATAAACCCTCTGGGTATGTGCCTTCTATGTAAAGATAATTCTCTGATGGATTTCTGATATATCACATATAGGAACATGGAGAATGAGAATATTCACTCAACTTTCTCCTGACTTCAAGACTCACATATCCAATTGCTTAGGAGACATATTTAGCTGACTATATGATTGATACCTAAGGAACTTGATATCTTCTCTTTCACTCAGCCCCACATATTCCATCCTCAGGCATAAACCCTTCTACTCTCTCAAGCTTACCATCTTAGTTAATCAAAAGCCTTAGATCAAAAACCTTACTACAGTCTCCTCCATTCCTTTTCTTAAACTCCACACCTGGTACAAAGCAAATATGGTAGCCCTACTATAGGAGAAGAACACCAATCACATTTCAGTGCTACAATCTACTCTATTTCCCTTCTGTGCTATTGTAGAAACCTAAGTCATTTTTGGACATACTAGTTCATGACTGTAATACTATTTCATTGGGAGACAATGACAGGAGCATTGAAAGTTCAAATCTAGCATGTTCTATATAGCGATGCTTTGATTTGAGAAACCAAGGTAGGGGCATTAGTGGAAAGAGCTCAGTTGTATATAATCTTTGGCCTGGAATACACAAGGTCCGGGGTTCAATATCCATCACTGGGAAAAAAATAAGAAAAACAAACAGTGACAAAATTTTTTGCTTCATTCTTACCTATATTAATCTATTCTGCACTCAGCAGTCTGGAAAGTACCAATTATAATTAACAATACAAACTAGCAAATAGTGATATTTTGCCCTCTTCCTTTCCAAATTGTATCCCTTCGACTTCCTTTGATTGTATAATAGATCTATCTAGAAATTCAAGAACTATATTGAACAGATAGATAGAGAGAGTGAGCAGCCTTGTCTAGGCCCTGATTTAGTGGGATTGCTTCAGGTTTCTCTCCATTTAGTTTGATGTTGGCTACTGGTTTGCTGTATTTTGCATTTCCTATGTTTAGGTATGAGCCTTGGATTCCTGATCTTTCCAAGACTTTTAACATGAAGGGGTGTTGAATTTTGTCAAATGCTTTCTCAGTGTCTAATGAGATGATCATGTGGGTTTTTTCCCCTTGAGTTTGTTTATATGGTGGATTACGTTGATGGATTTTCATATATATTGAACCATCCTTGCATCTCTGGGATTAAACCTACTTGATCATGATGGATGATAGTTTTGATTTGTTCTTGGATTTGGTTTGTGAGAGTTTGAGTATTTTTGCATTGATATTCATAAGAGAAATTGGTCTCAAGTTTTCTTTCATGGTTGGGTCTTTGTGTGGTTTTGATATCAGCTTAACTATGGCTTCCTAAAATGAACTGGGTAGTGTTCCTTCTGATTCTATTTTGTGGAATCGTTTGAAGGGTATAGGTACTAGGTCTTCTTTGAAGGACTGATAGAATTTTGTACTAAACCCATATGGTCCTGGGATTTTATTGGTTGGGAGAGTTTTAATGACTGCTTCTATTTCTTTAGGGGTCATGATATAGCTTAGATGGTTTATCTGGCCCAGATTTAACTTTAGTACCAGGTATCTGTCTAGAAAATTGTCCAGTTCATCTAGATTTTCCATGTTTGTTGAGTATAGGCTTTTGTAGTAAGATCTGGTGATTTTTTAAAAACATTTCTTCAGTTCATATTATGTCTCCTTTTTCATTTCTGATTTTGTTAATTTGGATATTGTCTCTGTGCCTCTGGTTAGGCAGGCAAAGGGTTTATTTATCTCGTTCATTTTCTCAAAGAACCAACACCTATGTTTGTTGATTCTTTGTATATTTTTTGTTTGTTTGTTTCTACTTGGTTGATGATATGATAGTATAATTTAGTGACCCAAAAAATTCCAAGAGAGAAATCCTACAGCTGAGAAACAACGTCACAAAAGGGGCTAGATACAAAATTAACTCAAACAAATCAGTAGCCTTCCTTACTCAAAGGATAAATAGGCTGAGAAAGAAATTAGAAAAACAATTCCCTTTACAACAATCACAAATAATATATCTTGGAGTGACTCTAACAAAACAAAAATCTGTACAACAAGAACTTTAAATCCCTGAAGAAAATAATCAAGGAAGACCTTAGAAAGATCTCCCTTGCTCATGGATTATCAGGATTAATATAGTAAAATTGGCCGTCTAACCAAAAGCAATCTACAGATTCAAATGCAATCCCTATCAAAATTCTAACTTAATTCCTCATAGAGTTAGAAAGAACAATTTCCAAATTCATTTGAAACAGCAAAAAACCCAGGATAGGAGAAACTATTCTCAACAATAAAAGAACAACTGGGGGAATCACATTCCCTGATCTCAAGCTATACTATTGAGCAATAGTGATTAAAAAATAAATAATGCATGGCATTGGTACAGAGATAGACAGGTGGATTTGTTGCAGTAAAAATAAGAATGAATCTGCAATGGGAGCTCTCACTCTGGGTAGCTGCTCCAGTTCAGAGCCGAGGGCAATCCACTAAGTGTTAGTTACTAAGCCGCCGGGTATCCACATACCTCATTCCATGGGCCCTGCACACCCTCACCTCAAGCAAGCAACAGAGCTGGAACAGCTTGCTCCAGCTCCCTCTCAGCCATTGCTTTCACACACTGTTCTCCTCAGCCTGGTAAAAACATGATTTAACAATCAATAACTTATCAAACAGATTTATAGGTTAAATTCTCAATCCATAATCCATCTAAGCAATAAGTTCATTGTCAATTAATAGAGATATAAACTGACCATCTGGACAAAATAAAACTGATCTAGTTCACCTTGATCTGGACCATGTTCCTTTGCTACCTCCTTCTTGAATCTCCTGTTTCTCCTTCTTTTCAGGCTTGCCAAATTTGTCCTGCCCCACTCTCTACTGTCTAATCATGTATCACCTTGACATCAACCTACATAGATTAATGGAATAAAATTAAAGATTCAGGAATAAAATTAAAGATGAAGAAACAAACAAACACACACACACACACACACACACACACACCCCTGTAGTCGCTTAATCTTTAACAAAGAAGCTAAAACAATCCAGTGGAAAAATGACAATATTTTCAACAAATGGTGCTGGTTCAGCTGGTCGTCAGCATGTAGAAGAATACACATTGATACATTCTTATCTCCTTTTACAAAGCTCTAGTCCATGTGGATCAAAGACCTTCATATAAAACCAGAAATACTGAAAGTAATAGAAGAGAAAGTGGGGAGGAACCTCCAGGGAAAATTTTCCTGAACAGAACAGCAATGTCTTATGATCTAAGAGCAGAAATAGACAAATGGTACCTTGTAAAATTGCAAAGCTTCTGCAAGGCAAAGGAAACAGTCAATAAGACAAAATGGCAACCAACAGATTGGGAAAAGATTTTTTTTACCAATCTTACATCTGATAAAGGACTAATATTTAATATATACAAAGAACTCAAGAAGGTAGAATCCAGAGAACCATATAGCCCTTTAAAAAATGGGGAACAGAACTAAATAGAGAATTCTTTTTTAAAGATTTATTTATTTATTATATATAAGTACACTGTAGCTGTCTTTAGACATACGTTTCTCATGTTTTAACTACAAATAAGTAGCTTAAATTTTCCATATATCTCCCTGTTCTTTTTTCAAGTATGTATATTAACCCAACTTTAAATGAGCTTGCAAAGGAAAGAGGGGTATGACTATAAGAATTGATCAAGAATTAACTCCTTTGACTGATCTATCAATTTCTTCTACTGTATCTTCTACCCCTGAGATTTTTTTTCCAACTCCTATATTCTGTTAGTGGTACTTTTATCTGTTCTTCCTGTTCTCTTTCCTAGGTTTTTCATCCCTAGGAGATCCTCAGTGTGTGTTTTCTTTATTGCTTCTATATTCTTTTTTAAAAATAATTTTATTGGATATTCTCTGTATTTACATTTTAAATGTTATTCCTTCCCCCTCCCATCTCCCCTTCCCCTCTTCTTGCTTTCATGAAGATGATCCTACTCCCACCCACCCACCTCAGCACCTTGGCATTCCCCTACACTGGGAAAATGAGCCTTCACTGGACCAAAGGCCTCTCCTCCCATTGATTGCAGACAATGTCATCCTCTGCTACATATGCAACTGGAACCATGGGTCTCAGAAACTTGAATTACTGAGAAGCACCTAAAGAAATGTTCAACATCCTTAGTCATCTGGGAAATGCAAATAAAAATGACTCTGAGATCCTATATTACACCAGGCAGAATGGGTAAGATCAAAATCTCAGGTGACAGCAGATACTGACAAAGAAGTGGAGAAAGAGGAACATTCCTTCATGCTGGTGGGATTGCAAGCTGGTACACTCTGGAAATCAGTCTGGTGGTTCCTCAGAATATTGAACATAGTACTTACTACCTGAAAACCCAGCTATACCACTCCTGGGTATATACCCAAAGGTGTTCCAAAATGTGATAAGAACACATACTCTAGTACATCATACCAGCCATATTTATAATATACAGAAACTTGAAACAACCCAGATGTCCCTCAATAGAGGCATTAATACAGAAAATGTGGTACATATACACAGTGGAATACTACTCTGCTATTAAAAACAATGACTTCATGAAATTCGCAGGCAAATAGGTGGATCTAGAAAACATTGTCCTGATTGAAATAACTCAAGTCACAAAAAAAAACACACATGGTATGTACTGACTAATAAGTGGATATTTTGCAAAGAGCTTGGAATACACACAATATGACTTACAGACCGCATGAACCTCAAGAGAAAGAACGACCTTTAGTTGATGCTTCATTCCTACTTAGGGAACAAAATAATCAAGGGAAGTAGAAGGTGAAAGGGACTTGGGAGGAAGAGAGCAGGGGGAGGGGAAAAAGAGGTACAGAATCTGGTATGGGGGGAGATGGAGGTGATGTACAGAAGGTCAGTAAATTGAACAAAGGAGTATAGCAATGGGAGATGGGGACCCGGGTGTAGCAACCAGAGAGTCCAACATGCCAAGAAAGCAAGAGCCTCCTGGAACCCCTTGGGGGTGACATTAGTTGAAATAATCCATAAACGGGAGGGAGAACCTGTCAAGACCATATCCAGAGGTTAGGCAAGGCCCCCAGTTGGGGGTTGGGGCCACCCACTCATCTCCAAATTTTTAACCCAAAATTGCTCCTGTCTATAGGAAATTCAGAGAAAAAATTGGGAGCAGAAACTGAAGAAAAGGCCATCCAGAGACTGCCCTACCTGGGGATCCATCCCACATGTAGATACCAAACCCAGGAATTATTGCTAATGCCAAGAAGTACTTGCTGACCGGAGCCTGATACAGCTGTCTCCTGAGAGGCTCTACCAGATCCTGACCAATTCAGATGAAGATGCTGGAAGCCAACCATCAGACTGATCACAGGGATCCCAATGGAGACATTAGGGAAAGGACTGAGGGAGTTGAAGGGCCATTATCTGGCATCGATGGGAAGGGAGGCCCTTGGTCCCATAAAGGCTTTTTCCCCCAGTGGTGAGGAATACCAGGGAGGTGAGATGGGAGTGGGTTGGTCGGTGGGGTAACGCCCTCATAGAAGCATGGTAAGGGGGGATGGGATGGGAATTTGCAGTGGGGAAACTGCAAAAGGGGATAACATTTGAAATGTAAATAAGTAAAATATCCAATTTAAAAAATACATACTCAAAACTCTCTATAAATGTTCTATTTTCACCCATAGGGTAAGCATAACTGTTGTTTAAATGTGCTAGGGTACAGTCCCACATTAAGGTTTTAAATGTTATAGAGGGCTCTTTCACTGTATCTCTTCAGGGTTACCTTCATTTCCTTCAGACATTCACTCAAAAATTATTTTAGTAATACCCTTTCTGGCTACACTTTCTGATACTGCAAAACAAATATCCAGACATTTCCAACAACTCTGTCCCGCTTCCTCTGCTACTTGCCTTAAAACCACAGATAGCCTTCCTCTTACATAACATGCGAGTTGACTGGCAACTACAATAAGTGTGATACTACGATTTGAATCTTAACTGTCTTTCAAAGACCCACGTGTTGAAAGCATTAGACTCAGGCAGTGGTGCTAGAGAGAGATGACAGAATGTTTAGGAGGGGGTGGCTTAGTGAAAGAGATTTGGATAATTGGGATGTGCTCTGGAAGGAACTATTAGGACCTTCCTCTCCCCCAACCCCTCTTCCTTACATCTAAGGTGAATAGCTGTTGTTATTCTTTTTGTTTTGTTTTCTCTAACGTGTCCCTAGGCATGATTATTAGCCTCAAGACAGGCTGAAACACTGTAGAGCAAACAACCATGCACGGAAATCTCCAGAAGTGTGAGCCAAACTAAAGACTTTTTTCTGTTATCAAGTGGATTATGTAAGTTATTATGGAAAAGAAGGCTGACTAATACACGTATTAGTTTGATCATGGCCCAGAATTTTATGTGTTGTATTCTCTGCTCTGTCTGCCAGCAGTGTCAAAAACAGGTCCTGTCATACATGGTCACTCACAGGAGTCAAGTAAATGTATGGCAAATAAATCGAAGATAGCAAATATTCATAGGCATATACTACTGTAAAGAGTTTTGAATATCTTTGTTAAGTCCCAGAACTACTTTGCCTAAGAGGTTGAGCCTCTGAAACTTTAATTTGCTGTTCTATGAGACCAAATTTTTACACATTGGCTTCCCATTTCAGCTTTGGTTTGAAGGAACTATTACTTGAATGGGATTTTTGAAACCGTCTGAAAACTTATACCTTAAACTTAAGGAAAACAGAGTCAAAGCTTCTCCAGGCTAAAAATTATGACTTTTTTTCAGGGGTACAGATATAGTGGCTCCAATTTTCTCAAGTATGTTTTCTATAATATATAACCTAGGTATCACAGAAAATGCTACAGAATATAAACAAAGCCTATTTTTCTGAGCAGGAGTTTGAACCAACAATTGATAGCAAATATTTTCCCTTTGAAACATGGATTTTGTATAATTTTTAACTTCTCATAAATCTTAAAATTTGAACTTTCACAAAGACACTTGAGAGGACCCCTTGGCACAGTCGAGGGTCTGTATTTATTTTCTTCTCTCATTAGCAAAAATATAATGAAATAAATAAAAGTCACTTCTGCTCACTTAGGTAGGGCTCTTTACAGTGATATTTCAATTTTCCATTGGCCTTGAATGTGATTTGTTACGATATTTCAGTATCATATACAGATGCTATTGGAAAAATATTTCACTGTCAGAGCCCTTGCTCTTGCTGCTTCACTATGTAACAGCATCAGATTTCCTAAAGCTAAGGACAGAGTTGCTTCCCTTGGGGAGCCTAGGCAGAAGAGTAGCAGAACAAAATATTAATTCACTACAGTAGTTCTTGGGCTATGGTTGTAAACTAGTGGTTGAGCACTTGCCTATTGTATGTTAGAACTGAGGTTCAAGCCTCAGCACCATGAAAAGAAAAAAAAAAAAAAAAAGAAATCACTAAATCACCAAATAGTGGTCTGGAAAAGTCTCATTAAACAAATAGGTACTAATCTCTCTTATTTTTAAAAGACGTGTTCAAAGTCCAAGAAACAGCACTGCCTCAGCCCAACTCACACCCCATTCCAATGCAAGTTTAATCTTTAACATTTCAAAAAACTCAAATTGGTATTAGCAAATTCAAATCCAGTCTAATAGATCCCACCTGGCTTGTTAGTGGATAAGGAATAACGCTGAGAAGAGGGAGCAATTATTGAAGACTTAGTTAGATATGATCTAGAGCTAAGGATTCCTTGATGAGTATCAGTCTAAACAAAGTTAGCATGGATTGGGCTGACACAGGAAGTTCAGAGAGACCACATGGCGGTCTGTCCCCTTCCTTAGTTTCTCTTTAGGTTATTTTTCTCAGAGCAATAACCTTTCTAGATGAAGTCTGGACACATGCCCACTTGACCTCCTTTAGGGGATTTAAAATGTTTAGCTTTCAGGTTGGGTTTTAAAGTACGAGCAAACAATGAAAGGTCAGAGTTGGAGGGCCTCGGAAAGGAACTAGGCCAATGCTCCTGCTGGTAACAAGTGAGGTTAATCCAGCACATGTTTTGTGAGACCAGCAAACATCTAGAATCTCTCCTGTCCTCCGGTCAGCTAACACTCCTGGACTTTAAATGGGAAGCCTGACACAAAACACTTTTGGAGCTGAGACTTAAGAATATAGACTCCATGATACTACAACTGCCTTCTTCATCCTGTTCCCTTAGCAACCACTGGTCTGTATCCAAGATGAAACAACTCCCAAGCACTCCCAAGACTAAGCTCTGAGAAATCCTTTCGTTTCAGCTGACCATCCTAGCCTCTGAACTTTCTCCTATAAGTCAGAACAGCCCAGGAGCACCTATTACGCGGAAGGACGCTAATGTGATGAGTCCTAGGCCTTAGGTCTTCCGCCCATTACAGACAGGAATCTAGGTCAAGGTGAAGTCAGCCAGGTCCTTGGCTTTCTGAAACGCTGGAGTTAAGAATTTAGAGAGTCACAACAAACACTGGCATGCCTGTGAATCTGCAATTCACAGCAAGGCAGCTTTGTCTGAGGGGTTTCAGTTAGCAAAGTATTAAAAACCTTGAAGTAAACACAAAAAGTCCTTGGGCTGAGGATAGGGGTAGGAGTACTTCCTTGTAGACAGAAAGTATGACAGAGTCCCTTAAGCACGTCATTTATGTTCTCGTGCATACCAAGTGTCTCAGGCTGTCCTGGACATTTTCACATTCAGATTGTAATCTCACTGTCAGATCATATGTCCTCATTTGCTGGTCCAGGTGAAAGACATTCCCTGAGAATATGTATGTGAAGAGTACATGGATACAGAACCTAGGTTCTTTTGTTTCTTTTGTCCTCTTTATTTTCCTATCTTTCAATTTCTTTTTTTTCCCAAAACCCATAGCAATTATTGACTAGTATTGACTACGGTGATAATTGGAGATATGTGTAAAATTTAAAAAAATACATTACAATAACATAATCCCCTACTGGCATTCATTAGAGATCTTAGGAAACAGTTACATATATCAGCAGGAAATATTAAGGTATAAAAAATGACTACAGAATATACTGCTAGCCAATGAATCAAACTGATATAACTAAGTTCCTATGAAAACAGATTAATTTCTCTTAAGGGTATTTAATGGGACATCTTGTAAAACGGTGGAACTGGACTGAGAATGTTATTTGTAAATAAATTCCATCACACTTAAGCATACATTTCTTAGTCATAACTACTTGAATTCTATGCTTCCTAGCCTGGCTAAGAATGACTGTGGCTTTTCGGAAAGCATAGGCAGAATGCTGAAAACTGTCCTTGTTCATTTACCCTGGTTACAACATAGAAACCATAACTTCTGTTTACAATAAAGAGCCATGACAAGGAAGCACTCAGTCTTTTGATTACAGATAAATTCACAATAAATGTAAAATTATTGATTGCAGGCCAGACATGAACTACAAAGAATATCCTTAAAAATCAATGAATTAAAGTAGTGTCAGCTTTAGTGAATATCAAATCAGTCAATATTTTTTTTACAGTGTGTCTCTAAAGGGAAATCATCATCAGATTGATAGTTTATCTCCATAGGCAACTGTATCTGTATAGAAATACTGCATTTCTCTCCACTGGCTATAGAAATCTAGTCTATATATCCCATTGTTACCAAACCAAATCCATAACAGAAACAAAAAAAAAATGATCTTTTGAAAAATTGATGGGGCATCCAAAGAAAAGAAGACAAAACAATTTTGGTATCTTTGTATGTCATCTCAATTCTCTAGCATGACGTGCTTGTTATTCCTCCAGGTTCATTAGCTACCACTTCTAGTCCTTAGAGACACCTAGTCTTCCTCTTGGTGACTCTGAGATCAATCCTTGTTTCAAATCCGAGACATACATATTCTCTTTAGTAAACACAACCTCAATCTCTTATGATTTCTGCCACTTCTAACATCCTTTTCTTAGATTAGTAACAAAAATATAAGGATTGCTACCAAATGAAATTGTAGCAGTATGATTTTAGCTAACTCCACCCTGTTAAATTATGACCATTCCTTAATTCCCCAGAAAGACAACCTTAGAATAACCACCTCTGGTCTCCTAAAGTTCAGGGAACTGGGACAATCTTCTGCTGAATAGGGAATGGCTCCATCCTCTCTAAGCTTCCATTTTATGTAAAAATAGGAGTGAGAAAACAATAATTATTTCATAGAGTCATTGTGTAAATTAAAGAGGGCCTGGTTGGTTAGTTGCTGCAAAGTAACCAATTATAAAAATAATAATAATAATGGCAATAATACTGTCATTATGAATTCTGCCTTTTCATTCCATCTGACTTAAGCATACCTTCTAGTAGACTACCACTCAGTTTTTGCTGAGGTTGAAATTAATGTGTCTAAAATCCACATTTACACAGACAAAAATATCATAGACATTTAGAGATGAAAGAATGCAGGATGTTACACATTCCAGAATTTTCCAACACAGATTGTACTCTGTCCCATGATTGTGTTGAAATTCTCCACTGTGAACAGCAGGAATAAGGTGAAATGTTCAAAAACAAGACAGGAGTCAGGAGGTGATTTCAATTGCTGCCTTGTGTGAGTATGAATTGCTGTTTTATAAGATCAATCCAGCCCAGACTTCTGCTTATAGCAGAGGATAAATCTAAAAGTCTGGAGAGGTTATATTATTTGTTGCAAATCATAGAAAATATTTGTAGCCACAGGTCAATTAGCACCCAGACCTCCTGGCTCCCAATTTAGTGATCTTCTCCCTTCAAAGTCCTTTAACTAAAGCAGACTCCTCTGAGCTCATGACTGCAAAATTCCTTGATGAATCTACCTAAATTCTTTCAGTTGGGTGGTCACAGTAATGTTTTGTAAAAAGCTAGAAGCTCTTCCAAAAGGATATATTTTCCACTGCTGGCCTTCTCGGCATTAGGATTCCAGGCCAAGGTGGCTATGTTGGCTAATGGTTCTGCTACTTCTTCCTTTTTTATACCTGCCTACTCTTTTTCACCCACACAATATTTCATCCACAGTAATACCATATGGTTTTCTCTCAAATATACCATCAATACCTTATCTGGTCCTCACTGAAGGACAAAATAACTAACCAAAAAAAAAAAAAAAAAAAAAAAAAAAAAAAAAAAAAAAAAAAAGCTACAACTCCACTTCTTCATCTCACCAATGGAATGTCATGTCTTCTTGGGTAACAACTAATCTAAGCTGACCAAATTCCACAGGACATTCTTATCTGGGTAAACATAGGGGCTGGGGAGATGACACTGAGGAATTTATTGCCCTGAACACACAGGGAAAATTCCATAAGTCAATGATTGGTAGTGAATGACACAACTTGTTTTTGAGCCTAAGGAACTGACACATTGTGACCTGGTGACCTTTGGTCTAGTCTTTTCACAGGTTTAACATCTACGGAATTTCTTCTGTGTACTACCTTCTTCACTGGATATCACTAGCAAAATATCTGAAAAAAAAAAATGGCAGACAAATAATCTAGTTTAATTAACAAATACTTCCTTTTGCTAATTTAAATGTTTCCAAAACTCTACCCTTTGTGTGTATGTGAGTGGGGCATATAGAATACATTTATCTCTAGATGTAAAAGAAAATGGACAATATCTTTGACATCACTATATTTAATACTTGGTGGTTTACCAGTACATATTTTCCTTTGTTGTCATTTTTGTTATTTGATTTCTTATAGTATCTATAACAGTGGTTATCAACCTTCCTAATGGTGTGACCCTATAATACAGTTCCTCATGTTGTAGTGACCCCAGTCATGAAATTATTTTTGTTGGTACTTCATAGCTATTTTTATTAGATATTCTCTGAATTTATATTTTATATGTTATCTCATTTCCCCCAGTCCTATCCTCCCTCCCCCTCCCATTACCTCCATGAAGGTGCTCCCTCTCCCAATCACCCTCCTTCCCCTCAATGCCTTGGCATTCCCCTAAACTGGGAAAAAGAAGCCTTCACTGGACCAAAGGCCTCTCTTCTCACTAATGGCAGTGAATGTTATCTTCTACTACTTATGAAATTGGAGTCATGAGTCTCTTCATGTGTGCTCATTGGTTGGTGTTTTAGTCCCTGGGAGCTGCGGTGGGTTTGGTTAATTGATAATTTTATTCTTCCCATGGGGGTTGTAGACCCTTTCTTCTCCTTCAGTACTAAAATTATTTTTGTTGCTACTTCATGGCTAATTTTATATTACTGTGAATCATAATGTAAATATTTGTGTTTCTAATAGTCTTAGGCCACCCCTATGAAAGGGTTGCTCTACCCCCACCCCCACCACCAAAGGTATCACAACACATAGGTTGAAAACCATTGTTCTATATAACCTTGTCTATTCTAACTAATGCATGTGCTTGGAGCTGTCTTAGTTTAAATACTCTTTCCATCCAATCTGCTCTCTCCCTCCCTCCCTCCCTCTCTCTCTCTCTCTCTCTCTCTCTCTCTCTCTCTCTCTCTCTCTCTCTCTTTCTCACTCACTCACACACACACACACACACACACAAAAGAAAGGGGGGAGGAGAAGGGGAGAGGGGGAGGGAGGGAGGGAGGGAGGGAAGGAGAGAGGGAGAGAGAGAGAGAGAGAGAGAGAGAGAGAGAGAGAGAGAGAGAGAGAGAGAGCAGGCAGAAATGATAGCTATGTGCATTTGACAACAGTCATGCTTGGGTTCAATCCTTGGTAATACCACTTACTTCTCAATTCTGTGGCCTTAGGCAAATCACTTCAGCTCTATGTATCCAGAATTCCATTTCTGTAAAATAAAAATAACAAGGAATATTTACTAGTGATGTAGTAAAGAATCTATTTTATCTCATATCCCTGGTTCGCATCACAGAGTTCCTAAAGCTCTTAGAATTTCTTAAATGGTAGGAATGACTGCTATTCATAACAAGTTCTTTTTGATCAAACTTGAGTTTATGCTGTTGAGCTGAAGCTCATAGAGTGCCTGATAACTTCTAGATAAAAAGGGATCAAATGAATTACACAATGTGACTGGAAAATTGAAACATACAGCCACCCTGCCAGACTTCTGGAAAAGAGATAAACACTGGAATGTAAGTTATATAAAAATTCCTACAAATGGAGACATAGGGAGAGTTCAGGTTGGTGAATACACATGTTTGACTAGAAGAAAAGATGTGTAATATCTCTATCTATGTCCAGTACCTTCTTCTGAACATTTTTTCACTGGAAATTACTTCCTTGTGTAGAATTTAAAAACTCAAATAGTGTTTTCATGGGGTATTTGAATTACCAAATTATCAAATCTGAGAAGAGTTATAGTAATTTCTATATTGATAATATAGAAAATACTACAGCTGTATGCATAGATCACGTGAGGACCATATTAATGGTTGATGGCTGAGGTTGAGGTAGCCTTGTGTAACTAAGCCCTATACTATGGAAAGTCAAGCTAACCCCAAGTAAACAGTTTTAGAATTAAAATAAATTACTGTACACTTGCTATGCAAAAATGAAGACCCGAATTTAAATCACCAACATAAACATAAAAAACAGGGTGCTGCAGTGTGTGTTGTCGTCTCAGCACCGGGGAAGCAATACAAGTGGATCCATGGGTCTCCCGGGCTAGACAGACTAGTCAATGCAATGAGAATCAGATTCGCTGAGAAACCTCATCTTTAAAAGTAAGGTGAAAGAAAAAGTGATTGACAAAGATACCTAATATAGATATCTGCTTCCCATACATATGTACACATGTGGACAAGTATATTCACCTCTCTGTCTCTCTGTCTCTCTTCTCTCTGTCTCTCTTCTCTCTCTATGTCTGTCTCTCTCTCTGTCTCTCCCTGTCTCTGTCTCTCTCTGTATCTCTCTCACACACACTAATATATACACACAAATATGCATGCACATAAAAGGCAATGTATATATATTGTGGCTAGGCAAAACCAACAGACTCTGTCATAGATATGCTATAAAGACTAAAGAAAATGATACTATTATTTGAGTGTGTTACTGGGGACACATATCTCAGAACATCAAACTAAAAAGGAAAATTTTGGTTTGGCTCACAATTTCAAAAGGCTTAGTTCAAGACCAGCTGGATACATTACACTTAGCCTGAGGTAAAGTAGAATATAATGCCAAAGAAGGTGTGAGAAAGCATAGTTGCCCACCTCATGCCCAACTGGAAGTCACTAAGCACAAAGTGTATCTTTCTACAGATTGACTCCAGTGACCTAATTTCCCCAAGTAGGAAGGAGTTATTGTTGGATTGGTGGGTCTTCAATTTTTCTAACCCTTTCAATAATGCTATAAAATTCTTTTAAATAATTATTTATTCTTTATTCTTTTTTTTTTACACTCCAGATTTTATTCCCCTCCTGGACCACCCTCTGACTGTTCCACATCCCATACCTTCTCCCCCACCCCTTCCCCCAGCCTCAGTCTCAGTGAGGCAGGCCCTACCACACCCACCCCACCAGACCTCCAAACAAACTCCCTGGAGCCTCCAGTTTCTTGAGGGTTAAGTGCCTCTTATCTGACTGAACACAGACCCAGAAGTCCTCTGCTGCATGTGTGTTGGGGGCCTCATACCAGCTGGTGTGTGCTGCCTGGTTGGTGATCCAGTGTCTGAGAGATCTCGGGGGTTCAGGTTAAATTGAGACTGCTGATCCTCCTACAGGGTTGCCCTCCTCCTCAGATTCTTCCAGCTTTTTTCTAATTCAACCACAGGGGTCAGCAGCTTCTGTCCATTGGTTGGGTGTAAATATCTGCCTCTGACTCTTTCAGCTGCTTGTTGAGTCTTTCAGAGTGCAGTCATGATAGGTCCCTTTTTGTGAGCACTCTATAAACTCAGTAATGGTGTCAGGTCTTGGAACCTCCCCTTGAGCTGGATCCCCTTTTGGGCCTTTCCCTGGACCTTCTTTTCCTCAGGCTCTTCTTCATTTCCATCCCTGCAGTTCTTTCAGACAGGAACAATTATAGATAAAAGTTTTGACTGTGGGCTAGCAACCCCTCAAAAATTCTGAATGCATTTATTACACCAGAAACCTCAGGATCCAATCACTTCCTGAAAGTCCATCAGGTGACAACTGAAGACTTAATATATAAAACTTTGGAGGACATTTCAGATTAAAGCTACAACACAAGCTTCTTCTCACAGAAGAATTAATTATATTCTCCAATCTTAGTTAGCTTAGTTAATTATTTTCGGCCTAGATTCCTAACTACCTTGGCTATGAGTGTTAGTCCCCATCTGTGAGAGTTACTCTTGATTGTCAACTTGATAATATATAGAAGCATCACTGAATCATACCACAGGATGTGCCTATGAGGGTATTTTCAGAAAGATTTAACCATGCACAGAAAAACACCCCAAATATAGGCAGCAGAAGCCCATGGGCTTGGGTACCAGATTAAGTATAAAGAAAGAAGCAAGGTGATCTTTCATCTCTCTGTTTCCTGACTGTTCACAAGATGACCAACTTCTTTAAGCCCCTGCTGACTTCACTGCCCCACCATGGTTTATCATATCCTTAAACTAAACTGTAAGTTCAAATAAACATCCCTTCCCTTAAGTTGCTTTTTTCAGTTAATTGATCACAGCAGCATGTAAAATAACTAAAAGTCCATCTTACCCTAACCATTCTTTTTTTTTTCCTCTTGGACTAAGCTTATCTCTTTGTCCCTAGCAACTAGGAGAAATTCTACTAACCCAAGACAGACCTCCGTACTCACCCATCTCTACCAAACCACAGTATTGTTGTGTCTCACTCTTTATTCTGTCTCTACTACCAGACCAAATCCACCAAAGAAAACCCCTGCCTCATTCCAGGTAAAATATGCCACAAGTCTTTGAATGATAGAATGTAGATACTGGGTCATCCTTCTTAAGTAAAAGCCTTGGCCTGCATGCTGTGTCCCTGCATATTTCACTGCTTATGACATAGGAGTTTGACTTAAAAGGCAGAACATGACCCTAAAGTAATGGTACTCTGACAGATTTTAGAGTAACTTATTGGTTAGGGGGTCTTAACATTAACTACAGAAAGATTAAGACTGTGCTAATTTTCTTGAGCTAGCAAATAGAGTTGGCTGCTCCTAAAGAGCCCCAGATTATTTTCTATATGATTCACATATTACCAGGAATTTCTGCCCTCTTTTTGGGAATTGACATAGAGACTCTAACAAAAAAATTTAAATACCACAGTTTTAGCTAACACCCTTAGGGAAGAAGTGCATAGAAAGGACCATTGACCATTAAAATTCCCTTGCAACAAGAATCTGGTTGTCTGAGACCACCATGGCAGGAGGCCGAATGAATGGTACCTCTCTGTTGACTTTTTTTTTAAAGATCCTAATCCAATTACCTTCAGCTCCCAAAGCCAAAATAAGACTTTCCTGGACAAAGATAGAAGTGAATTCATTTGGACAAGTAGACTCTCTGTTAGATCCCAAACCAAATATTAAACCATGATTTACATGTACCATTCTTTATATAACAGACTTGGGTCTAAGTGTACTATATATGAAATGAATGGGCTTTTCTTTCTCCCCCTCTCTCTCCTTATTTTTTTTTCAATTGACCCTTATTTTAATTATCCCATGGGAGTTTGTTTCTTAAAATCATCTGCGGGTTGTTTTGCAGAGTAAATAACCAATTGATTTTTTCACAAGTCTGAATATTCATATGTAACTTAAAGAAAAAAAATGTAGTTTACTAGTTCCCAAAATCATGGTGTCATAATTAATTAAAAGATCATACCAGAATCCGGGGATCTGTACACTCTATTTACAACCAGCATACTACCACAGAGTCTCAAAACACCTTTGGCATTCAGGATTGCACTCTCTCACATATTTAAAACAAAACTCATCCTAGCATAAAGATCATGGGAAATGACACAGTTGACCATGAGGATATTTTATTCCTAGTTTCAAATGCACGAATTAAACATATATACCCCAAAGGGTATGTTGTGATCCAGTGGCACGTGAGCAAATGTTGTCATTCAAGATGACAATAGGATGCTAATACAATTAACAGCATGTGAGCAGAAAACCAAATGCAAAAGTCATGAAGCTGCATCCTGCTAGTCCACAAGACATGTGTCCTGCAGTCAAGAAGAGGGCACAAATCCAGTTAATGTACCAGACCCTGGAAAGGCAAAAAATATAAAGGAATTTACTTTGGACATTTACATATGTGTTAGCTCCTTATTTATGTAGAGTTTATTTCTTCAATCAAAGATTTGATGTAATTTTTCTAAAAATACAAAGCAACAGAAGGAACATACACCCATAAGCTAGCATTTGTGGTGAAACAGAATTCTATAATGCCGTTTTCAGGGAGTGGTATGATATGGGACAAGAGAACAAGGCAAAAATCACTTGGTTATGTGCTTTTCAGCAGGGAATCTGGCTGTATATGGGGATAAAATTGAAAGAGTCGTGGGCAATAAACAGTTAATTTATGACTTCAACTCTCTCTCTCAAATATCAACTGTCTCAGTCAGGACTTTGTTGGGAGAACAGGGGTATACTTTGAGTGGGCTATAATTGGGGAGGGAGATTTTACCTTAGGCAGTATATAATTAAGTGCCAAACTGAGTGGCAGTCTGTGCTCTGGAGATCAGAGGCAGAGAGATCAGTGGGAGCTGAGCAACTGAAAGGTTTCCTGGAGCAAGCCAGGAAAGAGGCTGGCATTCTCAAGGACTTGTTTTCAACTGCTCTTTCTCAGTCACCATGTCCACCCTTCCTGAAGCACAGCAAAAGTGAGTGTGTGTGTGTGTGTGTGTGTGTGTGTGTGTGTGTGTGTGTGTGTGTGTGTGTATGTGTGTAGTAAACGGTGAGCTTCCAATTTATCCAAGGAATAAATAGGTATTTCCTCTCATAAAATTGCAAGGAATTAAATACAGCATAATCTGTATGCAAGAGAAGTGCAAATGCTTGGCATTTGAAGTCTACAGAAAACTCTGTTATGAAATTTTGTGAGAGTATTTAGATAACCTTCACAAGACAGAAACAAAATTCTCTGGAGTGCTTGGCCCAGTGTGTCTGTAGTTTGCTCAGAGGTATTGACTCTTGGAAGAAGTGATATTCAGGAGCCCTGACATATGTGTTGAATCAAAGTTGGTCTCCCGGAACAATGTATGCATCTGACCAAATACCCTACTTTTCTCTCTAGCTGCTCTGGCTTCTCCATAAACACTCATGTTAATATATATGTCTGACACAGCCATCAACAGGAATTCTAATAGGAATACTGCCAATACTAGTAGGTAAACTTTCATAGCATTCACTGTGTACAAAGCACTATTCTAAGATCAATAT
Source organism: Micromys minutus (assembly GCF_963924665.1). Taxonomy (NCBI): domain Eukaryota; kingdom Metazoa; phylum Chordata; class Mammalia; order Rodentia; family Muridae; genus Micromys; species Micromys minutus. Next base: position 89,639,536 of record NC_137970.1, read on the forward strand.
ATCAATCATTTAATCTTTATATAAAGACTGCTATGATTACCCATTTCAAAAAAGGATAAACTGAGACACACACAGGTAAAAGAACTACCCTTGGGTTATATAGTCAGGACATGGCAAAGCTATAATTACAGCTCAACCTATCAGGCTCCAAAGTCTTTTTAGCCACCACACCATACTGCTTCATCTGCCATGCAAGAGGCAAAGGAATCTACTGAATCACCCACGTTAGCTCAGAGATCATCGAAACTATAGTCCAAGTCTTGGCTGCATGCTTATGTTATGATTTGCAAAGAACCAGGCAGAATCTTCTACTTCCAACTATCTCTCATGTCCTACAGGAAATACTCAGAACTCCAACTATTCAAAAGTAATTTCTCTACATATTAGTGCATTTCTGATTTTCAAGAATGCCAATGAGAATTTAAATAGTACAAAAATACCTCCTAAAACCATTATCAATGTCTATGGTGCTGTTTTTTAACGAGTAAATTGAACTTGCATCCACAAACTAGAGTCCCAGTTGAGACTGTCAAATATTACCTATGTAACCTTTGCAGTTTATTTAGTTATTGTTAAATGACTATAAATTACACCTTCTGCAATACTTTCACAGAACAACATGCTTTTAGATGATGAATATTGTACACTTTAAATGTACAATAGAATCTTGTACACTTTAATATGATGGGATTATAAAGTATATTATCATGATAAACTAAGTGTCTGGTAAGATTAGATAATTTAGTTGCCAACCAGAGAAACATATGCAACCAGTTTAAGACAGATTCCTGAAGCACATTCCAAAAATTATGTTTCAGACAATTCACAACTGATATCATAGGCAAAAAAAGATAGCCTTCCAATAACTTTGTTTCTTCTAGAGGTGCTCAGACACTCCTAAGAATCTCTCCTGGTTGTCACTGCCCTATTTAGTGTTTTGTGTCTATGACTGGACACTGCATTCCCATTTAGGATCCCAGGCTGGACTCTAGGGTCCTAGTTCTCTTGGATTATTTCTTCTCATGTGTTTTCCTGTCACTAGTGCCAAATGCACTTTGATGAGCCTTCTTGCTAACTGACAAACTGGACACTCTTGTCCAGTCAGTTCCAAAAGTGTCCTGATGCCTTATTTCTTTCCCTGGGTCAACAAGTCTCTGCAAAATGCACGCTTTTTAAGAGGTACAGTACTTCTCCAGCCAATAAGCTGTGTCTTTGGCCATAAGAGTAGGCAACTGTAGATGACAAGCTGAACATAAAGACACCAACATGGAACAGACAAACACAGCAAATTAAGAGATTAATAGGTAGTTACTGTCTGCTTTATTTGTTTGCAGAAAAGAGTGCAAGTGTTGCAGAGACTAGTGATGAAGAGGTACTTAATCATGCTGCACATTTGATGTAGGTAGACGTAAGATAACACCCTGGTTTTGCAAGCCCTACAATGCACTGAGATGAAAGTAGATACAATAGTCTTTATAGAATCCTAGCTATAACAAGGAAAAATCATTTTGTAAAGGGTTTTGCTTGGTTTGGTCACTAGGTTGTTGCCTAAGGTAGTGAAAGTTTTCATACTTACCACAGTATCCATTTTTCCCCTCACCAAATGAGGCAGTCATTACTTTTATAGATGGTTGGAGGAGTGGGGGTGGTAATGCTTCTGTTTTTCTTTGCAGTGTAGCCATGTAAACTATGGGCTATCATGATAGGCAAGTGCTCTACCACTGAACTGTGTCCCCAGGCCAGAAAATGAGGAAACTTAATTTTTTTAAAGTCTATATGTTTTAATCACTGACAGTTTATTCTTGTCTAAAGTGTGTCTGGTCCTAATGTGGCACCTTTCTTAATGTACTTGATTAGACCATCTCCTGGCCATCTTTGGTGTATTTAAGTTGCCTATTTTTAATCTGCCTTGCTATATTTACTTTCTGTAATAATTAGAGCAACAATCAACTGTCACCAAAACAGAGTGATGTCTAAAGTTAGATGGGCACACTTAAGTCCCATGGAAATACTGGAATTCACTAACAAACTGGTATTGCTTTGTTAGATACCCAAGAAAAGACTTAGCCTTGATCAGCACCTATGAACTTTTAGAAAAACTTTAATCTCTTATTCTGCGAAAAGTAGTCCTCACTAGAATTTGAACAACTGCCAACTGCCAACATTGTTTCTTTTTTGACTTATTGAACGAGAATCCATTGGGATGTAGGAGAATTGTGAGTTAAAACAAAAAAATTTGTATTATCTAGTCATAGGCTGTGAGTCTAAGTCTTGCTCCAAAGGATTACCCCTCCTATAACCTTCTTCAACACTTTAACTAATAAATGAACATTTAATCAAACCAATACACAATGCAAGCAATTATTAAGTGGTGGGGATTGATATGGGATGTACTTGAAGAATAAATCAAGAAAAGTGAGTCAAGAAAGACAGTTAAGGATGCTGTGCTTGAGCTGACTTGAAAGAGAGAATAGCATAGGCCAAATTGTAAATTATATGATATTAAAAGGAAGCTTGGGGTTCCTAAAGCATAAAATGGTGCTCAGGGAGATAAAAATGGAGAAAAAGTAAAGGTCTCCTCATAAACGGCCTTAGAAGCTCCATAAAGATATTTGGATTCACACTATAGGCAGTGGAGAATCAGTAAAAAATTGAACTAAGGAATGGCCCAATCAGATTTATACCAAAAAATATTTCATCAGTAATATAGAAAGAAGAAAAATGCTGTGGTAGAACTGATGATTACTGGAATGATCCATGTAGGACATGGTAACATTTCTATAGGGAATCTAGGTAAAGCTGTTTGATAGTCAATTAAATCCACAGTCTTGGAACAGAGAAGGGGAAATTTGTGTTAAAGTTAAGTTTTGGAGTTACGTGCTCATAAGGATGACTTAGACTGCCCAGAAGACAGTATAGAGCAGAGTACTTGATAATTTTACAGTCCTGGGAAACAATACTGAAGGTTGCATCTGAGGAAATGGAGCCAGAGAACAAGGTAAGAGGTAAACGAAGTAAACAGCTGCCAAAGAAGGTACTGTTTTTCAGAAGGGGTGGCTCATACTTCATATGTTCTATCTAAAACACTGGCAAGATGAGAAGAGCCATTAGTTTGGCAATGTAATCACTGCTGACTTTGGTAAGAACAATCACATTACACTAAAGAAATGAACAAGGAGTGAGGAAACAGACGCAAACAGGTTATAAACAGCTAAAGTAGGAAAAACAGAACTACAGAGACTAGAGGAGACCTCACACTGATGACAGTCAATACATGAGGGAAGCTTGGACATGTTATAAGCCTATTTCAATGGAGTGGGACCACTGATGAGAGATTACACAATAAATTTTAAGGACTGAACTCAGAGATTCTTATAGTTCCTATTGTGATGATTCCTGCTGATCTGGCATGGGGCTTTCAATATGAAAATTTTCTTTGGTTGACAGGAACTTCCTTAACTGTGGTGGTGAAAAAAAAAAAAAAAAAAAAAAAAAAAAACGTAAACCCTAACTCACGTATCTCTTTCTACAGATAAACAGAAATTATTGTAAAGTTAGAATGTGATCAGAACTAATTTTAGGCCTAAAGATTTTACATACTCAAGGGGGTTAAACAAAAAGCCCACAATGTATGCTACAGTAGAATATAAATTATTAGCTCCTTTTAAATTTTCCTTTCTGGCACTTAGATCACATGATTAAAATACTTTATGATTAGAATATAGCTCTGTTCTAGCATGTAGGAGAACTTTGAATTAAGTCCTTAGAATCAACCAATTCATCAACACACCTCATACCAATTTGTTGACAGATAGGAAAACACAAAATGTTATGGGCCAAACACAACAACTAAACAAAAGATTTAAGAGGTTGGAAAGATTCTTCAGTGGCTTAGGGAAATGACTGCTCCTGCAGATGACCCAAGTCTCATTCCCAGAACAAAAACAGCAGCTCAAAAGCATCTATAACTCTAGTTCCAGTGGTTCTAATGTTCTTTCTGACATTCATGAGTACTGTATGCATGTGGTATACAGACATACAGAGACAAAATATCCACAAACATGCAATTAAATTAAATCTTAAGCATAAAATGTAAAACTTATATGCCCTATGATTTATCATATTTTATTAGCCTGACTGTCTCCCAAGTACACCAAAACTTACTAAACACCCTTAAAAACTTATATGAAAATTCTAGGTAAGTAGATAATTGAAGTAGAGATTTCAAAAAAGCTGTGTGTCCATGTTTAATTCAAGGCTGCTCAGAAATTCTGAGATATAGAATTTGTTGTAGTGGCCATCAATATAATAATGGAAGGCAGATGTGGTACATATATAAACAATAGCATTTTAGGCATCCACAAAGGAGAATGAAATTCTGACATTTGCAACAATATGGACTTACTGGAGAAATCATGTTAAGTAAAATAAGACAAGAATAAAAGTCAAGTACCCGAAATTCTGTCTAATTCTATCTCCTGTATGGAAACTAACCAACCAATCAACCAACCAACCAAACAAACAAACAACCCCCAAACTTCATTGATCTGAAAGTAGTAGAGTGATTAATAGGAATTAAAAAGTATGAAGGTGACTTGTGAGAAAGGGGGCAGTAAACACAATCAAAACATGCTTGTGTACATATATGGAAGTATTACACAAAAAACAAAAAATATTTTTGTTTTAAAAGAAAACAAATGGGGGCTGGAACAATAAATCAGGGGTTAAGAGCACTGGCTGTACTTCTAGAGTACGAGGTTCAATTCCTAACACCCACAAGGTTGTTCACAATGGTCTGTAACTCCAGTCTCCTTTGGAGAAATCCAAAGGTCTCTTCTGAGTACACCATACACACACATGATGCAAAGATTCAGGCTATGGTGGTTGGTCTTATGTCAGCTTCACACCCAGTCTAGAGTTATCTGAAATGATGGAATAGTTAATTGAGAAAATGTCTCCGTGAGATTTACTGTAAAGCATTTTCTCAATTAGTTATTGATGGGAGAGGGCTCAGCCCATTGTGTATGGTGCTATCCCTGAGTTGGTGGTCCTGGGTTTTATAAGAAAGCAGGTTGAACAAATCATGTAGAACAGGGAAGTAAACAGCATCCCTCAATAGACTCTGCACTATCTTCTGCCTCCAGGTTCCTGTCCTAATTGAGTTCCTATCCCGAATTCCTTTGATGATGAACAGTAATTTGGAAGTATGAGCCAAATAAATATTCTCCTCCACAACGCACATTTTGGTCATGGTGTTTTGTCACAGCAATAGTAACACTAACTAAGATATAAGCAAAAAATGCATACACATAAAAATTTAAAACATTATTCTTGTTTTAAAGTAAAATGAATAAAACAAGAATACAAATGGGTGACTCATGTAACCAGACAAAAAAAGTTTATTTACTGTATACTATGAGTCAGTATTTGCTCCAGTCACTAAATGTTGGCAAAAACCCCACTACTATTTGTTATCATTTGTATTTTTGACAACATCTAGACTTACTTCCACAAGATGGGAACTTTAAGCAGTTTTAATCTGCATTATATTCAAGGCTAAGGCTCTTGACTATGTTTTCCAGCATTTACTAGTCATTTGTATTTCTTCAAGTGCTCCCTGACTTGTTCTCTTACTCATTTTTTACTGGAGTTTGTTATTCCCTTGGTGTTTAGGTTAATTTTATTTCTTTGTATATTATAGGCAGTATCCCAGCCAGGATCATTTCCTTGCAATGGTAGACATACACCGGAAGTGTGAGGCACAATAAAATCATCCCTCCTATAAAAAGGTGTGTGTGTGCATGTATCCAGCACCTTAAAAAGAGCTACTATCATTTTCTAAATATTGTGTTTGTGCTTGGCATGTTAGCACATACCTCTAATTCCAGTACTTGGGAGGCAAAGGTGGAGACATTCTGAGTTCCAGGCCAGTCAGGTCTACAGAGTAAGTTCCAGGCAGCCAGTGAAGCACAGAGAACCCCCACCTGTCTCTCTCTGTTTCTCTCTCTCTCTCTCTGTTTCACTCTCTGTCTCTCTCTGTCTCTCTCTGTCTCTCCCTCTCTCTCTGTGTGTGTTATTCCAGAACGACATATATCTTACTATAATAAAATAATTTTCCATAATGTGCAAAATTCTGTGTGTTTGATTCCAGCACTGGTGCAGCAACAACCACAACAAAACAAAGAAGATTATGCCATCTTAAAAGTAAGGGGATCTTTAAACTTAACCAGTCTGTCTTATACCATTTCTCAGATGCAAAGTTGAAGTGAGACATTTAAAATGCAATTATTAAGAAAAATGAGCTGGCTTGTCCAATAAAAGTTCCTGCTGCAGGAACCTGCCAACCTAAATTTGTTCCTCTGAATTCACCTAAAGGTAGAAGTAAAGAACCAAATCTACAAAGTTCTCATCTGACCATCACACATGTGGAATGTATACACACACACACACACACACACACACACACACACACACACACAAATATAACAACAAGTTATAACTTGAAAAATATAGTTTCAGTTTTAACCATTAAAACTGAAACTACAACTCTGAATTCTAGCTCAAAAATTGCTCTACCAATGAAAATCCCATTAAGGAAATCATGACTCTCCCCCTAACCCATACTTGCACCACTTCTTATCATCAATACTCAGGACAGCAGTTTTCTCTAAAATAAAAAGTTGTATGTCTTCAATTCTTTTAGTCGTTGGCCTATATTAAAATACAGAGCATGGCACACATCTCTCTCGGTGCTGTTACTGAGCCAGCAAAGATCATCTAACTTAGGGCATTCAGTTGAACTGTCTCAAATCCCAGAAAAGGATTAGGGATATTTTGTCTCCATTGTAGGGCTGCTAGGGAGGAGACAGTGTTGCCTCAAAATTTCTATTCAGAATTTTAATTAAATTGTGGCCTCTGGCAAAATAGACATTAAAATCAAATGCTAGTGTCTCTTTGTTTCTTTTATGGGCTCTCATCTCTGACTAGTTCTTGCTGAAATAATTAAATATCTTTTCAGCAAATGAACTGTTCAGGCTGTTTAGTTTAATGTTTCCTATAACCTGGCAACTATATGCGTTATAACTCAGTTAATTTCTGTTCTTCCCCACCCCCAACCCCACCCTGAGGCACGTACTTTTCTCCTCTTTCTTTGCACAGGCTGGCCTGAAGGTATCTGCAAATCAGAATAGTATGAACATATGTGAAGGCCAAAGCCGCCTCACAGAAACTAGTGGAGACTCTAGAAACTGAATACATGGCATTTGACATTAGTGAGTCAGATGTACATCTTAACTGAAATTAGTTGGAGTTGAGTAGACTCACAATTTAGTCAATGAAAACTGTTGGTCCCAGAATGAAGCATGAAATCTCTTTACTGATTCACTGTAAGTTCATATACACGTGTGTGTGTGTGTGTGTGTGTGTGTGTGTGTGTGTGTGTGTGTGTGTATGTATGTATTTCGAAGAGAGGAAGGTATAACAAAACATATCACCTATAGGATATAGGAAAGATGCTACCTTTCTGTCTAGAATAAACCATTATAGATCTTTTTAAAATATAATAAACAAATGACAAAAGACCAGAGTATAGTCTTCAATGGTGAGATTTAGTCAAAGGAATCTTATTTCCTACATAATAAAGCAGAAAACAGGTCTAACAAGGTACAAATACATTGCCCTTGTGTAAAATTATTTCTGCTTTCTCTGAAAAGAACCCAAACGGAGGAGGTAGAAAGGGGTTGCAAGAGGAGATGTGGGAGATAATAAAATGATAATTATAATAACTAATTTGTGCTGTTTGTTGCTATATCTATCTAGAATTAGTCTAAGTACTGAGTATGGTTGGAATAAACACTCCAAAATTCATGCTTGAATTTTGTCAATGTGGAGAAGATCAGGCAGGCTGGCAGCAGTCTTTCTTCCTCTCTGCCCTACTTGACCCCTCAGGCTCATCCATAGTTCTACAAGAGAATATCAGCTTTAGCCTCCCTTTCTCACATCTACATCTCCTGTGGATCACAAACACCATCCCCTTCTGGCCTCAACTTTCCCCCCCTCCACACACACACACAGTCTCTGTATCCCAGCATGCTACTCCTGAGGACACCTTTGGCATTCTCTACTTTCTCTGTTTCCACAGATTCAACCCAGGTAGTCATCTCTAGCTCTACAACAGAACACCAGCTGCACCTCACCATGCCTACTGTAGATCCCACAGACTAACCACCCCCCAAGTGTCCACTACCAGTCTCCAACAACTGCAAATACTCCCTGTGAATATGCCAGCTGAACAGGCTAATAAAACAGGCAACACACAGCTAACACACTCTCTGAAAATCAATAGAGGAAACAGAAACTAAGGAAAAAAAGCAGCCATCCAACAAAAACATGCAGAAATCAGCAACTAGACCTACAATCACCCCAAACCCAGATGCCTAAACACCAGAATAATATGTCTCCACCAGAGCCCAGTAGGCTGTGAATATTTCAGTATAACTGAAGCACAAGAAAAGAACCTTAAGCCAACTGTAGGAAGATGATAAAGGTCTTTAAAAAAATGAATAAAACTTAAAGAAACAAACCCAGGAAAACACCAACAATTAGAGGAAATGAATAAATCCCTTAAAGAAAGCCAAGAAAGCAAACAGTTGAAGGAAACTAATTAAATAGTTAAGACCTACCTGCCTGTCTCTGTACCAATACCATGCATTTTTTATCACAATTGATCTGTAACACAGCTTAAGGTCAGGAATGGTGATTCCCCAGGAAGTTTTTTTTTATTGTTGAGAATAGTTTTTGCTATCTTGGGTTTTTATTATTCCAAATGAATTTGCAAATTGCTCTTTCTAAGTCTCTGACGAATTGAGTTGGAATTTTGATGGGGATTACATTGAGTGGAACATGTAAGAATAATTAAGTCATGAATGAATTAAAGTTCTCAGGAATCTGGTATTTTCCTTAGGATTCAGATCCCAGTAACAGGCTAAGTTCCCCACCCCTTCTGGCTGTGCTCAAGCTTCTGCCATGTTATGATGATTCAGCAAGAGAAGTCAAATTAAGCAACTTGATCTTAGACTTCCTAGGTTCCATAATTAGGACTCATATAATGGTTTACAAATTTTCCAGCATGTGGTATTCCAGTATAAAAGCAGAGGATGGAATAGACAGTGCCTTGGGATGCAGATGATGTGGAATACCTTGCTTGTCATTCCATGTTCTTATGAATAAGAGCCATTATTCTCTTTATTTTCCATATCTGAAAACTATAGAATAATGATATTGCATTAATTATTTTTATGTAGCTATAAGTAAAATAACCAAGAAAATAATTCAAAAGGAAGAAACATTCACCAAAATCAACGATCTCTTGGCTCCATATTTCTTGGCCCACTTTGCGGTATGATGATAGACCACAGGAGTAAGTAAGACTGCTCTTTGCTTCTTTGCTTTTGGGCAGACAGGAAACAGAGAAACTGGCATCCATGTAAGATTTAGAGCTAGGAATGAAACAGCCCTTAGGATAAATCCTCTAGTGAACTTCTTACCCTAACTAGACTACGCCTCTTACTTTTCACTACCTCCTAATAATGCCATCATATGAATCCATCAGTGGATTAATCCATTTATTGCATCAGAGCTGGAAATACTATCATAGATACACCTAAAAATGTACCTCACTAATCCCCCTGACATTTTTAATACACTCAAGTTGTAATCACAATTAACTCTCCAAGATACTGAGTGTCATAATTAAGTTCTTATGTCTACCAAAGAGCAGAATTGAAATTCATGTTTGCTATCTCCATTCCATGCCACATGAAATGAAAAACTAATATAAATATTTAATATCTGGTGTACAATCATTTAGTCCCTCTTCACCAAAATAATTATAGTTGTAAAACTAGAAATAAGACCACTGGTACTGGGTACTTATTATGTGCCTGACACTGCACCAAACACTTTAAGTTAATTCACTTACATTCTCATAAAATTGTGAGGAAAATTAATTTATTCTATTTTACAAGTCAAAAGGGAATTTTAAGGTCAAACAATGTGGCCAGGTTATATAATTAGAAAATGGTGGTTTGGGGTAAAAGTAAGGTGGAACAGGAAGCTAACAATGACAGTAATCCCTGTATCTCAGTGGGATATGTCCCAGAATCTTCTGAAACCTTGGTAACCTAAATCAAAATGTATATTATTCCCTATTCTCAACAATGATCTAATCTGAAAAAACGTAGTTATGCCTTATGTTGTAGAGACAATAATAGTCGAAATATATTTGGTGAATAAATAAATAGATGGGTTGCGTCCATCTTATTGGTAGTTTTCTATTTATTCCTTCTGTGATCTTGTAAGCTCTGTCTCTACATGAATTGAATTCTTTCATATAAATCTTTGAATACACTGAATATTTGAGTAATGAGAAAATACTTGTTTATCACTAGAAAAAGTAGGAGGTGGAAAAATAGTACAAAGGAAATGACTCTCCCAGGGCTCTCTCATCTTTTAAAAGAAACTCTGCTGTGTATGAATCAGATATCTAAGAAGGAAAAGAAAATTCAGTGGTAGTGACACAGGAGATAAAGGGAAATGAACCTTTACTGTGAGCCAATACCAGTCCCTTCTATGTATTTTCTCTGCTGTTATCCTTGTACCAATCTCAGGAGGCCAGTGTTATCATCTTTATTTTACAAATTAAAAAAAAAAATGAAGACTTAAAAACTAAGTAACCACACCAATGGTTTCTCATATAGGAAGTGGTGAAGATAGGGTTTCTTCTAGAAAATTTATTTCCACTTCAAGTAAACATGAAAACAGATGGACATTTCAGTAAAGTAGGAAAGATTTTAGGCTTAAAAAGTAAACATATCAAAAAGACCTGGTAGAAAGGTGCAGATCAAGGAAAAGGAGACCTTAGAAATCTGGAAAAACAGGCTCTAACTAAATGTGCTAATCTTAGGAAAGTCATAAAGTCAGTCTAAATTCTTTAGCAGCAGTATTTCCTCACTTGCTAATTCTAACACGTAAAGTAAACTAACTTGGACAAGAGCGGGAACTATAGCCAGGAAGACACATTAGCACAGGCAACGGTAGGTGATAAAGATAACATTGTTCCCCAAACTACTGCTCAATTACCAGCCCCTCTCCACCCTCCAGCTGAAGGGAAAGGCAGGGCTTGCTGCCAGCCCACAATATCTACCACCCCGGCCTCACCATCATTTCCAGCAACATGGTCTTGCTTATCATTGTGCCTGTCTGGAGAGACATGAAGAAAGGTCTTCTCATCACATGTAGGGCACCAAAGATAGAAACAAAGAAACAGTTCAACTGAAGTGTAGCCTGTTGAACCAAAGAGTATAATTGGGATTACTTACAGAAGCTAATTTTTATGGACAGAAGAGAAAAATAAGTTTGTTCCAAGTAGAGCCTCATGAGCTCCTACATCTAGCAACCATGAACTGCTTATAAGTTCTAGGGTAGGGGACTCATAAGTCCCTCCTCACTAGCAATGGCTAGCTATGTAGATACACTTAGAGAAGGCAGGGCCTTAAGCACCGTCCATACTCCAAGAACCGTTAACTACCTACAAATTCTAGGGGTAGTTGGGGCATCTAATTCTACCTTCCCTAGCAACCATTAATGGTAGAGGCAGGGCCTCTCATAAGCCCCTCCCACTAGCAACTGTTAACTGCCTATCTTTGAAAAGGGGAGGGATCTCCTGAACATCTTCCCACCAAATAGGCCCAATACTGTGCAAATCTGTGGATATTCATACCATCACAGTTAAAAATGGGGCAAAGGCCCACATCATGACAGAAGACCAAGATTCCATATCATAAATGCAACTAGATTTTTGGAGCATCACAATCTTCTTTAAACAAAAACAAAACAAAATAAAAACAAGTATTTTCTTTTGAAGACTAAATCCAATGAATAAGACATGGGCAAAGTTGGCTTTCTAGCTGGTTTCCCTCCTTAGCTTGTAGAGGAATGTCAAGGTCCTGTATCTTTATGTGGCTTGTCTCTCTGTGTCTCTTTCAATCTTCTTTTCAGGGATATATCAGGTTCTAGATGACAAATATGATCCTAGAGATAAAATGCTGTTCCCTACATATCAAATGCCCACTTCATTTGTATTTTTAAGGCCAAATAAAACTTGGAAAAATATTAGAATTAGATATGTCCATATGAACGACCTTGTGGGCGGAGCTATGAGTAGAAGACTGATTTTGAGTGGGGCAAAGCGAGACAAGTCTGAATGTAAACATCCTTGGCTATCTACCTTGCTGATAAGCTTCTGTAGAACATCCAAAAATTAAGTCAAAAGTTACCAACAAAGAAGTTCAAATGATACCTGGAAATAATTCTTCCTTGACTGACCCTCAATATGTAGTCATAGAAGGGGGCATCCCATAAGCACCACCTGAACGCATCAGCTGAGGTTCTTCACATTATCCAGTTTAGCTACATCTTTAGGCACATCCTAATGGACCTGACATGACCACAGTCTCCTCAATCATTTCCCCTATTCAACTCTCAGAGTATATAAGGAGGCCTTTCTTGATCAAAAAACTTTTACCTACAGGTAAACTTGACTTTTTCATATGATCTCGTGAAACAATCTTGCCTTTATAGAACTTGGTAGAATTCATACTTTCATCTTTAGTACAATTATTAATAATTATGATCTCTATTACTAATTTTTGTTGTTATTTTGTTGTTGTTGCTCATTGTTAAGTCTTAAACTCCATGATAGTAGGCACCATGGGTATTTTGTTCACTGGTTTGTCTTAACAGCTTATCAAAGTGAATAACAGTAAGCACTCAATATTAAACGAGTGAATGGGTATAAATAAATGGTTTATCTTAACAGCCTATCAAGATGACTAGCAGGAAGCACCTAATCAATATTAATCGAATGAGTGCGTATGAATAAATGCCAGTGAATGGGGATGAAGTTAAATAATCCATTGTAACCAACCTGCTAATAAATATATAAATCTCAAAACTAGAAATAAAGGAGATGTGTCTTTAAGATATGGAAGTGTTACAAATTCCAGCTTCATCTACTTGTTACATTAAAAAGGGGTATGGGCCCATTTAAAATAAAACTGATTGCTTTAAATTTCTGAATGCTATTCTGGTGGTCTAGAACAAGATATTGTGAAATCAGTGACTGGTAAAATTGTAATCACAAGGTGATTATGCTTCTGTACATCTTGAAAACATCTCTGTTATCCTTATCTAGGCATCTTGAAGGAGGAAAAGAGGGATTTAGGGAAGTTTGAAATATATCAGTCTTACATTCTCTGCTCCATATAAACATTTCCTAAGTGCATATCTACATGCAGAAATAAGCACAGACTTTACCTTGTTTTAGTTACCAATGGACATCTGTACAGGCCCAGGTGAGTAGTCAATGCTTGGAAAAGAAGCAGCCTTCAAGCCTCTGAGCAAAACATAGGCAACCCTTATCTTCATAACCCACACCTCAGAGGGTTTATCTACCCCAAAGCAAGCAAAACTAACAACATGTTCAGCTGTGTGACCTTCAAAATTAGTTACTTTTAACATCAACTAAAAGCAAGTAACTAAAAGCTAGTGAAGCTAAAAGATTTGTTTTCCCTGAGTTTCTGTTACAGGGTAAAAGGGAGACAGAAGATACTGAAACTGACATGGTAAATACAAGCTGTGGCTAGCATCTGCTGGGCTAAAGTGACTGGGAATGATGCCAGAGAAATTAAAGTAAAATAGAAAAAGAATAGGTATGCTTGGAGAGAGGCAGACTACAACATGAGCTAAATGAGCATTCCTTTAGTAGTTCAAGCAGACTACTCAAGGAAACTTGGGGGTCAGAGCTACAATAGACACAAAAGAATCACATAGCAAAGCAGTCACCCACAAACATGCAGGAACCTAGAGATATTCTTCCAAGAGAAAGAAGTTATGCTGACAAGGTCTACAGACCTTGGCCTGATTTTCAGCGCAGGTCTTGTCTGGTAGACCCTCTTAAAGGAATTGCATTCTCTAACAATGAGGGATCAGGTTATAGGGTACTAGTTCACATCTAACAGTATCAAATGGTAGCTCTGTGAGTCCAAGACTACTTGAAATTTCAATGTTTTGATCTTCAACCCTCTTTTAGAAAGGGATATAAATATTTTATCATAGGATTAACTAATAAAGTGTGAGAATTTGTTATATTTTTGTAATCTAAAATGGTCATTACAAATACCTAAACTTTTAAAGGTAGAGAAAATCCTAAACAGAGTTAAAATAAAATAAAATCATCCCACTAATCCCACTGGAAAACATATTGTTTTGGAAACACAGTGCCCACTACAATTTACACAGTACACATCACTTTTGAAAGAAAGTGTTAACGTCACACTATCCTGTATTGATTTTATATTGGCCTATAGGGTAGAAGTCATATGGTTCTAGCCAGGCATGGTGGTAAATATCTTTTGTCCCAGTACTAAGGATGATAGAAGCAGGAAGCTCAAGACTTCAAGAACAGATTCAGCCAAGTCAGCCTGTGCTCACAAAATAGAAGATAAAATAATGAAATGCAAATCAAGGAGAAGAGGAGATGGGCAAAAGATGAGCAAAAGTAAAATAAACTATGTATGAAACACCATAATAAAACCTATTATTTTTGTATTAATTAAAAAATTTTTAAGTATTGTATAATTCTAGGGTCCCACAGCAAAGAGAATGCCAAAATTAATCCAGTTTGAATTAGTAACTTTAGGAGAGAAATCACTCATTTTCAAGATCCTAAGTATCAGCACATCTTACAATGCTATGAGATGGAAGGCAGTGACCAAGAGAAGCTCTTTGACTGGCTAGCCTCAAGTATACAGCACAATAAAAAACAAAACGGGACCCTGCCTCAAACAATACTCCAGGTTACCTTCAGTCGTACATATATATATATATATATATATATAAGTCCCATCACACAAGCATTACATATAAACACATACTTTTAAATGTTAAAAAAAATAAAATTTATTTCAGTCACGGTCTAGAGTATACAATCATGAATAATTATTCAAAAAGTTATGCATATACAGATGTTAGATGTTCCATAAACAGTTAATCTGACTCAATTTCTGATTGTATTTGAGTGGTTACTTCTTCTTCTTCTTCTTCTTCTTCTTCTTCTTCTTCTTCTTCTTCTTCTTCTTCTTCTTCTTCTTCTCTCTCTCTCTCTCTCTCTCTCTCTCTCTCTCTCTCTCTTTTGGTTGAAATTTTTTTAATTGAACAACTTTATTTTTTAAAAAAGGAAGATAAATATAGATGTTTTAAAAGCATTTTTGCATAAAATTAAATGAATACATTTTTGTCAGTACTTGATTTTTTAAACGTTTGATAGTATGCATTAAGATCTTACTAGTTACAATGAGCATAAAGTACATGTAAAACAACATGTAACCTGGAAATACTCAAAGTTATCTTGGTGTGTAAAGATTAAGCATAATGATTTTTCATCATGATTTTGGCCTTTGTTTTCTTGAACTTCATATAGTCTGTGAGTTGTTTCTGGGGTGTTCAGAGCTTTCTGGAATTAGTATCCAATTATCAGTGACTGCATATTATATCTGTTCTTTTGTGACTGGGTTATCTCACTCAGGATGATATTCTCTAGATGTATACATTTTCCTAGGAATTTCATAAAGTCATTGTTTCTGATAGCTGAGTAGTACTCCATTGTGTAAATGTACCACAATTTCAGTATCCATTCCTCGGTTGAAGGACATCTGGGTTCTTTCCAGCTTCTGGCTATTATAAATAGGGCTGCTATGAATATGGTTACAACTTCTTAATGGTTGATGGTCCTGTTTTTTTTTTTTTTTTTTTTTTTTTTTTTTTTTTTTTTTTTTTTTTTTTTTGCCTTTTTATCTACTAATGAACTCATGGCATGCTCGCTTACCTTTTCTACATTCTTTTCATCATGTATAAATCTGGCCTAGAAACACTTCACTATAAAGTCATTTTCACTTCACCAACATCCTTAAGAGCATAGCACACCATCTTATCATTTGTAACAATTCTTTTGGTAAAAATACATGAACTCCAAGGATGAACTTCCACAAGCACTGATTGGTATTCCTTGGCACTATTCTATAGAGACTTAGACAGTGAGAACAGAATTCAGGATAAAGTTTGGTACCTGTATAAAATGGTGATATCCACACACTTTGAACTGCTCCTTAAAAACAGAATGTTTTGATAGTCTTGAAAATTAAAAAAATAGAATAATCAAGAAAATGTTTTGTAAGTCTAAATATCTGTTTAATATAAATGTCTTCCCTTTGTTAAAGGTTCATTAAGGATATTATATCCTTTTAATTTTTGGGGTACCGAGGGTTCTATGTAAACTCATTCAATATGATATTCTCAAGTTCTATCTATTTGTCTGCAAAATTCATGATATCTTTGTATTTAATACCTAAAAGACACTGAAGTGGCCATTTCCTATAGCCATGCACAACTTCCAGAGGTTGGAGGGGGACATCAATCTACCCACAAATCCTTCAACTCCAAATTTGTCTTGCCGACAAGATGTGCAGTGATAAAGATGGAGCAGAGACTGAGGGAAGAGCCAAACAATGACTGCCCCAATTTGAGACCCATCCCACGGGAGAGAGCCAACCATGACATTATTTTGATACTCTGCTATGCTTGTTCATCTATGCAGGTTCATCAAACCATAGATGAAGGTAGATACAGAGACCCATAGCCAAACATCAGGTAAAGCAAGGGGAGACTTGTGGAATAGTGGAGGATAGAAATGAACAATTCAGAGGGGTTAAAGACACCACAAGAAGACTCACAGAGTCAACTAACAGAGGCAATGGGGGGCTCACAGAGACTGGACCACTAACCAGGGAACATGCAGGAGCTGGACTTAGACTCCCTACACATCTGGAGCAATTGTACAGGTTAAAGTTCATGTTGTTCCCCTAATAAGTAGAAAAGAGTCTGTCAGTCTCTGGTCTGTGCTATTGGATCCCTTTTCTCCCCACAACTTGGAGTACCTGGATGGGCCTCAGTGGGAGAGTATGTGCCTAGACCTGCTGAGTGAGACTAGATACCCCAGGGTAGGGTGGTACCCAAGGGCTGATCTTCTTCTCTGAGAAGAAAAGGTAGAGGAAATAGGGGGAGAGGAATTTGTAAGGATGGGACTGGGAAGAGGGAGGCTGTGATCAGGATGTAAATTGAATAAAAAAATCAAAAATTAAAAATAAATAATATTTTAAAATGAGTAAAAGTCATGGAATCAGGTTGGAATCAGAAATATCACCATAAACTCTCACTTTTTTCCTTTTTAAATTTTTCTTTTACTTATTCACTTTATATCCTGCTCACTGTCCCCCTCCAATACTTCCCCCATTGTCCCTCCCCTTCTCCTCTGAGTAGGTACCCCCCAGAGTTCCCCACCCTGGCATCTCAGTCTCTGCAGGACTAGGCACATCGTCTCCCACTGAGGCCATACATGGCAGCCCAGCTAGTAGAAGATATCCCCTTTACAGGCAACTGCTTTTGGGACAGCCTTTATTCCAGATGTTTGGGACCCACATGAAGACCAAGTTGCATATCTGCTACATATGTACAGGATATGGAGAGCTAGGTCCAACCCCAAACCAGTGATGATTAACTACGATTCATGGCAATACTTAGAAGTGGTGTGTACTTATTTAATGATGAACACATTTGGCAGGCAAAATTGTAATCTTTTAATAAAATCAGTGATCCTTGAACAAATGGCTAGCAACATTCTGATTTTAGACAATATTAGATGAGCCATAATGCCTTCTCTTTTAGAAATAAAAACAAAAAAAGCTGTCAATAGCTATCATGGTCATGTCAAAAGATGTAGAACCCAGTTTGGAAATTCTTCCTTTAGCCTAACATGGGACTTTTTGAGTATCAAAATGAAAACTCACCAGATACCCTGAAACATTAAATATGTAAAACTCCAACAGTTTATATTGAGATGATGCAAGCACATGAGGCACTGATAGGGATTTCCAGTCATCCTGAAAATTGTTAAATAGGTGGCAACAATCAAGCATGTTAGTCTGCCTTTCCCATAAAATATGGTATTTCACAGTACCACAGACTTAATTTACAAACTTTGTTCTTTACAAAAGAATTCCAAGTAAGAAATGATGACAACACAAAATGACAATACTAGAAAAGCACCAACCTTCAAGCTTAATAAAATAATGAGGCTAGGTAATTATCATCTGTACTAAAATCACTAAGCTGAAGGTTGAGACAATTTTTCCTTCTATTGAAAAAATTCTTTCTTACATAATATATCCTAATTATTGTTTCCCCTCAATCTATTCCTCCCAGTTCCTCTCCACCTCCTCTTCTGTGTGGATACACCCCATTTCTGTCTCTCATTAGAATTCAAACAGGCTTCTAAGGAATAATAATAAAAGTAAAGTAAAATATAAAATGAAAACTGAATCATTGGATTCAGACAAAACAAACAAATAGAAGGAAAAGATCCCAAGAGAAGGCACAAGAAACAGAGACCCACTCATTCACACACTCAGAAATACCAGAAAAACACTAAATGGAAGCATAAATATGTATTTGCAGGGGACTTCTTTAGGTCTGTAGGATCTATGCAGTCTCTGCACATGCTGCTTCAGTCTTTGTGGATTATATGAACTTTGATTCTGTTGATTTGGAGAACCTTGGTCTCCTCCATCTCTGTGTCTTTTACACTCTTCCTAACTACTGTTGTAAAGGATTCCCAGAGCCCTGGAAGAAGGGATTTGACACAAACATCCTAATTAGTGGTGTGTTTCAAAGTCTCTCATTTTCTGTATAATGTCTGGCTGTGGGTCTCTGAATTGGTTCCTATCTGCTGCTGCAGGAGGTTCTCTGATGGTGGCTGAGTAAGGTACTGATCTATGACTCCTAATCTATGTCATTGGAAGTCATTTTACAGCAGCTTATTTTTGAAAAATATAGTATTTGATTTTACCCTAGGGCCCTGGGATATCTAGTCTCAGATTCTTGGTCACTCAAGTACATCTGGTATGCTTTATGTCTCCTGAAGTGTACCTTAATTCAAACCAGGTATTAGTTGGTTAATCCATAACATAAACTTTATGTCACCATTGCACTAGCAAAGTTTTCAGGCAGGACAGCTTTGACAATCAAAGGTTTTGTGGCTGGGTTGGTGTTTATGTTTCTCATATTGGTATCATACAGAGTACCTCCTTGTACCAAAGATGGTAGAACACAAGGGTAAAGATTCTATGTAAGATTCTATCTGTTTGACTTCCCAAAGTTCAGTGAGTTGTGTAGGCATTGCCTTCCACAGTGGGATCTTGTCACTAGTATTTGGAAACAACCTATAGCTATGGCAACAGCCCGGTTGTTTAGATATTCCCATCGTACCCATTTGGCCAACAACTCAATTAGATGTATCCCAATCCTTGTACTGGGGGCTTCATTAAGTAAAAATAGATAGCCAGTTGTGGCTCTGTCTCTCTCATTATTAGGTAATTTCAGTTAGATCACTTTCCTATATGTGTGTATATTTTAGGAAGATTCTACTCTATTGGGTTTCTATACTATACTTCAAATGGTCCTTAGTTTTAGCTGACTTTGTTCATATTCTCTCTCTCATCCCTCCTGATCTGATCGTCATGTTCAACTCCTCCCCCCATCCATCCATAACTCTTTGTTCTATGTCCCTTTCGTAACTAGATCTGTCTGTGCATCCTGGTCTAGACGGGACACATTTAAATTAAGGTATTATGTTAAAACAACCTGAAACCTGTTCATCAATCTTACCATATACAAAATGATATACTCAGACTAGTAGAAACATTATCATAACAATATTATTTTTATTTCATTAGAGAATCTGAAATGATTCTCACAACTTGAAGTATTTTACTATCATACCCCTACTCCTATAGACTCGGGGTGACCAAAACTCTAAGAACCTAGCCCGAGGCTTGTTACTTCATTAAAGAGAAATGAAGAAATCTGTTTACTAAAACTAGGATGGCTACATGTAATGAACTTTTCTGTTGACCTTGTTATAACTTTTTGCCCTTCCCATATCTAATTACTAATTGCCTACTTTGGCAACTTTGACCTGAGTTCATGTTTAATTAATTTGCTACTTCAGCTGCTATGAAAGCACAAATTTGTTCTGTCCAAACTATGGCCTTGATCTTGAATCCTAACCCTATTCCTGAATTTCTATTGCTGACTTCCCACTTGTACCCTACTTCCTATCAACTCAAAGGTTGCTTAGTTTCAATTTCTTATAATTTTATTGGGTATTTCTTGACTTGAAATCCTGTGTCAATTTGAGTCATAATGCTAAGATCTGAGTTAAACATCAGACCATATCTTGTTAATTCATACAATTTTGAGGTGGTTTAGTAATATCATTTTTCTTTGGAAAAGGAGCAATAGCATCCCATAAAACACTTGTTTCTAGCACCATATAATGTAACCCCCACAATCTATGCATGCCCCTTGAGTGAGCAACAGGGTTGTAGCCCTGAATTCTGCTGCAAAATGCTTGGCAAGTGATCCTATTCCTGCCAAGCTTTGAGTCCCTCCCCACTTTCTCTTCTGTCATCATTGTACCTTCCTGGCCATCTGTTCTGACCGCAATGCCATTTCCTTTCCTTTCCTTTATCTGTAATCATGTCAGCTTCTCAGCAGTAGCATTCCCTCTGTGGTTTAACAAGTTTTTATTTTTAAAAAATGGTTTATTATAAAGAAAAAATGGGTAAAGTAAAACACACAAATGTCATAATCAATTTGTACAAATCAATGCTCATATAACTATTATCAAGTCAAATCAGAGACATTTGGGGAGCTTAATCACCTTAGAAACCTCAGCTCTGTGTGCTGCCCAGTTCAAAACCTACACACTTATCCATACACCATCAATACCCAGACTATAGCAATCATTCCTTTGCTTTAAAAAATAGTTTATATGTGTGTTTACTTTGGAAATCCTCGAGAATCTAGGAAACTAGAAACAGCACTCACTGGTGGGCAAGTGAGAGAGGAAGACAGGAGTAGAATACAGGTAGGGAAAAGAAGAAAAGAAAAACAATGGAGAGGGAAGTTAAAGTGAGAAAAGAGATGATTGGAGAATGGAGTGGAAGAAACTAAAGGAGGGACAACCAACACTAAGGATGTTTGAAAAAGTCACAGCAAAACCTACCATTTCATATGCCCCATATATATAATCAAATAAAAGAGTTTAATTGGAGTTGGAATTACCCTACAGAGGGCATTATGCTCATTCCAGAAGTTGTAGGTCTTCAAATAAATAGTTCAAGCCAGATGTAAGATATTTATTGATCACAGGTGTCTTAGAGACTCACAAAAAGCACAGGTTATTATTATTGTCACTGTCTAGGTGGTCTTGATTTGGGTTTGTTTTCTCTGACAGCTAAAGGATAAAAAAGTAGGAAAAACCTCAAGTGTGACATGTAGCAGTGGGGAAAAGTTTCAAATACAGCAGTAGAGAGAACTGGCAAGCAAAGGCTTTCATTAGGGGGAAGCACACACAAAGAAAAGACCTTCTACATAGCCAGAGCCCAGCCTCTCCTTGAGAGGTGGTGGTATTATGAGGTCTTTGAATGAGTATTTCTCCAAATTTAGAATTGTTCAGTTTGAACAAAGGCAGAGAGGCTGGTAAGCCTACAACTTGGTGGTAAACATGTCCTGGTATAGTCTTGACATTTTTAGACCAGTCCACAGGCAGTAGGGCCCGACTGCCCAGAGAAAGTCTTCTAGGCCTTTGTTTTAAGCTGCCAGGCTTTTGTCTCAGGTCAGAGGGTAAGAATGAAGCCAGTCATCTTGTAATTTTACCATCTTTATTATCTAGATAGTTGGATAATTCTCAGCTAGCTGGAAAGTACAGGAAAGTTTGCCTTCTGGGAGAGAAAGAATCAGTTTTTCAAAAGTGTGGTTCCTGGTAAGTTGAACATGGTTCAGTTGATAGCCCCACACCCAGTAGAATATAGAGGGGTACAAATTGGTGGACTTATGGCTATTGAGAGGGGGGAGAGGAAGAGGGAGAGGGAGAGGAAGCATGAAGTTTAGGGATGACAATGAAGTAGGTATGGATCTGGGAAGTAGCATGGGGAGTTGTAGAGAGTGTGATCAAACTACATTGTATATCAAAGAGTTAAAATCGAAAAAGTTTTCATATGCTTTTGTGTATTAACACAGTTCTAGAGATTTTAATTTTACCCACTTTTAAAATTTATGAATCTTTTAAGCCTCTCCTAATCTTTAGATTCTCCTTCCTTTCCTCTCATTTTCTTCTAATTTGTTTTTGTTGAAAACACAAGTATCTGACTAATAGAGTTCCCCAGCCTATATCCTGTTGCTAAGTACTTAGATCAGTTGTTATTTTACTGCAGTGGACTTTGCTTTCCCCCCTTCCTACTCCTCTTACCAGAGCAATCCGCTACAGGAGCTCTGTGGGAGATCTCACTCCAGTCTTCAGCATGACTGATTAAAAGAGGTCAGTTCCCCCACACACACCCCACACCCCGCTCCCAGCTGCTGCCAGCAGGGTTCCATCTGGTGTTTGAGTGGATCACTGACATCTGGAGCTGATCCATGTGCCTCCAATGTCCATTCCATTCTCTTCTTTCCTCATGATGAGAAGAGCATTTTAACTCAAGAGAGGGAAAAGAAAAATTGAAGCTTCCAGAGTATCAGTGTAACTTGGATTCAGGCAACTTCTTCCTTGTCATTACATTACTAGACAATGTTTGGGTGATGTCTTTGGGAATTAAGCAGTGTATAAATCCCCACCTGATTGCTATAAATAGGTTAGGTTGTTTGGGATTCTTAGGATTTGTTATATTTTTAAAGATATTTATATGCTTAAATATACATTATAAAGTTGAAAAAAGGAGAGGTTTTAACATAAAAATGCAACAATAGTTTGGCAACATTCTGGAATAAATTGGTACATTTGCGGGCCCACCACAAACCCCAATCAAATATAATACTGTTTCTATGAGAAACCAAATGTCAGCTTCCAAACATGCATCCCACAAAATGTGGAAATATACTCCATAAAAATTTTTTGAGGGTTGTCCTTAAGAAATCTCTAACATTTTAGACTCCAGATTAGACAAACAGGAACCAGTTATTGTCTCATTAAGTTCTTTTCTTAAAAACTTAAATATTCTTGTAGCAAAGTATCTCCTCATATGATATAAAATATGAATTCTTTCCTATTTCCAGATAACAAACAATTCTCTTTCTGTGACATTTTTTAAATTTAAGAGAACTGTTACTTCTGGAAGCTAAATATTCAAATTCTGATCACCACAAAAATTCATAATAGTGTCCACAAAAATTTTAAAAACAATAATAAAACAATAAAAAATGAAAAAATCCATTAGTGGCCAATGAGGTTAGTTACTACACAAATTGAACATCTCTCTAAGAATAATAACTGCTCTCCCATGCAGTAGTACTCCATTGTGTGAATATACCACAATTTTTGTATCCATTCATCTACTGAACATCTGGGTTCTTTCCAGCTTTTGGCTATTATTAAAAGAGCTGCTATGAACATTGTGGTGCATGTATCTTTGTTGTATGTTGGAGCTTCTCTGGGGGTATATGAGCAGAAGTGGAATAACTGGGTCTTCAGGTAGTACTATGTCCATTTATCTGAGGAACTGCCAGACTGATTTCCAGAGTGGTTGTACCAGTTTACAACCCCACCAACAGTGGAGAAGTGCTCCTCTTTCTCCACATCCTTGCCAGCATCTGCTATCATCTAAATTTTTGATCTTGGCCTATCTGACTGGTGTGAGGTGGAATCTCAGGGTTGTTTGATTTGCATTTCCCTGATGACTAAGGGTGTCAAGCACTTCCTTAGATGCTTCTCAGCCATTAAATATTCCTCAATTGAGAACTTTTTTTTAGTTCTGCACACCATTTTTAATAGAATTGTTTGATTCTCTGGTGTCTAACTTCTTGAGTTCTTTGTATACCTTGGGTATTAGGCCTCTATCTGATGTAGGGTTGGTAAAGATCTTTTAACAATATGCTGGGTGCCATTTAGTTTTCTTGACAGTGTCCTTGGTCTTACAGAAACATTGCAATCACATTAAGTCTCATTTGTCCATATTTGACCTTAGAGCAGAAGCCATTGGTGTTCTGTTCAGGAAATTTTCTCCTGTGCCTATGTGTTCTAAGGTTTTCCCTACTTTCTCTTCTAATAGTTTCAGTGTACCTGGTTTGATATGGAGATCTTTGATCCACGTGCATGTGAGCTTTGTACACGGAGATAAGAAAAGGTCTATTTTCCTTCTTCTGCATGCTGAGTGCCAGTTGGAACAACACCATTTGTTGAAGAGGCTGTCCTTTTTCCATTGAATGTTTACAGGTCCTTTGTCAAAAATCAAGCGACCATATATGTTAAGGCTCATTTCTGGATCTTCTATTTTTTTCCATTGACTCACATACCTATCTCTGGACTAGTACCATACAGGTTTTAACACAATTGCCTTGTAATATAGCTTGAGGTCAGGGATGGTGATTCACGCAGATGTTTTCTTGTTGTTGAGGGTGGATTTCCCTATTCTAGGTCCTTTGTTGTTCCAGATGAAATTTCACATTGCTCTTTCCAACTCTATGAAGAATTGGGTTGGAACTTTGATGGGAATTGCATTGAATCTGTAGATTGCTTTTGGTAAGATGGCCATGTTTACAATGTTGATCCTTCCAATCCATGGGTATGGGAGATCTTTCCATTTTCTGAGATCCTCCTCAATTTCCTTCTTCAGAAATTTGAAGTTCTTGTCATACAGGTCCTTCGCTTGCTTAGTTAGAGTCACACTAAGGTATTTCCTATTGTTTGTGATTATTGTGAAGGGTACCTTTTCCCTAATTTCTTTCTCTGCATTTTTGTCTTTTGAATATAGGAAGGCTACAGATTTGTTTGAGTTAATTTTATATCCAGCCACTTTGCTGAACTTGTTTATGAGCTGTAGAAGTTCTCTGGTGGGATTTTTGGGGTCACTTAAGTACACTATCATGTCATCTGCAAATAGCAATGTTTTTATCTCTTCCTTTCCGATTTTTATCCCCTTGATCTCCTTTTGCTGTCTAATTGCTCCAGCCAGGACTTCCAGTACTATGTTGAGTAGGTTGGGGGAGAGTGGATAGCCTTGTTGAGTCCCTGATTTTAGTGGGAGTGCTTCAAGTTTTCTACTGTTATTCTGATGTTAGCTATTGGTTTGCTGTATATTGCTTTTTATTATGTTTAGGTATGGGCCTTGGATTCCTGTTCTTTCCAATACTTTTAACATGAAGGGCTGTTGAATTTTGTCAAATGCTTTCTCAGCATCTAGTGAGATGACCATGTTTTTTTTTTCTTTGAGTTTGTTTATATGGTGGATTACATTGATGAATTTCCCTATATTAAACCATCCCTGCATCCCAGGGATGGAGTCTACTTTATCATGGTGAATGATTGTTTTGATGTGTTCTTGGATTCTGTTTGCCAGGATTTTGTTGAGTATTTTTGCATCAATGTTCATAAGTGAGATTGGTCTGAAGTTCTCTTTCCTTGTAGGGTCTTTGGGTGGTTTAGGAACAAGGGTTATTGTGGCCCAAAAAATAACTTAAGTAGTGTTTCATCTGACACTATTTTGTGGAATAGTTTGGAGAGTCTTGGTATTAGGTCATCAGTAAATATCTGATAGAATTCTACACTGAACCCATCTGGACCTGGGCTTTTTTTGTTTGGGAGGCTTTTGATGACTGCTTCGATTTCTTAAGGTGTTATGGGATTATTTAAATGGTTTACCTGTTCCTGGTTTAACTTTAATATCTGGTATCTGTTTATGAATTCATCCATTTCTTCCAGATTCTACAGCTTTGTTGAATATAGTCTTTTGTAGGAGGATCTGATGATTTCTTGAATTTCCTCAGTTTCAGTTGTTATGTCTCCACTTTCTTTTCTGATTTTGTTAATTTGGATACTCTCTCTTTGCCCTCTAGTTAGTCTTGCTAGGGGCTTATCAATCTTGTTAATTTTCTCAAAGAACCAGCTCTTGGTTTTGTTTATTCGTTGAATGGTTCATTTTGTTTCTACTTGGTCAATTTCTGATCAGAGTTTGATGATTTCTTGCCATCTATTCCTCTTGGGTGTATCTGCTTCAGTGTTCTAGAGCTTTTATCTCTGATGTCAGGTTGCTAGTGTATACTCTCTCCAGTTTCTTTTTGAAAGCACTCAGAGCTATGAGTTTTCTTCTCCGTGCTGCTTTCATTGCATCCCATAGGTTTTGGTATGATATGTTTTCATTTTCAATAAATTCTAGAAAATCCTTAATTTCTTTCTTTATTTTTTCTTTGACCCTGCTATCGTTTAATAGAGCATTGATTAGTTTCCATGTATATATGGGCTTTTTGTTGTCTTTGTTGTTATTAAAGACAAGCCTTAGACCATGGTTATCTGATAAAATGCATGGGAGTATTTCAATCTTCTTATATTTATTGTGGCTTCTTTTGTGACCGATTATATGATCAATTTTAGATAAAGTGTCCTGAGGTACTGAGAATAAGTTGTATTCTTTTGTTTTAGGATGAAATGTTCTGTAGATGTATATTAATACCAATTGGTTCATAACCTCTGCTAGTTTCACTACATCCTTGTTCAGTTTCTGTTTCCATGATCTGTCCTTTGATGAGAGTGGGGTTTTGAGGTCTCCCACTATTTTTTGTGGGGTGCAATGTATCTTTTTGAGCTTTGTTAGGGTTTCTTTTATGAAAATGGGTGCTTTTATTTGGAGCATATATGTTAAGGATTGAGAATTCTTCCTGACAAATTTTCCCTTTAATGAGTAAAAAGTATCTTTCCTTATCTTTTTTGATAACTTTTGGTTGAAAATCTACTTTATTCCAAATTAGAATGGCCACCCCATCTTGTTTCTTGGGGCTGTTTGCTTGGAAGGTATTTTTCCCAACCTTTTACTCTGAGATAGTGTCTGTCTTTGTCTCTTAGATGAGTTTCCTGTATACAGCAAAATTCTGGATTCTTTCTATGTATCCAGTCTCATAGCCTATGTCTTTTTATTGGGGAATTGAGTCCATTTATGTTAACAGATATTAAGAAATAGTGGTTGCTGTTTCCTGCTATTTTTGCTTTTAGAGGTAGAATTGTGCCTGTGTGTCTTTCTTCATTTGGTTTTCTTGCTTAAGTATTTTCTTGTTTTTTACTAGGATGTAGTTTCCCTCCTTGTGTTTGGATTTCCACCTATAATTCATTGTAGTGCTGGGTTTGTGGTCAGATATTGTGTAAATTTAGTTTTCTCCTGGATTATCTTGGTCTCTTCATCTATGGTGATTGAGAGTTTTGCTGGGTATAGCAGCTTGTGCTGACACTTGTATTCTCTTAGGGTCTGCATGATGTCTGTCCAGGATCTTCTAGCTTTCATAGTCTCTGTTGAGAATTCAGGTATGATTCTGATTGGTCTGCCTTTATATTTTACATGACATTTTTCCCTTACTGTTTTTAGTATTCTTTCTTTGCTTTGGACACTTGGCGTTTTGACTATTATGTGTCGGAAGGAATTCATTTTCTGGTCCACTCTATTTAGAGTTCTGTAGGGTTCTTTTGTGCTCATGGTCATCTCATTCTTAAGGGTAGCAAAGTTTTCTTCTACGATTTTGTTGAAGATATTTACTGTGCCTCTTAGTTGATATTCTTTGTCCTCTTCTAATCCTATTATCCTTAGGTTTGGTCCTCTCATTATGTCCTGAAAACTCCTGGACATTTTGTGTTAGGAGCTTTTCGGCTTTTGCATATTCTCTGACTGTTTTGTCTATGTTTTCACTGTTGTCTTGGGCCCCTGAGATTCTCTCTTCCATCTCTTGTAGTCTGTTGGAGATGCTTGCTTCTGTGACTCCTGATTTCTTTTTTAGGTTTTCTACCTCCAAGGTTGTCTCTTTAGTGATTTCTTTACTGTTTCCATTTCCATTTTAAATTCCTTCTTCAATTCCTTCATCTCTTTGGTTCTGTTTTCCTCTAGTTCTTTGATTTCTTTGAGTGTTTTTCGTGTTTCCTCTTTAAAAGCTTCTGTTTCTTTATGCTTTACCTCCTGTTATTGTTTAAAGATCTCCATCATCATCTTGAGGTATGATTTCAGGTCTGAGTCTTCTTTTTCTGGAGTGTTTGGCATTCCTCTGTTTGCTGTGATGGGAGAGCTGGGTTCTGATGTTGCCAGGTTTTCTTGGTTTCCATTGGGTAAGTTCTTTCACTTTCCTCTTGTGATCTTATTGTCTGTGATTATATGTGGTCTTGTTGTCAGTGATTGATTCCTGTCTCTCCTGTGTACCTGGCCTGTGTCCCTGGATCTTCGCTGCTTTAGGTGGCAAATGACTTGAGCGTTTGGCCCTCACACAATGGCCTTCTGGGTGGACCCAAGTCTCCATGGCAGAGTTCCTACTCCCCTGGACAAACCGGAGGGCTGTACCTATCTCATACTAGGCCTAACCTTCTCTGTGCTCTGGCTACTCGCAGCGCAGTCTCACCAAGCCTGCATCCCTGGTTCTCTACTCTTCCTGGTGGCAAATGGCCTGAACCTTTGGTCTACACGCTGATTCTTTGAGCACTTTTGCAATAACACCTGCTACCTTATTTTAATAGGACCCAGGAGATATACTGGAGGCATCTATTTTACAAAATTTCACTTCAGGTTTCAGCCTTGTTTTGTATTCTTATATTGTGATAAGGGAGCAAGAGACATTATAGAAAAGGTAAGAAAATTCAAAATTTGTTATGGAAATACCAGAAAATAATGAGAACATAATAGGATGGGAACCTAAACTTGGCATCTATCTAAGTGAGTTCTTATTTTTAAAAAAGATGAAGAAACGTGGTACCTGAGAAGCTATGTACTGTGTATACATTTAATAATTTAAAAAATATTAGCTGTACATTAAAAGAAAATCACTTTCTAATGTCCATGTATTATATACTTTAGCACCAACATAAATGACACATTTACTATCAAAATATAAGGAAGGTTTGAAAGCTAGATTTTTGAAACTATTAGTTATGTTCATGATTTAGACCAAAAAATAAATCATGTTTTCTATATGACTCATTGGTCAAAACTAGAAAACCATAATGGGAATTAGTCAATGCATAGAACAAACCAACAGGAAACCAAATGCCTAGTGAAAACAACACATGAAAACACAAAGCTAAAAGTAGAACTCACTGTTAGAGCATTTGCAGTGCCTTGGTCCCAAGCATCACAATAACGAAAGAAAAACCCAGGAATTCAGCTTGTTAGTCCTTATAGGCAAATTCCACAGACATGAATTGGAGAAGGATTTAAAATGTGGCAATATGGCCCAGCACAAGAAGGAAAAAAAGAAGAAAGTAACACAGACATTACAAGAGTAAATAAGGTACATTTAAAAAACTATAGTTAAAAAAATATAATAAAACTCAAAGCTTAGCACAGACTAATAAATGAAAGAAGAGTCTTCGCAGAAACTTTGGACCTCTTGAGCACACAATTGATTTTGCCCTCAGGACAGTTTATGATATATGTCAAGCTCCTGAGAAGAGGTATAAAATTCCAATATATTGTAATTGAACTTGCATAATGAGGCTATTTGAAAAGAGACACTTGTGCTCTCCTGTTGACAGACTGCTGAAACAATGGCCCCCAAATTGGATTTCATGATGGGAGAAGGAAAAGGCTAAAGAGCAGTAGTGCCAACTAGAGAAGGAACTTAGGTCCAGAATTTATTTCACAGGTCCAAAAGAAACAGTAAAATTGGCTAACTGTGGTACTTATAAGCACACCAAAATGTCTACTGGCTTACAGGCTCACTCAGTACCCATGGCTCCTCTTAATTCTTTTCATCTTTACCCTAAACTTCTCCATTTTATGGACTTCCCTTTCCTGGGCTTCTCATTCCTATAT
The DNA here is from genome assembly GCF_963924665.1 of Micromys minutus. NCBI lineage: Eukaryota > Metazoa > Chordata > Mammalia > Rodentia > Muridae > Micromys > Micromys minutus. The sequence goes on from NC_137970.1 coordinate 89,669,538, forward strand.
AATCCTGCAATTTCAGCCTGTGCTCACATGGTGCTTTCTTGGTCCCCCCCCCCTTTTTCCCCTGCTTTATCTTGCTCCTGTCTCTTTTTTCCCTGTCTTGAACCCCTCTCTTTTCCTCCTGACTTGGCCCCCTCTAATTTGCTCTCTATTTGGTCTTCTTCTCTCACTCTCTCCCTTCTCTCCTCTCAAGGCCAGGTTTAGCTTACTCCATTCTCCCTTCCTCTGGACACTTTCAGATGCCTCTGCCTCTACTCTTCCTCATATATACAATAAAAACTTCTGTAACCATACCTTGAAGTGGTTGTGTCCTCACTTTCCACACTGACAACTTTTCAGACCCCTTTACCAGAGAAGACCAGATCACTATGGGTCAATGAGGGACAGAACTATACCTTGAATGAGATTGTTTGGCAGACTTCAATTTAACATACATTTCATTTCATGTAAATACCTCAAAGATGGACTTGGGGCTTTCTTTATTACTCTTATGAATGTGGGTACATTAGGTAAATGAGAAAATAAATCTCCTGTTTTCCTTTTTCTTTCTTTCTTTTTTTTTTTTTTTTTTTTTTTTTTTTTGCTTTTTACTATTACCTACTCTATTGGCTTGTTAAACACAGTTGGCCTAATCTGACTTACTAGAGTTTTAACTCTCAGGCTCAGACTGTAATGACTCAGGAAAGAATAAGAAGATTAGGGTCTGAGAGCAGGACAAGAAGAAGAAGGCCAAGTATATCTGTGATGTTTAATAAAATAGAAGGGGAAATAGAAAGAGGCAAGGACATGAGGAGTATCTCCAGAGACTTGACACACATATACACACTTTTAACAGTCTAAATTTGACAAACAATCTCAAAAATCAGCAGAAAATTAGCAGTTGAAGCCAGACACTAAGAAGGAGCCAGAAGATTAAAACAAATTGCCAGAGTTAGTCTGAGGCCAAGCAGAGAAATTCAATGAGAAGCCGAAAGAAGCCAGTTAGAATCACTTAGATTGGACAGGAGATTGAGCCAGAACAGCTGAGTAGCACCAGCCAGCTAGAGTTCAGAAAGAACAAGAAAGGATGAGCTTATTCAGCAGTAAAACTTGGAGAGGACAATCACATCTGCAGAATAAAAGTTATATCTCCATATTATTGTAATAGGTCTGACAGAAATAAAGATGTTCTAAAGAAAAATTGTATCTCTAAATCTGCTTAGCAAACTGTTAAATCAACACACCCCAAAGAAATGGGACTTTCTCTGGTAATCTCATTTTAGGAAAAGAAAAGTGTACCTGCCAGGGGGAAAACTTGTCTCTACAGAAGAGATTTCAAATAGTTCTAGGCACCCACTTTAAAGGATGAAACTAAAACCAAGAAAATGTCGGGTCTATAGTTGCAAAATAGCCCTCAAAAGCCGATACACAATATAAGTTGCATTACATATTTTGGGGAGAAATATAAACAACTCAGTAAAAGGTGCCAGTTAATTTTGTGCGGAAAACCTAAAAATTCAGTCTAACTATAAAACTAAAACCTAATTCAGCCCGATTCAATCTGGCTTCCCCCAGTTTCTCACTGAATTGCTCTTCTTGGCCTCAAACTAACTCTGGCAATTTGTTCTAATCGTCTGACTTCTTATTCTCTGACTCCAACTGCCTCTTCTGATGGGCACTGAACTGCATGAACTCAACTCCACTGCATTGCATCTGGTGCTGACTGACTGAACAGAACCCAACAGACTGAAGAAAACTGACCTCTGACTCTGAACTGAACTGGCCCACTGCACTGACAGAAATCTATTAACTCCCCTCTCTCTTCCTGTTCTGCTCTAAAGTAGCCTCTCCTCCCTGTTTGTTCTCCTGAGAGTTGGGTGTATCCTATCTCTGACTTATTCTATTAAATATTTCTGTGATTCATCACTTTTCCTGACCTCAACTCGACATCACTTTCAAACATAGTGGCTTCCTTCCCCAAACTAAGTTTACCATCATTGTTTGAGATTAAAAGTATGTACTAGGGGAATGTTTGTATGCCAGCCATATCACACTGTAATCAGGAGCTCATCTGCATTTCAACTGAATCACATAGACTTAGAAGGTCTTTGGATGTGATACTTTGATTGAACAGCTATGCTACTGGTTTCAAATTCATATAAAATAAAATATGTAATAACCTCTGTGTGTTCATTGCTGTGTGTATATTTTTCTCAAATCTAATAACCTTTCTTTACTGCCTGATTGTCATACCATGTCTGAGATTTTACATCTTGCTACCTATTGCACTTGAGATTTTCTTGCCTTTTAATTCTGTGAAATTACATTTCTGTGAACTTAACCGTTAATATGAACCCAATCAAGACCTCTAGACAGTAACAGAGACATTCTGTCTCAGTTGACTAAAATAAAGATAAAATTTCTCTAAGGAGTAGCAGAGTAGCATTATGCATCTTTAATTGAATCAAATATCAATAAATTACCCTCCAAAGTAGCTATAATAATTCAAATTAATGGCATTAGTGTCTAAGGCCACTAGTGAATCTCTATTTCAGTCTTCCAAGTAATTAGTATTATGAAATTTCAAACTACTTACCTATTTTGTATGGAGAAAATATCTTTTCATTTTCAAGTATCTAATAAATCTTATTATTTTAACATCTAGAAAGTTTGGATATGTTTTCATAAATTAATGACCATTTAATTTCAGTCTCACAAGTGCTGGGCTTAGAGTCATGTGCTATGAGACTTGCACTCCCTAGGGAAATACAATGCACAAAACACAATATACTAGAGGCCCAATGCAGCAATAATGAAAAGGGGGAGAAAAAAGGAATTTCAATGTTTATAAAGAGCAAAAAACTGATAAACTGTGGCATATTCATATAATGAAATTTCTATTCTACAAAAGAATTAATAAAGTTCCATTTACCAATATTCATAATTCAATAATATTCAATAATGCAGTGGTTTATCAACACAATATAATAAACACTAAAATATGCATCATAATTGTAGACAAGAAAGTCAGAATTCTGAACTGCCCTTGCAAATCTGCAGGGAGTGTCTCAGCAGGCATGGCACTGGAGGAACTGAGAGTTCCACATCTTGTTTCAAAGGGAACGAAGGCAAAACTAACATCCTCAGGCATCTAGAAGGACTGTGTCAAAGCCCATCCCCACAGTGGTACACTTCCTCCAAAAGGGCCACACCTACCCCAACAAAGCCACACCTTCTCATAGTGCCATTTCCCATGAGCCAAGCTTATTCAAACCACAGGGAATATATAGTTATACTGTATCTTAAATCTTTTGATAGTTTTATTGATCAGTTGCTTCATTTATTTATTTTCTTGTCTATTAGTGTGAATGTATACATGTTCATGCATAAGAATGCCATTGCACATATTACATAAGTGGTTGAGATTATGTATAGATATTAAAAAACAAACTTCTGGAGTCAGTTCTCTTTATTGCATAGGATCTGACTATCCAATTTCAACTCTGTAAAAGCTTTTAACCTTTGAGTTACCACCCACAAAATAGTTTTTCCTGGAAATATCAATCACAGACTTGAAGAGAGGAAGGATGGGATCTGGAAGAAGTACTCAAGGAAGTACACTGTATCTGTCATATTAATATCTATAAACAAACAGCAGTAAGGAAGGCAAGGCAAAATGTTAAGAATGGATACATGATGGAATGCTGTATTCCTCATGTTTTTTCTCCACTTTTCTGAATAATTTCATATGTCATAATAAAAGATAACAAAAGAAATAGAACCATAAATATTTCTAGCCGTTAATAGTTTCTAATTCACTATTTCCATCATTATTTTACTAGAGCTTTTACTTGTTTAGGAAGAATATTGCTATAGATAAACTACAAATTGTATCTTAATCTAAAGAAATATATACATTGTATTAATGAATTTCTCATTGAGTGTTAATACCAACAATGGCTTCTTTCTTTTGGAATAATTTGTATGAAGTAAATGGGATGCACAAAAGTTAAAAAGAAGATAAATGGGAATGGAGGGAGGCATTTATCCAACATCTGAAGGAAACTGAGGAAAAACAGAGCCAAACTGAGAGAAAAAAAGGAAAGAGGAGATAGGGGATACTCCTTGACTGAGTTAATTAAAAGAGACATTTTACTTGATTTTTCTTCTTGTTTGCTTCACCCTTCCTGTACATAATACACTCCTACAGATCTTCCCTTATCCCCAACACAACCCAGATGTTTCCATCCTGGGTGTTCCCAAGACCTCCCTCCTTCTGTGCACTACCTTCCCCTCAGTCATTGTGGGGAGAGTACTGAGGGTCTCCTACTCCAAGTACTGTCAGCTTCTTGCTCTTTCCCACAGCTAATATTTACTGTGCACTTAATTGTGTGTTTGGCATTGTTTCAAACATTTTACAACCATCACCTCATTTAGTCCTTGCTGTGGCCTTACAGATAGGTTCCATTTTCCCCCACTTTCAAGATGAGTAATTAAGGTTCAAGAGGTTAATTGGCTTCTACAAAGCAACTCTATTAGTAAGTAGTGGCTCCCAGTTTGCCTGATTCCAGAACTCTGTGACTACAAATTTTTGTGTCCACTAAGCTTTTGATCTCAGCCAAATCTTGTCTGATGCTCTTGTCAGTGTCACATTCATATTATAACTTAGAATGCAGTTCTTAGTTCTTTTACAATGAATGTTGCTAAACTTCACTATGAAATTACACCACATGAGAAGTCCTCTAAAAAGTGGTGATTACATTTTTCACAATACTGCAAACAACTTATAATGATGTACTATGCATTCCCATCTAATCCCCCAGCATTCACAGTCTCAGTGTCTGTTGATATTTCTCAAGTTCCTTACACTTCTTATATAAACTCTTCCCCTTCTCCCATTTTTTCTTCCCCTTCTCCCATTTTTCCTTCCCCTTCTCGTGTCTAAAATCACTTCCATTTACCATCTTTAGTATAACAAAGAATTTTAAATTATTTTATCCATTTATTACAAACCATGCCAGGGGTCATTGTTTGAGATGTAGGATTAGATATTTCAACTCAGATATTCCATTAAGACATTTTTCTTAAACACATTGGCATTTACCTGCCCATGTATGATATACCTTTTCTTGATGCAACAATATATGCAATCATTTTTAAATGAAAGGTCATCTTTCTCATCTCACCACACTTATGACTATGAGATTTATTATCCTCTTTATTTCATATTATTTGCATCACTTGATGTTATGAATCTAATTTGAAAGTTTGGCATAAAAAAACAGATTTTTCTAAATAAAGTAGACTCCATAAAAAAAATCTTGAAATATCGGTCCAACTAGTCCTATATGTACCCCTTAAAATTTATATTATTAAAATTCTAACGATCACCACATAAAACCGTGACCTTATTTATAATAGGATTTTTCACAAGGGGAATTAAGCTAAAATGAGTTCACTGGGTCCAATAAGATAGCCTAGCAGGGATAAAACATTGCTGCATAAGCCTGATGACCTGAACTCAATTCCAGAACCCATGTAGTAGGAGAACATCAACTCAACAAAGCTGTCCTCTGATTGCCACACACACACCATGGGCATGTACATGCCAATATACCACACACACACACACACACACACACACACACACACACACACACACACACACTTGATATATAAATAGACAGACAGACAGACAGACAAATAGATTAGATAGATAGATAGATAGATAGATAGATAGATAGATAGATAGATAGATAGATAGATAGATAGGCAGGCAGGCAGGCAGGCAGGCAGGCAGGCAGACAGACAGATTTTCATGACTTCATTAGGGTAGATTACAACTAAATATGACCAGTGTTTTCCTTTAGAAGAAAAAAAAGGCAAAACATCAACAGAAGTCTATGTAAAGTCTTAAAATGACCTATATTTTAGGTCACCACCTCCTAAAAGCAAGGATAAATGCCCCCACTGATGCTGATAAAATTGCTCCATGGGTAATGCCAACCACCCAAGTTTCATCCCTAGGACACACATAGTAGAAGGAAAGAATTAACTCGTATTTTTCACAGGCCTACAAACACACACACACACACAGGCACACACACACTAAATGTTCTATTTTTTTAAAGCCTAATAAGGTCATTCTTTTTCAGAATATTTTCCAAAATCTTGATTTCTAATTTCTAGCCTGTACAACTATGAGACAATTCTGTTTTTCAGGATACCCCTAAACTAATACAGCTATACAGAATATAAATCTATTATCTTTGGATTTGGGGAACTATACTATACCATCTTTCTGGACTAAATCCAGATTATTAACAAAACACCAAACATAAAAATAGAAGAGTTGTTTTTAAAAAGAAAATAAATTAGCTGGGAAGAAAACAAGTGACAAGGAACTAGCCCCCCTGCACTTATGTAGCAGATGTACATCTTGATCTTCATTTGGGTCCCCCAACAACTGGAGCAGGGGCTATCCCTAAAGCTGTTGCCTGTCAGTGTATCCTGTTCCCCTAATTGGACTGCCTTGTCTGGCCTCAGTGGGAAAGTATGTACCTAGTCCTCTCTCAGGAGAAGGGGAGGGAGAGAAGGGGAAGAGAATGTGTGAAAAAGGAACTGGGAGGAGGGGTCAGTGATTGAGATGTAAAGTGAATAAATAAATTAATTAATGGGAATTTATATTAATGTATTTTAAAAGGTTTATCTATTAATCATAAGGATGTTAGGTCGGAAACAGAGGTGTGCAGAAAATGGTTATTAAGTTAACTAATGATAGCACAAAATAAATTATGATTAAGCTCTGGACCTGCAACATTCCAACCTTTCCATGATCCCTGAATAGTTTTCGATGTTGTTTTATTTTATTTTATTTTATTTTTATCATTTAATCAACTATGAAGAAACTTTAGTGGAAGGTTTAGTTCATAGCAGAGAATTTTATACTTATATTAATTGTCTGCTTTTACGAGGAAGGTTCATTCCTAAGATGATGTAGATAAGGCTAAGTAGTATGCAGAAAAACAATCTTTAGGAGACAATAATAGTGATTAACACCATATGACAAAAATTTCCTAGATTATATCATCAAAATGTACTAGTAATTACCATCATAATCTGATTTTTTATTGACTACATTTGATATAACTGGAGTTATGTAAGTGGGCACAATACATCTAGAATTAAAATAAATGATTACACTACCTAGCTTTAAAACATCAAGGAAACAAATGAAGAAACCAGCCATTTTAAACAACCAAAATTTAATTTTAAATTTTAAATCAAGAATATGTTTTCCTTGTTTTTGCTGTTATTTGTACTCTATGAATTACTTTATTTCTATTTTGAGTAATGAGACAAAATCTAATATCTTTTAATGTTAGTTTTTGTTTTGACAAATTTGACCAGCCATGACCAATATATTTTAATGTCCCTTATAATAGTAAGAGTTATTTTTAATAGAGAGGGCTCATATAGCTTTTCTTTAATTTTTATAGGACATCTCAAGTATTCATTTTATAAGGAGATAATAGATTTCTTCCAGAAGTGGTAAGACTTAAGAAGAAATTCCAAGCATTAGCTAACAATTTATTAGTGTCATTTTGTTTATCTAATGGCCAAGTTTTATAAATTTAAATATTTGTTCATTAAAATGACTTCTGTAGTCATTATGTAATTCAGCAGAAATGCCAGAGTTTTAAGGCAGTGGCTATCTCTAAGAAAAGAACACTTTGTTAAAAGGGAAAACATATAAATCACCAAAAATTTGTGGGGTGCTTAGCCACAAATGTGACATTTATACACTCCCACTAAGGCTGAGAGGCCATCCCAGAAGAAATAACAGATTTTAAAAGACGGAGAAAAAGGATGACTGGCACACAGTAGTGTCTTTTTAGATGATAGGACCACTGTACTCATGAACTCATATCAGATGTTTACCTCAGCAAGACCTCCACAGATGAAGTTAAGTAATAGTCTACCATGGAGGAGTAAAGGGTTCAAGAGCACCCATCCCTAGATGAGAATCTGTAGACAAATGATAGCCGCTGAGGGAGAGAGAATCAGTTTTAAAAATACATTGCTATGTATATATGAAATTATCAAAGGATTAATAAGAATATTTTAATATCAATTTTTTGACAAATGTACTTATTAGAGTTTATTATTTTATTAAATTATAATTATTATTAAATTATTGTTATTATATCTTTATTTGCAGTTCAGTCATTAATGCCCTCCCGGTTCACCCTTCAACAGTTCCTCATTCCACTCCTCCTCCCTTATCTCCAAGAGGATGTTCCCACCCCACACCCCATGCAACCAGACCTCCCTAATCCCTGGGGCCTTAAGTTTCTACAGGGTTAGGTTCATCTTCTCTCACTAAGGCCAGACCCAGCAGTCCTCTGTTGTTTATGTGTAGGAGGCCTCAGACCAGCTGGTGTGTGCTGCCTGGTTGGTGGCTCAATGTCTGAGAGATATCAGGGGCCCAGGTTATTTGAGACTGCTGATCTTCTGATGGGGTCACCCTCCTTCTAGCTTTTCTCTCATTCAAGCACAGGGGTCCCTGACTTCAGACCATTATTTGAGTGTAAGCATTTGCATATAACTCTTTCAGCTGCTTGTTAGGCCATGCTAGGCTCCTTCCTGTAACCATACCATAACCTCAATAATAGTGTCAGGCCTTGGAGCCTCTCCTTGACCCGGATCCAAATTTGGGCCTGTCACTTTTCCTCCTTTTCCTCAGGATCTTCTCCATTTTTGTCCTTGCAGTTCTTTAGACAGGAATAATTCTGGGTCAGAGTTTTTGACTGTGGTATGGCAACCTCAGCCCTCCACTTGATACCCTGTATTTCTAATGAGAGAGTTTATAGTTCTCTTTTATATTAATCATTTGTCAGTTTTAAGTTAAACTGATGATCTGATTATTTCTATCATATCACCAAGCAATTATTAATCTCAAATATGTAATTTAAGAACATAACTCTTAATATAAATGAAGTAGAACCTTGATTATAAACACAAAGTTTAACCTGATTATTGATAAAGTTTTAAGAAATCTAGCTGAGCAGGCACCAATAGCCTAGTTAATGCTTTTTCTATGAAGTTTGGGTATAATTTTTAAGCATCGAAGAACTATCAAGTGAAATTGTGCATCCCTAAATGTATTTGTTTTTTTTTTACCACATTTATAAAGTGTTCTCAGTCCTAACTTACTTTCAGTTCCTCCTCTTACCCAGGCTTAATTATAAATGCCTTTACTGACTTAATTATTTTTACCATCCATAGGTTTCATTCTAAATATCTGCATATGAGTGGGTATGCAAATAGCTAGAAACAGAATAATTTAAAAGATATGTGTGTGTGTATGTGTGTGTGTGTGTGTGTGTGTGTGTGTGTGTGTGTGTGTGTGTGCTAGAGTAAAATTCTGAACCAATGAACATATAGGAAGGGACATAATTAAAATTATATTGTACCACACTTCTGGTCCAAGGCCAGACCCAACTCAGTTTCATCAGGACCAGAGGCCCACCTGCCCACACATGGCAGAAAGCTTGGAAGAACTTCAGAAGCACTCTTCACCCAAGTGGAAGGGTCACAGGAAGGTTGAAAAAGCTGCAGGAGTACTCTTCATCCTCAGTGGAAGGGTGAGTCTACTACTTTTACCCACTGTCCACCGTGGGAAAGGCTGCCCAGAATTCTCAAAATACAGGCAGGGATACTATACCCATTTCCCTCATGAGCATTGATGCAAAATTACTCAGTAAAATTCTTGCAAACTGAATCTAAGAACACATCAAGACAGACGATCATTCACCATGACCAAGTAGGCTTCATCCCAGGGCTAGGTTGTTTCAACATCATCCACTATATAAACAAACTCAAAGAAAAAAAAATCATATGATTATCTCTCTAAATGCTAAAAAAAAAAAAAAATTTGACAAAATTCAACACCCCTTCATGTTAAAAGCCTTGGAAAGGCCATTTATTCAAGGCACACACTTAAACATAGTAAATGCAGTATATAGCAAACCAGTAGTCAGCATCATAGTAAATGGTGAGAAACCTGAAGCAATCCCACTAAAATCAGGGACTAGACAAAGCTGTCCACTCTCTCCCTACCTATTCAATATAGTACTGGAAGTACAAGCCAGAACAATAAGACAACAAAAAGAGGTCAAAATGGATACAAATCGGAAAGGAAGAAGTCAAAATATCTCTCTTTGCAGATGATATGGTAGTATACTTAAGTGGCCCCAAAAATTCCTCAGGGAAATTTTACAGCTGACCAACAGCTCCAGCAAAGTGGCTGGATATAAAATTAACTCAAGCAAATTAGTAGCCTTCCTCCTACTTAAAGGGCAACTAGGCTGAGAAAGAAATTAGAGAATTGACACCCTTCATAATAGATACAAAGAATATAAAAAACTTTGGTGTGACCCTAACCAAGCAAGTGAAGGATCTGTATGACAAGAAATTCAAGTCTATGAAGAAGGAAACTGAAGAAGACCTCAGAAGATGGAAAGATCTTCCATGCTCATGGATTGGAAGGATCAACATCGTAAAAATGGCCATCTTGCCTAAGGCAATCTACAAATTCAATGCAATAACCATCCAAATTCCAGCTCAATTCTTCCTAGAGTTAGAAAGAGCAATTTGCAAATTCATTTGGAATAATAAAAAACCCAGGATAGCAAAAAACCATTATCAACAATAAAAAATTAAAAAAAAATTAAAAAAAAAAAAAAAAAAACTTCTGGGGGAATCACCATCCCTGACCTCTGAATGGTTAAGATCAAAAACTCAGGTTGACAGCAGATGCTGGCAAGGACGTGGAAAAAGGGGAACACTCCTCCATTGTTGGTGGGATTGTAAACTGGTACAACCACTCTGGAAATCAGTCCGGACTTTCCTCAGAAAACTGGACATAGTGCTACCTGAGGACCCAGCTATACCATTCCTAGATATATACCCAAAGTAGCTCTAACATCTAACAAAGACACATGCTCAACAATGTTTATATCAGCTTTATTTATAATAGTCAGAAGTTGGAAAGAATCAACAAGTCCCTCAACAGAGGAATGGATACAGAAATTGTGGTACATTTAAACAGTGGAGTACTACTCAGCTATTAAAAACAACTAGTTCATAAAATTCCTAGGTAAATGGACTGAACTTGAAGCTCTCATCCTGAGTGAAGTAATCCAGTCACAAAAGTCACTCATGGTATTCACTCACTTACAAGGAAATACTACTCCCCCCCCCCAAAAAAAAAAAAAAAAAAACTAAAGCTAGGAATACCCAAGAAACCATCCATAGAACGTATGATGCTCAAAACAAAGGAAGACCAGAATGTGGATGCCTCAGTCCTTCTTAGAAGCCAGAACAAAACAGGGGAGGCAATACAAGGTCAAATAGAGGAGCAGGGATTGAAGAAAAGATCTACAGAGTCTGCTTCACCTGGAGAACCACCCCATATACAGCCACCAAACACAAACACTATTGCTGACACCAAGAAGTGTTTACTGGCAGAAACCAAACATGGATGTCTCCTCAGAGGCTCTCCCAGAGTCATGCTGATATAGATGAGGATGCTTGCAGGCCCACATTTGACTGAACATGGGGACTACATTGAAGGAGCTAGAGAAAGGATTGAAAGAGCTGAAAGGTTTGCAACCTCATGGGAAGAACAACACCATCAACAGCCAAGGTACTTAGGTAGAGAGGGTGATTGGGAGAGAGATCACCTTCATGGAAGCAAGTTGAGGAGGAGGGAGGGGAGTGGAATGGAAGGGTATATAACATTTGAAATGTAAATACAGAGAATATCCAATAAAATTGAAAAAAATATATTGTATAACAGACTTATAGGATATATAAGATTAAATTAAATTATTTTATACATGATAAATTAGAGGCATATGCATTCACAAATGTATACATACCTCTAAAAATTAAACCAGAAGCACAAAATAGCCTTCAGCTTTATGTCCATGATAATATTACCCATGACACTGAGACTTCTACATTCTAATATTTGTTAAGCAAGGAAACAAAATTATGTCAGTTTTACTTTTCACTTGGAATCTTACCAGCCAATAGGTAAATATATTAAATTTTTTTCTAAGGAGAAATAAAGGAGAAATTATTTTTAACTGTGCATTTGGATAATTTATGTATTACTTTATGATTTATTTTTATTTTCTGTGTATGAGTGTTTGTTATATGTGCATGTACCATGTGCATGTATAATGTTCATAAAGGCAATAAGAGGGTGTCAGATCCCTAGAACTAGAGTTAAGATATTGTGAGCCAACATGTGGGTGCTGAGAACCAAACCTGGGTCCTCGATTAGAATAAAAATTCTCTTAACCACTGAGTCATCTCTCTTGCCCATATTTTAATTTTAAGAATTTTATACATGAGTACCCTGTATTTGCATCATTTCCACCCCTCCTCCCTCTGTCTGCATCAACTCTCCTCATATCCTCCCATGGTCTCTTGAATGTAAGACCTGTTTTTTCTATAATTATTATTGCTACACACACACACATAAACAAACACACACACACACAACCTACTGAGTCTAGTTAGTGCTGTCATATGTGCATATGTTTACGGGCATCCACTTAGGACTGGATCATCAGTTAAGGACATAATATCTGCTTAGTGAATTACTCATGCAGGCATCTATGAACAGATATAGATTTAGACAGCTATTTTTCTTATTACCCCATCTGTCTATATACCTATTCATTTTTTCAAACTGCCTCTTGCTCAGTGTCTTTGTAACTGTTCTAGTGCTGGGGAAGGACACCATGAACACCTTGTTTACAGTTTCAGAGGGAGAGACTATGACTATCACGAGGTAGCAGGGGAGTGTGGCATGGCAGCAAATAATCCTGGTGTTAGAACAGTAAGGAGAAGCTCACATGTTGCTACAACAACCATTTCGCAGGAAGAGAGAAAGGGAAGGAGGGAGGTGAGAAAGAGGGAAAGAGAGAGAGAGGGAGGGAGGGAGAGAGGCAGCAAGGGTGGGAAGGAGAGAGAGAGAGACAGAGACAGAGAGAGAGAGAGAGAGAGAGAGAGAGAGAGAGAGAGAGAGAGAGAGAGAGAGAGAGAGAGAGAGAGAGAGAGAGATTGGGTTTGACATAGGCTTTCAAAATCTCAGAGTCCACCTTCAGTGAAACAACTCCTCCAAACAACTATGTCTTCAAATCCTATCCAAAAAAAAAAAAAAAAATCTACCAATTAGGAACCAAGCATTAAAATAGGTGAAACTTTGAGGGCTGCTATTATTCAATCATCACACTCAGAAAAGGACTTGAGGTGACTATTAAGTAACTAGAACCTTTTACTTTCAAGGAATCTATCTCTTGGTAAATAAGTTCTTTCAGCTTTTATTTCAGGCTATCTCCCTGTCTGCAAGCATCAGGAAGTGGCAACATCAATCTGGAAACTTTAGAAAGTGAATTGTCCAAGTCTGTCATTATACAAGTTATTCTAAAGATGGCCAAACATCCCAAATATGTTATACAGATTATTTTAAAGATGGTCAAACAGCCCAAATATATTATACAGATTATTTGAAAAATGGTCAAACAGCCCAAATATTTGGTGCAGTAGCCAACTTACTTAATAAACACTTGCTGAATTGAACATTACAGTTAATATAAGCAGGAACTGAACAATTCCATCTTTCAGAGGTCTACAAAAGAGGTGATCATCTCTGAAAGTGCCTCTGGGTTGAGCAAACACATTCAAAACTAAAATCAAAGCCTTCTGGTTCATATCATGCCAGACTCAAGCAAAGCCTTCCTTCTTCTCAGATTTCCTTGACATATCTCCTCCCTATGGTCCTTGCATCTTCTCCCTGAGGGCAGTTTTGTACAGTAGAGCCAGAGGGACCTGTATTCAGAGACTGGCTTGGAAAGTCACAAGCTGTGTGACCTTAGATGGCTTTCACATCAATTTTTTCATCTGCAAAGTAGAAACAATATAACTTGGATCACAGGTTTCACTGAAGGTTAAGTACATTGTCTATGGAGCTATTAATGTTAATCATTCTCTGCCTTCTCTGCCTTGAGGAATTTTACTTCATACTTCAAGGCCACTAAAAATATAACTTCTTTGTAATAGCTTCCTCCAAAGTTTCTCATTACAGTTAACCATTCCCTCCTCTGCACATTTATGATTCTCTGAACAGACTCCTGTTAGACAAGGCAAAATATTAGGTGGTTTTATAAGCCATATTATTTTATAACAATTTGCTGGATGACTGTGTTTAGATGTAAACAAAGAAATTATACCAGTCTGATATCTTAATTATGGTGATCTGACCTGTTAAAATCATACTTTGAAGTTGTAGTTCATCATTCTTTTATAGAATCTTTTAAAAAGGCAAATACTCAGTAGCAAATAAAACAGCAGCATATTTATTTAGATTTTTCAAAAGGCCTTCAACAGCTGAAATTGAATTCCAAGGAAAACATTGTTTCCCCTGTGCCAGATTTATTATCCCTCTTCTAGGAAGGCTTTTTTCAATTCCTCCAATCTCACGGGGCTTCAGTGGCATGAGTACTTGGTTAGTTGTTTCTTGTGAGCATATAGAATATTTTTCCATACATACAGCTTCTGAACTATGTGTAGAAGCTCCCTTTCAGGCAAAGAGCAAGAGGCAGGAACTGGATCTTATCTTTCGCGTTCCTGTGGTGCCTGGAATAGGACTGTACATGTAAGTGGCACATACAATCAGTGGGGTGCGTATATAAATAAGTACCTTGTTGAGTGGGAGATGTTGTATGCAAATAAATACCCTGCTATTTTGGTCGTAGGTGATTTTCTCTGGAATGTAGATAGTAGAAAAGAGAAAGGAGGAAGGCAACAGTATTTTATCTAACATTTTTTCTTGAATCCATTTAATACGCAGGACAAAAAGAAAAGAATTAAATTTCTACTCTATGCCAGGCTTAGGGTGATGCATTTTGATATAAGCTGTCTTATTTGTGCAGAAGAATCATTGAAACATTTTTTCTTTCAACAAACACACATAATCAGCACTTTCTATTATTATTTCCCACTTACAGCCAAGGGATACTCACAGCCCAGACCACAAAAGTTCACAAGTGAGATAAAAGATCCATGTAAACAGATGGCAAAAATACTGAAAAATAAGGAATACATTATAAAAGGCTCATGAAAGGTTATATGCCTTAAAATGTTTTGAGGCTCAGTGTGCATGCTATAAAAACTATATTTAAAGGTCTGTTTACTCTCTGTGAAACCTAATCAGTATAGGAATTTTAATCCAGCAATGGCTTCTCTAGCTGGAGAAAAGATAAACCCTTATTACTCACATTTAATCCCAATTGGTGAAGATAAAGTTAGTTTATAGAAGGAAGCAGTGATGTTTGACAGTGATGTCTAATTGAGTGGTAGACAAAGTGATGAATCAGAGAAAGACTTGAAAAAATGAATCAGAGACAGGACATGCCCAAATTCTCCCGAGAACAGGCTATTTAAAAGAAGTGCAGGCAGAGAGGGGAGTGAGTTGAGAGAAGTCAGTGCAGTTTGGGACACTTCAGTTCAGAGTTAGGAGTCAGTTCTGTTCAGTCCATTGGGTTCAGCTCAGTCAGTCACCTTAGAACACTGTGAAGTAGAGTTGAGTTCAGTTCCATTTAGTTCATGCATCATAGGCAGTTGAAGCCAGAGAATAAGAAGGAACCAGAATATTAGAACAAACTGTCCAGTCCTATTATTAATGCCTTGCTCTCTGTAACACTTAGAAAATGTTTCCTTGGTACCCACATTACTATTTAATTCAAGTGAGTGCGACCAACTTGGATCTTTATCCCTACTTGCAACTGACATCTACCCAACTACTTTGCCATCTCCCATGGAAATTCCTGCCAATTTCTTGATTGTATTTGGTAGATATGCTTGAACACCTGAAATCCTTTTACAATTTTTCTCCTAAAACCATAAATGTGACCATGCCAATTCTATCCTCCTCACTAGTTTGACCACCACTCGTTTTTAAGATTTATTTATTTATATTATATGTATGTGGATATTTTGCATGGAAGCATGTCTGTGCACCATATCCATGCCTCCAGTATTGGTAGAGACCAGAAGAGGGCATAAAATTTCTGAAATTGGAGATATGGCAGTTGTAAGCTACCACATGGATGTTAAAAATTTAACCTGGGTCCTCTGAAAGACCAGCCAGTGCTCTTAACTATTGTTACCATCCTCCAGTCCTGATTTTGTCCATGTTTGTTGTCTGATGTACAAAGCTTTCCATGATAAATTTCTCACTGGTCCTTCTCCCCCTTTTTTTTTTTTTTTTTTTTTTTTTTTACATTTCTCATCTCTTTTCCCCAAAGTGTCTATTCTAAGTCAACTAAGATGATTCAGCTCTTCATGGCTACTATGCTTTCCCAATGTCCCAACACCTGGTCACATATTACTTCCCCTGGCTAGAACATACTTCCAATCCCATTCTCCAAAGAAGTTCCAAACTGTTCCTTTGGCTCCCAGTTCAGATGGTAGCCTCTCTGGAACTAGCACTATAGGTACCTCCAACCATGCTAGGCTAGTGTGTGTGTCTGTGTGTGTGTGTCTGTGTGTGAAGATGAATGTATGTGTATATATATATATATATATATATATATATATATATATATATATATATATATATATATATATGTTAATAGGCATGAGTATGGTGGCCTTAGGAAAACTTCAAGTAAATCCTCAAATGCTACCTACTTTTAAAAAAGGTACAGTATCACTCACCTGAATTCACCAAATAGGTTAAGATGGCTAGCTGGATTTCCCCTGAGATCATCTTTCTGTGCTTCCCCTGTGACAGAATTGCAAGTATGTGACACCACACTTGGGTTTAAAAATCGACTCTAGGTGTTGAATTAAGGTGGTCTCTTAATTGCTACAAGGCAAATGATTTACCAACGGAGCTATTACCTGAGTTTCTCTTCTGGAACCTTCCATGAGATTATTAGAGTAATTGTGTCACTGTTGTAATTGTCTGATTTCTGTAATGAGGTCTAAGTTCCCATTAGGATTGAAATACTACTTTAATGTCTATTTCTCTATCTCACTGCATGGTACTGATAACACTTTAAGTGTTTGCTGACTGATCATGAAGTTTTGGGGTTTTTTATTGGATATATTTTATTTACATTTCAAATGTTATTCCCTTAACTGTATTCTTCTCCATAACTCCCTTATCTCATCTCCCCTCCCCCTGCTTCTATGAGGGTGTTCCCCCCACCCACCTATACCCTCCCACCTTCCCACCCTGACATTTCCCTAAACAGGAGCATCGAGCCTTGGCAAAACCAAGGGCTTCTTCTCCCATTGATGCCCAACAAGGTCATCCTCTCCTACATATGTAGTTGTAGACATGGGTCTGTCTATGTGCACACTTTGGAGAGTAGTTTGGATAGTAGTTTAGTCTGTGGGAATTCTGGTTGGTTGGTATTGTTGTTAATATGGGGTTGCAAACTCCTTCGGCTCCTACAATCTTTTCTCTAACTCCTCCATTAGGGTCCCCATTCTCAGTTCAATGGTTGGCTGTGATCATCTGCCTCTATATTTGTCATGCTCTGGCAGAGCCTCTCAGGAGACAGCTATATCAGGCTCCTGTCAGCATGCACTTCTTGGCCTCAGGAATGTTGCCTGGGTTTAACAGCTATATTTTTATTTTGAAGAATAGTTTGGAAAGTATTGGTATTAAGTCTTTGATGAATGTCTGATAGAATTCTGCACTAAAAACATCTTGGTGTATTTTTCCTTTGATGAGTATGAAGTGCTCTTCCTAATCCTTTTTTATAACTTTTGTTTGGAAGTTGATTTTATTAGATATTAGAATGGGTGCTCCAGATTGTTTCTTGGAACCATTTGCTTGGAAAGTATTTTCCGACCTTTTATTCTGAGGTAGTCTTTGTCACTGAGGACAGTTTCCTGCATGCAGTAAAACTCTGGGTCCTCTTCACATATTCAGTCTGTTAGTCTATGCCTTTTTATTGGGGAATTGAGTCTATTAATATTGAGAGATATTAGGTACCAATGATTGTTTTTTTCCTGTTATTTTTGTTGTTAGTGGCAGAATTATGTTTGTGTGGCTGTCTTGTTTTGGCTTAGTTGAAAGATTTTTTTTTTCTTGCATTTTCTAGGGTTTGGTTTTCCTTCTTGTGTTGGAGTTTTCCATCTATTATCCTTTGTATGGATAGACTTGTGAAAAGATACTGTGTTGATTTGGTTTTGTCATGCAATATCTTGGTTTCTCCATTGATGTTAATTGAGAGTATTGCTGGATATAGAAGCCTGGGCTGGCATTTATGTTCTCTTAGGATCTGTGCAACATCTGCACAGTATCTTCTACCTTTCATAGTCTCTGTTGAGAAATCTGGTGTGATTCTGCTAGTTCTATTTTTATATGTTATTTGACCCTTTCCCTTACTGTGTTTGATATTCTTTGTTTGTTTTGTGCATTTGGTGTTTTGAGTATTATGTGATGGGAGGAATTTCTTTTCTGGTCCAATCTATTTGGAGTTCTGTAAGCTTCTTGTATGTTTATAGGCATTTCATTCTTTAGCTTAGGGAAGTTTTCTTCTACAATTTTGTTGAAGACTGGCTCTTTAAGTTGGAAATCTTCGCTCTCTTCTATACCTATTATCTTTAGCTTTGGTCTACTCATTATGTCCTGGATTTCATGGATGCACTGGGGTATGAGCTTTTTGTGTTTTGCCTTTTCTTTTACTATTGTGTTTTTTATGTTATCTTTTGCTTCTGAGATTTTCTTTTCTATCTCTTGCATTCTGTTGGTGATGCTTGTGTCTATGACTCCTGATCTCTTTCCTAGGTTTTCTATCTCCAGTATTGTCTCCTTTTGTGATTTCTTTATTGTTTCTATGTCTATTTTTAGATCCTGGATAGTATTGTTCAATTTCTTCACCTTTTTGGTTGTGGTTTTCTTTAATTCTCTAAGGGATTTTTGTGTCCTTTAAGTGCTTCTTCTACCTGTTTAACTGTGCTGTCCTGTATTTTATTTAAGGGAGTTATTTATGACCTTTGAGTTGTGATTTTATATCAGAATCTTACTTTTATGGTGTGTTGGGGTATCTAGGACTTGCTGTGGTGGGGGAACTGGGTTCTGATGATGCTACGTGGCCTTGGTTTCTGTTGCTTAGGTTCTTGGACTTGCCTTTCACTATCTGCTTACCTCTAGTGTTAATTGGTCCTGCTGATTCTGACAGTGTTTTGGCCCTTGTATCAGCACTACTGGGGAACTAGATCTCTGCAAGCAGGGTCTGGGTACCAAGAGCAGTGGCACAGGGTCAGCTCTGGGCACCGGCAGTAACTGGAAGGATCCTGTCCCAGCATTTTTGTGTGTTTTTTAACTCATTTTAAAAAAATCTTTTTTTTTCTAGTACAGCTTTGCATGACATAGAAATGACTTGAGCAAACAGAAAATAATCCATAGAATTTTGACAAGGAATAAAGGATAGAAAGTGTAGGAGAACGGTGACAAGTTCTTAATCACAAACACTAAGGGTCTCCTACAACTACTTAATGAAGGTGGGGTTGTTGTTTATGGTGAGACACCTAATATTAGAACACAAACATACAAGATCTGCTCTCTGTTATACTTCAGTTTAAATCACACCAAAATTTATATAATTTTGAGCCAGTTTCATCGAACTTGTCTTGTTTCAATCAAGTACAGAGGTTCCTTGGCTTACAAAACAAACAAAAACAGAAGATTAAATATCTTGAAAATATGTATTTTTGTTACATTTAAATAAATCCATGGGAAATTGAAGTAACCATTGAGTTTAAAATGCTCTTAGTATACTTAATCTACAGGGTGGCATAGCTCAGTCACCCAGGTTACTGTTGAATACCTATTGCTTACCCTGGTGCTACACAGCTGACTAAGAGCTATGGCTCATTTCTAATGTTCTGCATTTCCAAAACACATTGTGTTTCATATTTCTAACACAGAGAGATATCAAAATTCAAAATTCCAACCACAACTTCTACAGAATGCATCTCAGACTTTTAAGTCAGGCATTGAATCTGCTGTTAGGCAGACACCATGGACTGCACCTAGCAAATACAGTCAGGAGCCCAGTGCCAAGCGTGGAAAGAGGGGAGAGGGCTATTTTCCCAAATGAGAGCTTGAATTGGCTGGTTGTGCTGGGTAGGACCATCAGTGCTTCATTCCCAGTTACTATCCCAGTGTTCTTCCGAGCTGCCCTGGGCACTAAGTCAAAGAGGTATAAGCCTCTGCTTCAAAAAATGAGGAAACAAAATCTTTGAGATCAAATGACTCAATCTTAGTTTTTCTGCGAGGGCCCCCGGCAAACATAGCAGCAGCTTCAACAGCAATTCTGCACCTGCTTTGTCCAAGACCCTCCTGGTAATCCCCACATTTTGGAGCTCAGAGGTCTTAGTAACCATTTGGCTCAAACTGCCTTGTTTCACACAGAACTCATATTTCCAATGCGCCCCCCACCCCACCCCCGTCTGAGAGATGAAGAACAAAGGAACTGGCTACGAAAGAGCTCCTTAAACCCCTCCATTTTCCCAGTGGGTACCCGGTGCCATTTGGTGCTCTTCCCTGACATTTCTCACTGCAGTTACTGGTATCTATCTGTTCCACTCCCGACCTTTCATCTCTATGGCTGCAGCCCCCTAGCTTCCGGTGTATCAAAACAACAGAAACTTGGGCCCAGAACAATGATGTGACTTGATTCAAGAAGAGGGGCAGATCCCAGATTTTACATTGATTTTCTGACTGCCAAGCCACGTCTCTATTTAACACACTCTGCTGTCTCCCAAAAAGAGAGCGGCTGGGGCACAGTGAACAGTATCGTATCACATTAAGAGCTTTGCTATGGCTGAGGCTGCTGCTTTAAATAGTAAATACTATCGGCACCTTTTGTCAAAGCTCTAAAATAGAATCTCCACATCCTTAAGAGAAAATAGAAATGTTTGCAGAAAAAAGACTTGAAGGCAAAATGAGAAAACTATTAAAAAAACTGCTCAAAAAATTAAAATACTCTAGATACCCAAAAAAGAAAAGTAGAAGCAATGTGCCACTGTGAAAAGAAGGTGTTAGACAAAGCACACAAATGCTTCAGCAAAACCACTTTTCTTAATTCGAGTTTAGCAGACTTTGCAACAGAAACTGTATACATGCTACTGCTGTAGCCAAGCTGAGGAAGCAGTCAAGCCAACTCACTGAAAAGGCTGGTTGAAAAGTCACAAGCTGTTAACTTGAAGAGAAATGAGAACTATAGTTGTAAGCAGGAAGTAAGTAGGCCCTTCGTCAATCTGGAGAGATCAACTGTTCCCATTAATTTCTCTTTGCCATAGTCCGATAAGCATGATCAAGTGTTTGAGAGACCAAGAAAGTGGGTTTTCTCCAAGCAGTGGTTGGTGCACAGACAAGTTGGCTGTGTATTATTTCAATACAGAAATAAGATCCCAAATACCTGTAGACTATGTATAAGTGGTGTGTATGTGTGTGTGTTGTGTGTGCATCTATCATCTAATAAATGTCTAACAACTACCTATGAAGGGTCCAGTTTACTGCAGCCATTGAATTACAATGACAAGGTATTAATAATAGCCAATATTTATTGAGAACATTTCATGTATCATATTCTTTAGTCTTCCCAATCTCCCAGGGAAGTTTGCATGATCATTGTGCCCATTTTAATACTGTCACAAAAGAATGAATTGTCTTGTCTAATGCCATATAGCGAGTAAGTGACTCAACTGCATAGTTACTAGCTGCTTCCAAAGCAGATGTTCAACTCAAAAATAGGTTGACACATGGCCTGCCTATGTCTGCGTTTTATCCCTGACTGAATGTGTACTTTTTGGTCCCAAGGATACTGAATAACAAATATATACAGAATTTTCATTCACTAAGTTATACAATATTGCAGGCACTGTTCTAGATATTGTGTTATTTCAGCTAAGCCTTAGAACAACTCACTGACATATGTACTGTTAATATCAAGTTAAAAATGAAAAGGTTGGGTTCAGAGTAGTAAAAAAAAAAACAGAAAACAAAACTAATTTTTCAGCATCATACAGCTTATTTGATCTGTCTCAAAGTAACATAAAGAGTCCCCTTGGTTACCGTTTCACTGGCTAAAATCAAATCAGTTTACTAGTAAATGTTTAACAACTGGATCTCTAGGGGAAAGGGGCAAGGGGCTGTCAGCTCTAGGAAAGGCTGTACACATACTTTACTGTTTTTCTTCTTGGACACAGCTATAAAACTGGGCCTGAATTTGTGGAGTAGCTATTCAAAGATGCAGAAAAGTAAATAGTAGCAGGTAGATTGGGAAAGCAGACCAGAATTTAAAGTTACCAAGTAGATGGTGAATTACCATTCCTATAACTTTTTCCTGTTATGCTTAAGAAGCCACAGACTGAAACCCAAGTGGAAGCATTTGTGTGAGCAAATAAAATTCCAGAAGAATCTCTGGTACTAGCTTAAGGGCCAGAAAATATCCCTAATGCACACAAGATGTTAGAGATTTTTCTTGTTGTTGTTGCTTGTTTCTGTTTAATTGCATGCTTGCTTGCTTTATACCCTCTCCTGTTAGACAGCAACTAAGCAACAGTGGTGTAAGATGAGCCTGAATGGATCAAAATCTCCAATAGTGTTGGATTGAGATGTAATGCAAAGGATCACAAAATAGAGTCCGGGAGCTAACAGCCCCAATCTCAAGATGGAGGAATCAAAAGGAGCCATAATCATTAGGGAGACTACAGAAGAGAAAATATTTAGGTGAGTGATCACACAGTAATGCTTAAGTTCATGGTTAAGCTGTGGATGTATACAGATTTGGTTGTAATCACCCTGCCTCTAAGGAACCACGCCAAAACCTTCAATGATTGATCCACAAGATGGGTCAGTATACAGGTATCAAACTGATGGTTGGCCAGCATATAATGGAGAGAGATCTGAATAGCAATGCAAAAGTTTGTAAAGTTGAATGAAATTTAGAACTGAACTCAACCCAGAAAAGGTGAATTGGAAATTGTGGCCAAGTGAACCTTGTAGATTGCCTAATGAAATATCTACATTTCCAAAGACTTAAAACCAAAACAAGGCTTAGAGCAATGGTTCTCAACAAGTGGTTCTCAATAGCTTTGGGTCACATAAGACCATCAGAAAATGCAAATCTTTATAGTATATTGCAGTTATTAGTAGCAAAATTGTAGTGATGAAATAACAACAAAAATAATTTTATGGATGGAAGTTACCACAACATGAGGAACTGAAGCAGAGGGTCTCGGCATAAAGAAGGTTAAAAACAATTGGCCTAGAGTCTTATAAGATTCAAAATGTCCTGGATATAATCACTTAGCATCCATGTGCGTAAAAAATATCTATTTATATGATAATAAATAATCAACAAGGGCCAGTGTCCAAATATCTCAGATGTGATTGTCTGTTTACTATAAAATAGTCATTACACAATCCTGCAAAAAAAAAAACATGTACATTCTTAAAACACTAGAAAAAGTCTTGAAAAAGAACAGAAGATTTATAGAAGAACCAAATAAAAAGTTTAGAATTGATAAATATGATAAGCAAAATTAAAACTTTATCCTCAGGGTTCAATAGTTGGTTGGGAGTAGCAGAAGAAAAGTCTAATGAACCTAAAGATCAATTAACAAAGACTATATACTCTCAACAAGACAAAGAGAATATTTTTAAAAAGCAAAAATCCCTCATGTGTGGTATACACTGACTCCCAAAGTGAAAATATTTTGGCCATGGTGAGTACCAAGGGACTCATGAAGTCTTTGAGTACATAGCTGTGGAGATATTAGCTTCAGAACCCAAGTCCTGCAACACTTGCAAGCCAAGCCAAGCTTATTCACTTAGCATCAGTAAGCTGATTAAGTGAGTAGTAGCAAAAGCCAGGGTAAAAGAGACTATTGAATGTGTAGAAACATTTAGAAAGAGGACGAAGACTAGTGACAAGTCTGGACTGAGGTCTAAAATGAGGACAAGGTTAACTAGAAGGAAAGAGATGTGTATAACTATGCAACCCTGTTTTTTTTTCTTACAACTTTATTTAAAGAAGAGAGATACATGTACAGATTTTTTTAAAGCATTTGGAGAATTCTTTTAGAGATTTTATAGCATGCACTGAAATCCCACTAGTTACCATAAGCATACAGTACATGTAGGACAGACCGTAACATGGAGACAGTCAGAGTTTTCTTGGTGTGTATAGATTAAATATGGTCAAGGTGCCTCAGCTCCATTCTTTTTGCCAACATCCTCTGGCAACTTGTAAATATTTTCCTAGGAGACAAGTTCCTCCTCTGGCTGCTTCTGGGGCTCTAAATCTTTCCTTTTTTCAGTATGAGGTTCCAGGGATAATTCCAGTTTCTTGGGATTCATTGCTTCCATGTTTGATAGTTGAAGGGGGAGTCACTTTAGCATATCTTCATTACTGGTGACATGTTTGCTTTTTGCCTCCAAATATGTCTCACTCTCTCAGGCAAGACTGTAAGTATTGAGGTCTACTAAGCCTTTTGACAACATACTCTACTAATTTCTTTCAATCACTCCAAGTCTTGTCTGAACTGTCTCCAGGCTTCTCCTCAACTTGATTTCAAATGGATAAACATACTCAGAAAGCAAAGGTGAGACTGGCAGGGAAGTGCCCTACCCTGACCTGAGGGAAGCCCCTAGGTATGCAAAGAAAACATTTCTCAGTAAAGGGACTGAGCTAAATAAACCCACATATGACCAGCAGTGTTTCTCAAAGAAGTAACCCGATGATTCACACAGATAAAATGTGAAAAACACAGCCCAGACGCAAAAGCCCAGCCTGAGAATATACGATAGATGAAAAAGGAAAGTTGGGCTTTCAGTTGATCCCTAGGTCCTACCTTATTAATAAGCATTTTTTTACTAAAAGTCCAGTGTACTCTTATGAATACACTTCCCATATAAGATAATGCACCAGCCTCAAAAAAGCTGTAAAGCAGTGAAGACTGGAGAAGGTCTAATTGCACCTGAGAGTTCATTGTTTGGCAAGGCACAAAGTGTTTAGGTAAGGATGATTCGAACATTCTTACTTAGAGAACAGGGCAGACCCTAAGATCAAAAATTCCTAAGTATAAGATTTTCGATGCTGAAAATTACTCAAAACATTCAGCTCTAACCTAGCCACCTCTCTTATATACAAGATTCAAATTTTCCCAGGAAACAAATGACTTTCTCAAGGTCACAAATCTAATGAACCAGAACATAAAAGGAATTCTCCTTATTCCCCCTCCAGTATTTCACTCCTGGCATCACACTGCATCTGTGTACCCCTCTCTGAATAAGCTATGGCCGGTCAGTAGAAACACAGATTTAAAAAAATCTATGTGTGGTTTAGATAAAAACGTTTTAAATACCCTAATATCAGCTGACACTGATAGCATCAAGAAGTACTTTCAAGCTAATTATATTGCTGTATAAGTTTGAAAATGGGAGCACAATACAAATTAGGGGTTTCAGTAGTCCCCTCTAAGCAGTAAATAGACACACCATTCTGAAAAAAATGTTCAGGATAGATCTGCAGTGTTATCATGGTGCAGTTAGGAAAGTCCAGCACCCAAGGTAGGGAACAAATCCTGGGAACTATCTGTTATCACTCTGCCTCTGTAGCATCCACTACCAAGTATGGCCAATTGTTTGGCAAGGCAGCTGTGAGCGTGCTTGTTAATTACACCGTGGGGGCACCAAAGTGCATGTCAGGCAGCTGCCTAGAATATCAAATGGCTACTGGGTGGAGCAGGCCAGCTATAAGAGCTCTGTTCAAAGAAGTCCACGAAGCAGCTGACTCTCTCTACTCTCTCCTATCTCTCACACAACCTCCTGAGGAAGCTAAA
Organism: Micromys minutus; assembly: GCF_963924665.1. NCBI lineage: Eukaryota > Metazoa > Chordata > Mammalia > Rodentia > Muridae > Micromys > Micromys minutus. Next base: position 89,695,467 of record NC_137970.1, read on the forward strand.
ATAATATATTTTCAGCATAGTTAAACTAAAATTCATAATGTAACCAATGTAGCAGATATATCTGACATGTCTTCATGGGATGGAAATGAATACAATCTTATATTTCTGACTACCATAATAGTAATGTCTCCTTGAAACCATACATATTTTTTGAATTACTATATTTAGCCCTTCTTATTAGAAATAGTCAGAACTGGGCTGAAGAAATGGCTCAGCTGTTAAAGCCTAGGCTCATAACCAAAAATATAAGAAATAGTAGGAATGGTTAGGCTGCTTCCAAAATAATCATAGCTAAGAGTTAGAAGGAGCCCATATGTGCCAAATACTTATTGAAGATCATTTGTTTACTCTTTACAACAGCATAAGGCAGGTGGTGTTTTATAACCATTTTGTTGATCATGAAACTGATATTTAAAAGATAAATACTATATTATATGATACATACTGTCTTAGTTACTTTTCTATTACAGTGTCAAAATACCTTCACCAAGGCAACTTATAAAAGAAAAATTTTAATTGGGTTTAATGGTTTTCAAAGGAGAGAGCAAAGGCATGATGGCAGGAAAAACTGAGAGTTCACATTTTGAGCCATAAGCAGGAGACAGAGAGAGTATACAGGCAATGTCGGGGGGGGGGGTTGAAACCTTAAGCCCACCCACAGTGGTAAGCCTCCTCCAGCAAGGCCATAATTCATACTTCTTTCCAAACAGCCACTAGCTGAATACCAAATATTCAGATGCCCAAGACTTACAGGGCAGTTTCATTCAAACCACTATGTACTGTTAGTACAGAACAGAGCTTGTATTCAAACCTACACAACATGGCACCTTCATGTTATTAATCAGTACATACTTTCTCAAAGTTAACAAATAGAAGCCCAGAATATAATATTTACCTAGCATCAGAAATACACATATATACTTGCTTATGTGTTCTATTTACTGCCTTTAAAAACAAGTAAACATTTTATGTATCTGCTAAGTTAAAGGGGAGAAAACTCACTTTTAAATAGTGTTATTATAAAAGACCTTATGGAGGTGTCAGATTTTGAGGTGCATCTGAAAAAATTATGTTCAATTACGCTTGCCAGAGATTAGGCAAGTCCAAATGGGCAGGGTTCTACAAAGCAAAGGAACCAAGGAGCGAAAACTCTCAAAGGCTACTGCTTGTTTGTGGGAAATATTTATGAAGCTAGTGTACTGATGGTGTGCTTTTACTTCAATGTAAAAGATCAACTTACAGTTAGGTTGTGAGGATGAAGAAATAGAAGAATATTGTCTCTTTGGAGAGAGCAGGGTGGGAGGGAGACAGGGAAAAGAAGGTGGAAATAGAGAGAGAAATGTACAGCGAATGAACGTGAGCCAGAAAAGCTACTGGTCATTTCTTCTTTCCCCGTTCTTCTTAGTGGCTATACCTGCCCATCATAGGAATAAATCAATGCCGAGCAAAGGCTTGATAATGGCCTATTAATGTTCTCTGCAATTTAAAATTCAAAACATTAAAGTTTTTTCTCCCTATAACTAGTTTAAACTTCCAAGGCAGTTCCAATAATTAATCAAATGTCTTAGCTTCCTAAACGTGTCATGAAATGCAGGCACGACAATACATGTTCCATAATTTTCAAGTTTATTCCCTTTCAGTAGCCCCAACTGTTTTTTTTTTTTTTTTTTTTTTTGTATTTTGCAGAAAAAAAGGTTAGTTTCTAACAGCATAATTCACCTCTTGCCATGCTAGTTTTGTAAATATTGACAAGTCGCCATGAAAACGAAGATACAGAAAATTCCATAATCCTACAAATTTCCTTCGTGCTGCACCTACTCTGAAAGTTCTAGTAATCACTTAAATATTTTTACCTAAATCATGCAGGAATGCAGCATTTTTTTAAAATTCGGGCTTCCTTCACTTAGCATAAAGCATTTGAGTTTCAACCATATTGTTAGGAACTAATATCTGTTCATTTTCATTGCTGAGCATCACATTTCATGGATATCTTATAATGTACTTATTTAATTCATATGTACAGGTGTTTTTGTCCACATGAATGTCTGTGCACCATGTGCACACAGGATCTGTGGAGGTCAAAAGAGGGTATCAGAAGCCCTTGCAACTAAAGTTATAGACTGTTGTGAGCTGCCACTCGAGAATAGACTGCACTGCCTCTGGAAGAGCAACCAGGGAGCTTATCTGCTGAGCCATCTCTTCCAGCCCATCATTTTTTTAACCGTTTATTAGTTGTAGAACACTTGAGCATTTTCCAGACCTTAGTAATTTTAACCTAAGCCACCATCAAGATTTGTATTTAGGTCTTTACATAAAATCCATTTCACTTGGGTAGTTATCTGATAACTGGCATACACTCATGATATATTAATCTAATGAATTAAGGAAGTCTGATAATAGAAAACAACTCCATTTTTAATTGACAAGATCTATGAACAAGCCCTTAACCAAAGGTTTATAGAATGCAAAGTAGCACAGTTACAGGTTCTCAAAAGCATTGCTATATTAAATTAAATTACTAAATTCTGTTGTTCTGTAACTTGGGTTTACCATTATGGCACTATTGGATTATGCTTGAATCTTCCTCTCACATCTACCTTCCAAGAATGTTAGGTCTATTTTATATTATTTATGGACCAATTGCTAAAATATAAGCAGTCAAGAGTTTCCACATTTTTAAGAGAAGAAATCTACTTAGAGCTACATGTGCTCACATAGCTGTTTAAGCCTTCACTCAGCTGGATTGCTGAGCATTCTTCATTTATATACATCTTTTAAAATGTTTCTACCTTTGCATTCAGGGCTTTTGCTGATATTTCTACTGGTACTCTGGACTTGATGTTAATAGCCTATTTGAATTAAACTAGATCTGCTGTGGGCCAGCAAGCCAGATCATGAAGTTTGTTAGAGTCATGTACAAAATAAGGTTACTGACTGAAGTTGGGATCAGATCACCTCTCCTGATGTTTTTCTTACAGAGTAAAGTCCATGGTCTTTGGAGATGTTATTTTGACCTCAAAAAAGCCTTCTCTTGTTCCTTTCAGGTTCTGGCCATAGTCCAGAGATGGTAGTTAAGATTGCTGGAAGTCTAAACTCCAGATAAAGGGACAATACAATGGTTTACATCTCTCTAATCAGTGGAACTATTTGCAGTATCTCTGTGCTGTGTGGAACAAGTGAGTCTTACTCGGGAGGTGAAGTAGGGAGTAAGTTTGCATAAACTTAACAATTAGCAACAGAACAATGATGAACAAACCATTAACCCAAGGAGCAAAAGCAAGGCATTTTAGAACAAGAACATGAGAACAAAGAAGACATATTCTAAGTTTTGCCTCCTGTACTCATCAGACTCTATTTCTCACCAGGATAACTGCATTGGGGGGGTTTAAAGTACATTTTTTTAAAAAAGCAGGCATGGTAAATTTTACCATGTTAAATGGAAACTCATTCAGAACAAGCAAAGCCTTTCTCCACAATGTGCAATTGTCCCGCTAGATTTTAATGGCTTTGTGACCTCACAGGAGGACTGAATTACCACTACAATTTAGCAGGAGAAAACAGCTGTTCTACTAGGTGCCGTTTTGCTCACTCATGTTGTTATTAGAAAAGTAAGTCTCAAGAGAAGAAAGAAACTACTCACTTTCTAAATCAGCTTCTGTTCTGACAAAAATATTCAGACCTTCTACTATTTTTTTTTTAATTCAGTATGTCAGGGACAAAGTATACTAAAAAAAAAAAAAACCAAAACTTCTCTTCGATTTGTACCAAGTACAGTCTCAAATATATTAGTGAATTTTATTCCAAAGAATGCTTTAGTCACTTGCTGAATAAAATAATTTTCCACAGCACAGGAAATGAAGAGACTGTATATTCTATCAGATGGGCAACTGAACAAACAGGGCTCCAGGTGGCTAATGTCAAAAGGGTGAAGACACCCTGGAGAATAACAAGGCCGTAGGATTCAATGGCCTTCTCCTCATCAATATCCAACACATTATAACTGCATTGCTAACAGGATAGCAAGACATTTTCAAACAACACTAGATAGTAATCTATTCTAATTTAATTCAGTTTCTCAGAAAGATGTAATTTATTGTAATGCTGAGCTCTCCTTTCATTATCTCTCTTTAACCTCACTCTTTTTTCTTTTTAATTTCTTTCTTTGGCAATTCCAGCAAAAGGTGCTAAAAACTGAAGGAAATGGATCCCTGGCTATCCTTGAAAGACTTTAAAAGGCTGAGAGATTTATTTTGTTAGGTTTATTTTTAATGAAAATTGACTATATCATTTTCCCTTCCAAGAAACATTTCCAAGCTCTTCTTCTGAGGTAAGTACATGCTTTAACATTGTAAAAATGACTCTGCATAAGCAGCACATACTACACATGTAAGGAAAAATAAACATGATTTTTTTTATCATGTCTGTGTTTAAGTACCTCTATACTCAACATCAATATGATAAAAGGACTGGATGGAATTTGACAAGTAGAGACAAGGTTGAGAAGGGCAAACCATTTATGGTCAAGGGAAAGAGCAGATGGGCTCAGAAATTGGAATATACCAGGTACATTCTGTGCATTCATTATTAATAGATCAAATAGACCAAATGAGATGTTTTCTGGACCAAATGAGTGAGAACAGAGAAAGACAGTTTATTAAATAAAACAATCTATATGCTCACATTAAGTTCATTTAGTACTGCTGATATATATGTATTGAAGACTGAGCTCTTGGGAGTAGAAAACCTTTCAGGGTCACACACTTCAGACATAGACAGTGGACGAATCAAACTAGAACATGGAAGCCACCTCCCTGAGGGTTAGCACTTATAGTGTTACAGGCTACCAGAGGAGAAAAGCAATCAGTACTTCCTCCTATGCAGCTAAGAAGCCTATAAAGCTCAATGACCAGCCTGACAAGACACCCCTACTTTGATTATGAGGATAACTAAAAAGCTCTAAAACAATATTTTCTACTTAGAGGGACAGACATTCTTTTGGGGGATGAGCACTACACAAAATAATGTTAATTCTTTCAAGTGTAATCATGATGGTGTGGTAAAATATGTATTTTACACATTTTAATACATATATACACCTCAGGGACAATGATAAAATAATACAATACTGGGAATTCACTTCAAAACAGCACAGGGGAAATGGTGTATATTTAAGTAAAATCACAGTGGTCATGGGATGAAGTTGCTGCATCAGGATAATGGCTAGATAAGGAGTTGTCACACTGTTGTTTACTTTTGTTTATGTTTAACATTTTCCATAGTAAAAAAGTTAACCTTTAATCATTGTAATACCTAGAGAAGGATCAACTCCTTAATCTGTTTTCCAAAGCTTTATTTAAAGTTTGTATTTGGAAAGCTAATTTTTAAACCTCATGCAACCCACAGAACAAACAAACCAGACTTCTGGGAATCCACTGAATGGACCCAGTAAATACCCACTTCTGAACTTTAAAACATGTGCTTCTTTCTACCAGAAATGGCTTGCCCTTCCTAACTCTATCTCTACTTGTCAAATTCCACCCAATCCCATATATCAAATATGGCTTGTTTCATGTAGACTTAACATTATTGCCTCAACAGAAATCAAATGTCTTCACATCCTAATCTCTTTTATTGCCTGTTTGGATAGCTATTAACTATCTCATTAAGTGAATTATAAAAAATGTAGTAGTAAAATATTCATACAAAATGATTTCATAAAACTCAGTGTCAAAAATTAGTGGATTGAACTTTTATTGACTACTTACCTGAAGTATAGTACTCTGATTAAGTTTTATAACATTATATTAAAGTAGAATTTTGTTTCCATATTAGATAAATCTTCCTTTTTGTATGTATCTACCTGTGCTGGTTGGTTTTGTGTGTCAACTTGACACAAGTTGGAGTTATCACAGAGAAAGGAGCCTCAGTTGAGGAAATGCCTCCATGAGATCCAGCTGTAAGGCATTTTCTCAACTAGTGATCAAGGGGGGAGGGCCCAGCCCATTGTGGGTGGTGCCATCCCTGGGCTGGTAGACCTGGGTTCTATAAGAAAGCAGGCTGAGCAAGCCAGGGGAAGCAAGCCAGTAAGTAACATCCCTCCATGGCCTCTGCATCAGTTCCTGCCTCCTGACCTGCTTGAGTTACAGTCCTGACTTCCTTTGGTTAAGAACAGCAATGTGGAAGTGTAAGCTGAATAAACCCCTTCCTCCCTAACTTGCTTCTTGGTCATGATGTTTAATGCAGGAATAGAAACCCTGACTAAGACACTACCTCTGTGTGTGTGTGTGTGTGTGTGTGTGTGTGTGTGTGTGTGTGTGTGTGTGTGTGTGTGTGTGTGTGTGTGTGATATCTACAGGCTACTGTGTATGCCCATTCACACAGAAGAGGATGTTTGGTGTCCTGGTCTCTCATTCCCCAACTTGTTCTTTTGAGCCAAAGTTTCTAATAGACCCTAAAGCTAAGCTGGCAACCATTAAGCCCCAGAAATCCTCGTGTCATATCTCTATAGAGACAAAGTATACAGGTGCATATGTGACAATGATTGGCTGTATATGTGTGTGTGTGTGTGTGATTAGAACTCAGATCCTCATGTTTGTACACCAAGCACTCCAATGCACTGAGGTATCTATCGCTCCAGCCTCTGTTCTCAACTTTAAATTAAAGATGTGAATGGTTCAAGGAAAGTATTATATGACTGTTCACTTCTTAGGTACCCAGAAAAAATGAAATTGCTCAAACATTAATCATATACTTCCTACATAGTTTTTGAACTCTATAGATTTCAAACTTATACTAAGATAAAAACAGGACAGTCTGTAAAAACAATATATATTATTTACTGCAACATGTTTATAATAACAAAGTATTAGAAACCATCTAGATACTCGTCATAGTTTTATGGATCTCTTAGCCTGGTGGTTTTCAACTTCCTAATGCTCTAATCCCATAATATAGTTTCTTGTGTTGTGGTGAACCCCAACCATAACTTTATTTTGTTGCTACTTCATAACTGTAAATTTGCTACTATCATGAATCATAATATAAATGTCTAATACGTGGAATATCTGATGTGACCCACACCATAACATTATTTAATTGCTACTTTCATAGCTGTTGTTTTGTTACTGTTATGAATCATAATGTTGTAAATAATTAATGTTTAAGATATTTCATATGTGATACCTGAAGGGGTCATGAGACAATGGTTGAGAACTTCTGATCTAGACAATCAAGCATTTATATTTATGCTACTATTAGATAACACCAAACTAATGCTTAAATTAAAAGGCAGAATAGAAGGATATAAAACACATATTATTGTCTTCATTTCATAAATGCTTAGGTTATCTTTGTTGGTGTGTGAGAAATTCATAATAGCCATTACTCCGCAGCAGAAAACTCAAAAGCTTGGGTTAGAAAAATGGAAAACTTAGAGTTTTTCTGAAATTCATTTATTTTTAGAATTCAGGTTTTTATATTATAGACATATTTTTTTTCATTTTAACATCAAGTATATTAAAGTAATGAAATATAAGTAAAAATAAATATAACAGAAGATAATAACTCAAAATACCTATGTCCTAACAAACTTTATAACAGAGTAGGAAAACTTGGATCTGATACTTAGAATATAAGAAGACAAGGTTAGATTATCATCCATAACTTAGGAAAGTAAAACAAAGTTGAACTGGAAAGATCTATAGATTGGAGGAAGCATTTACCTTAAGGAAGAAAAAAGTATATTGTCTGACAAGAGCTTATGATGGAGGGATGGGGTCACCTACCTACCTTCAAAAATTTCAACCCAGAATTGTTCCTATCTAAAAGAATTGCAGGAACAAAAATGGAGCAGAGACTGAGGGAAAGGCCATCCAGAGACCTGCCCAACTAGGGATCCATCCGATGGGCAGGCACCAAATTCTGACATTATTACTAATACCATGTTGTACTTGCAGACTGGAGCCTAGCATGGCTGTCCTCTAAAAGGTCCTACCAGCACCTGACTGAGATAGATGCAGATACTTACACCCAATCATCGGACGTAGGTCCAGGGCTCCTAAAGTTAAATTAGTGGAAGAATTGAAGGAGCTGAAGAGGAATGCAACCCCATAGGAAGAACAACAGTATCAACTAACCCAGATCCCGGGGACTTCCCAGAGACTAAGCTACCAACCAAAGAGCATTCCATGGATGGTCTAAGGCCTCAGACATACATATATGCCTTGTCAGCCCTCAATGGGAGAGGATGCACTCAATTCTGTAGACACTTGATGCCCTAAGAAGTGGGGATTCTAAGGTAGGTAAGGTGGAGGGTAGAGAGTAAGCTGGGGTAAGGAGAATACTCACCCTCTCACAAGCAAAGGGGGGTGGAGGTAAGGAACTCTGAGGGGGGGCAGGGAAGGGGCAAAATTTAGAATGTAAATAAATAAAATAATTTAATTTAAAACTAGAACTTAGGGTGTTAATGCAGCTGAGATGTAAAAGGAAAAATTTAAAGAGGTGACATTTTTATTGACTGTATATATATATATATATATATATATATATATATATATATATATATATATTCATTTTACATCTCAATCACAGCTTCCCCTTCCTCCTCTTCTCCCAGTCCCTCTCTCCTCCTCTCACCTTATTCACTCCTCCACCCCTTCTTCCACGGATATCATCTCTAGGCATATCAAGGCACAGCATGACTAGGTGAATCTTTGAGGCTAGACAAGGCAGCCCACTTAGGGCAAAGGGATCCAAAGGCAGATAGTGTAGTCAGGGACAGACACTGCTCCAATTGTTAGGGGAACCCCTCAAAACTAGAATGCACATCTCTTGACCATGTGTAACAAGCCTAGGTCCCTCTGATACATGCTGTCTGGTTGGTGGTTCAGTCTTGGTGAGCCCCTATGGGCCCAGGTTAATTGATTCAGAAGATTGTCTTGTGATGTCCTTTACCTCTCCGGCTTCTTCAATACTTCCTTGCCCTCTTCCACAAGATTCCCTGAGATCCACCTAAAGTTTGGCAATGTGTCTGTTTCCACCAACTGCTGGGTGAAATCTCTCATGTGACAGTTACATTAGGCTCTTGTGTGCAATTATAGTAGAATATCATCAATAGTGTCAGGGATGGGCTCCCTCTCATGGCATGAGTCCCAAGCTGGACCAGTTAGTAGTTGGTACTTCCTTCAAATTCTGCTCCACTCCCCATCACTAAACAGCTAAGAGGCAGGAAAAATTGTGGGTTTAAGATTTAATGGCAAGGTTGGTGACCCAATCCCTCCATTGGAAGTCTTATCTGGTTATAGGAGAAGGTGAATTTTGGCTACATATGCCCCATTGCTAAGTGTCTTAGGTAGAGTAACCCTCATAGATTCCTGGGCATTTCTATTGTCCTAGGTTTCTAGCTCAACCAGATTTTTACACTAAGTGAAACAATCCCAGAAACACAAATACTACATGTTGATCCCAGATTTTAGTTAATGTATAATAACTATTATATGTAATTACATATAACCAATTATATATTAAGTATATATATATATATATATATATATATATATAGCTTTACTTATATATATATATAGTTTACATATATAACATATGTGGCTATATGTTATAAAACTAAAATGATGATTGTGAGAGGAGGGACATGTCTTAAACTGGGGACAGAAAGAATAGATGACCTATGGAAGCATAATGAATATTACTGGTGGCAAGAAGGTCCGCAGCAGGGCAAACAGGAAGTGGGTAGTGGAGGAAGATTAACATGAACAATTATGAAAATGCCACAAATGGAATTCAGTACTTTGTATGGTTTATTTTAAAACTTAAAAAATATCTATTAAGACTGGAAATACTGCTCAATAGTTAAAGATACCTTTTTAACTGTTGCTTTTGCAGAGGACCAGGGTTCAGTTTCCAGGGTTTATATGGTGGTTCATAATCATCTGTAACTACAATTCTAGAGGATCTGTTGCACTCTTTTGACTTCTGTAGGCACCAGAAAAGCACATGATATGCATACATTCATTCAAACAAAACACCCATACATATCAAAGAAAATTAATAAATCTAGAAAATTTTTGAAAACATAATTACTTATAAAATTTTATAAAGAATTTTGGTTTCTATTGTGTTGAACATAATGCTTAATCTTAAGAAGAGTCCTGGTTCTGTCTTTTCTTTTTAATCCTACACTCTTTATCTGTAAATAATGTGCACTCTTTGGAAGTATATAGTCAAACATGCTAGGGAGAATATTTGACTATGTTCTCCTGCGAGACACACACACACACAAACACACACACACACACACACACACACTGCTCACACCCTAGCTCAGCAAAAAGAGCTTGCCTTTTTGATGTTTTTTTCTTGTTGCTTTTCTGCTCTTTTGACCCAGTGTCATGAGGATGAGTCATCTGGCAGCCTTACTGCCTTTAACCTTTGTTATTTATGGTCGCTCTTTCCCTACCAGACCCACCCATTCTGTTTCAAACTCAAAGTAAAGCCAAATTGAAGTCAATCAGCACACTTCTTGTCAATTTTAAAACATATGTCACACGGGATTCAGATGGAATTCACTTAAACCTTATAAATAAGTGAATTAAAAACTAATCCAGATACAATAGCTTCGCTGACATAAACAATAGGAAAGCAGATAGAAATAACTGTTAAAAACAGCAACAGAATGACCCTACTTACATAAACTCAATAAAGCAAATCCCCTTGTGGTAGGCTGCCGAGAAGCTTTCTAGGCAGAGGGTACAAAATGGCAGGAATGAAGCCACAAGCCACAGAGAAACATGCAAAATACTCTCTATGGGCCATTATCAACTACTTTACATGAGCTGGCAAGATTTCAAGCAGCCTTACGAGAGTATAAACTAAGTGTATATGTTGATATCCATGGTCCAAAAGCAAATTGTTTGGAATATTCATTGCATCCTGCCTTCATTTTACATGTCAATTATACTACTCTTTCCACAACTGTTTGCTTTTATTTTATGTTTTATTGGATATTTTATTTATTTACATTTCAAATGTTATCCTCCTTCCAGGTGTCCCCTCCGGAACCCCCCATCCAACCCCCACCTCTGCATCTATGAGGGTGCTCTCCCATCCACCCACCCACTCTCCCACCTCCCTGCCCTGGCATTCCCCTACTCTGGGGCGTTGAGCCTTTATTCACCAATAGGTTGAAGCCTTCAGTTAGGAGTCTTAACATTGTCTCTCCTGACACCTAGTGGATGGATACCTGAAAGGACAATAGCTCTACTATTTTCTTTCCTTTTTTCCAACAACATAATAATTTTATTGATACTTTGGTACTTTCATATCAAGAATCGGGTTTTCCACTTCTGCTCCCCACCTCTCTAACCTCTCCATAAAAAGGAAATGAAAATTGAAAATTAGAAGGAAAAAAAAGTCATAAAGGCTTTAAAAGTTGCAGTGTGTCATACAGCTTTATTTGCAAATGTTCATTGCAATGAGTCATTGGTCTAGATCAGGGCCTCTGCTACACTAACAATACTGGACCCTCACTGAGACTTTTCTGGAATATACTATTTTCAAAGTATTAGGTTTTGAATAAAATGATTTATATTTATCTATCTACCTATTGTCTGTCTGTCTCTCTGTCTATATATAGACTCCCTGTTTTTTTCCAGTTCTCTTTTTTGTGTCTCTCCTTCTGTAGAGAGCCGTTTGTGCCACACCCAAACATGGCGCCGGCTTCCTGCCGAAGACTCAGCAAACAGAGCTGTTGCCCAGCCAAGAGACTTAGTGCGCATGTGCCACATACATCACAGCCCGCTCTCAGGGCATGCTAATGAGTTACTGGAGGGTGCACCAATCAGGTAGCGACACGAGTCTCCTGGGCATATATAAGCAGTGCATTTTTCTTCCACGTGGGCCCGCTGCTCAGAGTATTGTACAATAAAGGTTGTTCACAGAAGAATTCTGTTGTTGCATGCCTTTTCCTGCCGGCGGGAAGTGGGGCACGCGACATCCTTCCTACTCTTTTACCTCCCCTCTTTATTTTCATTCCTCCTTACCTAATGTTTTTCAAAAAAAAAATCAAATATCTTTATATTTTAAGACAGAAAGCAAGACTGATTCAATCAATTGATGGGCTTGAATTACACACATCAGGCTTTTCTCCAGAATATAACTATCCTTTACTGTTTTGAATACCCTACAATTCTACAAGAGTTGTTGTTGTTGTTGTTGTTGATGATGATGATGATGATGATGTATGATATCAATGACTCCCTGGTCCCCATGTTAGGCTGTAACAGACCATCAGAATCTCAGCAACTTAAAACAATGTACTTTTATTTTTGAGCTTCTCTATAGTTCATACTGGCCCAAACTGCATGACATAACTCAAGATAATTTCAAAATCCTGACAATCCTGCCCCTACATTTTTCCAGGTTTTAGTGGCCATTCATGTTTCCTTGGTTCCTTACTCCATTGTTCCTTGTTCATACTTTAGGACACTTTACATATTAAGACATGCAGTATTTGCTTTTCTAGGACCAATTTTCAGCTTTGCCCAACCGGTTAAATTTTAAGAACATTATTGGGCATGTGGAGGCAATGTTCTAAAAAAGTAATGGGATCTTTAAACTCAAGAAACTGTTTCCTATTTGGTAGTTCTTGAGGTGTTTAAGACTCAATGATGTGTCCTGAGACTCAATGAATATAATATAATTCCTCCTTTCTATTTAACTGGATGCTTCAGTAGTTAATTCATGCCTAACACACAATCCCCTAATTATTTTTCATCCATCTATACAACATTTTAATTGACCAATAAGATTATATGCATTTAAAATGTACAATGAGTTCCTATTTTATTAGCAATGTCTAAATTTAAAGGAGAAAAGTCAGATTATGAAAGGCCATTTACTCAACCAACCAATACAGGATAATATGTGAATTACAGAAAAAAAAGATATCGGACCTTAATGTAAACAATAAAATTACATAACTTGTGGCCTTTGCATGCAAACATATTTTGCTGAGTAGAGGAAAGACACATGCTGCTTATTTAAGGGCCACCAGCTTAAGGTTCTGCTGCATGAAAGCATGCAGTATTCAGGAAGGGGTGGGAGAGACAGCAAAGGCTCATTGTGAGGACACTGTCTTAAGGCACTCAGAAATATGGCCTGGGGAGATGGCTCAGTAGGACAAGTATGTGCTCTACAAACATAAGGACCTGAGTTCCAATCCCCAGCAGCCATGTAAATGTCAAGCGTGTCAGCACTCATCTGTAATCTCGCTATGGAAAGGCAGAGACAGGAGGATGCCTGGAGTTTGCTGGTCACTCAGTCTAGTAGCGATGATTAACTCCAGGTCCAGCAAGAAATCAAGTTCCAAAACCTAAGGTAAAATAAAAATGGTAAAAGATACTAAAAATTGACCCTCCTTCTATAAGAATACACTCAAGCAACATATACACATACAACACATGGATAAAAGAGATGTGGTTAGATAGAGAACAAAGACAATCTTCAGAAATATTATGACAAATACAAACTTTTTTCATTCAAGGGAGTGACTCCATAGACAAATGTCCTGTGAGGTGACACTGACTAACCTCCTTCGGATGTCTCTTTCTCAAGAAAGAATAGAGCCCCTTGTTGTTCAAGTAAAAGTATTAGAGATAAAAAAGGATGTTGTACCATTAAAGCAAAGGGAAAAGTGTTAAGGACCAGAGTGATCATCAAAGAGACAGTTTGTGATAGAGTACAAAAGTCAACTTTTGCAGAATAGCAGGCTCCTAACAGTACTTTGGGAAAAGCTTAATTAAAACAAATTCTGTCATGCCTGCTCAACTGAGATAAATATGAAGAGAGGGTTTTCTTCTATTTCTGGACTGCTGTTTAGTTCATGAGTGTCTCATTAAGCATGGTAGTGGAGATCTATAGTCCTTTCTACTCAGGAAACCAACACAGGAAGATTTTGAGTTCAAAGCCAACCTGGGCTGCATAGTGAGTTCTAAATTCTAAAGAGTTCAGCAAGACCTTGACTAAAACCAAAGTATTTTAAGGACTTCAACTGTAGCTTAGTGACTGATATATTTATTACTTAGCATATAAGATACCCTAGGTTGATTTTTTTTTTTTTTTGCAAAAAAATAAATAAATAAATAAATAAAAAAACGTCATCACAATGGCCTCAAAAGCAACATTACTTACTCAAAGCATATTTGAAGGATCACAGTATATAAAGTATCAAGAGATTACCAATTCTAAGGGGAAGAAACTTGTTTTGTATATAGTCTAAAATATTTTGAGATTCTATTTAAGGCTGAGTACTAGAATAATTTAAATCAGAGAACTTGTGGTTCTAACCAACTGGATTTCTTCATAGGCTAGTCATCCCATACATTATTAGTATGAGAAGCCAGTCAACAACAAGTTGGCAAGATAGACTGCATTTTTTACCATTAATATCATGGCATTTATTATTGAACAAACATCACTAACAATCCCACTGTGATGGTTTGCATATGGTTGGCCCAGGAAATGGCAATATTAGAAGGTGTGGCCTTGTTGGAGGAAGTGTGTCACTCTGGGGCTGAGCTTGGAAATGCTTATAGTAGCTGCCTGATGATGCTCAGTTTGTTCTTGGATTCCTTTGAATGAAGATATAAAACTCTCAGCTCCTCCTGTACCATTCCTGCCTGGATGCTGCCATGCTCTCACCTTGATGATAATGGATTGAACCACTAAACCTATAAGCCAGCCCCCATTAAATGTTATCATTTATAAGACTTGCCTTGGTCATGGTATCTGTTAACAACAATAAAACCCTAACTAAGACACCCACGTTTCAGAAATAGTATGAAGTCTCTAGGTATTAAAGGTACCTAACTTGTGGCCTTTGCATGTTACCTGGCAAGAACAGATATATATATTCCAGGAATATCAGATAGCTATAAATATATTAAAATGTAGTAAGTGCCATGAAAATATTATGGCAGAGGTTGCTATACAATGTCAGATAAAGCAGAGTCTATTTCTGCCTTCAGTAGGAAGGAAGAAAACACAAAGGGAAATTTAACTCAGAAGAAAATAATTTAGAGATGTACCTTTGAAAAGTCAGGGATACTCTGCATGAACAGGGTTTAATTTCTTTTATTATTTTAGTTACTATAGAGGCTGTAGTTCTGGCCCAGTCCCACCATCTCAACCACTCTGCTATACACATCAAGAGTATTTAGCCCAGTGCCTTTTAATTTATTCTTTCCTGCTGATTGTAAACTGTCAATTTTTCTGAGTCTCACACTCATTAAACCTCTCCAATCTGTTTCCTAACACTTAAAGTCAACTTCTGTACAATGACTCTTTGGTACATTGATGTGATCAAAGAGTCAGCACCAAAGATTCCTCTCCAAGAGGAATTTGCTCTACATCACTCAGGCTTTTTATAACTGAAAGTAAGTTGATAATGAAAAAGTTCAGACTTAAAAAAGGAATAGCAACTGCTCTCTCAAGTAAAAGAGAAAATTCTGAGAGGAAAATGCTTGCTCCACTCTAGACATAGAAGCCTTTAAAACTGAATAAGGATAAAAATACCCTTCTGCTATTTGGGATACCCAAGTTAAGAATAACAGTTGAAGCATAGCATTGGTATAAAAATAGATACACAGACCATTGGAACAGACAAGAAAGTACAGAAATAAACTCACAGATCTATATGCAACTCATTCTTGACAAAGGCAAAAAATACACATGGAAAACACAAAATTTCTTCAATAAACAATGCTTGGAAATTGAGGAGGTATCTGCATGCAAAAGACTAAATAAACAACAACTGTAGTTACAAAAATCAGCTCAAATTGATTAAGGAACTCAATGCAAAATCTGAAACTGCTAAACTACTAGTAAAAACATAGGAATATTGAAATAGCAAAGGGTATTGATTGGCATTCCAGACATTTAATGTAAACCATTTAGTTTAGGTGTTTTAGGTAAGACCCTCAAAAGCACAGGGAACAGAGGCAAAACTGAT
Source organism: Micromys minutus (assembly GCF_963924665.1). NCBI lineage: Eukaryota > Metazoa > Chordata > Mammalia > Rodentia > Muridae > Micromys > Micromys minutus. Next base: position 89,711,488 of record NC_137970.1, read on the forward strand.
AAATTAGATTACATCAAACTAAAAGTTATCTGCTCATCTAAGAAACAATTAAGTATCTAAGAAGCAACCTACAGAATAAGAGAAATGTCAAAATTCATTTGACAAGACATTAATATGTAGACTATATTTTAAAAACAAGTAAGCTGCCCTTTTGGCCTACACCTTTTGCCAGGATAGATGACCAGCTTGTCAGATCCTCTGAAGATACCAGAGTCTGAAGGCTTCTCAGGAATTCCTTTGTACACAGAGCAACTGGTAATGGACTGTCCCAAACAGTCACAGCAGCTGAGAATTCCAAGGACCCAGTGGACTGAGAACCCATCTGCCCTCACCCCCACCCCCAAATTCCACTCCCCTTCTGGCCAGCTCCTTTTGCAGGAGATCACCAGCTTGTCTGCTCCTCTGAAGACACCAGAGCCTGAAAGCCTCTCAGGAATTCCTCTGAGCACAGGGCAACTGATAAGGGAGCCTCCCAAACAGCCACAGCAGCTGAGAATCACAAGAAGCCCAGTGGAGTCAGGATCCATCACCCCCCAAGGGCCCCTTTCCCCTTGAATTCCACTTTCCTTCCAGCAAGTATTTTCTTCCTGGGCATATCACCAGCTTGACTGCTCCTCTGAAGACACCAAAGTCTGAAGGCCTCCTAGGAGTTCCTCTGCATGCAAGAGCAACAGTCTGAAAGCCTCTCTGGAGTTCTGCTGCACACAGGGCAACAGAACTCACAGCCTGAAGGCCTCTCAGGAGAACAGTTCCATACAAGACAACAGCTTGACTGCTCTTCTGAAGACCCAACAGTCTGAAGACCTCCCAGGAGGTCTGCTATAGCAAGGGCCACAGGCCAACCAGGGGACTTACAACAACACAGGGACACAAGAGGCAGGCTCTAGACAGAGATGCCAAGACCAGCTAACACCAGAGATAATCAGATAGTGAGAAGCAAGTGCAAGAACAGAAGCAACAGAATCCAATATACTTTGGCATCATCACAACCCAGGTCTTCCACCACAGCAAGTCCTGGATACACCAACACACTTGAAAACCAGAAAGCCAGGAAGATGACTTATAATTCTATTTCCTGAAGATAATAGAGTCCTTTAAGGAGGATATAAATAATTCACTAAAAGAAATACAGGAAAACAGTTAAACAGGTAGAAGCCCTTAAAGATGAAACAAATCCCTTAAGGAAATATAAGTAAATACAATAAAACAGGTAAAAGGATTGAAAAAAATGGTCCAAGGCTGAAAAGTGGAAGTAGAACCAATAAAGAAAACACAAATGGATGCAACCCTTGACGTGTAAAAGCTAGGAAAGAAATCAAGGATTACAGATATAAGCACTACCAAGAGAATACAAGAGATAAAAGAGAGGATCTCAGGTATAGAAGATACCTTAGAATATACTGACACAACTGTCAAAGAAAATTCAAAACATAAGAAAAACTCCTAACCCAAAATATCCAAGAAATTCAAAACACAATGAAAAGACCAAATCTAAGAATAATAGGAGTAAAAGAGAGCAAAGATTCCCCCCTGAAAGGACCTGTAAACATCTTCAACAAAGTTGTAGAAGAAAACTTGCCCAACCTAAAGAAAGATATGGTCATAAATGTACTCAAAATCTATAGAACATCATCTAAATATATTGAACCAGAAAAGTACTTCTTGTCACATAATAATCAAAACATTAAATGCACAGAACAAAGAAATACTATTAAAAGCTGCAAGGGTAAAAGGTCAAGTAGCATGTAAAGGCAGACCTATCAGAATTACACCAGACTTCTTAGCTCAAATCCAGAAGAGCCTAGACTAGAAGTCATGCTGACCCTAAGAGAACAAAAATGCCAGTCTAAGCTACTATACTCATCAAAACTCTTGATTAATACAGATGGAAAAAGCAAAATATTCTAGGACAAAACCAAATACAGCAATATATATCTGCCAATTCAGTGCTGTAGAGGATTCTAGAAGGAAAACTCCAACACAAGAAGAGTACATACATCAAAGATAAAACAAGATATTACTTATCTCAAAACAAAGCCAAAGGAAAAAATCACATGCACATAATGCCATCTAAAACAACAAACATAACAGGAACTCATAATCATATGTCTTTTTTTTGTTTGTTTGCATTTTATCATTTATTTAGATGTTGAAGCTCTCACACTAAGTTTTTGCAAGCTGGTCAACACTGACAAACTATTTCTCTCACAGAACTATAAACACACATTTCCAAACAGTATAAATATATGGTTGAACTAACATTAATACACATCACCTTTTTATTGATTGCATAATAAAACAAATGATCAAGTATCCAATTATTAAGTTACATAGTTCAAAAGGTATGTAAAATATTTCTGCTCAGTTCACTAGCAGACCCAACTTCTTCCTTTTTGCAAGAGAATGGGAGGAAAAGGGGGAAACCATGATTCAAACAAGTTGGAAAACTTCTGATAGGTATGGAAAACACAAGAATTTCAGAAATTTTTATTAAGAATTGGTTAACTACAACAATGTACCTCTACATCTTAAAAATATTTACCAGATTAAAGAGCACACTCTCCATGTTCTGCATAAGACAAAGGCAACATATTTCTAAAAATGTTTAATATCCTCCTCTCATTTCTTTTTCAGGCTCACCCTGTTAAGTTGCACCTCTAAGTACAAACACTAAATATCTATAAGGCTGTTTGTCTAGAGACATTATTGAAGATATGTGCTTCTTTAACAAAGTTGATTTTCAAATGGAGGTTTCCCAAAACAGCACAAAATAAGACAAAGAAATTAAATAATCACTGCAAGACTTAGTTTTTTAAAAAAAGAATGATGGCTAAGTATACCTGATGTATTCTGGTGTACGTGTTGGAGATGTAAAGATAGAGCAGGCAGATAATGAGAAAAGCCCTGCAGTGTTTGAAATGACTGAAGAAATGCACCATGGAAGGTCTAGAGAGTTCTTAGTTCCTGGTATTTTGGTTCTGTATGATACTAAAATTAAGTATTGTGTTTGGTATTTGGGTACCTAACCTTTCTTAATTCTTTATAGACTAATAGTATTCTGGCACAGGAGTACATTTAATGACATAACTCAACACCTCATTTTAGGAAAGGTCAATTGGTACAAATAAGCACATTTTAAATGCTAACCAACAAAACTATCTTGCTAAGTGTCCATATATAGAGTTTACTATTACGTTAAGCTTATGACTTGGTAAAGCTGTTTGTCAATACTCCTGTGGAGCTTCAGTATACTTAGACAGTAGGCCTACAAATTGGGTAATCATGAATGACAAATCAGGTCCCATCAGAAGTTTCACTTCTAAGGCAAAGGCATCAGGCACTACAGTTTTACTGGATACAATTGTTTCTATGACAACTGGAATCCTTGAAGTGGAGCCACATTTTAGAACAGTAATTCTCCAGATACAAAAGTTGCTTGCTGTTAAAATCTTTAAAATGTTTGTGCCACTTTTGTCTTACGAATTGTACTGCATCTTCATATTTCATTCCACCTTCAACAATCTGGTTGGATGGTGATGCACTATCATCAAAAGGCCAGTCTAGAACATGAATGCCTTCGTTCTTCACAAGAGTAGTTTTGTAAGTTGCTTCTCATACTCTTACTATTGTGGTAACTCCATACTTCTTAATTTCCTCTACAAATTTGTTTAAGGTGACCTGGATTGGATTGTATGTAATAAGAAATCTTATGTTCTTGTATATGATTTCCACAAGAGTAGTCGGTTCATTGACTACTACTACTACATAGCATGAGCCATGCTAATTTAGTTTTAAAAAAACACCCAAAATGGTTATGAAATAATTTAAAAATTGACACAGAAATTATTCAAAACTAAAAAACAAAAACAAACCAAAAAACAGCCTGAAGTCTACTTCAATATTTAATATATCCTCTTGAAATTCTAAGTGCTTTGAGTATGAATGGGAGAAACAGAAAATGAAATGAAACTCCTAACAAGAAGCAGTGATTCTTCAATCCAGTAATACTGAGTCAATACAAAGGAAGTTCACTGAGCTTGATCTCATCCAGATCTGGGCTCTTATAAAACGTTCTGCAGATTTCAATTCAACGCTCCTATGTCCAGGTTCTCCACTCTTATGGGGGCTTCTTGGTGGAGTAGTAATGCATTTCTACAGTTCTCTTGTCTGCATAGAGATCATGCTGTGCCTGGAAGTTATCTCCACTACCTTCCAGAAAAAAAAAAAAAAAAAGAATTGATAAATGGGGCCTCATGAAACTGAAAAGTTTATGTAAGTCAAAGGACACTGTCAATAAGACAAATCTATAACCTACATATTGGGGAAAATTTTCACATCTGAAAAAGGGCTAATATCCAAAATATATAAAGAACTCAAAAAGCTAACCACCAAAAAAAAAAAAAAAAACAAAAAAAACAAAACAAAACAAAAAACAAACAAACAACCAGGTCAAGAAATTGGGGTTTAGAACTAAACAGAGAATTTACAACAGAGGAATCTTATTTGCTGAGAAGCACTTAAACAAATGTTCAAAGTCCTTAGTGAAGAACAAAATGTAAATCAAAACAATGCTGGGATTCTACTGTACAACAATCAGAATGGGTAAGATCAAAAACTCAGGTGACAGCAAATGTTGGTGAAAATGTAGAGAAAGAGGAACCCTCCTTCATTTTTGTAGGACTACAAACTGGTAAAAACCATTCTGTATATCAATTTGGAGGTTTATTTTAAAAAAAGGAAATAGTCCTTAAAAGCCAAGCTATACCACTCTTCGTCATATATCCAAAAGATATCCCAACTTACCACAAGGTCACAAACTCCACGATATTTATAGCAGCCTGATTTTTAATATCCAGAAGCTGTAAACAACCCAGATGTCTCAGAACAGAAGAATGGATACAGAAAATGTGATTCATTTACACAGTGGAGTACTACTCAGCTCTTAAGAACCGGGGCATCATGAATTTTGCAAGCAACATATGGAATTAGAAAATATTATCATGAGTGAGGTAACTCAGATCCAAAAGAAAATACATGGTATGCACTCAATAATAAGTGGATATTAGCCAGAAAGTACAGAAAGCCATAATACAATGCACAAGACTTCAAAAGATTAACAAGCCAAAGGGCCCAAGTGAAGATGCCTTGGGGAGGAGAAGAAAGTTATTACAGGAGCAGGAAAGGAGAGACCCAAATGGAAAAAGGAACAGGGAAGGGAAGAGGGGAACATGATCAGGTACTAGGTTGGGTGAACTGGAGAGAATCACTGAGAACCAGCAGAAAGAATGGAAACCAGCAACCTTGGGAGGTAGGAGGTGGAGAGACACTCAAGAATGTACCTGATTTTAGTGGGATTGCTTCAAGTTTCTCTCCATTTAATTTGATGTTGACTACTGGTTTTCTGTATATTGGTTTTACTACGTTAAGGTATGGGCCTTGATTCCTGATCTTTCCAAGATGTTTATCATGAAGGGGTGTTGAATTTTTGTCAAATGCTTTCTCAGCATCTAATGAGAAGATCATGTGGTTTTATTCTTTGAGTTTGTTTATATGTTGGATTATGTTGATGGATTTCCATTTGTTGAACCATTCAAGCATCCCCAGGATAAAACCTACTTGGTCAGAGTGGATGACTGTTTTGATGGGTTCTTGGATTTGGTTTGCAAGAATTTTATTGAGCATTTTTGCATTGATTTTCATGTTCATCGATGTTCAGAAAATTTGGTCTGAAGTTCTCTTTTTTGTAGTGTCTTTGTTTGGTTTAGGTATGAGCATAATTGTGGCTTCAAAGACTGAGTTGGATACTGTTCCTTCTGTTTCTATTTATGGAATGACTCAAAGAGTAAAGGAATTAGATCTTCTATAAAAGTCTGATAGAATTTTCCATTAAACACATCTGGTCCTGGGTTTCTTTTATTTGGGAGTATTTTGATGACTGCTTCTATTTCTTTAGGTATTATGAGATTGTTTAGATGGGTTATCTGATCTCAATTTAACTTTGGTATCTGGTATCTCTCTAGAAATTTATCCATTTCCTCCAGATTTTCCAGTTTTGTTGAGTATAGGCTTTTGTAGTAGGATCTGATGATTTCTTAAATTTCCTCAGTTTCTGTTGTTATATCATTCATTTCATTTCTGATTTTGTTAATTTGGATACTCTCTCTTTGCCCTCTAGTTAGTCTGGCTAAGTGTTTAAAGATCTTGTTGATTTTCTCCAAAAACAGCTCTTGATTTTATTGATTCTTTGTATAGTTCTTTTTGTCTCTATTTGGTTGATTTCTGCTCTGAGTTTGATTAAAAATCAGGGACTGGACAAGGCTGCCCACTGTCTCCCTACATATTCAATATAGTACTGGAAGTCCTGAACAGAGTAATTAGACAACAAAAAGAAGTCAAAAGGATATACATAGGAAAAGAAGAAGTAAAAATATCACTATTTGCAGATGATATTATAGTATACTTAAGTGACCCCAAAAATTCCACCAGAGAACTTTAATAACTAATAAACAACTTCAGCAAAGTGGCTGCCTATAAAATTAACTCAAAAAAATCAACCACCTTCCTCTATGCAATGGATAAACAAACTGAGAAGGAAATTAGGGAATTGACACCCTTCACATTAGTCATAAAGACTATAAAATACTTTGGGGTGACCCTAACCAAGCAAGTGAAGGATATGTATGACAAGAATTTCAAATCTCTGAAGAAGGAAATTGAAGAAGATCTTAGAAGATGGAAAGATCTCCCACGCTCATGAATTGGCAGGATCAACATTGTAAAAATGTCCATTTTGCCAAAAGCAAACCACAGATTCAGTGCAATCCCCATCAAAATTCTAACTCAATTCTTCATAGAGTTGGAAAAAAACAATTTGAAATTCATCTGGAATAACAAAAAACCTAGAATATCGAAATCTATTCTCAACAACAAGAAATTTTCTGGAAGAAACACCATCCCTCATCTCAAGCTATATTACAAAGCAATTATGATAAAATCTGCATGGTATTGGTACAGACATAGGCAGGTAGGTCAATGAACAGAATTGAGGAGCCAGAAATGAACTCACACACTTATGTTTATTAGATCTTTGAGATAGGAGCTAAAAGCATTCAATGGAAAAAAGGACAGCCTCTTCAACAAACGGTGTTGGTTCAACTGGCAGTCAGCATGCAGAAGAATGCAAATTGATCCTTTCCTATCTCCCTGTACAATGCTCAAGTCCAAGTGAATCAAAGACCACTAAACACTGAAACTAATAGAACAGAAAGTTTGTTGAAGAGTTAACTTTGGTACCAGGTATCTGTCTAGAAATTTGTCTATTTCCTTCAGGTTTTGCTGTTTTGTTGAGTATAGGCTTTTGTAGTACAATCTGATAATTTCTTGAGTTTCCTCAATTTCTGATGTTATGTTTTTTCTTTCATATCCGATTTTGTTAATTTGTATACTCTCTCTGTGCCCTCTATTTAGTCTGGCTAAGTGTTTATTGATCATATTGCTTTTTTTCAAAGAACCATCTCCTGGTTTGTTGATTCTTTGTCTAATTATTTTTGTTTACACTATATTGCTTTTTTTCAAAGAACCATCTCCTGGTTTGTTGATTCTTTGTCTAATTATTTTTGTTTACACTTAGTTGATTTCTGCTCTGAGTTTAATTATTTACTGCCACCTACTTCTCTTAGGTTTATCGGCTTCTTTTTGTTTTAGAGCTTTTAGCTGTGCTGTCAAGCTGCTAGTGTATGCTCGCTATTTTATTTTTGAAGGCACTCATAGCTATGAGATTTCCTCTTAGCACTGCTTTCATTATATCTGATAAATTTTGACATGTTGTGCCTTCATTTTTGTAAAATTCTAAAAAAAATCCTTAATTTCTTTCTTTCTTTCTTAAAAATGTTATGATTGAGTAGAACATTATTCAGCTTCCATGTGTATGTGGGTTTTTTGTTGTTGTTTTTGTTTGTTTGTTATTAAAGACCAGCCTTAGTCCACTGTGATCTGATAGGATGCATGGGAGTATATCAGTTTTATATCTGTTGAGGCTGGCATTGTGACAGACTATATGGTCAGTTTTGGAGAAGGTACTGGGAGGTGCTGAGAAGGTTTATTCTTTTGTTTTAGGATGAAATGTTCTATAGATGTCTGTTAAATCCAATTGGTTCATGACCTCTGCTAGTTTCAATGTGTCTTTTTTTTTCAGTTTCTGCTTCCATGATATGTCCATTGATGAGAGTGGAGTGTTAAATTCTCCCACTATTATTGGGTGTATTGCAATATATGCTTTGAGCTTATGAAATGTTTCTTGTATGACTGTAGGTGTCCTTTATTTGCAGCATAGATGTTCAAGATTGAAAGTTCGTCTTCATAGATTTTTTTTTCTTGTGATGAGTAAGAAGTGTTCTTCCTTATTATTTTTGGTAGCTTTTGGTTGAAAATCTATTTTACTGATCTCCAGCTTGTTTTTTGGGACCATTTGCTTAGAAGGTTTTTTTTTTTTCCCCCAGCCTTTTACTCTGGGGTAGTGTCTCCTTTGTCGCTGTGGCGAGTTTCCTGTAGGCAGCAATTGTTGGATCCTGTTTTCATATGCAGGCTGATAGTCTATGTCTCTTTATTGGGAAATTGAGTCTATTGATGTTAAGAGATATTAAGGAATAGTGAGTGTTGCTTCATGTTATTTTTATTGTTAGTGGTAGAATTATGTTTTTGTGCCTTTCTTCTTTTGGTTTGCTTGCATGAAGATTATTTTCTTGATTTTTCTATGGTATAGTTTTCCTCCTTGTGTTGGGTTTTCCATCTATTATCTTTTGTAGGGCTGGATTTGTGAACAGATATTGTGTAAATTTCATTTTGTCCTGGAATAGCTTGGTCTCTCCATCTATGGTAATTGAGAGTTTTGCTGCATATAGTAACCTAGGCAGGCATTTGTTTTCTCTTAGTGTCTGTATCTCGAATTCCAGGATCTTCTAGCTTTCATAGTCTCTGTTGAAAAGTCTGGTCTAATTCTGATACCTCAGCCTTTATATGTTATTTGTCTTTTTTCCCCTTACTGATTTTAGTATTCTTTGTTTTGAACATTTGATGTCATGACTATTATGTTTAGGGAGCAGTTTCTTTTCTGGTTTAATCTACTTGGATTTCTGTAGGATTCTTGTATGTTCATGGCCATCTCGTTCAGAATGTTACCGATTTTCTCTATGATTTTGTTGAAGATATTTACTGGGCCTTTTAGTTGGGAGTCTTTGCTCTCTTCTATATCTATTATCCTTATGTGTGGTCTTCTCATTGTGTGCTGGATATTCTGGATGTTTTGGGTTAGGAGTTTTTTGATTTTTACATTTTCTTTGACTGTTGTGTCAGTGTTATCTTCTGCCCCTGAGATCCTCCTTTATATCTCTTATAGTCTGTTGGTGATGCTTTTGTCTATGATTTCCAATGTCGTTCCTAGGTTGCCTCTTTTGTGATTTCTTTATTGTTTCTGCTTCTGTCTTCACTTCCCTCACCTGTTTGGTTGTTTTGGCCTATAGCTCTTTAAGTGATTTTTGTGTTTACTCTTTAAGGGCTTCTACTTGTTTATGTGGGTTCTGGTTCTGTTGTAGTAAATATTAAAAAATAGAAAACCGTTTATCTCTTTACCAGCCCTGGGCTCTCACTACTCAGGCCCGATTTTAGTTTATAGTCACGTGCTCCTCTGGCACCCAGTCTGAGCTGCCAACATGGCCCAATTTGTCTGCTCAATTCCCTTCCCTTGGTGTTTTTTTACCGCCTGTTCTCTGCCCCTGTCCTGGGGTATTTCTGTACCCCAAAATCCCACAAAAACACAACTCTACAGCCCGATAGCTTTTCATACAGGTTTATATATTTAACTCTCAATCCACAAATCCTCCACACAACAATATTGCATCAAATAGACAAAGATACAAACTGCCCTTTTATATGAGAAATTAGACCTGCAAAATCCTTAATATTCATAGCTTTTTAACACCAATAAATCCCACCTGGGTCCAGCTGGTCCTTAGGAAGCGCCATGTTGCCATGACCGCTAACCCCATCCTCCAACTTCGTTGTCCGACCTCTCTGCCCTCCCTACTTCCCTCGTCCTGCCCAGTTACTGGCTTTCCTTTATTTTAGTAATTAAAATGGGAAGGTTCAGTTGGAGTCACGTGACTAGCTAGCCCTTCTTGCGGAAGCGTAATTAACATTAAAATACAAACAGCTTCAGGACAATCTACATGGTTCTCCTGTAATTCTTTAAGGAAATTATTCATGCCCATCTCAAGGACCTCCACCGCCATTATGAAGTATGTTTTAAAGTTCATATCTTGTTTTTCTGGTGTGTTGGGATATCCACTACTTGCTATGGTAGGAGAACTGGGTTCTGATGTTGCCAGGTTGTCTTGGTTTCCATTGTCTATGTTCTTATGCTTTTCTTTTGCCATCCTGTTACCTATGATGTTAGGTGATCTTGTTTCCTCTAACTGCAACTTGTCTCTCTTGTGGGTCTGAGGGCCCATGTGCTCCAGAGGAAAATTGCTCCTGGGTGCTCTTTGCTAGCAGGCAGTGAGTTCTGTTGGTGGTGACTCAGCTCTGTCTTTATGGGCTCAGATAGGAAAGCACTTCTGAGGCTCTTATGTGTGCTTAGCAGTCTGTAGGAAGGTCCTGAGTACTGATAGCAGTGACCAGGCTCTCTCTCTGGGCTGGAACAGACTTGTTACCAGAGAGCACCATGCTACCTGAGCCCTGAGAGTTTCCTGCAGTCTCTCCCTAGATAGTCAGTGGGGGGAGGGGAGGACTCTTCAGAGGCTTACCTGTGGGGGATAGTGCTTCTGAGGCTCTTCTAGGTGCTCAGCAGTCTGAGCATAGGCCCTGAGGTCTGGTGGTGGTGACCTGGCTCTCTTTAGCTGGCTTTTTTTTTTATAGAATCCAAGTCTACCAGCCCAGGGATGGGACCCCCCAACAATGGGCTGGTCCCTCCTCCCATGATCACTTGTTGAGAAAATGTCTAACAGCTGGACCTCATGGAGGCATTTCGAAAACTGAGGCTCTTTTCTCTGTGATAACTCCAGCCAGTACAATTGACCCCTTGTCAACTTGATATACAAACACATCCCAATTAAGCATCAACCATTATTTTCTTTTCCATCACCAAGATCTAAATAACCTTAGGAACCCCACAATCTTTACAAAATCTTACATATTAAATTTTTAATTCCTTTAAAATATCCAATTTCTTTTAAAATTCAAAGTCTTTCTTTCTTTAATTCAAAGACTCTTAACTGTGGGCTCCACTAAAATACTTTCTTCCTTCAAGTGGAAAAATTATTAGGGCACAGTCACAATCCAAAGTAAAATCAAATTCTAACCATCCAATGTCTGGGATCCAGTCATAAACTTCTGGGTTCCTCCAAGGGCTTGGGTCACTTCTCCAGCTCTGTCCTTTGTAGCACAAACTTGTCTTCTAGGTTCCAGTTGACTGTTTTCCACTGCTGCTGCTGTTCTTGGTGGTCATCTCATGGTGTTGTCATCTCTAAAATACGGGTGCTTTCTGCTGGAACAAGGCTTTACCAATAGCCTCACATAGGCTCTCTTCAAGGTGCCAAGTCTCAGCTCCTTTGTGTGACCCCTTTAGTCTGGGGCATTAATTGCAAATGAGCCCACACCTTCACCAGTGGCCTTCCATGGCCTCTCACAGTGCTGAGCCTCGGCTGTTCTTTATGACCCTTCATTCCATCAAAACCAGTACCACCTGGTTGACTCTTACATATTACCAAGTCGAGACACAGCATGAGGAACAACCTAGGCTATCTCTGGAACACAGCATCTTTGTGCTCTCAGAAAACAGTTCCCAGATTTCACCTCAGTGACGCTGGTCTCTTCTCAATCACCACTAATTTCTTAGCTCCATCTGACCAGCATCAATATTCCCAGTAATCCAAAGGTTTTGCTTTAATAGTTCTGGTGTCTTGTTAATCACAGATGATTCTTCAGCCTCAGATAACCAAAACCACAGAATCTTCACAATCAGAACAGCAATAGCCCATACAAGAGTCTTTAAATTTTCACTCTGAAATTTCACAAGCCAGGCCTTTATCTTCTGCATTGTTACAGAACATTGCACAGAACTCTTAATAAGCCAATGGCTCTTCTAGCTCAAAGTTCCAAAGTATTTCCACAATCCTCCCAAAAACATGATCAGGTTGCCACATGAATACCCCACTCTTCTTATCAATTTGTCTTAGTCAGGGTTTGTATTCTGAACAAAACATCACGACCAAGAAGCAAGTTTGAGAGAAAAGGGTTTATTCTGCTTACACTTCCGCAGTGCTGTTTATCACCAAAGGAAGTCAGGACTGGAACTCAAGCAGGTCAGGAAACAGGAGCTGATATAAAGGCCAGGGAGGGATGGCTTGCTTCCCCTGGACTGTTCAGCTGGCTTTCTTATAAAAATGGGCCCTTCCCCATTGATACTAGTCAAGAAAATGCCTTACAGCTGGATATCATGGAGGCATTTCCCAAACTGGGGCTCTTTTCCTGTGATAACTCCAGCCTGTGTCAAGTTTACACTAAACTATCCAGTACAAATGTCCTTCTTTATCTTTTTTTGGTAACTTTTAGTTGAAAGTCAATTTTATTTGATATTTAAATATATTTTCCAGCTTGTTTCATGGGACTATTTGCTTGAATTTTTTTCCCGAGCCTTTTACTCTGAGGTAGTGTCTATCTTTGTCACCAAGGTATGTTTCCTGTATGCAACAAAATGCTGGGTCCTGTTTATGTATGCAGCCTGTGAATGTATATACCTTTTTATTTGGGAATTGAGTCGATTGATATTAACAGATACTAAGGAATGCTGATGGTTGCTTCCTGTTATATTTGTTGTTAGAGGTGAAATTGTGTTTGTGTGGCTATCTTTTGACTTAATTTCTCTCTTTTTCTAGGGTGTAGTTTCCCTCTTAGTGTTGTAGTTTTCCATCCATTATTCTTTGTAGGGCTAGATTTATGGAAAGATTTGTGTAAATTTGGTTTTGTCCTGGAATATCTTGGTTACTTCTTCTATGGTAATTGAGAGTTTTGCTGGGCTGGGATTTGTATTCTCTTAGGGCCTGTATGACATCTGTCTAGGATCTTTTAGCTTTCATAGTCTCTGCTGAGAAATCTGGTGTAATCCTGATAGGTCTCCCATCATATGTTACTTGACTTTTTTTCTTTACTGTTTTTAATATTTTTTTTGTTTTGTGCATTTGGTGTTTTGACTATTGTGTGACAGGAGGAATTTCTTTTCTGATCCAATCTATTTGGAATTCCATAGGCTTCTTGTATGTTTATGGGCATCTCTTTTGTTTAGGTGAGGTAAGTTTTCTATAATTTTGTTGAAGATATTTACTGGACCTTTAGTTTGGGAATCTTTGTTCTCTTCTATCATCATTATCATTACATTTGATCTTCTCATTGTGTCCTGGATTTCCTAGATGTTTTGGGTTAAGAGCTTTTTGCATTTTGAATTTCCTTTGTCTATTTTGTCCATTGTTTCTATTGTATTGTCTGCTCTGAGATTCTCGCTTCTATCTCTTGTATTCTGTTGGTGATGCTTGCACCTATGACTCCTGATCTCTTTCCTAGGTTTTCTGTCTCCATGGTTCCCTCCCTTTGTTATTTTTTTAAATGTTTCTATTTTCAGTTTTAGATTCTGGGTGATTTTGTTCAATCCCTTCACCTGTTTGGTTATGTTTTCCTGTAATTCCTTAAGGGAATTTTGTGTTTCCTCTTTAAGGGCTTCTACCTGTTTACATGTGTTGTTTGTATTGAATTAAGTGAGTTATTTATGTCCTTCTTAAAATTCCCTATCTTCATTATGAGATGCGATTTTAAATCAGGATCTTCTTTTTTTTTTCAGTGTGTTGCGTTATTCAGGATTTGCTATGGTGGGAGAACTGAGATCTGGTTATTCCAAGTAGGTTTGGTTTCTGTTGCTTATATTCTTGCACTTGCCTTTTGCCATTTGGTTATCTCTGCTGTTAGCTGGTCTTGTAGTCTCTTACTGTGGCTTGTCCCTCCTGTAAGCCTGTGTGTCAGTACTCCTGGAAAACCACCCCTTTCCAGGCAGGATTTGGGTACGGATAGCTTCAGCCTTTTAATTTTAACAAAGAGACCAATGACAAACATTTGTTTAAGGTAAAATCTCTGGTGGAAATTTATTAATTTGTGACTGAAATGGGAGGCCTCACATACTGTGGAAGGTATCCTCTTTGGACAAGTTGTCCTAGGATATATAACAAAGAATGCCAAATAATCCATGATGAGCAAGCCAGTAAGCAGCACTCCTTTATGGTTTCTGCTGATGCAGAAGCTATTGCCTCCAGGTTTCTGCCTTTACTTCCCTGAATATTAGACTATATATTTTATAACTGTTATAATTGTATTCAATCTACATTGAGGAAATCTACATAAAAGGAAAGGAGTCATTTTTGGACTGAATAGGGAAATTGTTGACATTTGATCTTTGATATGAATTATAATGCTTAGTACTGGCTCCTAAGACGTGGTTGTTCCTAGGAATGGGAGAATCTGAATTTACAGTATGACTTTGCACTTTCATTTAAAACTATTGATTAAATAATTTACCAACAATCAATAGCTAGACATAAATGACATGGACAGGGTTTGGGGTTCCATGATTTGGGGTCTGAGAAGACCTTGAGGAGAGAGAGAAAGGTGAAGAGAGAAGACTCCGATGAGGTAAGAATCTTAAAATTCTGGTTATGCAAGGCACTGAGGTAGAGAGGGTGATTTGGGTGAGGGAGCACCTTCATGAAAACAAGTTCACTGGGAGGAGAGAACAGAGTGGAGGAGAAGGCTATAATATTTGAAATGTAAATACAGAGAATATCCAATAAAATTAACAAAAATAAATAAATAAATAATCCTGGCTATGAGAGTTGGCCAATTTGAGTTAAGAGAAGCCCAGATAAAACATAGTAATATTAATTCAGAGTTATCTACAGGAAAGTAGATTATTACAGCATATTGGGTAGATATTTGCCCAGCATTAGTGCTTATAAAGGCTTATTATAAATAAAAATTGTGTGTCTCTTTTATCTGGAATTAAATAATCAAACACATGGTAGAAGACACTGATTGAGATTAAGTATATTCTACAACAAGAAGCAACTAATATGGTAAAATGAAAGTCACTCAGTCTTAGTTTTAGGCATAGATACTTTCTGGTTTAGTGTCTTATGTGAAGTCACATATGTATTTTGAGAAAGTGAATGTATCAATTTCTATTATGAAAAAGACAGTTGGGAAGGGATTATGCTAAATCTGTGTATAAGCTTGTGGGGTATGATGATATTAACAATGTGAATATTTTTATCTGTGTAACTTTGACACATATCAATTTCTTTTTTATGTTTTCTTTTTTAATTGAACAACTTTATTTTAATAAAAAAAGATAAATGTACAGATTTTAAGCATTTTTACATAAAAGTATACAAAATGATTTTGTCAGTACTTGGTTTTTTTTAAAGGTTTGATAGTGATCATTAAGATCTTACTAGTTACTATGAGCATAAAGTACATGTAAAACAAGATGTAACCTGGAATTAGACAAAGTTTTCTTGGTGTGTAAAGATTAGGCATAATGGTTTCTCCTTTTCTTTTTTTCCCCTGAACTTCAAATAGTCTGTGAGTTGTTTCAAGGGTGTTCTGAGCTGTCTGGGGTTACTGTTCAATTATCAGTGACTGCATATTATGTCTGTTCTTTTGTGACTGGGTTATCTCACTCAGGATGATATTCTCTAGAGGCATCCATTTTCTTAAGAATTTCATAAAACCATTGTTTCTGATAGCTGAGTAGTACTCCATTGTGTAAATATACCACAATTTTTCTATCCATTCATCTACCGAAGGACATCTGGGTTCTTTCCAGCTTCTGGCTATTATAAATAGGGTTGCTATGAACATTGTGGTACATGTGTCTTTGTTGTATGTTGGAGCTTCTCTGGGGTATATGCCCAGTAGTGGAGTAAATGGGTCTTCAGGTAGTACTATGTCCAATTTTCTCAGGAATCACCAGACTGATTTCCAGAGTGTTTGTACCAATTTACAACCCCGCCAACAGTGGAGAAGTGTTTCTCTTTCTCCCCAACCTTGCCAGCATCTGTTCTCATCTGAATTTTTTATCTTATCCATTCTGACTGCTGTGAAGTGGAATCTCAGGGTTGTTTTGATTTGCATTTCCCTGATGGCTAATGATGTCAAGGACTTCATTAGATTCCTCAACTGAGAATTTTTTCTTTAGCTCTGTACCCAATTTTTTAATAGAGTTGTTTAATTCTCTGGTGTCTAGTTTCTTGAGTTCTTTGAATACCTTGGATATTAGGCCTCTATCTGATGTGGGGTTGGTAAAGAACATTTCCCAATCTGTTGGCTGCTGTTTTGTTTCTTGACAGTGTTCTAAGCCTTACAGAAACTTTGCAATCTCATTAAGTCTCATTTGTCAATATTTGACCATAGAGAAAGAGCAATTGGTGTTCTGTTCAGGAAATATTCTCCTGTGCCTATGTGTTCTAAGGTTTTCCCTACTCTCTCTTCTAATAATTTCAGGGTACCTGCTTTAATATGGAGATCTTTGATCCACTTGCACTTGAGCTTTGTACAAGAAGATAAGAAAGGGTCTATTTTCAATCTTCTGCATGCAGAGTGCCAGTTGGACCAACACCATTTGTTGAAGAGTGTGTCCTTTTTCCATTGAATGTTTTCAGCTCCTTTGTCAAAAATCAAGTGACCATATGTGTAAGGGCTCATTTCTGGATCTTCTATTCTATTCCATTGATTGACCTACTTATCTCTCTACAGTACCATACAGTTTTTAGCACAATTGCATTGTAATATAGCTTGAGGTCAGGGATGGTGATTCCTGAAGATGTTTTCTTGTTGTTGAGGTTAGATTTTGCTATTCTACATCTTTTGTTATTCCAGATGAAATTGTACATTGCTCTTTCCAACTCTAGGAAAAATTGGGTTGGAATTTTGATGGGGATTGCATTGTATCTATAGATTGATTTTGGTAAGATGGCCATTTTTACAATGTTGATCCATCCAAACAATGAGCATGGGAGATCTTTCCATTTTCTGAGATCTTCCTTGATTTCCTTCTTTAGAGATTTGAAATTCTTGTCATAGAGATCCTTCACTTGCTTAGTTAGAATCACACCAAGGTATTTCATATAGTTTGTGACAATTATGAAGGGTATCTTTTCCCTAATTTCTTTCTCCACATGTTTGCCCTTTGAGTAGAGGAAGGATACTTATTTGTTTAATTTTGTATCCAGCCACTTTGCTGAACTTCTTTATCAGCTGTAGAAGTTCTCTGGTGGAAATTTTGGGGTCACTTAAGTACACTATCATGTCATCTGAAAACTTTGATGTTTTTTCTTCTTTCTTTCCCATTTATATACCTTTGGTTTCCTTTTGCTGTCTAATTGCTCCTGCCAGGACTTCCAATACTATGTTGAATAGATAGGGGGAGAGTGGGCAGCCTTGTTGAAGTCCCTGTTTTTGGGAATGCTTCAAGGTTCCTGCCACTAAGTATGATGTTGGCTGTTTGGTTGCTGTATATTGCTTTTATTATGTTTAGGTATGGACCTTGGATTCCTGTTCTTTGCAAGACTTTTAACATGAAGGGATGTTGAATTTTGTCAAATGCTTTCTCAGCATCTATGAGATGACCATGTGTTTTTTTTTTCTTTGAGTTGGTTTATATGGTGAATTAAGTTGATAGATTTCCATATATTAAACCATTCCTGCATCCTAGGGATGAAGCCTACTTGATCATGGTGAATGATCGTTTTGATGTGTTCTTGGATTCAGTTTGCAAGGATTTTGTTGAGTATTTTTGCATCAATATTCATAAGTGTAATTAGTCTGAAGTTCTCTTTCCTTGTAGGTTCTTTGTGTAGTATAGGAATGAGGGTTATTGTGGCCACGAAAAATGAGTTAGGTAGTGTTCCATCTGCTTCTATTTTATGGAATAGTTTGGAGAGTATTGGTATTAGGTCATCAATAAAATTCTGATAGAATTCTGCACTGAACCCATCTGGACCTGGGCTTCTTTGGGTTGGGAAGCTTTTAATAATTGTTTGTATTCCTTTGGGTGTTATGGGATTACTTAGATGGTTTACCTGGTCCTGGTTTAACTTTAGTATCTTGTATCTATCTAGGAATTCATCCATTTCCTCCATATTTCCCAGCTTTGTTGAGTATAGGCTTTTGTAGTAGGATCTGATGATTTCTTGAATTTCCTCAGTTTCAGTCATTATGTCTCCACTTTCCTTTCTGATTTTGTTAATTTGGAACTCTCTCTTTGCCTTCTAGTCAGTCTGGCTAAGGGTTCATCAACCTTGTTAATTTTCCCAAAGAACCAGTTCTTCATCTTGTTGATATTTTAAATGGTTCTTTTTGTTTCTATTTGGTCAATTTCTGTTCTGAGTTTGATTATTTATTGCTCTCTACTCCTCTTGGGGATATCTGCTTCCTTTTGTTCTAGAGCTTTCAACCTTGCTATCAAGTTGCTAGTCTATACTCTCTCCAGTTTCTTTTTGGAAGCACTCAGAGCTATAAGTTTTCCTCTCAGTGCTGCTTTCATTGCATTCCATAGGTTTGGGCATGTTGTGTTTTCATTTTCATTAAATTCTAGAAAATCCTTAATTTCTTTCTTTATTTCTACTTTGACCATGCTATTGTTTAATAGAACATTGTTTAGTTTCCATGTGTATATGGGCTTTTTGTTGGCTTTGTTGTTATTAAAGGCCAGTGGTAGATCATGGTGATCATATAGGATGCATGGGAGTATTTCAATAACTTATAACTATTGAGGCTTGTTTTGTGACAGTTTATATGATCTATTGGGGAGAAGGTAATGTGAGGTGCTGAGAAGAAGGTGTATTCTTTTGTTTTAGGATAGAATGTTCTGTAGATATCTATTAATACCAATTGGTTCATTACCTCTGCTAGTTTCACTGCATTCTTGTTCAGTTTCTGTTTCCATGATCCATCCATTGATGAGAGTGGGGTGTTGAGGTCTCCCACTATTATTTTGTGGGGTGCAATGTATTTTTTGAGCTTTAGTAGGGGATTTTTTATGAGTATGGCACTCTTGTCTTTAGAGCATGTATGTTAAGGTTTGAGAGTTCCTCCTGATAAATTTTCCCTGTAATGGGTAAAAAGTGTCTTTCCTCATCTTTTTTTTTTGATAACTTTTGGTTGAAAATCTACATTATTCAATATTAGAATGTCTACTCCAGCTTCTTTTTGAGGACCTTTTGCTTGGAAGGTTTTTCCCAACCTTTTACTCTGAGATAGTGTCTGTCTTTTTCTCTGAGATGAGTTTCCTGTATGCAGCAAAATTCTGGATTCTTTTTATGTATCCAGTCTCATAGCCTATGTCTTTTTGTTAGGGAATTGAGTCCATTTATGTTAACAGATATTAAGCAATAATGCTTGCTGTTTCCTGCTATTTTGCTTTTAGAGGTAGAATTGTGCCTGTGTGTCTTTCTTCATTTGGTTTTCTTGCTTAGGTATTTTCTTGTTTTTACTAGGATGTAGTTTCCCCTCCTTATATTGGGTTTTCCACCTATATTTCGTTGTAGTACTGGGTTTGTGGTCAGATATTGTGTAAATTTAGTTTTATCCTAGGATGTCATGGTCTCTCCATCTATGGTGATTGAGAGTTTTGCTGGGTATAGCAGCTTGTGCTGACACTTGTATTCTCTTAGGGTCTGCATGATGTCTGTCCAGGATCTTCTAGCTTTCATAGTCTCTGTTGAGAAGCCGGGTGTGATTCTGATTGGTCTGCCTTTATATGTTACATGACCTTTTCACCTTACTGCTTTTAGTATTCTTTCTTTGCTTTGGGTACTTGGCATTTTGACTGTTATGTGTTGGGAGGAATTTCTTTTCTGGTCCACTCTATTTGGAGATCTGTAGGCTTCTTTTATGCTCATGGTCATCTCATTCTTAAGGGTAGGGAAGTTTTTCTACGATTTTGTTGAAGATATTTACTGTGCCTCTTAGTCAATATTCTTTGCCCTCTTCTATTCCTATTATGCTTAGGTTAGGAGCATTTTGGCTTTTGCATCTTCTCTGACTGTTTTGTCTATGTTTTCAACGTTGTCTTCGGCCCCCAAGATTTTCTTTTTCATATCTTATAGTCTGTTGGAAATTCTTGCATCAGTGACTCCTGATTTCTTTTTTAGGTTTTCTACCTCCAGGGTTGTCTCTTTTAGTGTTTTATTTATTGTTTCCATTTCCATTTTAAATTCCTTCTTCAATTCCTTCATCTCTTTAGTTCTGTTTTCCTTTAGTTCTTTGATTTTTTTGAGTGTTTTTTTCGTGTTTCCTCTTTAAAGGCTTCTATTTCTTTATGTTTTTCCTCCCGTTCTTGTTTAAGTGATTTATTCACGCTCTTCTCAAAGATCTCCATCATCATTTTTAGGTATGATTTCAGGTCTGAATCTTCCTTTTCTGGAGTGTTTGGCATTCTGCTGTTTGCTGTGATAGGAGAGGTGGGTTCTGATGTAGCCAGGTTGTCTTGGTTTCCATTGGGTAAATTCTTTCACTTTCCTCTTGTGATCTTATTGTCTGTGATTATATGTGTTCTTGTTGTCAGTGATTGGTTCCTGTGTCTCCAGAGTATGTGGCCTGTTTCCCTGGATCTCGGCTGCTTTAGGTGGCAAATAGCTTGAGAATTTGTTCCGCACACAAGGGCCTTCTGGGTGGAAACTGAATTCCTATGGCAGAGTTCCTGTTCCCCTGAGCTAATATTGGGGGCCGCGCTTTCAGCTAGCTTGTTCCAGACCTCTTTGCACCCTGGCTACTTGCAGTGCAGTTTCACCACGCCTGTGTCCCTGGATCTCTGCTGTTTTAAGTGGCAAATGGCCCGAGCGTTTGGTCCACATGTGAAAAAAGGGCCTTCCGGGTGGCAACTGATTCCCTATTGCAGAGTTCCTGCTCCCCTGAACTAATCAGGGGTCGTGCTTTCCACATGCCAGGCTTAGCCCTTTCTGTTCCTGGCTCCTCGCAGCACAGTCTCACCAAGACTGCATCCCTGGATCTCTGCTGTTCCCACTGGCTGAGCATTTCTTTAGGTGTTTCTCAACTATTTTATTTTCCTCACCAAAGAATTGTTTGTTTACCTCTGTATCCCATTTTTAATAGCATTATTTGATTCTCTAGAGTCTAGCTTCTTTGAGTTCTTTGTATATATTGAATACTAACCCTCTATCAGATGTAGGATTGGTAAAGATCCTTTCCCAATCTGTTGGCTGCCATTTTGTCTTGTTGACAGTGTTCTTAGCCTTACAGAAGCTTTGCAATTTCATGAGCTTACATTTGCCGATTCTTGATCTTAGAGCATAAACCATTGGTGTTCTGTTCAGGAAACTTTCCCCTGTGCTTATGTGTTCTAAGATCTTCACCATTTTCTTTTCAAATAGTTTCAATTTACCTGGTTTCATGTGGAGGTATTTGATCCACTTGGGCTTGAGTTTTGTACAAGGATATAGGAAAGTATTGATTTCCATTTCTCTGCATGCTGACTACCAGTTGAACTAACACCATTTGCTGAAGATGCTGTCCTTTTTCCATTGAATGTTTTTAACTCCTTTGTCAAAGATCATCTGACCGTAGGTATGTGGGGTCATTTCTGCACCTTCAGTTCTGTTCCATTGACCTACCTGCCTGTCTCTGTACCATTCATTGCCATGCAGTTTTTTTTTTTAAACACAATTGCTTTGTAATATAACTTGAGAACAGGGAGGGTGATTCCCTGAGTTTTTTTTTTTTTTTTTTTTTTTTTTTTTTTTTTTTTTTTTTTTTTAGAATTAGATTTCACTATTCTAGGTTGTTTTCATTATTCCAGATAAACTTGCAAATTGCTCTTTCCAATTCAGACAAATTGAGTTGAAATTTTGATAGAGATTGCATTGAATGTGTAGATTTCATTTGGCAAGATGGCCATTTTTACAATGTTGATGCTTCCAATACATGTGCATGGGAGATCTTTCCATCTTCTGAGATCTTCTTCAATTTCCTTCTTCAGAGTATTGAAGTTCTTGTCATACAGATCCTTCACTTGTTTGGTTAGAGTCACCCCCAAGGTATTTTATCGTTTTTGTGACTATTGTGAAGGTATCGATTTTCATATTTCTTTCTCACCCTGTATATCTTTTGAGTAGAGAAAGGTGGTTGATTTGTTTGAGTTAATACTATATGCAGCAACTTTGCTGAAGTTGTTTATCAGCTGCAAAAGTTCTCTGGTGGAATTTTTGCATTCACTTAAGTATACTATCATATCATCTGTAAATAGTGATATTTTGACTTCTTCCTTTCCAATGTGTATCCTTTTGACTTCCTTTTGTTGTCTAATTGCTTTGTCCAGGACTTCCAGTAATATATAGAATAAGTAGAGGGAGAATGGTCAGAATTGTCTAGTCCCTGATTTTAATGGGATTGCTTCAAGTTTCTCATTATTTAGTTTGATGTTGACTACTGGTTTGCTGTATATTGCTTTTAATATATTTATGTATGGGCCTTGGATTCCTGACCTTCCCAAGACTTTTATTATGAAGGGGTGTTGAATTTTGTCAAATGCTTTCTCAGCATCCAGTGAGATGATCATGTGGGTTTTTTCTTTGATTTTGTTTATATGGTGAAATACCTTGATGAATTTTCATATATTGAACCATCCCTGCATCCCTGGGATAAAACCTACTTGATCATATTGAATGATTGTTTTGATGTGTTCCTGGATTCTGTTTGCAAGAATTTTATCGAGTATTTTTGCATAAATGTTCATGAGGGAAATTGGCAGGCAGTGTGTTCTGATGGCAGTGACTCCTTTCTGTCTCCATGGCTGAGGTGGGAGAGCTCTTGTGAGACAGTTCTGGGAGCTCAGCTGTCTGCTGGCATGTCCTGTGTCTTGAGGGCAGTCACCCGGCCCTCTCGTTGGGCTGGAAAAGACCCCATTCCAGAGTGCACCACACTATCTGTCCATTGACAGCTCCAGGTGTTCACTCCAGGGACAGCCTGTACTGTGTGTTGCTAGCTTCCTGTGGGCTCAGGCAGAAAAGAGCTTGCACATCTATTCTGGGTGCTCAGCTGTCTGCAGCAGGCCTTGAGTCTTGGTGAGGTCATCTGACCCCATTTACATGGGTTCTAAGAATCTTGCATGACAAGCCCTTTAACCTCTGAATCATTTCCCTAGCCATCCACCTTTAACCACTTTTAAACACATTTCAGAATTGTTAAAGGATATTCTTATTCTTTGGCAACATATCTCTATAATTTTCATCTTACAAAATTGAAATTCTATACCCATTTGTCCACTTGCCCTTGACAACTGCCATTCTACTTTCTGTTTCTATGGCTTTGGTTATGTCACCATATCTGATGGGATATTGGTATTTTTGTGTTAGACTTAATCCACTTGTCTTAATTTCATCAAAGTCCATTTATGTAGCACGTTTCCCTTTAAGGCTTTGAAAAGTATTTCACCAACATACATACATACATACATACATACATACATACATACATACATGTGTGTTAACATTTCATCAATACCTTAAATTACTTTCTTTTATACACTTTTGTATTTTGAAAAGAATAAGTAAAAAAAATGAAAACAAATAGAAAGGGAGCATGGTTTAAAACAGAATACATACAAATATATAAACAAATTAAATTATAAATGTGATTTTTCAAAAATATAAACTTGGAATGTGAACAACTTTGATCCCAGCACTTAGGAGACAGAGGAAGGCAGACTTTTGGGAGTCCAAGGTCAGCCTGGTCTACATAGTAAATTACAAGCTAGCCATGGTGACATAGTAAGTCTCCCTCCCTCCCTCTCTCCTTCTCCTTCTCCTTTTAGTCTGTAATTCTGCTAAGAGGCTGGAATACCAGAACCTGCCAATATGCTCCTTGGGTGGGGGGTGTTAAATGCAGGAGCAACAGTCTTCATGTTTGCCTTGCTGCTGGGAACCAGAGTTTTGCCCCAATGTCACTCAGAAAAGGTAGAATGAAGTCTAAGAGAGGGGTCCCAGCCCATGTTTCTCCAGGTGAGAAACAGTGGAGGCTGAGACACAGGCTGTGGTTCTCAAACTCCTGTGTTGGAGTTGGGAATAGGCATCTGCATGCCCACACTGAGACAGAGACCAAGCAGAATCTGGCTTAGCTCTGAGTAAGTGCCAAATGTATGGAGGGACGGGAAGAGAGGCCTTCTACAGGAAATCTCACTGTGGCTGGCTCTTTACAACAAAGGTCTCCCTGTCCTCAACTCAGACTGAGGTTTCCCAACCCTGTACAGTATCCCGGTGCTTCCTTATGGCCCAACACCCACCCAGTGGTGTGGAGTAAGAGCGGTCAACTCTCTGCATCCTGACTCCCAAAGCAGCAGAGTCCTGTGGCGAGTGAACACAGGACCCACAACCCTACACATATGTCTTATTCAGGGTGAGCCAGAGATTAAATGACTTTTGCAGGAAGGGATGCCTAGGAAGAGAAGCTAATTGGCTAAACACTCTGGGCCTAGCTTGATAACTCAATAGCATAGAGAATTCTAGGTTTTTATGCTATGTGACCAGTTGTCATGGTCCTCTTAGTGGGATGTTGTAGTCATGTGTTCCAGGACAGGTAGTCTGGCCAGACATTGATTCTAAAGCCTACCTTTCTTTATTATGAGATTTACTTTTTTTAAAAAAAAAAAAAAATCTGCTTTGACTTTATCAGTTCTATCTGATGGCTTGGTTCCATTTGCCCCATACTCTTCCCCTCTCTCTCCTTCTCTCTTCATATAGATATAAAGTAAAGCCAGTTGTTGTAGGTTGTCCTGCAGCCATTTGAATTTTGATGTTAATTCCCCTTCCCCAAGAAGGGCTGCCTAGTTACTTACTCAGATGTCTTCATTAGAAGCTTTTTCCCATTTTAATCAGTAAAATAAAGGCAAGAGTCAGTGATTGGTCAGAGGAAGGGAAGGTGGAGAGAGAGGGTCGGTGGAGAGGGATAGAGAGGAGGACAGAAAAAGAGGACCAAGATGGAGCTCGAAATGGATGAGCTGGATCCAGGTGGACGTAATTGACATTAGGTAGCTATGAATATTTTAAGGATTTTATGGGTCTTTTATCTCATATGGAAGAGCAGTTTGTGTCTTTGTCTATTAGATGTAATCTTATGGCATAGAGGGTTTGTGGATAGAAAATTGAATATATAACCTGTATGAAAAGTTATCAGGCCTTAGAGTCATGTTTGTGTTGGGTGTTGGGGTAAAGAAGCACTTTGGGGCGGCAATTCCACCCAGGACGGAGGCAGGAGGACAGGCAGAATGAACCGCCAGAGAAGCAAAGCAGGAAGAAAGTACGGCTTGCAGAGCAAGTGACAGAATCCATGTGCCCAGCTCTATACTAGAAGGGGCACCTGCGGAGTGATACCGTGGGGCTGATAAAGAAATAAGCTATTCCTTTTTTTAAATATTTACTGCAACAGCTAGTGAGATGACTCACGGTTGTAAAGGCACTTA
Organism: Micromys minutus; assembly: GCF_963924665.1. Classification (NCBI taxonomy): domain Eukaryota; kingdom Metazoa; phylum Chordata; class Mammalia; order Rodentia; family Muridae; genus Micromys; species Micromys minutus. The sequence continues at coordinate 89,737,055 of NC_137970.1, forward strand.
TAGACAAACCTTGTGACATGATTTGAGTAAGGAAAGAATCAGTTCCCACATGTTGTCCTCTGACTTCTACATGTATGCCTCACTACAAATCCACAAAGTTAAAATAAATAAATGTTAGACATTTAAATACATACATTGTTTAAACTCGATGTTAATTTTTTTTATAAAGTGATACTCTGTTCAGCAAATGTAGTCTTATCTAGGAATAGAGGCAACTGGAACCAAATGACAGTTTTCTAGCTGAGCATTGCTTCCTACAAAATAAATATAACTGATAAACATGCATCAAATAACAAGTCTTCACTTCAGCATATGATCTGATAAAAGGAAAATATATTTTCTTTCATATAATTTTCAAGCACATTTAGTTACAATCTCTATTATGTGTACAGGAAAAAGACCTTGACTCCTAATGTTTCCTTTAATTGTGATTATTAAATCATAATGGAGATGTGTGAACTTAACTAGTATTTGCATTTTCTCAGTATTTGTGAGGATCCAAAAATCAGACAATTTTGTTTCAAGGCAATTGTTATTATTAGAAATGAAGTGAACCCTTTAGTCTTTGCATTTTGTCTGGTTTGGTGTCAGTATAAATTAGCATAAAATAGGTAGCGAATGGGATCAGGTTGAAATACATAGGTAGTGACTGCGGTAGAGTTGAAATACATGGATAGTGAATGGAATAGGGTTGAACTAGGGTTTTCCTTTTCACCTAATGCATCACAATGTTAGAAAATAAAACAGTCAAGAATAGATGAATGAGAAATCTGATGGAAGAAATTTAGAGTACCTGACTTCTGGGTCTCAATAGCTTGACAACCTGTTGTACATTTCAGAAGTAATGACCGGCTTTTTTCCACAGAGTCTTCCAAGTCGACCCTTTGTTTATGTGATTTGGCTCCACATTTGTTAATTTTCTACAAATTGCAGGTAGTAATGTGACTCTGAGAGCTAGGCTAGTTTATTATTCTTGGTCTCACATCCTCTGAAGGCCGATGAATGCCAATCACTTGTAGGCTTAGGGAACTCATGGAACTGGTATCAAAATTCATGCCATCAGCATGAATTTTCCCTCTTCAACCGGATTAAATTTGGTCCACATTCCAGTGAAAAACTGTTAGTATGTTATGCTACTAAATGGCTGCAGATATCTGGAAGTGTAATAGCTTGTATAGGTGAATGCCATAGTTTAAGAGCATATAATGGATAACCATAGGGATATATCTTCTGCTCTGGTACAAATAGCCAGGTTTCCACATGCAATGTGTTAAAAAAAAATGCCCTCTAGGCCACTCTGAGTATAGAGCAAGTTGGTAGAAAAATAAGATTATTTACCTTTTTATCTTTGCCTATTGGCTTACCCTAACCACTCTACTATACAGATAATGGAGGATCTATAATTTAAAAGTGTGTGTGGGGGTATGTTGACCAGATGAGCCTCAAAAAATGAAAGGCAAGATCAGTCAGCAACCAGAGGTTGGGGGAAAATGAGGCCCTTGCAAGGCTGGCCCCAGAGCACACCCGCGTATAATTTTTCTGGGTACTGTGTGGTTGAAGGTAGCTGTAATTCTTCACACAGGCTACATACTTGCCACCTGTGCTCTCCTCTAATTATCTTTGATCAGGCTTATGTGGCAGGAAGTTATGCTTCAGCAGCTGCGATTAAGCCCAGGGCATAGCCAAGTCTATAATCACTAGCTGGTTAAATCAGAACTCAGAATTTAGAGGTGATTTGAGTAAACTGCCTTGATTATTCTAGACTATAAATGTGTCCTTTTGTACCTCTCTGAGGACTCAGAATTGAAGAAGTAATAGTTAAGGAAAGACAAATCTGTCTGTGAACATTTAGAAAATAAGAGGAGACTTAGATTCAGGAAGGACAAGTGAATATTTCATTGTACAGAGAAGTTATACACTTCCTCACTAACCAGCCCCAAAGCGTGTGGCAGGCTTTTGGAGTCTAGTTTGAGAGGAGCCAAATTTTAAAATGTGTTTCTCCAGTTGACTGATGAAAATATTAACTGAAGGACAGCGATTAGAAAACCTGGATTTAGGTCCTAGCACTAAATGATGAAATCATAGAAAATCCTTTAACAAACTCCACGATACTCAAGTATCTCATATAAATTACAAGAAAAAAAAAGCAGACCAAAATTTAGCACAGAGCTAGTGTAAAGAACAAATAACTCAGAAAGAGCATTTAAGTATCCTGGGCACTCAATAAATGCTTGATAGCAATAACAATAATTATTAATATTAGAGCATATGGATTTATCTGGCTCTTCGGCGAAAAGGCTGATTTCTATGCCTGTATCTGCTAATTAGAATTATGTGGAGGAGGTAGTGAGACAAGGCTGAAGAGAGGGAGCTCTATTCCTTCCTTTTTGAGATTAAGAAATGCTGTTCCCAAATAATGTTTCTGAAATGGTACAATTAAGGTTTAAAAAAAATGTATACATACATACACAAATTAATTACTTCCAAAGGAGATGACTACTCATAATTGAATGTAGGCGACACTTAATGAGTCCTCCTTTAACTATGTAAACAAAAGAGGGAACTATGGACCGTTCAAAGATATTTGCGTGAAACTGCTCGGAGTACCTTCTGCATGTATGATTTTATATTAGATTCTGCTTTCCTGTCCACCTTCAGATATGTGCCACTGGAAAAGATAGGCAACACAAACCCATGAACATGTCCTTATTTAAACACATGTGCATCTTCCATCATTAAAGGGGTAGATCAAAAGAATGAGAGTCACTTGTGTATGTACTAGGACAGCTGTGCTGTTGGATCAACGCCACTTCGATTCCCCACTGAAACAAAGGAAGTGAACTCTATTTTCAAAAAAATAATAATAATAATATAATGTTTAACACTTGAGCCAAGAAGTTACATCCAAATGTTATCCTCCTCAAAGAACATTGTGATAATTATGAATATATAATTAAACAGCATTTGGAAAGATTGGCTGTCTGTGGGAGATTTTTAATTCTTCTCTTCTTAAGCCACCAGTACGGTGGTCATTTACTTGGACTCTAAAGGGCAACACCTGACATTTGGTCTTTGATGGATTTAGCAGGCCGCTTGTAAGCTTAAAGGTTTTGCTTGGCTAAATCGGGTCTTATCTCAGAGGTTATTTGCAACTTTACACCGCTGTCTTACAGAAATGTCAGTGTTTGCTTTTCCTCTGAACTATGCATAGCAGCTCAAGGCTTGTCCCTGAGTAGCTCCGAAAATGGAAGATCCTGGTTGTAGGCACATGTTCTCTACCTGCACAATCCGTATGAAGCATCCCTTTCCAAGGATATTGTAAGGCTTGTGGATGACCAAGCAGCCGCAGTCTTTTGCAAGAGAGGGATGCATTTGCTTGCCTTTATTCTCCTCTCAGTGGAAGAAAAACGTATTTGGATGCTAAGTTTAGGAAACACATTTTCTATGGAGTCTGTGGAAATAACTATCTCATGCTGTATGGGAAGTTAAACCTCAGCTGGGCTTGCACTGCAGCTTGGCAGGCATCTTGTGGATTCCCTCGGGAAGCTCTGAGAACAGTTGTTCTAAATCCAAACTCTTACCACTGTTCTCAAGCCCCTAGTCCTGCCCCAGCTGTCCTCCTTCTCACAGATGACCTCACCACCTACTTCACCACAGAAACTCTGGCCATGCAGACTCCCCTCCCCCTCTCCGTTTCACTTCTTTCTTCAAAACACATAATGCTTTTGCCTGTATTTTTTTTTTTTAACCAGAACTTTTCGGTCTCTAAGAAAGCCACATTTCCTTTCCAAAGCTATCTCCTCCATTTGGACACTCAATCCTACTCCTGAACCTTCTTTTTGAGAGAAATTGTTCCATTAGTTATTTTTAGTTCCTCTTTGTCTGTATTCCCTATTCAGGGTTCTCTGTCTTCCGTCCAATCATCACCAAATTTCTTACCTACTTTGCACAAGCCAAAGTTCTCTTTGCCTAGTTTCTTAGCTTTACCTCTCTTACTAACCCCTTGTACAAACCAAATATCCCCCCACATTGCTTCTTAGCGTTAACTCACCTACTTGCAACCTAGCTTTTACCCCCCAGTCTATTACAAGCCATTGAAGCTGCAGTCACTAAAGTCATCAAGGATCTCATAATAAGCAGGTTCACTGCCTTTGTCTCAAAACTCCTCTTTCTTAACCTCACTACACTTCACCTACTATAGACCACTTTGTTGCTTAACATTCCCTGGGTGCGATTCTCTTTCCTCTATGGCTGTTTTGGATGATCTTCCTGATTAGTTCATTGTTCTCTGTACCTGAAGCGCATACATTGCCCACAGTTTGTGTCTTTTCAATCCTCTGTCTTGGGGAATATATTCAACTTTTCTCTTGAAAACTTTTTTCATTCTAAGATAGAATTGAAATTTGGGGGCATATCATTCACTCACCTACATAATTACTGCATGCCATATAGAGTGACAATATAACATATTCATGCTAATTGAGTCGTTTCTTATTATTTTTCTTTTTATTGTTTACTGTAGAATTCTGGGCTCTGTGCATGTTGTGTAAGTATGCCAATATGAAGCTATATACCAAACAAAGTGAGATCATTGAAATGTGAAAAGTAACAGTGATGATGTTAGAATAGCAAACAGAAAGCCAAGTTAATTGTGGGTAAAATGAGATGCATGGAATTGTTATAACACTAGGTCTTATTAGAGTAAAAAATAAATATTTAAATGTATCCAGGTTTCAAATGTATTTTGTCTTGCCTCAAACACATTGGAACAGGGGAAATATTCCTCAACAAAACATCAATGGCTCTGGTTCTAATATCAATAATTGACAACTGGGACTACCGCATAAAACTGAAAAGGTCTCTCAGGCAAAGAACACTGTCAATAGGACAAAACATCAACCTACAGACTGAGAAAAGACATTTACCAACCCCACATCCGGTAAAGGGCTAATATCTAAAATATAGAAAGAATTCAAGATGTTAGTCTCCAGAAAACTTAAAAAAAAAAAAAAAAAACAGTTAAAAATGGGCTGCAAAGCTAAAGAGAGAATTCTCAACTGAGAACTCTTGAATGGTTGAGAAGCACTTAAAGAACTGTTTAACATCCTTAGTAATCAAGGAAATACATATCAAAACAATGCTGAGATTCCATCTTATACTAATCAAAAAACTCAGGGGACAGCAGGTGCTGGTGAGGATGTGAAGATAGAGGAACACTCCTTTATTGCTGCTAGGATTGCAAGCTGGTACGACTACTCTGGAAATCAGTCTGGTGTTTCCTCAAATAATTGGACATTGTACTACCCGAGGAACTACCTATACCACTCCTGGGCATATATCCAAAAGATGCACCATCATATCATGTGGACATATTCTTCACTATGTTCTTAGCAACCTTATTTATTTCCAGCCAGAAGCTGGAAAACACACAGATATCCCTCAACAGAAGAATGGATTTGGAAATGTAGTGCATTTACAGATACTACTCAGCCATTAAAAATGAGGATATCACAAATTTTGCAGGCAAATAGATGGAACTAGAGAATGTCATCCTGAGTGAGGTCATCCAGATCCCAAAGAACATGCACAGTATGTACTCACTAAGTGAATATTAGCCAAAAAGTTCTGAATACACATGATATAATTCACAGACCATATGATGCTTAACAAGAATAAAGGCCCAAATGTGGAAGCTTCAATCCCACTTAGAATAGAGAACAAAATAATCTTGGAGGTCAGAGAGAAGGAGGGACCTGTGTGGGAGAGGGGAGGGAGATGGAAAAAAAAGGGGGAAAAACCGGGAGAGAAGCCTAGAGGTCCAAGTGTGGAGTGAGGAAATGAAGGTAATCATCCAAGACACCTGGGATCTGAGACTCACAGGACCCAATGGGGATGACCTTAGCCAAAATGCCCAACAGTGGGAAGATGAAACCTGAAAAGACCAATTCCAGTAGATAGACATGGCCACCAGTTGTGGGATGAGGCTACCCACCCATCTCAAAAATTTTAACCCAGATTTGTTCCTTTCTAAAGGAAATGCAGGGACAAAAATGGGGCAGAGACTGAAAGAAAGTCCATCCAAGACCACCTTAACTTTGGCTTCATCCCATGCACAGGCACCAAACCCAACACTGTTGCTGATGCCATGTTGTGCTTACAGACAGGAGCCTAGCACGACTATCCCTGAGAGGGTCTACAATAGCACCTGACTGAAACAGATGCAGATACTTATGATCAACCATTGGTCTGAGCCCGGGGACCCTATGGAAGTGTTAGCATAGGACTGAAGTAGCTTAAGAAGATTGAAACACCATAGGAATTACAATGTATAGCCTAAGAAGAGTCCTCAGAGCTCCCAGAGACTAAGCCACCAACAAAAGGCCATATATAGGCTGGTCCATGACACCAGCTACATATGTAGCAGAAGACTGACTTGTCTGGCCTCAGTGTGGGGGGATTTCTTGGTCCTATGGAGGCTTGATGCCCCAAATAAGGGGGATTCTAGAGGGGTTCGGTGGAAGTCAGTGGGTTGGTGGAGACTAACTGCCAGCCTGGCTGTAGGTTCAGTGAGAGACCTCTCAATTAAATTAAATGGAAAGGATTAAAGGAAGACACCCAAATTTCCTTCTAGCACTACTCAAGACATGTACACAGGAATGCACGTGCACGAGTGTGTGCGTGTACACACACACACACACACACACACACACACACACACACACACGTTCTACTCATACAGTGCATGCACACAATTTTTAAAGATTTTCTAGTAGATGGCAAGAGAACAACATCTTACAATAGCTTGTACATTTAAACAATTTTTTGACAGGAGAAAATATCCTTTGAGTGAGAAATAAGTTTTTCTGTTTTTCACTAAGTATCCATATGGTTGATGATGATTTCTACAGCTCTCTGAGTGACATGCAAGTATTTCATATTCACAAGCCCCAAACCAAACCTGCCACTTACACCCTCAAAACTATTTTTTATATAGTTTCCTATTCCTAGACTAAGCCTGGTATCACGGGCTCCTAATCTCAGATGCTCAGGAAAATTAGGCAGGGATTTCACAAGATCAAAGCCTACCTGAGGATAGTGAGCAAAACTTCCCTTCTACCTCAAAAGAAACCAAGTTCTTACCATGATCCAGGACAGAAGTGAGTTTAGGTGCATATTCCTAAACATATCTAGCCTTCATTGGTATGAGCCAAGTATTCAAAACAAGATTTATTTTCATTCCCCAGTAGAACTCCCTATTTGCACTTACCAAGCACCTCAAAACATATCTAAAAGATGCATTCCAATTTTCAGCAACCCAAACCAAAAGAGATGAGAGGCATCTTTAAAAGAGATCTCTGTTCTGGACAATATTGGTAGCTATATGAAAGAAGGACAATACACAGGAAGAAACAGAATGGCAATAGTAACGGGGGTTAATTTTATTCAGGTTTAGCTTTGAGGTTTTCTTCCCTTTCAAAATGTTGACTTAAATAATTTCTTAATGATCCAAAACAGCACTTACAGTTCTTCCAACCCCATTTAACTTTTCTGTGTCTCATCTGTTAAGCCTCTTGGCCAACATCACATACCAAATCAGTGACATAGTCATCATGAGGCCCCAACTGATTGCTTCCCAGTTTCATATTTTAAGCAAGCCAAGTGACAGAAAAGGGGAAAACTAGGTCAGAGAAACAAAGTTGGCCTAAAAAGTCTGTTTCAAAACAAAGTCAATTACACGACATTACATTTCTCATCTATAAACAGAAAAATAAGCACAGGTCATAGTATCTTTCTTTTCCAGTGGATCCACAGAGGCACTAACATGAGAAGGGTAAAATAATGAATCTAGCATCATTCTCCATTCTTTTATCAGATAAAGATACAATTCTTAATACTTTTAGAAGAGTTAGGAAAACAAACAAGATGAGAAAGTGGCTAAAATAACAAAACTATAAAGTTTGTTTGGCTTGGTTTTGTCTCCCAGGCTGTCCTGGAACTCACTCAAAACCAGGGTGGCTTCAGACTCACAAAGATCCATTTGCCTCTGCTTCTCTAGAGTTTTCAACAGATATTCTTCATGAAGAAAAAAACCTGTGTGTGTGTGTGTATGTGTGTGTGTGTGTGTGTGTGTGTGTGTGTGTACACGCACATGCTTGAATGCATGTGTGTGAATGCACATATGTGTATGTGTATATGTATGTGTATATGTATATACACAGGTATATATATAAACATACACATATACACAAATATACATATATATACATATGGATACACATACAGATATAGATATATGAAACTCAATTTGCCTTACTGTTAGGAAAAACACACTCTAAGAATACAAATACAAGAACAAGTGGCTGTCTTCAGCTGATCTAAAGAAATTTCTTAGTACAACTGTCATTGTACATGCTTGCCTGTATACCTCTCTACCTCCCTCTTTCCATCTCTACCTTGCCCTTTCCTTCTCTTCTCTGCCTTTCATCTCTAAAGTATGCCAAGTAAACTTCTAAGGTTTCTTTTACAAGTACATTTGTTTATACACACTATGATTTGAAAGGCCTTGAGTGCAGTATAGTGAAACACAGATGAATATTTCTGGGAATTCTTTATCAAAGTTATTCATTCTCACTCACATGTATATAGCTATCTGCTCTGAAGTACTGCAAAGTACTCTTGACTGGTATATATCTATCGTAAGTATATCATCCCTTTATGACAGGATATGAAGACAGCAGGAATTCTGATCATTAACCTACATCCTTTTTTCCTGTAGCACTGAACAATTCCCAAAAGGGAGAAACCTCTATCTGGCCCTACAAGGCCAAAATTGCCATTTCTCAGAAACAGACTGTCTTAGTTAAACGTTTGCTTCTGTGATCAGACACCAAGATCAAGGCAACTCTTTTTGTTTAATTAAACAACTTTATTTTAAAAAACAGAGATAAATGTACAGATTTTAAAAGCATTTTTACATAAAAATATATGAATATATTTTGTCAGTACTTTATTTTTTTAAAGGTTTGATAGTATGCATTGAAATCTTACTAGTTACAATGCGCATAAAGTACATGCAAAACAAAACATAAGATGGAAATAGTCAAAGTTTTCTTGGTGTATAAAGATTAAACATAAAGATTTTTAAATACCAAGAATTGCCACAAGGCTATATTCTTAGCTCTCGAATTATTAATGATTTAAGGTCTAGGTGTACCGCACTCTGAGAGGGTGCTATGCACTATTTTTTTTTTAAAGGAGGGCTGAGGCTTCCATTTTTTGACCTTTTTTTCATATGGTCTGTGAGTTGTTTCTTGGGTATTCAGAGCTTTCTGGGGCTAGTATCCAATTATCAGTGACTGCATATTATGTCTGTTCTTTTGTGACTGACTGGGTTACCTCACACAGGATGATATTCTCTAGATGCATCCATTTTCTTAAGAATTTCATAAAGTCATTGTTTCTGATAGCTGAGTAGTATTCCATTGTGTAAATATACCACAATATCTGTATCCATTCATCTACTGAAGGACATCTGGGTTCCTTCCAGCTTCTGGCTATTATAAAGAGGGCTGATATGAACATTGTGGTGCATGTGTCTTTGTTGTATGTTGGAGCATCTCTGGGTTATATGCCTAGAAGTGGAATAACTGGGTCTTCAGTTAGTACTATGTCCAGTTTTCTTAGGAACTGCCAGACTGATTTCCAGAGTGGCTGTATCAGCTTACAACCCCACCAACAGTGGAGAAATGTTCCTCTTTCTCCTCATCCTAGCCAGCATCTGCTGTCATCTGAGTTTTCGATCTTAACCATTCTGGTTGGTGTGAGGTGGAATCTCAGGGTTGTTTTGATTTGCATTTCCCTGATGACTAGGAATGTTGAGCATTACCAATCCCACGTCTGATAGAGGTCTAATATCCAATGTATACAAAGAACTCAAGCAGTTAGACTCCAGAGAATCAAACAATCCTAATTTAAAAAGGGGGTCCAGAGCTAAATAAAGAATTCTCAACTCAGGAATATCGAAAGGCAACTCGTATAAGGACAACATTTAATTGTGGCTGGCTTACAGGTTCAGAGGTTCAGTCCATTATCCTCAAGGCAGGAACATGGTAACATCTGGGTAGACATGGTGCAGGAGGAGCTGAGAGCTCTGCATCTTCATCTGAAGGCTGTTTGCAGAATACTGGCTTCCAGGCAGTTAGGATAAAGGTCTTAAAGCCCACACCCACAGTGACACACCTACTCCAACAGGGCCACACTTACTCCAACAGGGCCATACCTTCTAATAGTGTCACTACCTGGGCCAAGCATGTACAGACCATCACACGAACCAACCTCAACAACCACTGATCAAGACCTTGAGTGCTGGCCTGGCACTCAGAAGTTATGTTATCAAAAGGGAATCTGCCTTTTAACAGTGGTTCTTGACCTTCCTAATTCTGTGACCTTTTAATACAGTTAATTTTTGGTAACCCTCAACCATAAAATTATTCTCCTTGCTACATTATATCTGTAGTTTTGCTACTGTGATGAATCATAATGCAAACATCTGTGTTTTCCAATGGTCTTTGGCAACCCTGGAGAAAGGGTCATCTGATCCTGACCAGGATCACAACCCACAGGTTGAGAACTGCTGCTCTAACACATCACAAAATTTGTCACGGATTTCACATAGTTAACCCCGAGAAGGCCAGCCTTGCTCACAATGAGGAGTTGAATTCGTCTTTCTCCTCTTTCCTCTCTATTACTCACTGTGATCATCCTCCTTTCCTTAAATTAATAATGCATGCTTGTTTTCCTAACTGGGGCATGGGCTCTTGACTCTATAACCCAACGACAGTCAGTACCCATTGGCATTCTCTAAGTGTAGGTGATGCCATGCATTAACTTTTTAAGATCAGAGGTTTGGCTCTCAACTGCATTCTGGCTTTGATTATTCTGTTTGGGTTTCTAAAACTAAAATGAGATTATCTTATCTAAAATAAAAATATCAATTGCTGATTGCTAGAACTAAGAAAAGATCCATCAATTGAGAATAACATTAAAAAACAAAAAAAAAGAAAGCTATCCATTTCCACCACCTGCTTTTGGTTTTCTTCAGAACACCACTCTTCCATGTCGTGCCAGCCTTTCGTGATCCCCGCAATTTTATTTTACCCAGTAGTCCAGGGGTTCAGAGTTTCACACACGAACAGAGGGAAAAGATCTCGACTTCTCTTTCTCATTGTATGTTAGCCATGGCTTAATTACTGCACCCATCACACCCATCAGATCTACACACATGTTAAACATCTGGAGCAGACATATGCTTTCAACATCTGACCGGAAGAAGCTCCTTAATCCCACAAAAGACAATAATGCTCAGGCATCAATTATAGTCCGTTAAAAGGTTTTGGGAAATGTGTGTGTGTGTATGTGTGTGTGTGTGTGTGTGTGCGCGCACGCGTGCATGCATACATTTATGTGTGTGCATTTATGTGTGTGCATGTATATATACATATACACAAACCATTGGATATTCATATGTAATCAACTAATTTTAGATTGCATAATTTTTCAAAGTTCTAATATTTCTGATTTAAATCTAAAATCCTCAATTAGGAATTTAAATTTTCTAGAAGCAGTTTTCCATTGTAAAATATTTAAATTAAGGTTTTTTTTTTTTTTTTACAGTTTTATTCTTTTAAAAATGGCACTTTTAGTCAACCAAGAAGCTATAGATTTTAATCTGCTTCCACTACCTCCATTCCCTCATTAAAAAGCTTGACCCACTTGTAATTCTAGAGTAGGGAAAGAGCACCGCCTTGTGGTAATGTTTTGAAGTGCACCAAGGAAAATATCACTATTCTTAAAATCCTGTCTCTCACCCTCTCTCTCACTCCCTTCCTCCTTACAACAACAGAATTTTTAGAAGAATCATCTTAAAGACTTGTCTAGAAAAGTGTTTTATAATGAAAAGTATATCCTCCAACATATCACAACTCTTCTTCCACAATAAAAAAGGTATATATATATATATATATATATTAATATATATATATATATATAGCTGTAAATTATGGCTCATTACTTTATATCTTAGCTTATACAGAAGGCAGCAGATCTCTCTAAGTTCAAGACTAGCCTGGTCTCCACAGTGTGTTCCAGGCCAGAGAGTTAAACCCTATCACAAAAACAAACAAAGGAAAGAAAGAAAGAAAGAAAGAAAGAAAGAAAGAAAGAAAGAAAGAAAGAAAGAAAGAAAGAAATGAGGCAGAAAGAAAGGTGCACAATAATAAAACAAACAAGCAGAATATTTTTTACTTTGTACCAAGCACCATAACTAACACTCACTGGGTATTTACTTATACAAAAGTACATTCCACGTGAGGTATAGATAAAAAGCATACATACTAATTTAATGCATACCCTACAATGTAGGCACTATTACCAATTACATTTTACAGATAAAAAGCTGGTACCTACAGGAAATAATTTGATTAAAGACACAGAGTTGATTAATGCCATTCAGTACTTAAAGCTAACTAGCCCAGGCTCTACAGCACTTTACCCCCATCAAATCTCTAAAGCTCATTTTTAATATGGCCTTTTTCAAAATAAACTATCCAAAGTCAGAATCTTGTCCATATACTTTCCACAACTAGCCACAGGTAATATAAGACTCAATTTAGATAGATAAATAGATAGATGGGTGGATGAATGGATGGATAGATAGATATTCCGCTGTGTCCTTCATGAATTTGCAGTTCTGATTTACCCCCACCACAATGCTCTTCACTACTCTGAAATAATTCTGTTTGTGAGTGTCCATAGGAAGTGTTCTATCTTGCAGTCTAAGGTTTGTAACTGTTTACCGTTTAGTTTGTCATATCCTCTTCCAACATTGACAGCATCCCAACATCTTCACACTTTAGAAATTTAAAACCATGGAGGCAGCACTTTCCTAAATATCCTCCAGTGTTAACATAACAGAAATCAGATTTTTCTAAAGCACTCAGACTTTTCTTTCTGTCTACTCCCACTCCCCCTCCTCTTCCTTCTGTCTCTGTCTCTCTGTGTCTGTCTCTGTCTCCCTCTCTCTCTCTCTCTCTCTCTCTCTCTCTCTCTCTCTCTCTCTCTCTCTCTCTCTCTCTCTCTCTCACACACACACACACACACACACACACACACAAAAGGAAATTATTTTGTGACTCTAATAAAAAGTTAAATCCATGAATAAGTAGAAAACAAAAGTTTATTCTACATCCTAGAATTAACAGATATTTTTCTCAGACTTTTAAAAGAGGGAAGTAAATAGGTCTCAAGATACCCTGGGAACTATCTACCATGGTATCTTTTCTTTTGCATTTTTAAATCTGTGTTGAGTTAAATGTAGGAGTAGCTCATCCTGACCCAAATGGGAATCTTGGGTAAATTCCTTCTTCCCTTTTTTATGTATGTGATCCTTGGGCACCACCCAAACTGTAAACTGCTAGACAGCAACAATCCAACAATTTTATCAATGCAATTCTTCTCTACCCACCTTTTTTCTATTTCCACTACCCCACTCCAAACAATTCCACTGCATTTTCTGGAACTCATTCTGTAATACAAAATTACTACCTCTTTTTCCCACTTCTTCCCTTATGCCAATTCTGTCTGCTCCTGGTGTCTAGAAGTTGGCTTTCTATACCACAACTCCACATTTTACATAGCCATCTCAAGGCCCTTCTTACTTGTGCAGCCTGCATTCTAGGTTACTACTATCACTACTCGCTAGAAGTAGAACAATTATTTATCGTTAAGGAAATATATAATACATATTCAAAGCTTTGTGAAATAAGCTTAAACTAATTGGTGGAGACAGGCAAGAAGATCAGATTTTATCTAAAGGTACTTTGCCAGTCTCCACTCTAACCTAGTAAGGTTTCATTTTCATAAACATGACATGTGAAATCAATTAGTGCTACACTGCATGGGAAACCTACAATTGGACAAACTACTAATGGAATATGACTTTTCCACCCCAAGCAGCCCTCAAATATTGGAAGCACCTCAGTTAGGGGGTGGAGCCTCAGGAGCCCTTAACTCTCCATAATGCAATTTTAATAGGCTTGATCTTGCCCATTAACCTCTACAGCTATGCTAAAAAGATTCAAAGATGATAGATAGATAGATAGATAGATGATGGATAGATAGATAGATAGATAGATAGATAGATAGATAGATAGATAGATAGACAGGTGATAGATAATCATGTACATATGTATTATGTATGTGTGTATGTATGTATTTATAAATAGAGAGCATTAAGTTGAGATGTAGATAGAATGAGGGTTCCTGGGAGAAAGAGGGGGAAGTACATACAGATACATATAATCAAGTCACACTGGAGACAGCTTGAAATTTTCATAGGATAAAATAATACTTCCATTTTATTTAGATCAAACTAACTATATACCATATTTGATCTGTCCTTTTTCTGTCAATATAATCTCTGGTCCATCAATCTTTATTAAAAATTCCAACAAGGCAATTGTGGTAAAAACTGCATGGTACTGGTACAGAGATAGGCACGTGGATCAATGGAATAGAATAGAAGATCCAGAAATGAGCCCTCACACATATGGTCACTTGATTTTTGACAAAGGAACTGTAAACATTCAGTGGAAAAAGGACAGCCTCTCCAACAAATGGTGTTGGTCCAACTGGCACTCAGCATGCAGAAGAATGAAAATAGGCCCTTTCTTATCTCCTTGTACAAAGCTCAAGTGCAAGTGGATCAAAGATCCCCACATTAAAGCAGGTACACTGAAATTATTAGAAGAGAAAGTAGGGAAAACCTTAGAACACATAGGGACAGGAGAAAATTTCCTGAACAGAACACTAATGGTTCTTTCTCTAATGTCAAATATCGACAAATGGGACTTAATGAGATTGCAAAGTTTCAGTAAGGCTATGGACACTGTCAAGAAAACAAAACAGCAGCCAACAGATTGGGAAAAGATCTTTACCAACCCCACATCTGATAGAGGCCTAATACCCAAGGTATACAAAGAACTCAAGTTAGACACCAGAGAATCAATCAACCCTATTAAAGAATGGGGTACAGAGCTAAACAAAAAGTTCTCAGTTGAGGAATATGGAATGGCTGAGAAGCATCTATGGAAGTGCTCGACATCATTAGCCATCAGGAAAACGCAAATCAAAAAAAAAAAAAAAAAAAAAAAAAAAAAAAAAAAAAAAAAAAAACCTGAGATTCCACCTCACATCAACTAGAATGGCTGAGATCAAAAATTCAGATGACAGCAGATGCTGGCGAGGATGCAGAGAAATAGGAACACTTCTCCACTGTTAGTGGGGTTGCAAGCTAATACAACCACTCTGGAAATCTGTCTGGCGATACCTCAGAAAATTGGATATAGTACTACCTGAAGACCCAGCTATTCCACTTCTGGGCATATACCCCAGAGACACTTTAATACACAACAAAGATATATGCACCACAATGTTCATAGCGGCTCTATTTATAATAGCCAGATGCTGGAAGGAACCCAGATGTCCTTCAGAAGACGAATGGATACAAAAATTGTGGTACATATACACAATGGAATACTACTCAGCCACCAGAAACAATGACTTAACCAAATTCTTAAGAAAATGGATGCATCTAGAGAATATCATCCTGAGTGAGATAACCCAGTCACTGATAATCGATACTAACTCCAGAAAGGTTTGAACACCCCAGAAACAATTCACAGACTATATGAAGTTCAAGAAAAAAGAAAGGCCAAACCAAAAAAAAAAAAAAAAAAAAAAAAAAAAAAAAAAAAACAAAAGAAAATGAAAACCCTTATGTTTAATCTTTATACACCAAAAAAACTTTGACTATTTTCAGGTTACATCTTGTTTTACATGTACTTTATGCTCATTGTAACTAGTAAGGTTTTTCATGCATACTATCAAACCTTTAAAAAAATCAAGTACTGACAAAAATCTATTCATATACTTTTATGCAAAATGCTTAAAATCTGTACATTTATCTTTGTTTTTTTTTAAATAAAGTTGTTCAATTAAAAAATTCCAATATTATGATGGTTAATGTTGATAATCATCTTGGCAGGATGTAGAATATTTTAGGACACAAACCTTTGGGTATGTCTATAAGGGAGTTCTAGATTGGGTTTCTAGATTAGATTAATTTAGGTTGGGACTATCTTCCTTAACTATGGATGGATGGCACTATTCCATGGTTTGGGTTTCCCAAGAAAATAAAAAGGAGAGTGTGAACTGATTTCCATCATTCATTGCTCTGTTTCCTGGGTGTGGATAGAATGGGACCAGCTGCATCATGTTTCTGCTACATCTTTCCCTTTAAAATAATAAAATTGTGAGCAAAGAAATACCTTCAGTCTTTAAATTGTGGTTTTCTGTATTTCATCAGTGCAATAAAAAAAGTAACAAATACAAATACATAGATCACAATCATCTTTACCCTCATGAGAATTCTGGAGAATTGGCAAATCCATAAGTATTGTATTTTATAAACATGCCTCCACAGAATCTTGACATCTTCAATTCCAAGGACTTTAATCTCTAATACACTTCAATAATCTAATCCATTGCTACAGGACATTAGGACATTAGGACATTCTCACATCTCTCTCTCTCTCTCTCTCTCTCTCTCTCTCTCTCTCTCTCTCTCTCTCTCTCTCTCTCTCCCTCCTCCTCCTCCTCCTCCTCCTCCTCCTCCTCCTCCTCCTCCTCCTCTCTCAGTTTTCTTCAGACAAATATCTCACTATAGCTTCAACTTCTATACTAAGGACTGTCCAACTTTTCCTTTCCAATAAATCTGCTCTTTGCTTTTGAATACACTGTTCATTAATGAGCAGTTAGCTTCCACCCAGAACCTCACTGTTTTATACTCAGTACATACAGCATAGCCAATCACTCTTATCACAAGTTTCTATTTTCTTTCTACTATCTTTAATCTTTTTTTTACATTCTAGTAAGTATCCCCCTCCCCTTTTACCCTGACACATTTCCTTACTCCATTCCTCTTCCCCAGTCTCCAAGAGGATGTCCCCAACACCTCCCACACCCACATCCCCAGGCCTCCCCATCCCCTGGGGCCTCAAGACTCTCAAGGGTTAGGTGTTACCGTAAGTATTAAAAATAGAAATGCTTATCTATTTATCGGCCCCGAGGTCTCACTACTCAGGCCTGGTTTTAGTTCGAAGCCATGCGCACCTCTGGTGCCCTGTCTAAGCTGCCACCACAGCCCAACTTGTCTGTGCAACTCCCTTTCCTGGCAGTTTTCTACTGACTGTTCTCTGCCTCTGTCCAAGGGTGTTTCTGTACCCCAAAATCCCACACAAACACAACTCTACAGCCCGATATCTTTTCATACAGCTTTATTTATTCAACTCTCAATCCACAAACCCTACACAATAAAATTACATCAAATAGACAGAGATACAAACTGCCCTTCTATATGAGATAATAGACCTATAAAATCCTTAATGTTCATAGCTGTTTAATGCCAATCAATATCACCTGGGTCTAGCTGGTTCTTGGGAACCTCCATCTTGCCACGACCTTCACCACCTCCATCCTCTGACCTCTTAGACCTTCCTCTCTCCACCTCCCTCGCCCTGCCTAGTCACTGACTTTCCTTTATTTTACTAATTAAAATGGGAAGGTTCAGATGAAGTCACATCTTGAGTATATAACTAGGCAGCCCTTCATGGGGAAGTGGAATTAACATTAAAATACAAACAGCTTCAGGACAATCTACAGCTAGGTGCATCTTCTCTCACTGTGACCATAAGAGGCAGTCCTCTGCTATATATGTGCCTGGGACCTCGGACCAGCTAGTGTTTGCTGGCTGGTTGGTGGCTCAGTATCTGAGAGATCTCAGGGGTATGTGTTAGACTCCTATAGAGGATCGTCCTCCTCCTCAACTTCTTCCAGCCTTTCCCTAATTTAACCCAAGGTGTCCCTGTCTTCAGTACATTGGTTGGGTGTAAGTATCTGCTTCTATCTTAGTCAGCTGCTTGTTATGCCTCTTGATGGACAGCCATGCTAGGTTCCTTTCTGTAAGTACATCATAGCAACAGAAATAGTGTCAGGCCTTAGACCCTCCCCTTGAGATGGATCCCAATTTGTGCCTGTCACTGAACCTCTTTTTCTTCAGTCTTTTTTCCATTTTATCCCCTGTGGTTTGTTTAGACAGGAACAATCCTGGATCAGAGTTTTTGACTGCGGGATAGCAACCCCATCTCTTAACTTGATGCCCTGTCTTTCTACTATATGTTCCCTCTCCCCACATTTCATCTAAGGTCCCTTCGTTGGAGTCATAAGATTCTCTGACCACCCAGTCTCTGGTACATTCTAGAGGGCCGCCCCACCTCCCACCTCCCAACGTTGTATGTTTTCATTCATTCTACTGGCCCTTGTATCTTCTTTCCTGATTCTCTCCAATACCTGATCATGTTCTTCCTTTCTTCTGCCTCTCCCCTCCCCTCCCCTCTCCTACCCAGTTCCCTTCCTCTCTCTGCTCTCTGCTTTTTTGTCCCTCCCAAGTGGGATTGAAGCATCCTCACTTGGGCCCTTTGATATTTTAGCCTTCTTGAGTTCAATGAATTTTATCCTGAGTATTCTGTAATTTTTTGGTTAATATCCAATTATTAGTGAGTATATGCCATGCATGTTCTTTTGGGTTTGAAATAACTCTGTCAGGATGATATTTTCTAGTTCCATCTAATTTCCTGCAAAACTCATAAAAATGATATCATCATTCTTAATAACTGAGTAGCATTTCATTGTGTAAATGACTATCACAAATAAGGCTGCTACAAGCATAGTGGAACACGTGCCTTTATTGGCATAGTGGGACATCATTTCAGTATTCGATCAGGAGTGATAACTAATCACTTTTACCAGTATACAAGCTTTTGTTCTAGTACTTTCAATTCCCTTAGCTATCTGTTTGACATCTTACTGCTAAATCATATCAGTTACAAAACCTTTCTGTAAAGTGGGTAAACACAGGTAAAGAATATTGTATTACTGGAGGGACCAGGAAGGAGGGCAATGATTGAGATGTAAATAAAAAATCTGTCCTACAGTGTGAGTTTAAGTGACTCACTTTTTGTTTGTTTGGAAATAAGGTCTTACTTTGTAGTGCATAATGTTCGAAAAATCACTAAATTTTTCAGACTGGCCTTGCACTCAGGTGATAATCTTATCCCTACTTCCCAAGTATTAACACTGTAGGCATGTACCACCTTATGCTCAGACAATTGAGTTTTTAACTTTAACCAACCCTTCATTATATGTAGTCAATCATTTTTAATTAAACTATTTTATTTTTAAAAAAATAGAGATAAATGTACAGATTTTAAAAGCATTTTTGCATAAAAATATATGAATAAAATATTGTCAGTACTTGATTTTTTTAAAGGTTTGATAGTATGCATTGAAATCCTACTAGTTACAATCAGCATAAAGTACATTTATAACAAAACATAAGATGGAAATAGTCAAAGTTTTCTTGGTGTATAAAGATTAAACATAATGATTTTTAAATATCAAGAATTGCCACAAGGCTACATTCTTAGCTCTTGAATTATTAATGATTTAAGGTCTAGATGTACCCCACTCTGAGAGGGTGCTATACACTTATTTTTTTTCTAAGAAAAACTGAAGCTTTCACTTTTTGGCCTTTCTTTCTTTCTTTCTTTCTTTCTTTCTTTCTTTCTTTCTTTCTTTCTTTCTTTCTTTCTTTCTCTCTTTCTTTCTTTTTGAGCTTCCTGTGGTTTGTGAGTTGTTTCTTAGGTATCCAGAGCTTTCTGGGGCTAGTATCCAATTATCAGTGACTGCGTATTATGTCTGTTCTTTTGTGGCTGGGTTACCTCACTCAGGATTATATTCTCTAGATACATCCATTTGCCTAGGAATTTCAGAAAGTCATTGTTTCTGATAGCTGAGTAGTACTACATTCTGTAAATGTACCACAGATTCTGTATCCATTCATCTACTGAAGGATATCTGGGTTCTTTCCAGATTCTGGCTATTATAAATAAGACTGCTATGAATATGGTGGAGCATGTGTCCTTATTACACGTTGGAGCATCTTTGGGGTGTATGCCCAGAAGTGGAGTAACCTGGTTTTCAGGTAGTACCATATCCAATTTTCTGAGGTATCGCCAGACTGATTTCCAGAGTGGTTGTACCAGCCTACAACCCCACCAACAGTTGATAAGTGTTCCTCTT
This sequence comes from Micromys minutus, assembly GCF_963924665.1. Lineage (NCBI taxonomy): Eukaryota > Metazoa > Chordata > Mammalia > Rodentia > Muridae > Micromys > Micromys minutus. The sequence goes on from NC_137970.1 coordinate 89,757,311, forward strand.
TCTCCACATTCTCCCCAGAATCTGCTGTAATCTGAGATTTTAATCTTAGTCATTCTGACTGGTGTGACGTAGAGTATCAGAGTTATTTTGATTTGCATTTACCTGATAACTAGGGATGTCAAGCAATTCCTTAGGTTCTTCTCAGACATTCAGTATTCCACAGTTGAGAATTCTTTGTTTATCTCTGTGCCCCATTTTCAATAGGATTGTTTGATTCTCTGGATCTAACTTCTTGAGTTCTTTCAATATATTGAATATTAGACTTCTATCAGATGTAGGACTGGTAAAGATCCTTTCCCAGTCTGTTGGTTGCCATTTTGTTTACTTGACAGTGTCTTTAGCCTTACAGAAACTTTGCAGTCTCATGAAGTGCCATTTATTAATTCTTGATTTTAAAGCATAAGCCATTGGTGTTCTGTTCAAGAAATTTTCTCCTATGCCTATATGTTCTAAGCTCTTCCCCACTTTATCTTCTAATTGTTTTAGTGTACCTAGTTTTATATGGAGATCTTTGATTCACTTGCACTTGAGCTTTGTACAAGGCAATAAAAAAGTGTCTATTTTCATTCTGCTGCATGCTGACTGCCAGTTGAACTAACACCATTTATTAAAGAGGCTGTTGTTTTTCCATTGGATGTTTTCAGCATTTTTGTCAAAGATCAAGTGACCATATTGTGAAAGTTCATTTCTGGATCTTCTATTCTGTTCCATTGATCTACCCACCTATCTCTGTACCAGTACCATGCAGTTTTTAAGACAACTGCTTTGTAATATAGCTTGAGTTCAGGGATGGTGTTCCCCCCCCCCCGGAAGATTTCTTGTTGTTGAGAATAGATTTCAATAATCTATGTTTTTTGTTATTCCAGATGAATTTGCACATTGTTCTTTCCCACTCTATGAATAATTGAGTTGGAATTTTTAAGGGGATTGCAATGAATCTGTAGATTGCTTTTGGTAAAATGGCCAATTTTAAAATGTTGATCCTTCCAATACATGAGCATGGGGGATCTTTCCATCCTCTGAGAACTTCCCCAATTTCCTTTTTCAGAGATTTAAAGGTCTTGTCATACAGATACTTTGCTTGTTTAGTTAGAGTCACACCAAGGTACTTCATATTGTTTGTGACTATTGTGAAGGGTATCTTTTCCCTAATTTCTTTTTCAGCAGGATTATCCTTTGAGTAGAGGAAGGGAACTGATTTGTTTGAGTTAATTTTATATCCATCCACTTTGCTAAAGTTGTTTATCAGCTGTAAAAGTCGTCTGGTGGAATTTTTGGGGTCACTTAATTAGTTAATGCAATTAGTGATATTTTGACATTTTCCTTTCTTATTTGTATCCCTTTGATTTTGTTTCGCTGTCTAATTGTTTTGACCAGGACTTCCAGTACTATGTTGAATAGGTAGAGGGAGAGTGTGCAGCCTTGTCTAGTCCCTGATTTTTATGGGATTGCTTAAAGTTTCTTACTGTTTAGTTTGAGGTTGGCTACTGTTTGCTGTATATTGCTTTTACTATGTTTAAGTTTGGGCTTTGGATTCATATTCTTTCCATGACTTTTAACATGAAGGGTGTTGAATTTTGTCAAATTCTTTCTCATCATCTAATGAGATGATTGTGTGTTTTTTTCTTCTTTGAGTTTGTTTATATGGTAGATTTCTTTGATGGAATTATGTATATTAAACCATCCCTGCATCCCAAAGATAAAGCCTACTTGATCATGGTGAATGATTATTTTGATGTACTCTTCTATTTGTTTTTTAAGAATTTTGTTGAATATTTTATATCAATATTCATGAGAGAGATTTGTCTAATGTTTTCTTTCCTTGTAGGATTTTTGTGTGGTTTAGGAATGAAAGTGATTATGGCTTCAAGAATGAGTTGGGTACTGTTCTATCTGACTCTATTTTGTGAAATAGTTTGGAGAGTATTGGTATTAGGTCTTCAATGAATGTCTGATAAAATTCTGCACAGAACTCTTCTAGTCCTAGACTTTTATTATTTTGGAGGTTTTTGATGACTGCTTCTATTTCTGTAGGTTTTATTGGATTGTTTACAAAGTTTATGTGATACTGATTTAACTTTGGTATCTAGTATCTGTCTAGAAATTTATCTGATTGCTCCACAATTTTTAGTTTTGTTGAGTATAGGCTTTTGTAGTAGGATCTGATGGGTTTTTATTTGTTGTTATGTCTCCCCTTTCATTTCTGATTTTGTCAGTTTTGATACACTCTCTGGGCCCTCTATTTAGACTGGTTGAGGCTTTATCTATCTTGTTGATTTTCTCAAAGAACCAGCTCCTGGTTTTGTTGATTCCTTGTTTGGTTTTATTTTGTTTGTTTGTTTGTTTCTACTTGGTTGATTTCTGCTCTGAGTTTGATTATTTCCTGCCCTCTACTCCTCTTGAATGTATCTGCTTCTTTTTGTTCTAGAGCTTTCACCTGTGCTGTCAAGATGCTAGAGAATGCTCTCTCCAGTTTATTTTTGGAGGCACTCAGAGCTATGAGGTTTCCTCTCAGTACTGCTTTCATTGCATCCCAAAGGTTTGGATATATTGTGCTCTCACTGTCATTAAATTCTAAAAAATGCTTAAGTTCTTTCTTTTTTCTTCCTTGACCCTGTTAGCATTGAGTGTTCAGCTTCCACGTGTTTGTGGGATTTTTGTTGTCTTTGTTTGTATTAAAGACAAGCCTTAGTCCATGGTGATCTGATGGAGGCATGGGAGTATTTCCATCTTATATCTGTTAAGGCTTGCTTTGTGACTGACTTTATGGTCAATTTTGGAAAAGGTTCCATGAGGTGCTGAGAAGGTATATTCCTTTGTTTTAGGATGAAATCTTCTATAGATGTCTGTTATTTCCAATTGGTTCATAACCTCTGCTAGTTTTGCTGTGTCTCTGTTCTGTTTCTCTCTCCATAATCTGTCCATTGATGAGAGTGGGGTTTTGAAGTCTCCCACTATTATTGTGTGTGGTGCAATATATGCTTTGAGTTTTAGTAAAGTTTTTTTTTTGTTTGTTTGTTTGTTTGTTTTTAATGAATGTGGGTGACCTTGTATTTGGAGCATGGATATTCAGGATTGAGAGTTTGTCTTGGTAGTTTTTTTTTTTTCTGTGATGAGTAAAAAGTGTCCTTCCTTGTATTTTGATAATTTTTGGTTGAAAAATTTATTGTATTCAATATTAGAATAGCTACCCCAGCTTGTTTCTTGGGGCCATTTGCTTGGAATGTTTTTGGCCCAGCCTTTTACTCTGAGGTAGCGTCTGTCTTTGTGTCAGAGTTTTTTGTGTGCTGAAAAATGCTGGATTCTGTATATATGTCCACTCTTAAAGTTTATGTCTCATTATTCAGGAATTGAGTCCATTTATGTTAGCAGATATTAAGCAATAGTGATTATTGTTTCCCCTTTTTTGTTGTTGTTGTTAGAGGTAGAATTACTTTTGTGTGTCTTCTTTTGGCTTTCTTGCTTAGTTGTTTTCTTGCTTTTCTTAGGCAGTTTTTTCCCTCCTTGTGTTGAGTTTTCCATCTGTTGTCCTTTGTAGGGCTGGATTTGTGGTCAGATATTGTGTAAATTTAGTTTCATCCTGGAATATCTTTTTCTTTCTATATATTGTAATTGAGAGTTTTGCTGGATATAGTAACCTGGGCTGGCATTTGTGTTCTCTTAGGGTCTATATGATGTCTGTCCAGGATCTTCTAGCTTTCATAGTCTCTGCTGGGAAGTCGGGTGTGATTCTGATTGGTCTGCCTTTATATGTTACATGGCCTTTTTCCCTTATGGCTTTTAGTATTCTTTCTTGTTTTTGAACATTTGGTGTTTTGACTATCATGTGTTGGGAAGAATATCTTTTCTGGTTCAATCTATTTAGAGTTCTGTAGGCTTCTTTTATGCCTTAAGGATCAACTCGTTCTTAAGGGTGGGGAAGTTTTCTTCTATGATTTTGTGGAAGATGTTTACTGTGATTTTTAGTTGATATTCTTGCTGTCTTCTACACCTATTTTCTCAAGGTTTGGTCCTCACATTGTGCCCTGAATATCCTGGACATTTTGGGTTAGGAGCTTTTTGGTTTTTGCATCTTCTCTGACAGTTTTGTCTATGTTTTCAATGTTGTCTTCAGCCCCTGAGATCCTCCCTTCCATCTCTTGTAGTCTGTTGCTGATATTTGTATCTGTTACTGCTGATTTCTTCTTGAAGTTTACTATCTCCAGAGTTGCCTCTTTTTGTGTTTTCTTTATTGTTTCTATTTCTGTTTCAATTCCATCATTTGGTTGTGTTTTCCTGTATTTTTTGAGTGATTTCTCCTGTAATTGTTTAAGGGAGTTATTCACACACTACTCCAAGATCTCCATCATCATCATGAAGTATAATTTCAAGTCTACGTCTTGTTTTTCTGGTTTCTTTGGCAATTCACTACTTGCTATGGTGGGAGAGCTGGGTTCTGATGTTGCCAGGTTGTCTTAGTTTACATTGCTTAAGTTCTTTCACTTATCTTTTCCCATCTTGTTATTTGTGATTATAGGTGATCTTGTTATCACTGACTGACACCTGTGTCTCCTGTAGATTTGAGGGCCTGTGGGCTCAGGAATAAGCTTGCTTCTGAGTGTTTGACTCTTTGTGGGCAAGCAGTGACTTCTGATGGCAGTGACTCAATTCTGTCTTTGCAGGCTCAGGTGTGGGATTTCTTGTGAGGCTACTCTGGGACTTCAACCCTCTGACCACAGGTCCTGAGTTAGCTGTCGGAGACCTGGCTCTTTCTCTAGGCCAATAAGGAAGGACTCTTTTCCAGAGAGCACAGCACTTTCTGCTCTCTGAGAACTTTTGGCGTGTGCTCCCCAGGCCTATGTTTCATGCTCACCTCTGGTCCAGGTGTAAAAGCTCCTGTGGAGCTGATTTTCAAACACTGCCTTTCCCAGGCAGATACTGATTCTTGATGGTAGATACTTGGCTCTCACTCTGAGCCAGAAAGAACCATTTCCCAGAGAGCACAGCACTCTCTGTGTACTCCAAGAACTTCTGGAGCAACCTCATCTTGCTTGTGCCTCAGGCTCTCTGCTGGTCCAGGTGGAAAAGAGGCTGTGTGGCTCCTCTGAAAACACAGCCTTTCCAGGCAGATACTGATTCCCAATGGTAGTCATTCATTTTAATAGACTTCATTTAACTGCCTTATTGTGTTTCTTAGACAACAAAAAATGATGCTATAAATAGACTTAGAAAGCAGAACTGGGTTTGAATTTGGGCCTACTGATTTGTTATCTGTGGTCTCAAGCAAATTTTTTTAACCCCCTTTATGTTACTTTTTCATGAGCAAAACAGAAATAATATGTGCATCTTTGTTTAATAATATTTTTTATAAAAAAACAATACATTCCATGAAACTTTAGTCTTAATAATGATAACTATCAATAAGCATTCAGATTCAGTATATCATTATATGCCTTACTTCAGTAAGACAATTAAATATTTCTTTAATGTGAAAGTTCCTCAGAAAACAGAGAAACATGTTACATGCTATTATTCTGTTGAAACACATAAAAACACTGAAGGTCAAATGCTTGGCACACATACAGAAGTCATATGGTTAAACATAAACATTGAGTATGCTATCCCAGGGAAACAGGAAGAAGGAGAAAGGGAAATATGAAGAAGTATGAGTCAATATAAAGGTGCATTTTTAATACTCTTGATCTTCTGGGACAGTTTTTTTAAAGAGGTGGTATAAACATGAGTTGCATCTCAGGATAGTTATCAAGGAAAATTGGTCAGTTCATGTCTTATTGTTCAAAGTTTTGAGCTACTTAGTGAGAAAAAGTGCCCTATATCTCCAGACTACACTATATAATAATGCCCTTGCCAGCACAATATGAAACAATCTTTTTATTCTACTAAAACATTTATGTTGGGGCCACTAGTAATCTCTATATGACCATATCCAAGGGCACATTACTGTCTGGAAATATTTGGTCCTAATGACTACCCATTTCTTATGGAAACTCTCACTTCTGTTGTCATGCTGTTTCTCATAATTTCTTGGTTGTTTCTTTTCTGTCACATACAACTTTGCTCGCAGAAAATATTGGAGTTTCCCACAATGCTTTAATTAGCCTCCTTCTTCTCTCAGTTGACACAACATTCCAGAATGTGAAGAATTACTATGTACTGACAACATCTAAATCTGTATCTACAGCCAGAACGCTCCCAGGGCACTCAGCTTTAAATATATACATCCAGTTGTTTGGTGGCTATTTCCTGATGACACTTCAAAATATTAAAATAGAAGCTCTTACAACTATGGGGGAAAGCCACAGCACTTCCTATCCATTCTTGGAGATATTTGAATGATTCTGCACAAGCAAAAATGACCTGTAAATGTTTGTTTTTGAAATTTTAATTTAATTGTATTTCTCCCTTTCCTTTCTCCCTCCAAACTTTCTCATATTCCTCTCCCTACTATTCTTCAAATTCATATTTTTTTCATGAAGTGTAATTGGATATATATAATATATATATAATATATATATATATTCCAAAATATAAGCTTTTGAGTACATAGAGTCATATTTGTATATAAGCTTTCAAGACTACCTATTTGGCTCCTGTACAAGCTATTGGTGTTCCCCACCCCCACCCCAGGGTGGGGAAGACTACCTCTCTCACTTCCAGCTTTTCTCAGTTGCCTATAGATTTTTGTGTAGGATTGAGACATGGCCTTTTGTATCATCCTTGTTAAGCATGTTTCGACAGTCACATTGAGAATTTTATGGGTGTAGCTTTTGCTGTTACTAGGACACATACTCTCTCAGAAAACTCTCTGATCCTCTGGCTCTTAGACTCTTTTCTTCTCCCTCTACCTCAATACTCCCTGGGCCTTGGGTGCAGGAGTATTTTAAAGATGGATCCTTTGTGATTGGGCTCCATAACTCTACATTTTGACTTTGTTTGTTTTTTGTAGTGTCTCCATCTCTTGTAAAGAGAAGTTAAATTAATTGGGTGTGAAGACTATACTAATCTGTGAGTATGAGAACAAATGTTTATAGATTGCTTTTAGAGATTGTACAGTTTTCTAAATTGGTGGATGCAATTTTTCCTCCAATAACCATGATTTCACCACCCCTGAATAGTCAGTGAGGTTTCTACTACCAGGCATCAGATCTCACTTGTTGAGCAATTTTTGGTTTTGTTTTATAAATTAAGTATTTTAATTATTTATACTGAAAGACCCCCTGGAGGGGTATCTTCCATCTGAAGAGACCTGTCCCAAGGAACAGCGAGACCACTCACTTCGGATGCAAGTAGCAAGAGGTTTATTTACACAGGTACCTAGGGCAGCAAAGTCTCTCAGAGGACTTGCGCGCCGGACGAAGGGGCAGTCCCCTTTTTATAGGACTTGAGGGGCAGAAGCAAGGTACAGAAGCAGAAGCATAGTTACAGGGAGGTGATTGGTTGGTTTAAGTGAAGCCAGGGTGAACTGAGGACAAGCCTCAAGTTTTCGGAAAGAGCGACCTTGGCTCCTCTTCTGGGACAGGGGTATTGTTTTTTGTCCTTGCTTTAACATGTGTGGCAAAATATTTTGTCTTCACTCTGGTCCAGGTGGTCATCCGCAGATATCTTATTTTTACAGGGACTGGGCTGTCCTCTGGCTCACTTCTGTTTCAGTATTTTTCCATCCCTGCCTGTTCTGGGCCTAGCACAAAATGGTGTTACTGTAGCTAAAGCAGGAGGGGGTCTTTCAATACCAAAAATGTTGTCCTGTACTGCTCATAGATTTCTTCACCTAGCCCCATCTCCTTCACCACTGAGAGGGTGCCCCCATTGCATTCCCCTCCATGTGGCATCAAGTCCCTACAGAATTAGGTGCATCCTCTCCCACAGAGGCCTGACAAAGCAATTCTCTGCTACATATATGTTGAAGGCATTGGATCAGCCTGTGTAGACTCTTTGGTTGGTGGCTTACTTAGTCTCTGACAGCTCTCAGGGGTCAAGATTAATTGGCATTGTTGGTCTTCCTATAGGGTTGTCATCTTCAGTTCCTTCAATTCTTCCTCTGGGGTCAATGGTTGGCTTTGAGTATAAGCATCTGTCTCAGGCAGCTTTGGAGTCTGGGTTACCTCACTCAAGATGATATTTTCTAGTTCCATCTACTTACCTGCAAAATTCATAATGTCCTCCTTTTTATTAGCTGAATAGTCTTCCATTGTGTAAATCAGCCACATTTTCTGTATCCATTAAATCCAGTTATAGAGCTATTGGTTACTGCCTAGGTGTGTGTGCCACTACTCTACACTTAGGGTTATCATACAATACTGGCTATTGATGTGATTCATAGGTGTCATACCTAGGTAGGACTGTTGGGTGCCTTCCTCCTTTGTACTTGCATGGAATCTTCTAGTACTATGAAAGCTAGTCCTCAGGGAAGGAGCATTCATGACTTGAAATTTCACTGCAGTTATTATAAACACTTCATTTTGGGAATTACATTATAGATTCTAGGTACCTTTGTTTATTTTTATATTTAAAACACAATTTTTGCTTCATATTTAAAGCCATTTTTAGTAAATGATTCATGTAGAGCAACATTTGATCCATTTGTCATTGTAGAAGTGTAAACATTTGCCTTTATGCTAAATAATACTAATAAAGTCTTAAAAAGAAATTGGAGCCTAAATGTACTGTCTTCTCAGTAGCTTTCACTACACTCTCCATAAAACTTGTTTAATGCAGATTATGCCTGTTCTCACCATGATTGTTTATATCAGTGGTTCTCAACCCATGAATCAAGATTTCTTTGGGAATTAAAGGAACCTTTCACAAGAGTCATATATCAGGTATTCTGCATGCTAGGTATTTTTATAATAATTCATAACAGTCACTAAATTACAGCTATGAAGTAGCAACAAAATAATTTTATGGTTGGAGGTCACCAAATGATGAACTATATAAAATGATTGCACCATTAGGAAGGGTGAGAACCACTATCTTACATTCTACTCTATAATAAATATTTAAGTAACTATTCTATAGAATATAGTGCTCTAGATATTTGCTTTTGTGTCTATCTCTCAACATTACCCATTTGATGTTAGCCTCTGGTTTCTTCCACTTTGACTACACTTTTAACACCCTGCCAGGGGAAAATTTATACAACAATCTTGGACTCCCCTTGACCTCATTAAGATTCACTAGTATCTGGACCAGGATAGGGTTATGTACAGAGGAGCATATCTGCCTCCCAGCTGCTCAACACACAGAAAGGTAATGTGTAGTGGGGGAAGAGACAATGATAATAATGAGTAGTGACCTGTCTATTATGCCTTCTTAACAATCTGTCTTAGTCACTATTATATTGGTGTGAAGTGACACCATGAACAATGCAGCTCTTATAAAAGAAAGCATTTAACTAGGGTCTTGCATATAGTTTCAGAGGTTAGTCCATTGCTATTATGGTGGGTAATAAGAAATCCGTGGTGCTGGAAAAGTAGCTTAGAGCTACATACTGATATAAACTGAGAGAGAGAGAGAGAGAGAGAGAGAGAGAGAGAGAGAGAGAGAGAGTCAAAAGATAGAGACAGACAGACATTGGTCCTGGCATGAGCTTTTCAAACCTTAAAGCCCACCTCCAGTGACACACTTCCTCCAAAAAGGTCATACCTCCTAATCTTTCTCAAATAATGCCATTCCCTAGTGACTAAGCATTCAAATTTATGAGCCTAAGGGGTCATTCTTATGCAAACAGCCACACAGGCTACATATGCTTCCACCACTAGATATTAGTTATTATGTAAAAAGTACTGCCAATATAGCCTAGCATATGTAGGCTTTATTGGCTAATAAAAAGACTAAGTCCTTCATCGCCCAGCATATACCACTAACTTTATTCTGTCTTTCTTATATCTTTCACACATAAATTAGTCTTTCCCCACATCATCTCCTGAAACTAAATACAGATAGTTAAATCCCAGGTCATGGTTTTGGCTTTTTCTCCTTAAAACTCTGCTTCTAATCCTATTCATGACATAACCTAGTTTCCATTACACAAGAGTTTTTGACTTAAAAACAAAGGGTACAAATCATTAATTAGGCAAAATTCTGAAGGGCCTTGAATTCAAGATTCATAAACATAGATTAAAATATGTATGAAGCCTGTGGCACATCTAAACAGGAAAGCAAGAAAATGTGAGCACAAGCTGTTTCAGAGTTTGGTGTAGCAGTATGGTAGTTGCCACATAAAGATTGACTATGAAGGAAGATTGGAAACAAGTTCCTATTTCAGGATCCCAGAAGTGAAGCAATCATCCCAGCGCATTCAAACACACCTGCCTCATCTCTTCAAGCTTAATCCCTTATCAAATAGACCAAGGAGTCTAAATGAGGAAAGAAGACAGATGGCCATACTTGAAATAAATTCAGAATACTACAATGACCAGTACATGAAATTGATATCCCTGTGGATCATTCTTTGGGTAGCTTGAATTTTGATTGAGCCATTATGTGCTAGCTACTTTACCACAAATCTCCTAAGTGTCTCCTTTGCTTAAGCACTAAAATAGGGGGCTATTTCAGAAAGTACTACCAATAAGAGAGGATGACGTCTCCTATACTATTTTTTATTTACAAATAGCTTACCATTATGTTCTCATTTTATAATTTTATTATAGGTGTTTGAAAAGCTCTACTGTAGTATAGTATAATTCATAAGAAATTAATATGTGCAGCCCTGAAATGTGTCCTTAATTAAGTATACCACTAGATTTAAAACTAACAAAATATCAAATATAAAAATATTCATAATCAAGATTTAAAGTGTAGAGATAGGAAAAAAGGTGATACAAAATCTCATAAAGTTTATATGCATTTAGATTAATAACATAGGAAATTTATTGACTAAACTAATAATATTAAACAATAATTATTTTTATAAAATACCTATAATTTACCAAAACTGTGTACCTTATACTCTCAAGACAAACTTCATTAAAATAATAGTATTAGAATATATTACCTGTTACATATAACAAGTATCAGAGATATTCCACTTAGTGAATTACTATGAGACTTAGTTTTATAAATCAAAAATAATTCAACCTACATTTTAAAAATAAGTTATCACTTTTTAAAAAAATCATTACACTTCAAAACAAAGCAAGATTGTTTTTGATTCAACATAGGTTTATAGGAGATATAAGTTAAAATAAATAAATAAATAAATAAAATATCAAAATTGAATCTTTTACTACTCAATAAGTCATCACTAACCACTTAAACTATTATAGAATTAAAAAGCTAATCAAAATTCAAAGCATGGACTGTAATTTTTCTATCACTATTAATGAATACAGTTAATTGTTTTGACTTTATTTATTCTAAATTCAAAGGAATACACATCTTCAAACACTGAATTGTGAATGTGCCTATTTTCAAACACTGAATTGTGAATGTGCCTATTTCCTACCAGTTTATGAGATTTCTTTGAAGCTAGATCAATATAAACTTGTCCTGTTAACCAAAGAGTGAACATGGAGAAACCCATGGCTCTAAGCTACATATGTAGCAGAGAATGTTCTTATCTGCCATCAGTGGGAGGGGAGACCCTTGGTCCTATGGAAGCTCGATGCCCTAGCATGGGGGAAGGCTAGGGTGGTGAGGCAGGAGTGGGGGTGGGAAAGCACCCTCATCCCCTGATCGAGGCCGCCCAGGCCAGAGGATTGCAGTAGGATGGGGAGATTTGGAGAGGAAACTAAGAGAGGGGATACCATTTGAAATGTAAATAAAATATCAAATAAAAAAAAGAAAGAAAAAGAATGAATAATAAGGTTTTAAAAAATGAAGAACAAACCAAGAATGCTTCCCTCAGTATTATCTTCCAATATCATTCTGGAAATACTAGGTAGTCAATAAAATATAAGAAAGACAGATAAACAATGAAAGAAAGCAAGAAATGACACTTTCTTCACAGATGACATGGCTGTATACATGGAAAATCCAAAGGAAGTATCCCCTAAGTAACCTGGAACTAATAAACAATTATAAAGAAGTTGCAGGATACATCTCTAATTAAAAAAAAAAAACAATCACTTTCCTAAATGCTAGCAATTAGCAAGTAGAATTTAAAATTTAAAGCCCAGTAGCATTTATTTAGCACTTTGCAAACTGAAATACTTAGGTACAAATATAACAAAAATCACATGACATACATGATCGAAACTGACTGAAGAAACTAAAGAACAAAAGAGATACTCCATTTTCCGAGAAAGGGTAATTCAATATTATCAATAGATCACTACTTTCCAACTTCATCTATAGATTCAAATAAAAAACAATCATAGTTGTAGTTTTGTAAATAATGATAACTGACTGCAAAGCTTATATTAAAAGGCAAACAACCCAAAATAGACAACATAATATTGCATGGGAAAAACAAAATCAACTGCTACTACTTGATGTCAGGCATTAAGCTAAAACTGTGTTAATCAAAATTGTGTGGTACTGGCAGATAAATAGGCCACTACGTCAATGGAACAAAACAGAGGGCCAGGGGATGTAACTCCAGTGGTAGAGTACCTGCCTAGCATGTGTGAAATCTTAGGTTCAATCCCAAGGCCATCACAAAAAGAAAAAAAACAAAAGAAAGGCAAAATCTAAAATTCAAATTTTTTTTTAATATAGAAGCAGAAACTTATCCACATTTGAAGTCAAATGCAAAAGTAATAATACAAGGTAGTCAGGCATGGTGGAAAAAAGTAGAAAGATCTCTTTGAGTTCAAGGTTAGCCTAATCTATATAATGAATTTTAGGCCAGCCAGGGCTAACTAAAAAGATACTGCACTGCCTTAAAAAGTACTGCTAAATTAAAGAATCCCTTTTTACTTCCTTTTCAGTTCTTGTTGTTAAACTAGGACCTCATGTATGCTGGGCAATTATTCTACCAATGATATGACCTAATTGTAAGGTTAAAAAAATCAATATATAATGCTAGAACATAAATGGCATCTAAACAGAGCCTACATACTCCTCACAAAAATTAATACAGAGTGTATAACAGAGTCCTAACTATAAGAACTCTTAGGAGATAACATAAGAGGAAGTCTAGATGACCTCGCTATCATCCACATCGTAGAGCCACATGGCATCTGTGGGGTATTTTCATCTCAGTGTGCTGTATTCAGCAGACTCCTTTGAGTTCCCAATTTCCATCCCAGTCTGCTTTCAGCTACTCTCTGGTCCTAGTAGTAGCCTTGCCTCCCTGCTGCGGACTCAGCTCACATTCCAAGCAACTGTCCCCTATGGTTATTGTCACAATTCCGATTATCCCAACAAAATCAAAACTCTAGAGGCTTGTACTTCATCAATCAGATTCATATCAATAAATTCCCACTCAACAAAATGTACACACAATAAACTCAGAGCCAGTTGATATTGGTATAAACTGCCCACCTACATAAGACAAATTATTCTATAATAATCCATCCCTTCTAAGATATGTATAGCTACCTGTGGCTATTTGAAGCCACATAAAGATAAATCATCTTCTTCCTCCTCCATCTTGGCTTCTTCTTTCTTTTCCCCTATCTCTCTGGCCTCTCAAAAACTCTGTCCCTACCTTACAGTTTCACTGTTTAATCATAAGCCTTCCCTTTCCTTGTGACAGTCCTTGCTAACATAACAACCACAACTCTGGACATAGCAGTGACCATTTAAGTTACAAGACGAAACCCACAATTCTGAAAGAAATAACTAATGTTCTGTGTTTCACTACAACAAATAAAATACAAATTCACTCTGCCAAAGATACTGCCAGAAGAACAAAACTAAGCCATAAATTTATGGGAAAAAATATTTACAAAAAAAGCATGTCTGACAAAGAACCACTACTCAGAATTTACAGAAAAAAAAAAACTTTTAAAATTAACAAGAACCCACAAAAAGCAAGATAGAGCAGAATATGTCTGGTGTTTCTAGAGCCAGATAGACAATCTCAGGAAGCTGTCAAGCCAGCAAGCCTGGCCAATGCAACAACAAAGAACAAGTAGACAAGCAACAGGACAAAGAAAGTGGAAGACAAGGGCACTTGAGGCTGTCCTTTGATTTCTAAAACTTCATATCTGCATTTGCACAATGTGAACATATTGTGCACACACAGTTATTTTTTTTTTTTTTTTTTGTAGTGAGCAAAAGGACATATAAGGATACTTCACCAAATGTGAGAGTAGACAGCAAATGAGGTTAGGGAAAGATAGTCAATATCATTCAAGAATTGCAAATTAAAACACCAATGTGACACAAGGACACATCTTTTAATTTTTCTAAACTTTATTTTATATGTATGACTGTTTTTACCTACATGAATGTATATGTCCTATGTGCATGCTACATTCTAATACAAAGTCAGAGGTAGTCATCAGATCACAGAAAACTGCAGTTCTGGGTGATTATGAGCAGCATGTCTAGTATAAATCTTTAGAATGGCTAAAATCCACATCCTGAGAAAAGGACATGAAGCAAAGAGAACTCCCATTCTGCAATGGTGTGAATACAGAATAGAACAAACATGTGAAAAGAGAGCTTCTCATTTTTTCAAAATTAAAATACTCTTTTTAATTGGATATATTTAACTTATATTTCAACTGTTGGATGCCCTTTCCTTCAGTATCTGCTCCAAATGTTGTTTCCGTATTTCCTCCTGAGCTTATTTTTGTTCGCACTTCTAAGAAGGACTGAAGCATTCACACTTTGTTCATCATTCTTTTTGGGCTTCATGTGTTCTGTGAATTGTATCTTGGGTAATTGGGTATTCAGATCTTTGGGGCTAATATTCACTTATCAGTAAGTCCATACCATGGCTGGTTTTTTGTTGTTGTTTTGTTTTGTTTGTTTTGTTTTGTAATTGGTTTACCTCACTCAGGATGATATTTCCTAGATCCATATATTTGCCTAAGAATTTAATGAACTAATTGTTTCTAATAGCTGGATAGTATGCTATTGTGTAAATGTACCACATTTTCTGTGTCCATTCCTCTGTTGAAGGACATCTGAGTTCTTTTCAGCTTCTGGCTATTATAAACAAAGCTGCTCTGAACATCATAAAACATGTGTCCTTGTTATATGTTGGAGTGTCTTTTAGGTATATGCCCAGGAGTTGTATAGGTGGGTCCTCAAGTAGTACTATGTCCAATTCTCTGAGGAACTGCCAGACATTCCCAGAGTAGTTGTACTAGCCTGCAATTTCACCAAAACTGAAGGAGTGTTTCTCTTTCTCTACATCCTTGACAGCATTTGCTATGGTTTGAGTTTTTGATCTTAACAATTCCTAGCCATAGCTTCGAGTTTCTCACCATTTGATGTGATATTGGCTACTGGTTTGCTGTATATTGCTTTTAATATGTTTAGGTATGGGCCTTGAATTCCTTATCTTTCCAAGACTTTTAACATGAAGTTATGTTAAATTATGTCAAATGCTTTCTCAGCATCTAATAAGGTGATCATATATTTTTTTCTCCTTTGAGTTTGTTTATATAGTGAATTCCATTGATGGATTTTCTTATATTGAACAATCCCTGCATTGCTGGGATGAACCCTACTTGATCATGATGGATGATCATTTTGATGTGCTCTTGGATTCAGTTTAAAAGAATTTTATTGAGTATTTTGCATTGATATTCATAGAAGATTTTGGTCTGAAGTTATCTTTTTTTTTGTTGGTCCTTTGTGTGGCTTAGGTACAAGTGTAATTGTGGCTTAATAGAAGGAATTGGGTGGTGTTCTTTCTGTTTCTATTTTGTGAAATATTTTGGAGAATGTTGCTATTAGGTCTTCTATAAAGCTCTGATAGAATTCTGCACTGACTCCATTTGGTCCTGGAATATTTTTGGTTGAAAGCTTTTTGATAACTACTTCTATTTCTTTGGGGGTTATGGAACTGTTTAAATGATTTATCTGATACCGATTTAACTTTGGTACCGGCTATCTGTCTAGAAAATTGTTTATTTCCTCCATATTTTCCAGTTTTGATGAGTATAGAGATTTATAGTAGGATCTAATGATTTTTTTTTAATTTCCTCAGTTTCAGTTCTTATGTGTCCCCTTTCATTTCTGTTCAGGAAACTTTCCCCTATGTACTTAAATCTCTTCCCCACATTCTCTTCTATTAGTTTCAGTATACCTGATTTTATGTGGAGGTCTTTAATCCAGTTGGACTTGAGCTTTGTACAAGGAGATAAAAATGGATTGAGTTGCATTCTTCTGCATTTGGACTGCCACTTGAACCAGCACTATTTGTTGAATATGCTGTCCTTTTTCCATTGAATGTTTTTAGCTCCTTTGTCAAAGATGAAGTGACCAGGGGTGTGGGTTTATTTCTGGGTCTTCAATTCTATTCCATTCATCTACCTGCCTTTCTCTGTATCAATAAATACCATGCACTTTTAATCACAATTGATCTGTAATAAAGCTTGATGTTAGGGATTGTTATTTCCCCTAGAAATTGTTTTACTGTTGAGAATAGTTTTTACTCTCCTGAGTTTTTTTATTATTCAAAATAAATTTGCAAATTGCTATTTCTAACTCTATGAAGAACTTAGTTAGCACTTTTATGGGGATTGCAATGCATTTGTAGATTGCTTTTGGCAAGATATCCAATTTTACTATGTTGATTATTTCAATCCATGACCATGGGAAAACTTTCTACCTTCTGAGGTTTTCTTCAATTTCCTTCTTCAATGACTTGAAGTTCTTGTCATACATGTATTTTTGTTGTTTGGTTAGGGTCACACCCATGTATGTTATATTATTTCTGACTATTGTGAAGGTATCCATTCCCTAATTTCTTTCTCAGTCCTTTTTTTTTTTTTTTTTTTTGAGTAGAGGAGGACTAATAATTTGTTTTAGATAATTTTATATCAATTTTATAATTTTGCTGAAGTTGTTTATCAGCTGTAGGAATTCTCTGGTGGAGTGTTTGGGGTCACGTAAGCATACTATTATATCATCAGCAAACAGTGATATTTTGACTTCTTCTTTTATAATTTGTATCTCTTTGACTTCCATTTTCTGTCTAATTGCTCTGGCTAGGACTTTTAATTACTATATTTAATAGGTAGGGAGAGAGTGGGCAGCCTTGTCTACTCCCTAATTTTAGTGGAATTGCTTTAAGTTTCTCATCATTTCATTTGATGTAGGCTACTGGTTTGCTGTATATTGCTTTTACTATATTTAGGTATGGGCCTTGACTTCCTGTTCTTTCCAAGACTTTTAACATGAAGGAGCATTGAAGTTTGTCAAATAATTTCTCAGCATCTAGTGAGATGATCATGTGGTTTTTTTTTTTCTTTCAGTTTCTTTATATAGTATATTACATTGATGGATTTTTGTATATTAAACCATCTCTGCATCCCAGGTATGAAGCCTACTTGATCATGGTGAATGATCGTTTTGATGTGTTCTTGGATTCGGTTTCCAAGTTTTTTATTGAGGATTTTTACATCAATGTTCTTGAGGAACATTGGTCTAAAGTTCTCTTTCTTTGTAGGGATTTTGTGTGGTTTATGTATGAGCATAATTATGGCTTCAAAGAATGAATTGAGTAGTGTTCCTTCTGTTTCTATTTTGTAGAACAGTTTGTAATGTATTGGTATTAGGTCTTCAATGAAGGCCTTTTAGAATTCTGCACTAAACTTATCTGGTCCTGTTTTTTGTTTGTTTGTTTGTTTGTTTTGTTTTTTGTTTTTGTTTGTTTTTGTGTTTCTTTTTTTTTGGTTGGGAGGCTTTTGAGACTGCTTCTATTTCTTGTGGGGTTGTTTAGATGGTTTATCTGATCCTGATTTAAATTGATACCTGGTATCTGTCTAGAAATTTGTGCATTTCCTCTAGATTGTCAAGTTTTGTTGAGTATAGGCTTTTGTAGTAGCATCTGAAGATTGCTTGAATTTCCTTAGTTTCTGTTGTTATGTCTCCCCTTTCATTTCTAATTTTGTTAATTTGGATACTTTCTCTGTGCCATCGAGTTAGTCTCACTAAGGGTTTATCGATCTTGTTCATTTTCTCAAGGAACCAATTCCTGGTTTTGTTGATTCTTTGTATAGTTATTTTCTTTCTATTTGGTTGATTTCAGCTCTGAGTTTGATTATTGTCTGACGTTTGCTCTCCTCTTGGGTGTATCTGCTTCTTTTTGTTCTAGAGCTTTCAGCTATGCTGTCAAACTGCTAGTGTATGCTCTCTCCAGTTCAATTTTGAAGGTGCCCATAGCTTTAAGATTTCCCCTTAGTACTACTTTCATTTTATTTCATAAGTTTGTGTATGTTGTGCCTTTATTTTCATTAAATTCTAAAAAGTCTTTGATGTCTTTCTTTATTTCGTCCTTTACTAAGCTTCCATGTGTATGTGTATTTTTTTGCTATTTTTGTTGTTATTAAAGACCAGCCTTAGTCCATGGTGATCTGACATAATTCATGGGATTATTTTGATGTTCTTGTATTGGTTGAGTCCTGTTTTGTTTTCAGCTATATGGTCATTTTTGGAGAAGGTGCCCTGAAGTGCTGAGAAGGTTTATTCTTTTGTTTTAGGATGAAATATTCCTTAGATGTCTGTTAAATCAATTTGTTTCATAACCTCTGATAGTTTTGCTGTGTCTGTTCAGTTTCTGCTTCAATGATCGACACATTGATGAGAGTGGGGTGTTGATGTCTTCCACTATTATTGTGTGTGATGCAATATATGCTTTGAGTTTTAAAAGAGTTTCTTTTATGAATGTGGTTTCCCTTGTATTTGGAACATAGATGTTTAGGGCTTTCCTTATATTTTTTGATGACTTTGGGTTAAAACTCTATTTTATTTGATATTAAGTTGGGTACTCCAGCTTGTTTCTTGCCACCATTTGCTTGGAAGATTTTTCCTAACCATTTACCCTGAGGTAGTGCCTGTCTTTATTGCTGAGATGAGTTTCCTATATGCAGCAAAATGCTGGGTCCAGTACTTTTTAACTTTCCAGTTTTGCTAGGACTAAATCACTCTGATGGTCCTGTGCACTTTGGTTTTGTCACCTGTGAAACTGACAGTAGTTCTTACTTCCAAGTAACGTACTGGAGTAAATGAAGCTCTTAGTGATCAGCACACACTAAATTCTATGTGTTTATTAAATAAATAATGCAGTAATTGTAAAAAGACAAACTGTGGACATGCTGAAAAACCTAAAGAGAACCAAAAATATATGCAATATAACACACATCCCTTTCAACCACAGATCACATTCCTTTGGCTTCCTTCCTTAGAAACATAATTTTTGAGGGGTTAGTCTAATGTTTTAAGTTTGTATGCATCACAATATAACAATATTTTTTATCAGTCCTTGATTTTGGGTCCTGTTTAGGAATGACTTTCTCACTAGTCCTTTGTAATCATATTCTTACAATTTGAAAATACTTAAGTCCTTGATACATTTGAAATTATTTTAAGACATAGAATTAGTTCCCTGTAGATTTTAATTTTAATGTAATGTAGACAAGTATATCAAATTTTCTTATGAATTTAATATCACATTTAAAGGGCCTTTCTTATCCAAGGTCATAAACATATTTGCTGTTTCTAATTATATGTTAGTTTCTTAAAAATTCTTTAATCCCATCTGGAATTTGTTTTGAGGCAAGGAATGTGGTAGATAGCCATTTAAAGTCTAACAGTTGTCATTTCAATATTTCTGAATGCAGCATCTCCTCTTACTGATATGAAATGTGGTTGTTATTTCAATGATGAAGTTCTTGTAACATTTGCCTGTGTTTCCCATCTGTAGTTTATCTCTGTGATATATATATATATATATATATATATATATATATATGTCCATTATGTACCAATGTAAGACTCTTAAATATCATACTCATAGGAAATATGACACAGAATTCAGAAACTATTGTTTGTTCAATTTTTCTTTTCTTTTTTCCATTTATCCTAAAGATTGAACCCAGGGTCTTGCACTTGCCAGGAAAATCCTCTGCATTATGTAGACATGGCAAGCCTGGAACTCACTTTGTAGACCTGGCTGGCACTAAGAGTCACTGCCTCTGCCTCCCAAATGCTGATATCCTAGGCATAATTCACCACAGCCGGCAAACCTTGGCTTTTTTGAGACATGATTTTGTAATGTAGCTCATTCTGGGCTTGAACCCTCTGTATCTCAGAGTGATATTGAATTTGTTTTCTCTGCCTCCTGACTGCTGGTGTTATTGGTGTTAGTTGGTCAATGTACCTGGTTCAGCTGTTGAATTTTTTAGTTATGTCTTAGTATCTGTGAAAATGGCAGTATATTTTTTCTACATTGCTCTATTAATATAGTGGATGAAGCTAGTGGGTTGCCTAACATTAATATAAATTTGCCTTTTACACTGCTAGTTTAGTGAAATATTCTCCATATGTCCATTAAAATTCTATTGGTTGATAGTTTGTTTAGGAGTTTTGCATTGATATTAATAAGTGAGTATGAATCTATTGATGAATATAATATCTGAAATTTTTTCTGCTGTGGAATAAGTGAGGAAATAGTATGTTCAATATTTAATTTACCTGAGTCTCATTTAGTCTGAGTCTCATGCATTTTATGCTCTGGAAGTACTTTTCATTATCATTTATGGTAATTATTGGGAGACAGGCTCTTACTATATATTTAGACTTGAATTGGACTTATAATTCTTTTTAAAAGATTATATATAGCCAATGCTCAGGCTCTTTTCCTCCTGGACCAGCAGAGAACCTGGGGTGCAGGCATGGTGAGGTTGCACGGTGAGTATCCAGAGTGCAGAGAGCGCTTAGTGGTGCTTGTGGATCCTTTCCAACCTACAGTAAGTGCCAGGCCTCTGTCAGAGGGAATCAGGATATGCCTTGAAAGGCTGTACTTAAGGACCAGACGTCCAGGCTCTTTTACACCTGGACAAACAGAGAACCTGGGGCACAAGCCTGGTAAGGTTGCGCGGTAAGTACCCAGAGCATAGAGAGTGCTTGGCGGTGCTTAAGGAAAAGGTTTCTTTCTGGCCCATACTAAGGGCCAGGCCTCTGTCAGAGGGAATCAGGATCTGCACAGAAAGCCAGAACTTGAAGATAAGCTACACAGGTGCTTTTGCATTGGACCAGAGGTGAGCCAGATACATAGGCCCAGGGAGGGCACACTGGGAGATCTCAAAGAGTAGAAAGTGCTGTGATCTCTGGAAAATGGTCCTTTGGGGCCTAGAGAAAGAGCCAGGTCCCAGCCAGTAGTTCTCAGGACCTGTGGGCAGACGGCTAAGCTCCCAGAACAGTCTCACAAGAGCTCCAACACCTGAGCCCACACAGAGATGAGTCACTGCTACCAGAACTCACTGCTTGCCCACTAAGAGCCGAACACTCAGAAGCAATTTTCTTCCTGAGCCCAAGAGCCCTCAGATCCACAGGAGAGACAGGCACCAGTCCCTGACAACAAGATTACATATAATCACAGATAACAAGATGGCAGGAGGAAAACAAAAGAAGTTAAGCAATGGAAACCAAGACAACCTGGCAACATCAGAATCCAGCTCTCCCACCACAGCAAGTAATGGATTGACAAACACTCCAGAAAATCAAGACTCAGACTTGAAATCATACTTCACAATGATGATGGAGATCTTGGAGAAGAGCATGAATAGCTCTTAAACAATTACAGGAGAACACACATAAACAAATAGAAGTGCTTAAAGAGGAAACACAAAAATCACCCAAAGAACTACAGGATAACACAACAAAAGTTGGGAAGGAATTGAAAATGGAAATAGAAACAACAAAGAAAACACAAAAAGAGACAATACTGGAGATAGGAAACCTAAAGAAAGAAATCAGGAGTCATAGATGCAAGCATCTCCAACAGACTACAAAAGATGGAGGAGAGAATCTCAGGGGGCAAAGACAACATAGAAAACATACACAAAACAGTCAGAGAAGATGCAAAAGCCAAAAAAGCTAAAAATGTCCAGGAGATTCAGGACACAATGAGAGGACCAAACCTAAGGATAATAAGATTAGAAGAGGGCAATGAATATCAACTAAAAGGTATAGTAAATATCTTCAACAGAATTGTAGAAGAAAACTTTTCTTCCCTTAAGAATGAGATGATCATGAGCATAAAAGAAGCCTACAGAACTCCAAATAGGTTGGACCAGAAAAGAAATTCCTCCAGACACTTAATAGTCAAAACACCAAATGTTCAAAACAAAGAAAGAATACTAAAAGTAGTAAGGGAAAAAGGTCATGTAACATATAAAGGCAGACCAATCAGAATTAAATCAGACTTCTCACCAAAGACTACCAAATCTATAAGAACCTGGACAGACATCATACAGACTCTAAGAGAACACAAATGCCAGCCTAGGTTACTATATCCAGCAAAACTCTCAATTACCATAAATGCAGAGACCAAGATATTCCAGGACAAAAATAAATTTACAGAATATATGAACACAAATCCAGCACTACAAACAATATTGGATGTAAAACACAACACAAGGAGAAAACCTACACCCTAGAAAAAGCAGAAAAATAACTAAGCAAGAAACCAAAAAAAGAAAGACACACAGATACAATTCTACCTCTAACAATCAATATTCCTTAATATCTGTTAACATATTGGACTCAATTTCCCAATAAAGAGACATAGATTATCAGACTAGATATGTAAACAGGATCCAGCATTTTGCTCTATACAGAAAACTCATCTCAGGGACAAAGACAGACACTATATCAGAGTAAAAGGCTGGGAAAAACTTCCAAGCAAATGTCCCCAAGAAACAAGCTGGAATAGCCATTCTTATATCGAATAAAGTCAATTTTCAACCAAAAGTTATCAAAAAAGATAAGGAAAGACACTTCTTTTTCATTACAGGAAAAATGTATCAGATGGATTCTCAATCCTAAACATATATGCTGCAAATACAAGAGCACCTATATTCATAAAAAAAAACCCCTACTAAAGCTCAAAATATACATATCACCACACACAATAATACTGGGAGACTTCAACACCCCACTCTCATCAATGGACAGGTCATGGAGACAGAAACAGAAGAGAGACACAGCGAAACTAGCAGAGGTTATGAACCAATTGGAATTAACAGCAATCTACAGAACATTTTATCCTAAAACAAAAGAGCACATTTTCTTCTCAGCACCTCATGACACCTTTTCCAAAATTGAGCATATAGTAGGTCACAAAACAAGCCTCAATAGATATAAGAAGATTGAAATACACCCATGCCTTCTATCAGATCACAATGGACTAAGGCTGCTCTTTAATAACATCAAAGACAACAAAAAGTCCACATGTACATGGAAGCTTAACAATGCTCTACTCAATGATAGCATGGTCAAAGGAGAAATAAACAAAGAAATTGAGGATTTTCTAGAATTTAATGAAAATTAAAGCAAGACATACCCAAACCCATGGGATGCAATCAAAGCAGTACTGAGAGGAAAACTCATAGCTCTGAGTGCTTCCAAAAAGAAATGGGAAAAAGCATACAGTAGCCGCTTGACAGCACAGCTGAGAGCTCTAGAACAAAAAGAAAGAGATACACCCAAGAGGAGTAGACCTCAGAAAATAATCAAACTCAGAGCAGAAATCAACCAAGTACAAACCATAAAAACCATACAAACAATCAACAAAACCTGGAGCTGGTTCTTTGATAAAATTACAAATCGATAATCCTTTAGCCAGACTACATAGAGGGCAAAGAGAGAGTGTCGAAATTAACAAAATCAGAAATGAAAGGGGAGACATAACAACAGAAACAAAGGAAATTCAAGAAATCATCAGATCCTACTACAAAAGCCTATACTCAAAAAAAAAATTAAAAATCTGGAGGAAATGGAGACATTTCTAGACAGAATCCAGATACCATACTTAAATCAAGACCAGATAAACCATCTAAACAATTAATTCTATAACAGGTAAAGAAATGGAAGCAGTCATCAAAAGCCTCCAAACCATAAAGAAAAAAAAAAAGCCCAGGACCAGATGGGTTCAGAGCAGAATTCTATCAGACATTTATTGAACACCTAGTACCAATACTCTCCATACTTTCCACAAAATAGAATCAGATGGAAGACTACCCAACTCATTCTTTGAAGCCAAAATAACTCTCCTTCCTAAACCACACAAATACCTTACAAGAAAAAAGAACTTCAGACCAATCTCCCTTATGAACATTGATGTAAAAATACTCAATAAAATTTTCGCAAACTGAATCCAAGAACACATCAAAACAATCATTCACCATGATCAAGTAGGCTTCATCCCTGGGATTCAGGGATGGTTTAATATACAAAAATCCATCAACATAATCCACCATATAAACAAACTCAAAGGAAAAAAAAAACATGATCATCTCAATAGATGCTAAGAAAGCACTTGACATAATTCAACACCCCTTCATTTTAAAAGTCTTGCAAAAAGCAGGAATCCAAGGCCCATACCTAAACATAGTAAAAGGAATATACAGCAAACCAACAGCCAACATCAAACTTAACTGTGGGAAACTTGAAGCAATCCCACTAAAATCAGGGACTTGATAAGGCTGCCCACTCTCCCCCTACCTATTCAACATAGTACTGGAAGTCCTGGCCAGAGCAATTAGACAGCCACAGGAAATCAAAGGGATACAAATAGTAAAGGAAGAAGTAAAAATATCACTATTTGAAGATGACATGATAGTATACTTAAGTGACCCCAAAAATTCCACCAGAGAACTTTTACAGCTGATAAACAACTTTAGCAAAGTGGCTGGATATAAAATTAACTCAAAAATCAGTAGCTTTCATCTACTCAAAGGACAAACATGCTGAGAAAGAAATTAAGTAAAAGATACCTTTCACAATACTCATAAACAATATAAAATACCTTGGTGTGACTCTAACTTAGCCAATGAAGGACCTGTATGACAAGAACTTCAAATCTCTGAAGAAGGAAATTGAAGAAGATCTCAGAAGATAGAAATATCTCCCATGCTCAAGGATTGGAAGGACCAACATCGTAAAAATGGCCATCTTGCCGATAGCAATCTACAGATTCAATGCAATCCCCATCAGAATTACAATCCAATTCTTCATAGAGTTGGAAAGAGCAATTTGCAAATTCATCTAGAATAACTAAAAAACCTAGAATATTGAAATCTATTTTCAACAACAAGAAATCCTCTGTGGGAATCACCATTTCTGAACTCAAGCTATATTACAAGACAATTGTATTGAAAACTGCATGGTACTGGTGCAGAGATAGGCAGGTAGATCAATGGAACAGAATAAAAGATTCAGAAATGAACTGTCACACATATGTCCACTTGATTTTGGACAATTGAGCTAAAAACATTCAATTGAAAAAAGACAACCTCTTCACCAAATGGTGTTGGCTCAACTTCAATTGGCATGCAGAAGAATGAAAATAGATCTTTTCTTATCTACTTGTACAAAGCTCAAGTATAAGTGGACCAAAGATCTCCATTTAAAACTAGGTACACTTAAACTCTTAGAAAAGAAAGTAGGAAAAACTGTATAACACATAGGCTCAGGGGAAATTTTCCTAAACAGAACACCAATGGCTTATGCTCTAAGATCAATAATAGACAAATGTGACCTAATGAGATTGTTAAGTTTCTGTAAGGGTAATGCCACTGTCAAGAAAACAAATGGCAGCCAACAGATTGGGAAAAGATCTTTACCAATCCCTCATCTGACAGAGGTCCAATATCCAATTAAACAAAGAACTCAAGAAGTTAGACTCCAGAGAATCACACAATTCTATTAAAAATGGAGTAAAGATCTAAATAAAGAATTCTCAACTTAGGAATATCAAATGGCCAAGAAGCACCTAAGCAAATGCTCAACATCCCTAGTCATCAGAAAAATGCAAGTCAAAATAACCCTGAGATTCCACTTCATACCAGTCAGAATGGCTAAGATGAAAAATTCCTATAACAGCAGATGCTGGCAAGGATCCAGAGAAAGTAGGTGGGGTTGTCAGCTGCTACAACCACTCTGGAAATCAGTCTGGTGGTTTCTTAAAAAATTGGACATAGTACTACCTGAATACCTAGTTATTTCACTTTTGGGCATATACCCCAAAAATGCTCCAACATACAATAATGACACATGCTCCACCATGTTCATAGCAGCCCTATTTATCATAGCCTGAAGCTGGAAAGAACTCAGATTCCTTCATTAGATGAATGAATACAGAAATTGTGGTATATTTACACAAGGGAGTACTACTTAGCTATTAGAATCAATGACTTAACCAAATTCTTAAGAAAATGGATGCATCTAGAAAATATCATCCTGAGTGAGGTAACCCAGTCACAAAAGAACAGATATAATGATATAATATGCAGTCACTGGTAATTGGATACTAGTCCCTGAAAACTCTAATTACCCAAGAAACAACTCACAGACCATATGAAGCTCAAAAAAAGAAAGGCCAAACAGCGGAAGTCTCAGCATTTCTTAGAAAAAAAACAAAAACAACAATAACAACAAAAATAAGTGTATAGCACCCTCTCAGAGTGGCGTATACCTAGACCATTTTCCTAGGAATTTTGTAAAGTCATTGAAGGATATCTGGGTTCTTTCCAGCTCCATCATGTTCACAGCACCCTCAGCTCCTCTAAATCCCCTAGCCTTATTCCTAGCTCTGTAGCAGACTTCCTGCTGTGGCTTCTTTTCTCCCACTTCCTCCTTCTCAGGTGAATCACACAGGATTTCCCCTCCAAACTCCTTCACCCAACTCATTGCCTTATCTCAGTCTCCAACCCCAGAAGGCACAAACTGAGAACCTCCAGGACAATCCAGTTAGGGAAACTGGTAGATTAACTTCAGATCTTCACCTCTCTTTCCTTCCCCACAAATCAATGCCCAGGACTCATTCCCAGCTCTGCAACTGACCACCAGCTTTGGTCCCCCTTCTCACCAGCCAATTTCTCCACCACATCACATAGATCTTTCCCAGCTACCCTCCCCCAGACTCAGTGTTTTAGCCCAGCCCCCAACCCCAGAAGGCATTCCCTTGGAAACTGCCGGCCACTCTAGCCAGGAAAGCAGATAAGCTAACTGCATATCTTCACCTCTTCCTCCATTCCTCCAAATCTGATTCCCTGGTTGTATTTTCAGCTTTGCAGTGCACATTCTGCTGTGAGCTTGCATCATTCTCTAACCTCATTCCTAGGGGACTAGGCAGATCCCAGTGCAAACCCCTGATATTCTCCCTCCTGTGGACCATCCAGCACCAACCCAGCCCATCCCCATACCTATTCATCAGCTTCCAGTACCAGGAAACATTTTACCTATACCCACACCTATCAGGATCTCAGAAAAATTTTCTACCAGGCAACACACAGCCAACATATTATCTTAAGAACTAGCGAAGACAACAGAAATCAAGAAACAAAACACCCACACAACAAAGACACAACTAGATATCAGCACCTAGAGTTACAACCTTCCCAAACCCAGATGCCTAGAGGCCAGTATAAAACACAATCAATAACAGCCAGGACAATATGTCTCCATTAGTAGCCATTAAGCCTACCATAGGTGGCCCTGGATATTCTAACATAGCTGAAACACACAGGCATGCACACACACACACACACACACACACACACCTTAAAACAGCCTTTATTAATATAGAAGAGATACTTAAAAATAAATTAATGAATCTCTTAAGGAAGTCTATGAAAACACAGTAAAAGAAAATTAATAAACCACTCAATACTGAAAGTGAAAATAGAGTCAATAAAGAAAATCAAAATTGAGCACCTAATTTCATTAAAAAAAAAAAAACTACCACAGCTTAAATTACATACTTACCTTAGACACTCATAGTGGGAGACTGCATTACCCTACTCTCTCTAATAGACAGGTTGTTGGCATCTAGTGTAGGCTCCACCCCACCGTTACCTAGCAATAGCTAGGTATGTCTGACTCACTATAAAATGGGCTGCTTGTCCCCTCCTCTCTCCCTTGCTCTTGATACTTACCCTCTCTCCCTTTCCCCTCTCCACTCTCTCCGCATGCTCAAGGCCAGTTTCTACTCAATTCTTCTTCTTCTTCTTCTTCTTCTTCTTCTTCTTCTTCTTCTTCTTCTTCTTCTTCTTCTTCTTCTTCTTCTTCTTCTTCTTCTTTTTCTTCTTCTTCTTCTTCTTCTTCTTCTTCTTCTTCTTCTTCTTCTTCTTCTTCTTCTTCTTCTTCTTCCTCTTCCTCTTCCTCTTCTTCTTCTTCTTCCTCCTCCTCCTCCTCCTCCTTCTCTCTCTCTCTCTCTCTCTCTCTCTCTCTCTCTCTCTCTCTCTGTCTGTACTACCCTCACTACACTCTCAATTCCTCTCCCCATGTCCTGAATAAACTCTATTCTATACTATATGTGTGGCTGCTCCCTCAGGGACAAGAGCTGCCTCAGCATGGGCCCACAGAGAAACCCCTTTACCCCACACCATACCTCACTTTCACCAAACATAGCTCTTGTATCTCCTTATATTTTTGTAAAACACAACACGGGCCATTCAGACAACTAAACATAGAAATGCTAGAGCTGACTGATGCCATAATCCAAATAGACCAAAAAGGTATTTACAGAACATTTCACCTACACACAAAATAACATACCTTCTTCTAAATACATCATGTGTCTTTCTCCAAAAATTAACCATAAACATGGAGATAAAACAAGTCTCAATAGATACACAAAAACAGAAATAACACCCTATGTCCTATCTGACCACCACAGATTAAAGCTGGCTATTAACAGCAGGAATAATATAAAGCTTTCAAGCTCACAAAAACTGAATGACCCAGTAGTAAGTGAAAAAAAATGGATTAAGGCAGAAATTAGAGAGAAATGAAAGGCTTTCTAAAATGGAAAGGAAATGAACAAAACACCCAGACTAATTTGACCTGATAAAGCAAGTGCTTATGTTTAAAAAGTGGGCGGGAGGGGGGAATCTCATACTATTAACTTGACCACACACCTAAAATCTCTTGAATAAAAAGCAGGAATCACACCCAAAAGGAGCAGACAGAAAGAAATAATGAAACTTGGGGTGGAAATCAATAAAATAGAAACAAAGAGCAATTACAAGCTATTTGAAGAATTAGTGAAACAAAGAGTCGGTTCTTTGAGAAAAATCAATAAGATTATCAAACACTTACATGTATTAACTTAAAGCCAGACAGAGAGTATCCAGATTAATAAAATTAGGAAAGAAGGGGAATATAGCAACACACTGAGGAAACACAGAGAATCCTAAGGATATACTTTAAAAATTTATACTCTAAAGTCATAAAAATCTAACAGAGATGGATAATTCTCTTGATATACACTTACCAAAGTTAAATCAAATTCAGATAAGCACTTTAAACAAATTTAAACAAATGTATACTGGTAGTGAAATAGAAGCAGTAATTACCCTGAGGCAAAGTTACCATGATATCCAAACTATATAACGGCACAACAAAGAAAGTGAATTACAGACCAGTTTCCCATATGAACAGAGATGTGAAAATCCTTGCAGATTCCAAGAACACATCACAAACACATCTACTATAATCAAGTAGACTATACCCCAGAGATTTAGGGATGCTTCAACATACATAAATGGACAAATGGATTCTATCATATAAACAAACTGGAAGACAAAAATTACCTGATATCTCAATAGATGGAGAAAAAGCCTTTGAGAAGATCTAATACAACTGCATGGTAAAAGTCCTGGAGAGATTCAGGATACAAAGGATGTACCTCAACATAATAAAGACAGTTTATAGCAACACCATAAATAATATCAAATTAAATGGAGGTAAACACAAGGCAAGTACCCTAAAATCCGGGACAGGACAAGGCTGTCCACTCTCTATTCAGTATAGTATGTGAAGTTTTAGCTAGAATAGTAAGACAACTGAAGGAGATCATGGGGATACAAATTGGAAAGTAAGTAGAAGAATATATATAATATGATAGTATACATAAATGACCCTAAAATCTACTAGGAAACTTTTATAGCTGATTAAAAAAATCTTGCAACAAAACAGCTTTTTACAAAAGTAACTCACAAAAAAATAGTAGCCTTCTTATATACAAATGACAAATGGACTGAGAACAAAATCAGGAAAAAGCACCTTTCACAATAACCTCAAATAATATAAGATATCTTGGGGGTAACTCTAACCCAAGCAAGTAAAAGACTTGTATGATAATAACTTCAAGTCTTTGAAGAAAGACATTCAAGCAACTATTAGAAGATAGAAAAATCTCCCATGCTCATGGGTCTGTAGGATTAACAGTGAAAATAGCCATCCCATCAAAGGCAATTTACAAATTCAGCACAATCCCCATCAAAAATTTCAACATAACTCTTCATAGATCTTAAAAGGACAGTTCTCAGTCTTATGTGGAAACACAAGTATACCTAAGGACCCTAGGCTAAAGCCAAATATGTCTGTTCTGAATAAACAAACAAACAAACAAGAAATAGCACAGCAACAAAATGACCCCCAATGACACTCTGCTATCCTTATAGATCAGTGCTTTCCTTACTCAGCCTTCAGTAGAGAAACTTCCCCCTGCAGCAGATGGGAACAGATACGGAGACCCACCGCCAGCCATTATGAAAAGTGAGAGAACTTAGAACACTCAACTCTAAAAATGTCTACATTGAATTCCTCCGTTCAGAGCTCAGGCAATCCTGCAGAAGAGACAGAAAGAGTGTGAGGAGATGGGGGACACCGAGAGAAAAAGGCCCTCTAAATCAACCAAGCAAGGTACATAGGAGCTCGCAGACACTAAAGCAGCGTATTTTTAAAAAGCAATTTTAAAAGTTTCTACATCTAGTGGTCATCATAGCTCTTATTAAATTACCACCTGTATTACTTTGCTAGGATTGATGTAATGAGAGGTTAAATATAAGAAACATAAATTTAGTTTCTCAAAATTTTGAGTTATAAGTCTAAGTGAAGGTGTCAGCAAATTCAACTTTTCTGAAGCCTCTTATTATTATTATTATTATTATTATTATTATTATTATTATTATTGACTATGAGATGGCTGTCTTCTGGCTGTGTACTCACCTACTTCTCCCCCTCTATGTGTGCATTTCTGTCTTAATCTATTCCCATCTTCGTAGGAATGACAGTCAAAGTAGATAAGAACCTCTGTTACTGCCTCCAGGTTGCTATGGAGTCATTCCCAACTAATAGGGGTAAGAACTTCAACATAGAGCCTGGCCCAACAGCCAGCCGGAAAGGCGGCTCTTACAGGCTGAGCAACTGTGACCGGGAACAGATCTTAGGAACTTCTGTTCCCACCCGGAGACGACTTCAGGACGCAGAGCGGAGCCTGGGCCAACTGCCAGCCGGAAAGGCGACTCGTACAGGCTGAGCAACTGCGACCTGGAACAGATCTTAGGAACTTCTGTTCCCACCCGGAGACGACTTCAGGACGCAGAGCAGAGCCTGGCCCAACCGCCAGCCGGAAAGGCGGCTCGTACAGGCTGAGCAACTGTGACCGGGAACAGATCTTAGGAACTTCTGTTCCCACCCAGAGACGACTTCAGGACACAGAGGAGAGCCTGGCCCAACAGCCTGCCGGAAAGGCGGCTTGAACAGGCTGAGCAACTGTGACCGGGAACAGATCTTAGGAACTTCTGTTCCCACCCTGAGACGACTTCAGGACACAGAGCAGAGCCTGGCCCACCTGCCAGCCGGAAAGGTGGCTCGGAGAGGCTGAGCATCTGTGACCAGGAACAGATCTTAGGAACGTGTGTTCCCACCCGGAGGCGACTTCAGTACACAGAGCGGAGCCTGGCCCAGCTGCCACCCGGAACCTGGGCTGCCGGGGAGTATAGAGATCTCTGCGGAGTGCACACGGAAAGTGTACCAGGGACACAGACCAGATACAAGGGAAAGGCAAGAACATATCACTGACAACAAAATGGCAAGAAGAAAGAAAAAGAGTATATCCCAAGGAAACCAAGACAATCTAGCAACACCAGAACACAGCTCCCCGATAGTAGAAAACATCGGAATTCCAAACACTCCAGAGAAAGAGGACACAGACCTGAAATCATGCCTCAAGATGCTGATAGAGTTACTTAAACAAGAAAGGGAGGAAAAGCAAAAAGATTCAGAAGCTTTTAAAGAAGAAACAAGAAAAACACTCAAAGAACTCAAAGAATGAGACGAAAACAGAACCAAAGAAATAAAGGAATGGAAGAGGGAAATTAAAACAGAAATTGACACAATAAAGAAAGCACTAAAAGAGATAACCCTAGAGTCAGAACACCAAAAAAAGAAATCAGGAGTCACAGAAGCAAGCATTTCCAACAGATTACAAGAGATCGAGGAGAGAATCTCGGGGGCAGAAGACAACATTGCAAACATAGACAAAACAGCCAGAGAAGATGCAAAAAACAAAAAGCTCCTAACCCAAAATGTCCAGGAAATACAAGACACAATGAGAAGACCGAACCTAAAGATAATAGGAATAGAAGAGGGAGAAGAGTATCAACTAAGAGGCACAGTAAATATCTTCAACAAAATCATAGAAGAAAACTTCCCTACCCTCAAGAATGAGATGACCACGAGCATAAAAGAAGCCTTCAGAACTCCAAATAGGTTGGACTAGAAAAAAAATACCTCCCGACACATAATAGTAAAAACATCAAGTGCCCAAAGTAAAGAAAGAATACTAAAAGTAGTAAGGGAAAAAGGTCAGGTAACATATAAAGGCAGACCAATCAGACTCACACCTGATTTCTCAACAGAGACTATGAAAGCTAGAAGAGCCTGGACAGACATCATGCACTCCTTAAGAGAGCACAAGTGCCAGCCCAAGCTGCTATACCCAGCAAAACTATCAATCACCATCGATGGAGAGACAAAGATATTTCAAGACAAATCAAAATTCACACAATATCTGACCAAAAACCCAGCACTACAACGAATTATAGGTGGAAACCCCAATACAAGGAGGGAAAATACAGCCTAGTAAAAACAAGAAAACTCCTAAACAAGAAAACTAAAAGAAGAAAAAAACACAGACACAACTCAACCCAAAAAAGCAAAAAAGGCAGGAAACAGAAACAATTATTCCTTGATATCTATTAACATAAATGGTCTCAACTCCCCAATAAAGAGACATAGACTATCAGCCTGAATACATAAACAAAATCCAGCCTTTTGCTGCATACAGGAAACTCATCTCAGAGACAGAGACAGACACTATCTCAGAGTAAAAGGGTGGGAAAAAAACTTCCAAGCAAACAGCTCCAAGAAGCAAGCTGGAGTGGCTATTCTAATATCGAATAAAGTAAACTTCCAACCAAAAGATATCAAAAAAGATACAGAAGGACACTTTTTACTCATTACCGGGGAAATCTGTCAGGAGGAACTCTCAATCCTTAACATATATGCTCCAAATAAAAAAGCACCCACATTCATAAAAGAAACTCTACTAAAGTTCAAAAAATACATTTCACCCCACCCAATAATAGTGGGAGACTTTAACACCCCACTCTCACCAATGGACAGGTCAGGGAAACAGAAACTGAACAAGGACACTGCAAAACTAGCAGAGACTTTGAACCAACTAGAATTAATAGATATATACAGAACATACTATCCTAAAGTAAAAGAATACACCTTCTTCTCAACACCCCATGGCACATTCTCAAAAATTGACCACATAATTGGACACAGAACGAGCCTTCATCGATATAAGAAGATTAAAATACTCCCATGCATCCTCTCAGATCACCATGGTCTACGGCTGGTCTTTAACAACAACAAAGACAACAAAATGCCCACATACACATGGAAACTAAACAACGCTCTGTTAAAGGATAGCAGGGTCAAAAAAGAAATAAAGAAAGAAATTAAGGACTTTATAGAATTCAACAAAAATGATAACACAACATACCCAAACCTATGGGATGCAATGAAAGCAGTATTGAGAGGAAAACTCATTGCCCTAAGTGCTTCCAAGAAGAAACTGGAGAGAGCTCACATCAGCAACCTGACAGCACAGCTAAAAGCCTTAGAACAAAAGGAAGCTGATATACCCAAAAAGAGTAGACAGCAAGAAATAATCAAAATTAGGGCAGAAATAGACCAAATAGAAACAAAAAAAAACCATTGAAAAAATCAACAAAACAAAGAGTTGGTTCTTTGAGAAAATCAACAAAATTGATAAACCCCTAGCCAGACTAACTAAAGGGCAAAGAGAGAGTATCCAAATTAACAAAATCAGAAAGGAAAGTGGTGACATAACAACTGAAACTAAGGAAATTCAAGAAATCATCAGATCCTATTACAAAAACTTATACTCCACAAAATTGGAAAATCTGGAGGAAATGGACGAATTCCTAGACAGATACAAGGTCCCAAAGTTTAACCAGGACCAAGTAAACCATCTAAATAACTCTGTAACACCTAAAGAAATAGAAGAAGTCATCAAAAGCCTCCCAACCAAAAAAAGGCAGGTCCAGACAGGTTCAGTGCAGAATTTTATCAGACATTTATTGGGGATATAACACCAATATTTGCCAAACAATTCCAAAAGATAGAATCAGATGGAATATGACCCAACTCATTTTTTGAGGCTACAATAACCCTCGTACCTAAGCCACACAAAGACCCTACAAGGAAAGAGAACTTCAGACCAATCTCACTTATGAACATTGATGCAAAAATACTCAACAAAATCCTTGCAAACCGAATCCAAGAACACATCAAAACCATCATTCATCATGACCAAGTAGGCTTCATCCCTGGGATGCAGGGATGGTTTAACATAAGGAAATCCATCAATGTAATCCACCATATAAACAAACTTAAAAACCAAAATCACGTGGTCATCTCACTAGACGCTGAGAAAGCATTCCACAAAATCCAACACCAAAGATAAATGTACAGATTTTAAACATTTTTTGCTTAAAATTATACATTTTTGTCAGTACTGTTTTTTCAGACATTAAATTAATTTTTACAAAAAACCATGTAAATATATTTTTTTAGTCAGTACTTGATTTTTTTCAAGGGCTTGACAGTATGCATTAAAAACCTAATAGTTACAATAAGCGTAAAGTACATGCAAAACAAAACGAAACATGGAAATAGTCAAAGTCTTCTTGTTTTGTAAATATATGTATATTTTTTGTGTTCTTTATTTCTTGGACTTCATACAGTCTGTGAGTTGTTTCTGGGGGAGTGCAAGCCTCTGGGGTTAGCATCCCACTGTCAGTGACTGCATATTATGTCTGTTCTTTTGTGACTGGGTTATCTCACTCAGGATGATCTTCTCTAGATGCAGCCATTTTCTTAAGAATTTGGTTAAGTCATTGTTTCTGGTTGCTGAGTAGTATTCCATTGTGTATATGTACCACAATTTTTGTATCCATTCATCTTCTGAAGGAGATCTGGGTTCCTTCCGGCTTCTGGCTATTATAAATAGAGCTGCTATGAACATTGTGGTGCATATATCTTTGTTGTGTATTAAAGTGTCTCTGGGGTATATGCCCAGAAGTGGAATAGCTGGGTCTTCAGGTAGTACTATATCCAATTTTCTGAGGTATCGCCAGACAGATTTCCAGAGTGGTTGTATTAGCTTGCAACCCCACCAACAGTGGAGAAGTGTTCCTCTTTCTCTGCAGCCTCACCAGCATCTGCTGTCATCTGAGTTTTGGATCTTAGCCAATCTGACTGGTGTGAGGTGGAATCTCAGGGTTGTTTTGATTTGCATTTCCCTGATGGCTAAGGATGTCAAGCACTTCCTCAGATGTTTCTCGGCCATTTGGTGTTCCTCAACTGAGAACGTTTTGTTTAGCTCAGTACCCCATTTTTTAATAGGGTTATTTGATTCTCTGGTGTATAGCTTTTTGAGTTCCTTGTACACCTTGGATATTAGGCTTCTATCTGATGTGGTGTTGGTAAAGATCTTTTCCCATTCTGTTGGTTGCCGTTTTGTTTTCTTGACGATGTCCTTAGCCTTACAGAAACTTTGCAATCTCATTAAGTCCCATTTGTTAATCTTTGACCTTAGAGCTTGAGCCATTGGTGTTTTGTTCAGGAAATTTTCTCCTGTACCTATGTGTTCTAAGGTTTTCCCTACTTTCCCATATAATAGTTTCAGTGTATCTGGTTTAATGTGGAGGTCTTTGATCCACTTACACTTGAGCTTTGTACAAGGAGATAAGAACGGGTCTATTTTTATTCTTTTGCATGCAGAGTGCCAGTTGGACCAGCACGATTTGTTGAATAGGCTGCCCTTTTTCCATTGAATGTTTACTGCTCCTTTGTCAAAAATCAGGTGACCATATACATGAGGGCTCATTTCTGGATCTTCTATTCTATTCCACTGAACCACATGCCTATTTCTGTACCAGTACCATGCAGTTTTCAGCACAATTGCCTTGTAATATAGCTTGAGGTCAGGAATAGTGATTCCCGCAGATGTTTTTTTGTTGTTGAGGCTGGATTTCGCTATTCTAGGTCTTTTGTTATTCCATATGAAATTGCACATTGATCTTTCCAATTCCATGAAGAACTGGGTTGGAATTTTGATGGGGATTGCATTGAATCTGTAGATTGCTTTTGGTAGAATGGCCATTTTTAAGATGTTGATTTTTCCAATCCAAGAACATGGAAGATCTTTCCATTTTCTGAGATCCTCCTCAATTTCTTTCTTTAGAGATTTGAAGTTCTTGTCATACAGGTACTTCACTTGCTTAGTTAGAGTCACACCAATGTATTTCATAGTTTTTGTAACGATTGTGAAGGGTACCTTTTGCCCAATTTCTTTCTCCACATGTTTGTCCTTTGAGTATAGGAAGGCTACTGATTTATTTGAGTTAATTTTGTATCCGGCCACTTTGCTGAACTTGTTTATCAGCTGTAGGAGTTCTCTGGTGTAATTTTTGGGGTCACTCAAGTACACTATCATGTCATCAGCAAAGAGTGATGTTTTTATCTCTTCCTTTCCGATTTGTATCCCCTTGATCTCCTTTAGCTGTCTAATTGCTCCAGCCAGGACTTCCAGTACTATGTTGAATAGGTAGGGGGAGAGTGGGCAGCCTTGTCGAGTCCCTGATTTTAGTGGGATTGCTTCAAGTTTCTCGCCATTAAGTTTGATGTTGGCTGTTGGTTTGCTGTATATTGCTTTTATTATGTTTAAATATGGGCCTTGGATTCCTGTTCTTTCCAGGACTTTTAACATGAAGGGGTATTGGATTTTGTGGAATGCTTTCTCAGCGTCTAGTGAGATAACCATGTGATTTTGGTCTTTAAG
The DNA here is from genome assembly GCF_963924665.1 of Micromys minutus. Taxonomy (NCBI): domain Eukaryota; kingdom Metazoa; phylum Chordata; class Mammalia; order Rodentia; family Muridae; genus Micromys; species Micromys minutus. The sequence goes on from NC_137970.1 coordinate 89,794,611, forward strand.
TTTGTTTATATGGTGGATTACATTGATGGATTTCCTTATGTTAAACCATCCCTGCATCCCAGGGATGAAGCCTACTTGGTCATGATGAATGATGGTTTTGATGTGTTCTTGGATTCGGTTAGCAAGGATTTTGTTGAGTATTTTTGCATCAATGTTCATATGTGAGATTGGTCTGAAGTTCTCTTTCCTTGTAGGGTCTTTGTGTGGTTTAGGTACGAAGGTTATTGTAGCCTCAAAAAATGAGTTGGGTAATATTCCATCTGATTCTATCTTTTGGAATAGTTTGGCGAGTATTGGTGTTATATCCTCAATAAAAGTCTGATAAAATTCGGCACTGAACCCGTCTGGACCTGGGCTTTTTTTGGTTGGGAGGCTTTTGATGACTTCTTCTTTTCCTTTAGGTGTTATAGGGTTATTTAGATGGTTTACTTGGTCCTGGTTTAACTTTGGGACCTTGTATCTGTCTAGGAATTCATCCATTTCCTCCAGATTTTCCAATTTTGTGGAGTATAAGTTTTTGTAGTAGGATCTGATGATTTCTTGAATTTCCTCAGTTTCAGTTGTTATGTCACCACTTTCCTTTCTGATTTTCTTAATTTGGATACTCTCTCTTTGCCCTCCTTTTGTTCTAGGGCTTTTAGCTGTGCTGTCAGGTTGCTGATGTGAGCTCTCTCCAGTTTCTTCTTGGAAGCACTTAGGGCTATGAGTTTTCCTCTCAATACTGCTTTCATTGCATCCCATAGGTTTGGGTATGTTGTGTTTTAGTTTTCGTTGAATTCTAGAAAATCCTTAATTTCTTTCTTTATTTCTTCTTTGACCCTGCTATCCTTTAACAGAAAATTGTTTAGTTTCCATGTGTATGTGGGCTTTTTGTTGTCTTTGTTGTTGTTAAAGACCAGCCGTAGACAATGGTGATCTGAGAGGATGCATGGGAGTATTTCAAACTTCTTATATCGATGGAGGCTCGTTCTGTGTCCAATTATGTGGTCAATTTTCGAGAAGGTGCCATGGGGTGGTGGGAAGAAGGTGTATTCTTTTACTTTGGGATAATATGTTCTGTATATATCTATTAATTCTAGTTGGTTCAAAGTCTCTGCTAGTTTTGCAGTGTCCTTGTTCAGTTTCTGTTTCCCTGATCTGTCCATTGGTGAGAGTGGGGTATTAAAGTCTCCCACTATTATTGGGTGGGGTGAAATGTATTTATTGAGCTTTAGTAGGGTTTCTTTTATGAATGTGGGTGCTTTTTTATTTGGAGCATATATGTTAAGGATTGAGAGTTCCTCCTGACAGATTTCCCCGGTAATGAGTAAAAAGTGTCCTTCCTTATCTTTTTTGATAACTTTTGGTTGGAAATTTACTTTATTCGATATTAGAATAGCCACTCCAGCTTGCTTCTTGGAGCTGTTGCTTGGAAGTTTTTTTCCCACCCTTTTACTCTGAGATAGTGTCTGTGTTTGTCTCTGAGATTAGTTTCCTATATTCAGCAAAAGGCTGGATTTTGTTTATGTATCCAGTCTGATAGTCTATGTCTCTTTATTGGGGAGTTGAGACCATTCATGTTAATAGATATCAAGGAATAATTGTTTCTGTTTCCTGCCATTATTGCTTTTGTGGGTTGAGTTGTGTCTGTGTTTTTTTCTTCTTTTAGTTTTCTTGTTTAGGAGTTTTCTTGTTCTTACTAGGCTGTATTTTCCCTCATTGTATTGGGTTTTCCACCTGTGCCTCTTAGTTGATACTCTTCTCCCTCTTCTATTCCTATTATCCTTAGGTTCGGTCTTCTCATTGTGTCTTGGATTTCCTGGACATTTTGGGTTAGGAGCTTTTTGTTTTTTACATCTTCTCTGGCTGTTTTGTCTATGTTTGCAATGTTGTCTTCTGCCCCTGAGATTCTCTCCTCGATCTCTTGTAATCTGTTGGAAATGGTTGCTTCTGTGACTCCTGATTTCTTTTTTTGGTGTTCTGACTTTAGGGTTATCTCTTTTAGCGTTTTCTTTATTGTGTCAATCTCTGTTTTAATTTCCCTCTTCCATTCCTTTATTTCTTTGGTTCTGTTTTCCTCTAGTTCTTTGAGTTCTTTGAGTGTTTTTCTTGTTTCTTCTTTAAAAGCTTCTGAATCTTTTTCCTTTTTCTCCCTTTCTTGTTTAAGTAACTCTATCAGCGTCTTGAGGCATGATTTCAGGTCTGTGTCTTCTTTTTCTGGAGTGTTTGGAATTCCAATGTTTGCTGTTATGGGAGAGCTGGGCTTGGTGTTGCTAGATTGTCTTGGTTCCCTTGGGATATACTCTTTCTCTTTCCTCTTGCCATTTTGTTGTCAGTGATATGTTCTTGCCTTTCCCTTGTATCTGGTCTGTGTCCCTGGTTCTCCACTGGTTGAGGTGTCAGTTGGGTCGAGCCCTGTTTTATGCCTCAGAGTCGTCGGGTGTGAGCAGAAAGTCCAACGTTCTGTTTCTGTTTGCTGGATCAGGCACAGCAGGGCAGGGCAAGGCAGGGGGTGCACTTTCTGTGTGTACTCCACAGAGATCTTTCTGCTCTCCTGCAGCCCAGGTCTCCCACCCACCAGTTGCTCTGCCTCTATGAGCCTCCATTCTGGGTGGCAGATGGGCCAGGCTCTGCTCTGCATCCGGAAGTTGCCTCCGGGTGGAAACAGAAGTTCTAATTTTCTGTTCCCAATCGCTGGATCGGGCAAGGCGGGGCAGGATAGTTAAGGTGTGCACTTTCCGTGTGCACTCCGCAGAGATCTCTCTGCACCCCTGCAGTCTTCGTCTCCCACTCACCAGTTGCTCAGCCTCTATGAGCTGCCGTTCCACCTGGCAGGTAGGCCAGGCTCCGCTTTGCGTCTGGAAGTGGCCTCCGGGCGGAAACAGACGTTCTAATTTTCTGTTCCCAGTCGCAGTTGCTCAGCCTCTATGAGCCGCCGATCCGGGTGCTCCATATTGATTTTTATTTTTATTCATACTAATCTTTAGCTGTTTAAAGTCCTGAATTATACCACAACAATTATCCTTGCACATACATATTCTTATTCTTGTAGTATTCTGTAGAAATATTTGCTGAAAGATGAAAGCTATCTCAAATGTTACAAACATTTACAATTTTAATAATTTTAATATTGTCAAATTTTACATTTAAAAACTTGGTAGTAGTTCCTAGAGGGGGATAATGAAATGTTGGGAAACACTATTTTTCTTACGGAAATATCAAGAAATTCTCCTGCAGTCCATAGTGGACCTAATTTTGTCTTATATTTGATAGGGGGTTGTTTTGTGTGGATTTTATGTTAATTTTTGAGACATATTGATCTAACATTATTTTTCAGGCCTTGACCACTAATATTTTTGGTTAAAAATTGACCACTATTATTGTAGTACATTTCTGTTTTTTTTTCCTTTGTTTCATTGGGATAGAGCTTTACTATGTAGCCTAGAAGAACTTCGAACTTATGATCCTTGTGCCTAAGTCTCCATGGTACTGAGATCAGAACCTGGGCCATCATTCCATGCCAGCCAGTAGGATTTTAAAACTCAGTTTAATATTTATAAATGTGCTGTTCATGTTCATGTTGGAAAAACACACAAACCCATACACATACATACACACACACACACACAGAGAGAGAGAAAGACAGAGAGAGAGAGAGAGAGAGAGAGAGAGAGAGAGAGAGAATTGCAAAATTAGATTGCATAAAATTATTAATTATGATTATGGAGTTTCTTTTTAATATTAAAATAGTGAACTCACATATAGATATATTTTATAAAGCCTGTCCACAATGATATTGCCATAGAATATTGAAATAATATAATTATCCTATCTCTCTTTTTTATATAATTGATTTGTTTTAAAAATAAGTTCACTTAGCACAAAGATTCTGTCTTAAAACTTTGATTTATGTTTTGGAATTAGTCCTTCACATGTAACACATATGATATTGGGTAAGTTGTCTTTATACAGGAAGTCAGGCACAAGATATAACAAGGTCTGTCATTGAATGAGAAGGAAGGGTAGGCAGGACAAAGTTTTAGAAAGAGAGAGAAGCCAAAGAGGAAGAAGCAAGAGCCAGGAGGAGGAGGGAAGATGGAAGACACAGATGATCCTCCCTGCGTAACTCTGTATAGATACAGGTTGTTATGAATATTTTATAAGGGATAGGGATAGATATGTATAGGATGATTTGACTTGTCTAGGTGGTAAAATTATATCATATCAATTGGATCAGAGTTTATTGTGTGGTGTTTTCCTTCATGTGGTAACTCAATTGATTTTAAGAGAAGGTACAAACGACAAGATGTACCAAGCCCACCACAGAATTAGGATGTGTGGGTCTTGTGTGGTAACAACTTGCCAAAGGAATTGTGAGAGGATAGTCACTGCTGAGACTATGGGTGCTACAGGGAATGTGAGCAGAGTTTCCGCTTAGCAGAGAGGCAGCCGGGAGAGACACTAGTCAAGATGTATTAATGTTAGTTCCATATGGCCCTTTGGTGCTTAAACTAACTCTAGTGAGCAGCATGTTAAGGTGCTAAGCCGAAAAAGCTCACAGACTGCCTGGGTCAGAGAGTACTTGGGGGCAACGTGGAGCTGCTGAGATAATGTTAGTTATAGATGGTGTTCCAGTGCTGGAACTAGCATGGGAGCGACTGCCCAGGTCAGAGAGAAGCAGTGGCCAGGTGATACACTGGAACTGGGCGCTGCCCTGTTTTTTAAATATTTACCACACCACTATTGTATATTAATTTATGAGCTATGCTATAATATTTATATTTGTGAGTATACAATAATTCTATTAAGTTGTAAATATCATTGCAGTTTAGTACAATAAATGAAGCAGGAATTAGACATAAGCAAGAGGACTATTCTGGGCTATTGGTTTATCCTATTTCTTCTTTTCCTGTTACCATGACAGCAAACCAACAGTTTTGTTGTCACTGTAAAGTCCATGGATGAACCTTCCACTTCAAATCAACAAGCCAGTATTATCTAATTACTGGGCAAGATGACCTAATATTCAAAAGCAGCTGTCATCACATTAACCAAAATTATACCATAGCATCTCATTCTTTCCTTTTTGCCCACTACAATAATGCAAAAACTTAGCAAGAATATAATAAAATAAATCCATATCTACACTTTGCATTGAGTTGTTAATAGCTACTTTCAGCATTTTGACATAATGGTGCAAGGCACTATATGTAGAGAAACCTTGCTTAAACTGTCATTTTTAACTATGATTGCTTTGATTTTTCTGATGAAAACTAAAGATTCCCTTGTGTTTCCCTTCCTTCTCCTCACTTTCAGAACTTTTTCATTTTTACTCTTTAGTACAGTAATGAATAGCCAGCCCTTGTAAAGCAAAACAATGCTCCAGGGGTAATCACCAATAAGAATTAAGAACTTGGGCTGGAAAGACTCTTCAGTGGTTATGAACCATAACTGGTCTTCCAGGGGATGCAAGTTCGATTCCTAGCATTGACAGGGTGTTTCCAATCACCTGTAACTCTATCCAATAACAAGAAATCCAGCTTACTCTTCTGGCATCTCCAGACACCAGGAACATTCGTGGTGCACAGACATACATGTAGTCAAAATATCTATACATGTAAAAACAAAAAATTTAAACGTTAAGAGCATGCATTTTCTAGCCACTTTTACATGTTCTTCCCAATTCATGTTATTTTACTCATTTGAAATACTAGATTTTTTATTCTTGCTGTCCTCTTTGCTGTCTCACTTTTTTAAAGATTTATTTATTAAGTATACAGTGTTCTGCCTGAATGTATTACTTTATGTCAGATGAGGGTGCCAAATCACATTTCAGATAGTTGTGAGCCACCATGTGGTTGCTGGGAATTGAACTCAGGACTTGTATGAGACAATATGTCTCAAAAATTAACATAATTGGAAGGACATTCGGTGCTCTTAAGTACTGAGCCATCTCTCCAGCCCTTTGTCTCACTTTTTAAAAGATTTAATTTTATTATTTTTAATTGTATGTATGTAGGCAGTGATATGTACTCGGGAGCACAGGTGATTTCAGAGGACATGGGCTTCACATTTCCTTGGAGCTGGAGTAACATAGAGTCTGGGACACAAACTCAGTCCTATTGCAAGAGCAATATAGATTCTTAACTATTGAGCCAGCTATCTCTCCAGCTCTCAACTCATTTTAAAAAAGAATAGGTATTATTTTTAACAAAGACAAAAATAAAAAGTAATATAATGAACATTAGAAAACCTATTGCTCATATTTACATAATACTAACAACAGATTTTTTTATAACATTTGAAATGAACATGAAAATGTTCGTGGTTTAGATTCCCATATAGCTTTCTTTAATATTATTTTTTCTTTCCCAAGAGAAGTAGTACTGCAATTTTGTGCTTATTATCTATACATTTATCAACAAATGGTAGTGTGAGATTTATATTTCTTCTGGATATTCAAATATGTATATAGATTCTGCCATTTGTATATATATATATATATATATATAATTCTATGGCTTGAGTTATTCATATAGTTTCTGTTCTGTTTACCATTTATGTTGTTTTCTAGTCCTCTCTGATCTTCTGCCTCCTGGGCTTGTGGTATATTGATATGATTTCAATAGTTTCTTCATATTTTATGCTAGTTTAGAACCTTCATATTATATAAGCTTTATTATTTCCATTAACATTTTAGGATAGTTAAAATGCCTGTTTTGTGTAAAGGCCACAAGTTGTCCAGTAATTCTGCTCTTTTGCTTATTGTCATAAGGTCTTTACTCATCAGATTCACCACATGTGTTCAGTCCCTTTCACTACCAGATGGTATATTTATTATAATTAGTGATTCTCAAATGACACATTACTATCACTCAGTCCATAGTTTAAATAAGGGAACATGCCCACTGTTATACATTCTCTGATTACTGCCAAAAGTATAAGAATATATGTCTCAATTAGAGTTTTCATTATTGAGAAGAGACACCATGACCAAGGCATTTCTTAATTGGGGCTGGCTTACAATTTCAGAGGGTCAGTCCATTGTAATCACAGTGGGAAACATGGCACCCTGCAGGAAGACATAATGGTGGAGAAGAAGCTGTGAGTTCTACATCCTGATCTGCAGGCAGCAGGAGAAGACTGTGTCACACTGTGCATATCTTGAACATAGGAGACCCCAATGTCCCCACTCTGACCCCACAGTAACAAGATTCCTCCAACAAGGCCATACCTCCTAATAGTGCCAATCCTTATGGACGAAACATTCAAGTGTATGAGCATATGTATGTGGGCCATTCCTATTCAAACCACCACAGAATGCATCGTTTATTATACTATCATATATAATTTCATTGCTCTCATAATACTCCATGAATTGTGTATTCATCCCTCTACTCTTACAACTCTTGGAATTCAGTGAAATTGAACTGGCTATCTTGAAAATAAGAATACTACCATATGCACATAAATTCTTCAAATTATATTTTCCCTTAGGCATTTGCAATTGTGGTTTCTTCATATCCTGGCTTGATAAGCCTTTGTAGTGTTTGATAGTGTGTGAATAAATGTTTGAGGAACCATTGTGAGGGATATTGAGAGATATATAATTTATTTCCAATAAAAATTCTATATGCAAAACCATGCACACACACACACACACACACACACACACACACACACACACACACACAATAATAATGTGTTTGACACAGATCTCCCTATGTAACCCAGACTGATCTCAAACTTGTGATCCTACTACCTCAACCTGACAAGTGCTAAAACTACAGTTGTTTACAACCATTTTCAGCTGCATTTATACATTTATCTGTCTGTCTGCTTGTCTGTCTATTTATCTATCTATCTATCTCCCAAATACTACTCCCTCTACCAGTCCTTCCCTCACAGAGTCCCTTCCCCCATCCCTCTCCCCTTTTCCTCTGAGATGGTGGGGCCCCTGTGTATCTCCCCACCCTGGCATATCAAGTCTCTACCAGATTAGGTACATCCTTTCCCACTAAGACCAGGTAAGACATCAAGGGAGACTGAGCTGCATGTCTACTACATATGTACTGGGGGCTTTGTTCCAGCTGGGGCATGTTCTTTGGTTGGTGGTTCAATCTCTGAGAGCTCACAGGGGCCCAGGTTAGTTGACTCTATTGGTCTTCTTGTGGGTTTCCCTTCTCTTTAAGGGCCTTCAATCTTTCCTCTTAATTCTTCCATTACTGTCTCCAAGCTCTATCCTCAGTTTGATTGTGGGTATCCGCATCTGCTTCAGTCTTCTGCTCAGTAGAGCCTCCCAGAGTACAGTTATGCTAGGATCCTTTCTGTCTGCAAGCACAACAGAGTGCCATTAATAATGTCAAAGATTGATGCTGGCCCATGAGATGAGTTTCACATTTGGCCGCTTACTGGTTGGCCTTTTATTTAGTCTTTGCTACATCCCTGCATTTCTTTTGGACAGTACAAATTTGGGGTCAAAAGTTTTGTGGGTGAGTTGGTGTCCTTATTCTTCCACTGGGGTTCCTGCCTGGCTATGGGATGCAGACTCTATAGTTGTCATGTTACCACTATTAGGCATCTTGGCTCAGGTCACCTGCATTGACTCCTTGGAATCTCCCCTATCCCAGGTCTCTGAGACTTCCTAAATATTCTTCCCTTCTCCAACTCCCTACAATTGTAGATTTCCATTCATTCTCCTGGCCTGATGGCCCTCTCTCCTGTCTGTCCCCGCACTTGATCCAGTTTCGCCATTCCCTTTAACCTCCCTTTTTCCACACAGTTGCCTCCTTCCCTTGCCCTGCTTCCTATGACATTTTTGTATCCCCTTCTAGGTGTGATCCAAGAATCATTGCTTGGGCCTTCCTTCTTGTTTAACTTCTCTGGGTCTGTGGGTTGTATCAAGGGTATTCTGTATTTTATGGCTAATACTCAGTTATCAGTGAGCATACAACTTGCCTGGCCTTTTTGGGCTGGGTTACCTCACATAAAATGAAATTTTCTTGTCCATCCATTCACATGAAAAACTCAGGGTGTCTTCAGTTTTAATAGTGGAATTCAACTGTGCAAATGAACCAACTTTTCTGTATTCATTCTTCAGCTGAGGGATATTTGGGTTGTTTCCAGTTTCTGGCTATTACAGACAAGCTGATATGAACATAGTAGAGTATGTGTCATAGTGAAATGGTGGAGCATCTTTTGGGCATTTACCTAGGAACATTTTCACTGGATCTTCAGGTAAAACTATTTTTTAATTTTTCTAGAAACCACTAATTGATATCCAGAGTGGATGTACAAGTTTGCAATTCAACCAGCGTAGAAGAGTGTTCCTCTTTCTCTACCTCCTCACCAGCATGTGCTGTCACTTCAGTTTTTGATCTTAGCCATTCTAATTAGTGTGAGGTGGAATCTCAGAGTTGTTTTTATAGTTCCTTTTGTTTATATGGGGTTGATTTCAGCTCCGAGTTTGATTATTTCCTGCCTTCTACTCCTCTTGGGTGTATCTGTGTCTTTTTGTTCTAGAGCTTCAGCTGTGCTGTCAAGCTGCTAGTGTATGCTCTCTCCAGTTTCTGTTCAGAGGCGCTCAGAGCTATATGACTTTCCTCTTAGCACTGCTTTCATTGCATCCCATAAGGTTGGGTATGGTGTACCTTCATTTTTATTAAATTAAAAAAAGTCTAATTTCTTTGTTTATTTCTTCCTTGACCAAACTATCATTGAGTAGAACATTGTTCAGCTTCCATGTGTATGTGGGGTTTTTGTTGTTTTTGTTGTTATTAAAGAACAGGCTAAGTCCATGGTGATAGGGTAGGATGCATGGGAGTATGACAATTTTCTTATATCTGTTAAGGTCGGTTTTGTGACCAACTTTATGGTCAATTTTGGAAAACGTGCTGTGAGGTGCTGAAAAGAAGCTATATTCTTTTGTTTTAGAATAAAATCTTCTATAGATGTCTGTTAAATCCATTTGGTTTATAACTTCTGTAATTTCACTGTGTCTCTGTTCAGTTTCTGCTTCCATGATCTGTCCATTGATGAGAGTGAAGTGTTGAAGTCTCCCACTATTATTGTGTGTGGTACAATGTATGCATTGAGCTTTAGTAGAGTTTCTTTTATGAATGTGTGTACCCTTGTATTTGTCGCATAGATGTTCAAGATTGAGGATCCAACTTGATAAATTTTTCCTGTTTCTCTCTTATACCTGGCCTGTGTCCTTGGATCTCTGCTGTTCCTGGTAGCCGTTGGCCTGAGCACCTGTTCTGAACCCACATGCCGGCTGGGTGGAAACCAAGATTCTAGGGCAGAGTTCCTGCTCCCCTGAACCATTGAGGGGGGGTGCGATTTCTGGGTGCTTGGCCCAGACCTCTCTGCGCCCCGGCTATTCACAATGCAGTCTCCAAAAAGTGTTATATCACTTGTCCAATGTTATACATGTAACAAACCAAGATACACATGTAGCACATGGGTACAAACAACTATTCAACCAGTCATCAATTTAACTCCATTAATTAATATGGATTTCATTTTTGTATCCTTGTTAAATTTTATTATGCAACCAAAAGAGCATCAGTTAGCTACGATCTTTTATTAAGATGATTCAGTATCTAATAATTACATATTTATGGCTTCCTTAAATCTAGTAGCGATGCTTTCTCTATTTTCATCAAAGATCCTAATGAGAGTGTTTATAGATGACAGGGCTGATGCAGAGTCCTGATATAAGGACTAGGGGGGACCCTTAGGAAACACAGCATTTCTTCTCCTGCTCAATTTCTCTGAAGCCTCTTTCACAGCTAGTCTTTAAAATAAGTAAAAATCTACTCTTTTACTACAATTCTTCAGGCTTCTAAATTTTCCAACATGACCAATTACCTAGAATTCAATTTAAGAGTAAAATTTCCCTTCAAATCACTTACAACACATTTGCACTAAGCATTTTAAAATACAAAGATATACAACTGTTCCCCTCCTAAATCAACTACCCCAAATAACCCTTACAACAGACCACAACAACTGGCAAAAGGTCAGAGGTCTTCAGCAATGGGGAAAGGGACCTAGATCCATGCTACAGGGAATTACCAAAGAAACATTCTGTAGCAACCTCTTGCTCTATTTCTAACTTCAACATACAAAGTCAAAATGTTGGGATAATATTATATTTCCTTTTAAGTAATACTGAAACACCAAATGATTCCACAGGTACCCCTAATGATACAATTACTCCATTTCTCAAGTTTAAAGTAGAGTCCAATGAACAATGGCTTTATTTTCTTTTTGCTTGTATTACTAATTGGATTCATGTATTCCTGGAAAGAATTTTTGCCTACTTATTATAAATTAAATATATAGATGCCACATAATGTTCAGTGCAGACTTTAGGGGGAAAATAATTATCAGTAAAATGATAAGTGATATAGTTTATGAAATATGTCACAAGAAAGACTGACTAAAGGCCAAACTGGAGTAAACTGTCAGTGATTCTGACAAGAGAATTGCTTAACTAATACTACCCCGCACGTTTTTCCATGGTGCAAGCTCAGTTTCACACAACTTCTTATATTTTCACATTTAGATTTGCCACCTGTCTAGTTTTTAGATCTCTTCAACAGAGTCTGTATACTTCGTTGAAGGATCTCTTTCAACAGCAGTCAGTAAGTAGTGCACACGTATTGAACTACCTACTTAGTTGGCAGATGACTAGTTTCTAAGATGCTGCATCAAATGAGGTATTTCACTTAATACTTTAAATTCTGATGCTTCTCTCATTTTGGTATTACTTTATCAAAATGGTATTGGCTGTAATTAACCAAATGCTGATAATACTTAGATATTAACTCCATGGTAACTTTTTTCACTCCAGAATGAAGTCATAATAAGGACCATTCACTATGTATCAGACACTCAGAAGTGTTTTAGATGCATTATCATACCAAGGCTACTAACAATCATTGTTACTATAAGGATTATCTACATTTAGTAGTAGAAACAGGTATCAGGTGACTAAGTAATGGGAACAAAATAACATTCAAATAATGTTCAAATGTGCTATAAGGCAAGATTACTCCAGAGGCTCAATTCAATCTCTACACCAAGAAAACAATTAGACATTTTTTTTGGATGATTGGAGAGAATGCATATAATAGCAGCAACTTTGTTTAAAGTTTTGGTGGCTGTTTCTGTCTTACTAAAATTCCTCAATTTAATGTCTCAAGATCAATAAGTGTCAAATGACATTTGGAATCTAAATGGGGAAATATTAGTACTGGTATTAAACTGAACTTTCACCGTGGATTAATACATTTTACTTTATCAATATAGTTTGTCTCTCTCCTCTGCCTTCTGCCCTCTCCTTTATCATAAAGTCTCTCCTCCCGGCCACCTCTTTCTCTCTCCACCCTTTACTCTCTCAGGTTTCTATTTTGAGACATAATATTACCACACAGAATTGGACTTGGGATCCTCCTGCCTCAACCTCATGGTATTACAGGAATGTGACACTGCACTCGGATTCTACAAAAATTCTTCAGTCTCTAAATGAGTTATAATTATGTTAAAATTGAACCGTTTTCTAACAAATTAACTTAATTGTCTTTATAAGTAATTTGACAACACAAAGCTATCAAGAAGAACCAGGAAGATAAGTGACAAAGTTGGTTTGGCTGACATTCTGTCTGGCACATTTAAGATGCAAAGCAATATATAGCCATAAAGTTTGACTGAGGGGCATATCAAGAAAGGCAAGGAGGTACACTCACTACAGCACGTTAGGCTACTGTACTTAATATTCAGTTCTCTTTTATATGTGTCATTACTATTTTTCACAGTGCTAGAACCAATTCTCTCAAAATCCTGTCTAATGAAGACAGGTCACACTAAATAAGAAAATATAGCTAATACTAAAATTTTTAGACTATTGCTGTCTCAGTTGAGGTTTGTATTACTGGGACAAAACACCATGACCAAAAAGCTAGTTGGAGAGAAATTGTTTATTGGACTTATGCTTTCATATTGTAGTCCATAATTTAAGGAAGTCAGGACAGGAGCTCAAACATGGCAGGAACCTGAAGGCAGAAGTTGATACAGAAGACATGGAAAGTTGCTACTTACTAGCTGTCTTAGAGTCTCTATTCCTGAACAAAACATCATGACCAAGAAGCAAGTTTTGGAGGAAAGGGTTTATTCAGCTTACACTTTCATGTTGCTGTTCATCACCAAAGGAATTCAGGACTGGAACTCAAGCAGGTCAGGAAGCAGGAGCTGATGCAGAGACCATGGAGGGATGTTACTTAATAGCTTGCTTCCCCTGGCTTGCTCAGAGCTTCATTTCTTATAGAATCAAGGACTACCAGCCCAGAAATAGCACTACCCACAATGGGCCCTCCCACGCTTGATCACTAATTGAGAAAATGCCTTACAGTTGGATCTCATGGAGGCATTTCCTCAACTGAGGCTCCTTTCTCTGTGATAACTCCAGCTTGTGTCAAGTTGATACACAAAACCAGCCAGTACACTAATCTTGCTCCCTAGATCTTGCTCAGTCTGCTTTCGTATAGAACTCAGGACCACTAGCCTAGCAATGGCACTACACAAAATGTAAAAGTCCCTCCTCCATTGATAACTGAAAAAAAAAAATTCTACAGTTGGATCTCAACTGCCCAATTGAAGTTTCCCCTTTAAGATAATTCTAGTTTGTATTGAGTTGACATATTCTAGCCAAGACAATTGCCTTATAGTTTGAAAAGTCTTATTATAATGTAGAAATTCTAACACACCAATCCTAATTAATTTCTATCATGCTAATAAATATTGGAAAATTAAGCAACAACCTTACCTCTTCTATGTCCAAGGCCAGCTCAGTCGCACAACGAGTTCTCCAGGACAGGAGGGAGGATTAAAAGAAAAGAGAGACAGTCAAAATTATAATATGACTTCAGCCAGTTCTGAGGCTAAAGAGAAGCCTTTTATTATTCAGTCCTCTTTTAAACCATTTTAATTACAGGCAGAAAGATAACATCAGTTCTGAGTCAGGGAATCAGCAAGTTAATGATCAAAGATCCTGTAAACTTCTTTCTGGGAGTTAGGTGGGGAAACCAGAGACAAAAGGTGGTCCCAAGAGACAAAGGAACTGCCATACCTACATCTGCTGTTTGCCCTGAGCTTCAATTGTAAATGTTCTTAATCTGGGCCAGTTTAAAGAGTTTAGAGCCTGAATCAGATTTCTGCCTTGACTAACTTCTAATTGTCCTGGTGATGTTAACAATTCCCAAAGCCAGCTGTCCAGTGATGCTAAAAAAAGCTCTCCATGCTTCTAAATAACACAAAGACTATGTCCTTTGTTCATTTACCTTGCTTTCCAAAATGATCTGTTTTCTGTACATGGTCTTCTCCAAGTTCCTCTTGAATAACAAGAATCACAAAACCTGGCCTGTATCTTTGCCTAAAGTATGTGCAAATTACTTGATTTTTTAAAATTCTTACTCCAAGAGAAATGAATTTAGCTTCCACATCCAAGTCAGTTACTGCTTTTATGCTGTTTCCCTTGATTTAGGGTTAGCAACAATTATTATTATTTTTAGTATTAGTCATGGTCTTCCAGAGAACAGCAAGGCTATAATTCATGCTTTACCACAATTGGTAAATCAAGCAAGTGTGAAACAGCAGAAGCCCATAATTTAAAACCTCTCTGGATTCTTAATCTAAGACTCTGACATTTGAATTACAATTGGCTATATATGTGGTTAAAATTAAACCATGAAGCAAGTCTACATAAATTACTATATATTCCAACCCTATCATCTAGAAATTCATAAATTAAGAATCAAGATGAAGATTCTTCTTTCATTCTAATATGACACACCTTAATCCTAAAACATCTAGCATGCTAAATAGTTGTATGCTTTGTTTTCATTGATACTGGTTATGAATGCAGAGTTAGTTCTTTGATCTAGAGTAAAAGCTGATAATTTTGAGATGGCAAGCTATTCCTCTAAACACATATTTTTCTGGTGAATGAAGTTCCAGAAATACTTTGAAGTCATCAATCATGACTGCATTTATTTTAAACAGTGGGAATTATGGCCTATTTTGTGAGTTGCACTTAAGGTTTAGATTCTTTGTTCCCTATTCCTTTTCTGCTTTTGTTAGCTATTTTCTAAGATTTATGCATAAACTAAAGTTATATATGACTGAAATACTGTCCAGCATGAGGTCCTCAGATTGATCCTCAGTACCACACATAAACACATAGATACATGATTAAAATATTTGCTACTAAACAGAAAGATTATCAGGTCATTTTAGATGAAGCAATGAGAAGTGGAACTTGATTACATAGCCCAATTTGCACCTAAATGTCTGCCCCATTGGAGTGGAAGCCAATATTTTCTTCTTTGACCTCTATCTCTGTGGCTGTTTGACTACATTCACTCTTGTATTACCTGTTACATCTCTTCTACCTAGCTCCAATGGCAAATTGTCTAAGTATTGGCTGACAAACAGAGACAGAAAAAGAAAAAGACTCTCCTAAAGAGAAACAAACTACCATTCTTCATTTAAAGATTTTTTTAAACAAATTTGTTTTGTTTTGTCTGTTTTATTTTTCAACTCTGGGGATAAAAAACACAGTCTTATATAGTAATCAGGCATATTACCATTGAGCCACATCCCCAGCTTCATCTATGACATCTGTGTAATACTACACTATCATGTCCTTATTGGGCATATAAAGGAGTCAAGAAAACCTTTCTAAAAGTGCCTAACATTTCAAAACTAGCAAATGACAAAATGGGAACTAAGCAATAGAAAACCTAAAAGGAAGACACACTTTTGCTCACATTATATTCAACACAGGGCTTACCTTTATGGGATCATGGCTGACAGTTGACTATTCAACCAAATGGTCACAATTATAATTGTGACTCTTAAAATTTCATCTTAATCATAACTTTCAAGTGTTATGTACAAGCAAGGTGCAATGGTGGTCAGGTATAATCTCAGCACATGGAAGGCAATAGTCAAAAATATCGTGAATTCAATCCAAAAATCCTGAGCACACCATTAGACCTGGTATAAAATTATGCTACTTATAATTATAATTCTCATGCACAAAATCTGGTCTTAAACATACACACACACACACACACACACACACACACACACACACACACCAAGAAAATAGAAGGGGGGAAAGATATATGAGGGGGTGAAATAAATGTTAAGAAAGAAAAACAAAAACTGTTTTCTCTTATATGTAGAATCTAGCTTTAATGATACAGGTTCATATTTATGTCATTAAAGCAGAAGGGGAACAATCCGGGGGAGAAAGGTTTCAGTTTGTCAAGAAGAAACAGTAGGAAAATTGAGCATATTACAATAATATATGCATATAAAATATCATAATGGAACTCATTATTTTTTACACTAAATAAGATTTAATAAAATTACATTTTAAGATGTTATTTGTAATAACGAAATACACACAGTCTTGAAGACAAAAGAAAGGTTGGCAAAACTTATGAACTTCTTTTTAAAAAATGGAGTACCAGTTCTCCTGGAAAAATCTTCTTCTACAAAGAGTTTATTTTTAATCTTTAAATTGTATTTATATATGTCTGTGCCTGCATGAGTTTCTGTGCACAGTGTATACACAGGTGCCTTCAGAGGCCAGAGGACATCAGAGCCCTTGGAACTGGATTTATAGGTAGTTATGAGCCACCTGATATGGGTGCTGGGAAACAAACCCAAGTCTTCTTAAAGAGCAGTAACTACTTTTCAGTTATAAGCTATCTCTCAGCCTTATTTTTAATCTTTTTTTGTGTGTGACATGATTCAACTAAAAATAAAGAAAATCTCCAGAAATTTAAAGAAAGAAAAGATAAGAACCAAACAATAATGGATGCTTATGTTTCCGTAGACCTGAGTGCTTTTGTACTTGCCAGTAAACAGTATGCAAAATTCAGACAACACAACCCCTGAGCACAGTTTTTAAACAAAATTCACTATCTAAACACCTTGTCATTAAATATGTGTGGTGGTATGAATATGCTTGGTCCATTGGAGGGGGCACTTTTAGGAGGCGTGGCCTTGCTGGAATAGGTGTGGCCTTGTTGGAAGCAAGTCACTGTGTAGGCATATTTTGAGGTTTTATGCTCAGGCTTTTCACCCAGTGTGGAAGAGAGCATCCTCTTGGCTGCCTGCAGAAGAGAGTCTCTCTCGGGGTTGCCTTTGGACCAAGTTGTAGATGTCTCTGCTCCTCCAGCAACATGTCTTCCTGCACACAGCCATGTTTCCTGCCATGATGATAATGGACTAAAGCTCTGAAACTGTAAGACAGCCCAATTCAATATTTTCCTTTATAAGACCTTGGTCATGGTGTCTTTCACAGCAATAAAAAACCCTAACTAAAACAATATAAAAACAATTTTTTTCTTTCTTTTTCTTTTCTTTTTGAGACAGGGTCTCACTATGTAGTACTGGCTGCTCTAGAATTCCCTTCGTAGACAAGGCTGGCCTCAACCTCACAGAGATCCACCTGCCTCTGTCTACTGAGGGCTTAGAATGCAAGCATGCATCACTACACAAAAACAATACATCAAAAATATTAAAGGAGCCAAAGAGAAAAGATAATAGATAATGAAAAGGTATCTAATGTATCTAACAACGGGTTTTCAACAAGAAAAAACAGAAATTAATAAAAATAATTTTATAATGATGAGAAAATAGTCAAATTCTGAGTATGAAACTAGCAAAGCTGTCATAATAAGATAAAAGTAACTATTGGGTAGTGATGCAAGTTTTAGCAGCTTGGGGGCCGTTGAGAATACGCTGCCCCTCATAGTCAGCTTTGTAGCTCACCTCCTGTTTCCCTGGTAGCATTGTAAAGGAAAATATCACAACTGCCCTATCTTAAAATTTAAAGTACCATATGAAATGCTGAAAATAACTGGGTTTTTTTTGGTTTTTTTGTTTTTGTTTTTGTTTGTTTTTTTTTTTTTTGGTTTTTTTTTTTTTTTTTTTTTTTTTTTGAGATTCAGTGAAAGAAAACTACTTTCCCATCGTCAAAAGAACAGAATCTGGTCCTAGGTGCAGAGAAGACATTGCAAACTGCCCTACACATTACATGCAATTTTCTCCTCTTTTAAGACTCAATCCAACTGTGTCTGACAATCGTGTGGCCAGAATTCTACTCCTCGGGAAAATTGATACACTTAATGAAGTAGTTTGAATCAATATGCCCCACCCCAACACGCTCATATCTTTGAACACTTAATATCTAGTTGTTGGTACTACTTAGGAAAATTAAGGGTATAGTGGAGTCTTGGGGAGAAGTTCTCCACTTGGGGCAAGCTTTGAGAGTTTATAGCCTGGAGCCACTTCCAGTTCACTTTCTGTTCTTCTTGTAGATTTGTTGTTGGTTTGGTTTGGTTTGGTCTTTTTTGGGTTTTTGAGATAGAAATTTCTCTGTATGTAGCACTAGTTGTCCTGGAACTCACTTTGTAGACCAGGCTGGCCTTAAGCTCACAACGATTTGACTGCCTCTGCCTCTGGCATCCTGGGATTAAATGTATATGCCACTACTGGCTGCTGAAAAATGATTTCTCACCTTTCTGCTCTTGCTGCTTGCTGAAAGGCCTTCTCCCACCATGGTGCAGTGTTACCCTTCTAGAACCTCAGCCAAAATAAATTTTCTTATGTTAGTTGCTCATGGTCATGATATTTTGTCATGGCAGCAGAAAAGTAACTAATAAACTTGAAGACATACTGAGGAGATGGAATGGGGGATAAAAGCTCTTTAATGAAACTAATGTACTCATACTTTAAGAGGCTGTCCCTTGATACAGTTGCTTACAGAGCTTCCACCATGAAGCACTGCTAAGCCTACCTGCTATTCTGAGTTATAATTTAAAAAGAAGCACAACTTTTGGATATTGGCCAGAATCTTAAGCATGCCTACTCTGACATTCAGGACATTCTCGCCCTTTCTCTGAAGACACCCCATTCCACCATGCACCTGTTTGCTGGATGCCACTGGTCAGTCTGTGTGCTTTCTTGGATTCTAACTCAAAAAAGCATGACTATCTCTCTTCTTCTCCATACCCATCACCCTTCTACCAGCAGCTGTTGAAATTTACAGCTTGCCCGGCCTGTTAGTTTCTCTCAAACTATACTAAAAATATGCCCTGAATTCCTTCTGAGTCCATTAAATTTATCAACAATAGACTAAGAATTCATTAAAGGGAACTGCGTCACTCCCTGAATACATGATAACACTTCATACACTGAATTGTCTCTCACCAATAAACCACACACTGAAAGATATTCTAATGAATATGCCCAGGAACAATAAACCCAGGAGGAAAAGGCAGATTTAAGAAAGAATAGAATGACTTACAAGGAAATTAGAAGACATGGTTAATGGCAACAAACACTGGTTCTTTGAAACAAGAAATGAGATAAAAGGTAGCTCTCTATAGGAGGTAAGGACAGATCCCAGGATAGGTCGTATGTTACTCACATAAATAGTGATTTGATAGTCTACAAAATCAATAAAATAAATAGAAAGAGTAGACAGAGGTGACCACTACATCCTGATTGGAAGAGTAATGCACAGTCAGTTCTCTGGTTGGGCCCAGGAAACTTTCGAAGTTAATAATAAGTCACCTTTGGCTCAACATATGACACACTCCCAAATGACCAATCTCAAAAAAAGTTTATCTTAGTCTCTTCACAACCAATTCTTGCCATAAAACTCGTAAAAGGCCACTGGGCAGGACAGCATATCTTCCCATCCTCAAGAGCACTTTCTCAATTATCCTTAATAAATCTATAGTTGTTTTGGTCACTACTTGCCTATGTTTCCTTGTTTTTCTTGGTCATGAGACAATGAAAGCAGAATCTACTCTCATTGGGTCATTTGGGTAACTTGATCATGTGGCACCCTACCTCCCTGAATTAAGCCCACCAAAAGCAGAGAAAGCCCCTGTCACTCTCAAAAACTCATATCAGGAGCACAATAACAGACAACAGCAACAAGTAAGATAGCAGCTAGAGTAGGTATAAATATTATTAGTTCTTACTCATTTTAGAAGAGAATACACATATTTGTTAGTATAGACATTTTCGGTTAATAATGCATGTTAAAAATGTAACAGTAAGAGAAGAATAATGTTTAAAAGTTAGAATAAATCAGTTGTTATCAGGCCAAAATTACAGAAAGAAAGTGAATAAGAGAATGGGGAAAAGCACAATAACCTACATTAGTAAAAACATATTCAAATATGTCAGTAAATACAGTAAATGCAAATAATGTTCAAAATGAAGATTTTCATGTCAGAATTTAAAAATCCAATTTGTTTTTAAGAACACAAATAAATAATCTTTCTTATTATTTTCACTATACACAGATAAAATCTTAACTACTATGTGGATTGATTTTTCTTATCTGACACAAACTATTGTCATCTGAAAAGAAGGAACCTCAATTGGCAAGATTCCTCCATCAGATTTGACTACAGACGAGGCTATGGGAGACAGTGCCACTGTGTGCAGTGCCATTCCTTGGAAGGTGGTTCTCAGCCATACTGGGAAAAACAACAGCAACAACAACAAAAACCAAAACTAAAGCAACCAACCAAACAACAACAACAACAAAACATCTGAGTGTAAACCTGGAGAATAAGCAGCAACCCTCTATGGCCTTTGCTTCACTTCTGCCTGCAGATTCTGGCCTTGACTTCTTGCTCTCACTTGCAGTGATAGACTGCAAGGTGAAATGAACAAAACACTTTTCTCCTTACAGTGCTTTTTGTCACTGTGCTTCATCACGGCAATGAAAGGAAAATTAGGATACATACATGACACATAAAACAAAAAAATGACCTGAAAGAGAAAGAAGAGGAATTTAGTATTTGGGATCCAAGAAATGGTAATTTCTGTAAATATTCTTGTCACACTATGGACTACATAAGCTGGCAGTTCTATAGTAGACATGAATAGCCCTAACAAAACCCAATCTCGCTGTTCAAAATGGGGCATCCTGACAAGAGGACAGCATTCTCTGGCATCAATGAGAGGAGAGGACTTTGGTCCAGTGAAGTCCCATTTTCCCAGTGTAGAGGAATGCCAAAGTGCTGAGATGGGAGAGGGTGGCTGGGAGAGGGAGCCCCTTCATGGGGGCAATGGGAAGGGAGGGGAGATGGGATTAGCAGAAAGGGGATAACAGCTGAAATGTAAATACAGAGACTATCCAATGGAAAAAAAACATTTAAACAATCATTAATATAGCCAAACACCACAAATCAAGTTGTGGCCCTGTCCCTATTTCTTCTACAAAAGGCCAAGTAGAGAGCTTAAACTTCCATTATCTCTCAGAGCTCTTTTTTTTAAATTTACTTTATTTTTATTGGATATTCACTGTATTTACATTTCAAATGTTATTTCATTCTCCCTCTCCCCTCCCCTTACTTTGATGAAGGTGCTCCCACTCCTTTTTTTTTTTTAACAACTTTATTTTTTAAAAAATGATAAATGTACAAATTTTAAGCATTTTTGAATAAAAGTATACGAATACATTTTTGTCAGTGCTTGTTTTTTTTTAAAGGTTTGATAGTATGCATTAAGGTCTTACAATTTACAATGAGCATAAAGTACACGTAAAACAGAATGTAACCCGGAATTAGTCAAAGTTTTCTTGGTGTGTAAGGATTAAACATAATGGTTTTTTCTTTTCTTTTTTGTTTATTTTTTTTTCTTTTCATGAACTTCATATAGTCTGTGAGTTGTTTCTGGAGTGTTCAGAGCTTTCAGAGGTTAGTATCCAATTATCAGTGAGTGCATATTATATCTGTTCTTTTGTGACTGGGTTATCTCACTCGGGATGATATTCTCTAGATGCATCCATTTTATTAAGAATTTTGTAAAGTCATTGTTTCTGGTAGGTGAGTAGTACTCCATTGTGTAAATGTACCAAAATTTTTGTATCCATTCATCTACTGAAGGACATCTGGGTTCTTTCTACCTTCTGGCTATATAAATAGAGCTGCTACAAACATTGTGGTGCATGTGTCTTTATTGTATGTTGGAGCTTCTCTGGAGTATGTGCCCAGAAGTGGAATAGCTGGGTCTTCAGGTAGTATTATGTCTGATTTTCTGAGGAATAACCAGACTGATTTCCAGAACAGTTGTACCAGTTTACAACTCCACCAACAGGGAAGAAGTGTTCCTCTTTCTCCACAACCTCGCCAGCATCTGCTGTCATCTGAAATTTTGAACTTGGCCAATCTGAGTGGTGTGAGGTAGAATCTCAGGGTTGTTTTGATTTGCTTTTCCCTGATGGCTAATGATGTCAAACACTTCCTTAGATGCTTCTCAGCCATTCAGTATTCCTCTATTGAGAACTTTTTGTTTAGCTCTGTACCACATTTTTAATAGGGTAGTTTGGTTCTCTGGTGTCTAGCTTCTTGAGTGCTTTGTATACTTGGATATTAGGCCTCTAACTGATGTGGGGTTGGTAAAGATCTTTCCCCACTCTGTTGGCTGCCATTTTGTTTTCTTGACAGTCTCCTTAGCATTACAGAAACTTTGACTCCCATTAAGTTCCATTTGTCAACCTTTGACCTTAGAGCACGAGCAATTGGAGTTCTGTTCAGGAAATTTTTTCCTGTGCCTATGTGTTCTAAGGTTTTCCCTACTTTCTCACCTAATAGTTTCAGTGTAACTGGTTTGATGTGGAGATCTTTGATCCACTTGCACTTGAGCTTTGTACAAGGAGATAAGAAAGGGTCTATTTTCATTCTTCTGCATGCTAAGTTGGACCAACACCATTTGTTGAATAGGCTGTCCATTTTTCATTGAATGTTTACAGCTCCATTGTAAAAAAATAAAATGAACATATATGTGAGGGTCCATTTCTGGATCTTCTATTTGATTCCATAAATCCACGTGCGTATCTTTGTACCAGTACCATGCAGTTTTCAGCACAATTGCCTTGTAATAGAGCTTGAGGTCAGGGATAGTGATTCCCACAGATGTTTTCTTGTTGTTGAGGATGTATTTTGCTATTCTAGGTCTTCAGTTATTCCAGATAAAATTTCTCATTGCTCTTTCCAACTCTATGAAGAACTGGGTTGGTATTTTGATGGGTATTGCTTTGAATCTGTAGATTGCTTTCAGTAGGATGGCCATTTTTACAATGTTGATCCTTCCAATACATGAGCATGGGAGATCTTTCCATTTTGTGATGTTCCTTGATTTCCATCTTTAGTAGTTTGAAGTTCTTGACATACAGGTCCTTCACTTGCTTAGTTAGAGTCACACCATATTTTTTGTGAGTATTGTGAAGAGTATCTTTTCACTAATTTCTTTCTCCACATGTTTGTCCTTTGAGTAGAGGAAGGCTACTGATTTGTTTAAGTTAATTTTATATCCAGTCACTTTGCGGAACTTGCTTATCAGCTATAGGAGTTCTCTGGTGGAATATGTGGGGTCACTTAAGTACACTATCATGTCATCTGCAAAAAGTGATGTTTTTACTTCCTTTCTAATTTGTATCCATTTGATTTCCTTTTGCTGTCTAATTGCTCCAGCCAGGACTTCCAGTACAATGTTGAGTGGGTAGGAGAGAGTGGGCAGCCTTGTCTAGTCCCTGATTTTAGTGGGATTGCTTGAAGTTTCTCACCATTAAGTTTGATGTTGGCGATTGGTTTGCTTTATATTGCTTTTATTATGTTTAGGTATGGGTCTTGGATTCCTGTTCTTTCCAAGACTTTTAACATGAAGGGATGTTAAATTTTGTCAAGTGTTTCTCAGCATCTAGTGAGATGACCATGTGTTTTTTTTTCTTTGAGTTTGCTTATATGGGAAATTATGTTGATAAATTTCCATATATTAAACCATCCCTGCATCCCAGGGATGAAGCCTACTTGATCATGGTGAATGATTGTTTTGATGTGTTCTTGGATTCGGTTTGCAAGGATTTTGTTGAATATTTTTACATCAATGTTCATAAGTGATATTAGTCTGAAATTCTCTTTCCTTGTGGGGTCTTTGTGTGGTTTAAGAATGGGAGTTGTTGTGGCCTCGAAAAAATGAGTTAGATAGTATTCCATCTGATTATATTTTGTGGAATAGTTTGGAGAGTATTGGTATTAGGTTGTCAATAAATGTCTGATAGAATTCTGAACTGAACCCATCTGGACCTGGGCTTTTTTGGTTGGGAGGCTTTTAATGAATGCTTCTATTTCTCTAGGTGTCATGGGATTATTTATATAGTTTACCTGGTCCTGGTTTAACTTTAGTGTCTGGTATCTGTCTAGGAATTCATCCATTTCTTTGAGATTTTCCAGCTTTGTTGAGTATAGGCTTTTGTAGTAAGATCTGATGATTTCTTGAATTTCCTCACTTTCAGCTATTATGTCTCCACTTTCCTTTCTGATTTTGTTAATTTGAATACTCTCTCTTTGCCCTCTAGTTAGTCTGGCTAAGGGTTTATCAATCTTGTTAATTTTCTCAAAGAACCAGCTCTTGGTTTTGTTGATTCTTTGAATGGTTCTTTTTGTTTCTATTTGATCAATTTCTGCTCTGAGTTTGATTATTTCTTGCCGTCTACTCCTCATGGGTGTATCTGCTTCCTTTTGTCTAGAGCTTTCAACTGTGCTGTCAAGTTTCTAGTGCATGCTCTCTCCAGTTTCTTTTTGGAAGCACTCAGAGCTATAAGTTTTCCTCTCAGTACTGCTTTCATTGCATCCCATAGGTTTGAGTATGCTGTGTTTTCGTTTTCATTTAATTCTAGAAAATCCTTAATTTCTTTCTTTATTTCTTATTTGACACTGCTATCCTTTAATAGAGCATTGTTTAGTTTCCATGTTCATATGGGCTTTTTGTTGTCTTTGTTGTTATTGAAGACCAGCCTTAGATCATGGTGATCTGAAATGATTCATGGGAGTATTTCAATCTTCTTATATCTATTGAGGCTCGTTTTGTGACCAGTTATGTGGTCAATTTTCGAGAAGGTGCCGTGAGGTGCTGAGAAGAAGGTGTATTCTTTTTTGTTTTAGGATGATATGTTCTATAGATATCTATTAATTCCAGTTGATTCATAACTTCTGCTAGTTTCACTGTGTCCTTTTTCAGTTTCTGTTTCCATTACCTGTCCATTGATGAAAGTGGGGTGTTGAGGTCTCCCACTATTATTTTGTGGGGTGCAATGAATGTTTTCATCTTTAGTAGGGTTTCTTTTATGAATATAGGTGCTCTTGTATTTGGAGCATATATGTTAAGGACTGAGACTTCCTCCTGACAAATTTTCCCTGTAATGAGTAAAAAGTGTCCTTCTTTATCTTTTTTTGATAACTTTTGGTTGAAAATCTACTATATTCGATATTAGAATTGCCACTCCAGCTTGCTTCTTGGGGCAGTCTACTTGGAAGGTTTTTTTTCAACCTTTTATTCTGAGATAGTGTCTGTCTTTGTCTCTGAGATGAGTTTCCTGTATGCAGCAAAATGCTGGCTTTTGTTTATGCATCTAGTCTGATACCCTATATTTTTTTTATTGGGGAATTTAGTCCATTCATGTTAACAGATACTAAGAAATAGTGGTTGCTTTTTCCTGCTATTTTTGCTTTTGTAGGTTGAATTGTGCCTGTGTGTCTTTCTTCCTTTTGTTTTCTTTCTTAGGAGTTTTCTTGTTTTTACTAGGATGGAGTTCCCCTCCTTGTATTAGGTTTTCCACCTATAATTCGTTTTAGTGCTGGGTTTGTTGTCAGATATTGTATAAATTTAGATTTGTCTTGGAATATCTTAGTCTCTCCATCTATGGTGATTGATAGTTTTGCTGGGTATAGCAGCTTGGGCTGACACTTGTGCTCTCTTAGGGTATGCATGATGTCTGTCCAGGATCTTCTAGCTTTCATAGTCTCTGTTGAGAAGTCAAGTGTGATTCTGATTGGTCTGTCTTTATATGTTACATGGCCTTTTTCCCTTACTGCTTTTAGTATTTTTTCTTTGCTTTGGGCACTTGGCATTTTGACTATTATGTGTTGGGAGGAATTTATTTTCTGGTTCACTCTATTTGGAGTTCTGTAGGCTTCTTTTTTGCTCATGGTCATCTCATTTGTAAGGGTAGGGAAGTTTTCTTCTACGACTTTGTTGAAGATATTTATTGTACCTCTTAGTTGATATTCTTCGCCCTCTACTATTCCTATTATCCTTAAATTTGGTCTTCTCATTGTGTCCTGGATCTTCTGGACATTTTGGGTTGGATCTTTTTGTTTTTTTTTTGCATCTTCTCCAACTGTTTTGTCTATGTTTTCACTGTTGTCTTCGGCCCTCGAGATTCTCTTTTCCATTCCACCAGAGAAATTTTACAGCTGATAAACAACTTCAGCAAAGTGGCTGGATATAAAATTAACTCAAACAAATCAGTGGTCTTCCTCTACTGAAAGGATAAACATGGCAAGAAAGAAATTATGGAAAACATACCCTTCACAAAGCCACAAATTATATGAAGTGCTTGCTGTGACTCTAACTAAGCAAGTGAAAGATCTATATGAGAAGAACTTTAAATCTCTGAAGAAGGAAATTGAAAATTATCTCAGAAGATTGAAAGATCTCACATTCTCATGGATTAGAAGGATCAACATTGTAAAAATGGCCATCTTACCAAAAGCAATCTACATGTTCAGTGCAAACCCCATCAAAATTCTAACTCAATTCTTCATAGAGTTGTAAAGAGCCATTTGAAAATTAATCTGGAATTAAAAAAAAAAAACAGAAAGCCTCTTCAGGAATCACCATCCCTGACCTCAAGCTGTATTACAAAGCAATTGTGTTAAAAACTGCATGCTATCGATACAGAGATAGGCATATAGATCAATGAAACAGGATAGAAGATCCAGAAATGAACTCCGTCAAGAAAACAAAACAGTAGCCAACAGACTGGAATAGGTTCTTTATGAATCCCACATCTAATAGAGGTCTAATATTCAATATAACAAAGAACTCAAGAAGTTAGACTCCACAGAATCACACAATTCTATTAAAAATGGAGTACAGATCTAAATAAAGAATTCTCAACTTAGGAATATCAAATGGCCAAGAAGCACCTAAGCAAATGCTCAACATCCCTAGTCATCAGGGAAATGCAAGTCAAAATAACCCTGTGATTCCACCTCAAACCAGTCAGAATGGCTAAGATAAAAAACCCAGGTGAAAGCAGATGCTGGAGAGGATGTGGAGAAAGAGGAACACTTCTCCACTGTTGGTGGGGTTGTAAACTGATACAACCACTCTGAAAATCAGTCTGCTGGTTCCTCAGAAAATTGTTCATAGTACTACCTGAATACCCAGTTATTCCACTTCTGAGCATATTCCCCAAAGATGCTCTAACATATAATTAGGATACATGCTCCACCATGTTAACAGCAGCCTTATTAATAATAGCCAGAAGATGGAAAGAACCCAGATGTCCTTCAGTAGATGAATGGATACAGAAATTATGGTACATTTACACAAAGGAGTACTACTCAGTTATTATAAAAATGACTTTATGAAATTCCTAGGCAAATTAATGCAACTAGAGAATATTATCCTGAGTGAGGTAACCCAGTCACAAAAGAACGGACATAATATGCAGTTACTGATAATTGGATACCAGCCCCTGAAAACTTTGAATAGCCAAGAATCAACTCACAGACCATATGAAGCTCAGAAAGAAGGAAGGTCAAAATGTGGTAGCTTCAGTCCTTCTTAGGAAAAAAAAAAGTGTATAGCACCCTCTCAGACTGTGGTTATGAGTGTTCCTCTTTCTCCACCTAGAGCTTAATTAATTAATAATCCCAGAGCTAACAATGCAGCCTTGTGGCAATCTTTGGTATTTAAAAATCATTTTTTTAATCTTTACACACCAAGAAAACTTTGACTATTTCCATGTTATGTTTTGTTTTATATGTACTTTATGCACATTGTAGCAAGTAAGATTTCAATGCATACTATTGAACCTTTAAAAAAATCAACTACTGACAAAAATATATTCATATACTTATGCAAAAATGCTTTTAAATCTATACATTTATCTCTGTTTTTTAAAATAAAGTTATTTAATTAAAAAAAAAAGAAGACCAACAGAGTCAACTAATCTGGACTCTTGGAGGCTCCCAAAGAGTCAGAGTGAGTTTGAACTGGACCTACTTCCCACACATATGTGTAGCATATGAGCATCTTTGACAGTGTTATCTAACCTCAGTGGAAGAAGAGGTACTGAGTCCTGTAGCAACTTGATTTTCAGGGTTACAAGTAGGGGGTAGGAGTGGATGAAGTTATGGAGGTTCACACCCAAAGGGGGGCTTCCCATTCTGAGGGAATGAAATGAAGGAATGATATTGGGTTGTAAAGTGAAACATAACTACATTTAATAATAAAAATGGCTTTTGCTTAATGATTCTTAAGCTTTGTGAGGCAGATGTAGACCTACCAAAACAATTGTAAAGTAACTAGTGCTCTTAAAACTACTTATGCTGATAAATTAGTATTTTTATTTTACATTTTTGCCCATGTCTTCTTCTATTGTTGTGAAAAGACACCATGACCAAAGCAACTTCTACAAAGGACAACATGTAATTGGAGCTGATTTACAGTTTCAGAAGTTTGGTCCTTATATGAACCTCTCATGTTGGAAAGCATGGCAGCTTAAATGTAAGCATAGTGCAGGAGAAGAAGCTGACAGTACTATATTTTGTTATGAAGGCAGTACAAAGAAACACGACTGACTTTTCCACACTGGGCAGAGCCTGAGCATTAGGAGCCTTCACAGCCTGCCTATACAATATCACACTTCATCCAACAAAGCCTCACCTGTTTCAACAAGGCTACATCTCCTGATAGTGCCATGGGCCAAGCATATTCAAGCTACCACTCTCTCCCTCCCTTTTTAATACAGTACTTAAAGTTCAATCCAGAGCAATAAGACAACTAGTGGAGATCAAGGGGATACAAATTGGAAAAGAAAAAGTCAAAATATCACTATTTGTAGATGATATAGTAACATAAGTAAGCAACCCCAAAAATTCTACCAGAGAACTCCTACAGCTAATAAACAGCTTCAGCAAAGTAGCTGGATACAAAATTAACTCAAAGAAATCAGTAGCTAGCCCTCCTTTATACTAATGATATTCTGGCTGAGAAAGAAATTAGGGAAACAACACTTTTTATAATAGCCACAAAAATATAAAATATCTTGGTATAACTCTAACCAAGCAAGTGAAAGACAAATAGATCAAATATACCATAATTATTCCAGAAGGTATCAGGGCCAAAAATCTTTATTGACTAATAAGGTTATAATTGTCATAATGTCATACATAGTGCAATGCTTTTTCTCTTTATAGTGACACCAGTGGAAATAAACCAACAACAACAAGAACCCCTCACCATGTTGCCAAGCACATAAAGTATATCACATTCCTCATAAACAACGTGTTTTAGTAGGTTGAAATGATTTATCTCATTGGCGTGGACAAAGCAAAGATTACAAAAGATTTATCAGTCACTGAAATCCAAAGAAGGTTGTCCATAAGACTCATTGTGGTATATGAAAAGTTGCCTTTATTGGAACCAGGCACCCCTTCTCTTGTGGCTTTTTCTGTGTCTCAAAATGGGCAAAAAGGCTTCATCATTGTATAGATCTCAACAAGAATATTAACAAGAGGGGCCACGGTTACCTCCTCAAGGATGGCAACCTGATCAATAACAATGCTTCTAGTGACTCTGACAAGGGTACCAACCCACTGGGTAGTTTTATCCATATGGTGAGGTGACCAACAATTTTGCCATGCTGAAAGGGTAGATAGCAGGAATCAAAAAGCAGGTGCTTATCCACCTGAAATCCTTGCTGGTGCAAACCAAATGAGAAGAAAATCGAGCTGAAGTTAGTTGACACCATCTCCAGGTTTAATTGTGTTCATTTCCAGACTATGGAAGAGAAGAACATATTCATAGGACCACTCAGGAAAGGACTTAATTGACAAGGAAGAAGGTGCTTCCAACTAGTGGGGCCTAAATTTAAAAAAAGAAAAAAAAAAAAAAAGACTTTTTCAATAAAGAAAAAAAATCAGATTATATACAATTATATATATTACATTATATTAAATAGTAATAAATAACTGTTACTGGATTATGTATTATGAAATACTTTTTATTGTTTTTAGACAATTAATTTTTCATAGTTAAATATGTATATACATTTATCAAAGGAAAATTCTATAAAAGTTCAAATCACTCATGGAAAAATAAGGAGGGCAGGGAAAAATTAAGAAAATAAAATGGGAGTTCTAAACCTAAAACACATGTTCTATCATGTTTATAGCAGCCTTATTTATAATAGCCAAAAGCTGGAAAGAGCTCAGATGTCCTTCAACAGAGAAATGGATACAGAAATTGTGGTCCATTTACACAATGGAGTACTACTCAGCTATTAAAAACAATGACTTCATGAAATTCTTAGGCAAATAGATAGAACATGAAGCCATCATCCTCAGTGAGGTAACCCATTCACAAGAAACACTCATAGTATGTATTCACCAATAAGCGGATACTAGGCCAAAACCTCAGAATGCCCAAGAAACAATTCACAGAAATTATGAAGCTCAAAGAGGAGGAAGACCAGAAGGTGGATGCCTCAGTCCTTCTTAGAAGGGAGAGCAAAACGGTCATGGGAGAAAATAAAGGAACAAATAGAGGAGCAGGGATTGGAGAAAAGATCATTCAGAGACTGCCTCACCTGGGGATCCACACCCCATATGCAGCCACTAAACCCACGAAATATTGCTAATGCCAAGTAGTGCTTACTGGAAGGAATTTGATATGGATGCCTCCTCGGAGGCTGTGCTAGAACCATACTGATACAGAGGAGGATCAAGAGGACCTTAATCCATCGGACTGAACAAGGGGACACCAATGAAGGAGCTAGAGAAAGGACTGAAGGAGCTGAAAGGGTCTGTAACCCCATTCGAAGAACAAAATTATCAACTAACCAAATCCACCATGGCTCCTAGGGACTAAAATGAGTTCTCATGTCGAGAACCATGGCTCCAGGTACATATGCAACAGAGGCTAGCATTCTCTGGCATCAACAGGAGGAAAGGACTTTGATCCAGCAAAAGCTCCTTTTCCAGGTGTAGGGGAATGCCAATGTGTTGAGGTAGGAGAGGGAGGTTGGTAGAGGGAGAACCTTCATGGAAGTAATGGGAGGGTGAGTGGGGGGATGGGATTGGGGGAAATGGGATAACATCTGAAGTGTAAATACAGAGAATATCCAATAAAAAAGAAAGAAAAAAGTCAGAATGAAGCAGTTTAAGAAATGCCTTCACCTAACATCCTTCCTAGAGTTGATGACAAATAATTTCACTGCTTTGAAAGGAAAAAGAAAAAGAAAAAAAAAAAACTTAAACTAGGGTCTTTGATCTATTTGGAGTTGTTGTTTTATTCAGAGTGAGAGATAGAGATCTAGTTTCCTCTTCTATGCGTGGATCCCTAATTTCTCCAGTATCATTTGTTAAAATGGCTATCTTTTCTCAAATGTATTTTTTAATATCTTTATTTTAAGAAATAGAGTAGCTGTATCTGTGTGGGTTTATATCTAGGTCATTCTCTTCCTCTGACCTGTTTAATTTTGTGCCAGTACCATGCTATTTTTTGTTGCTGTAAAAAGCCAACTTTTAAAGTGGCTAAGCAAATTGGCAAATTTTTCATGAATACTGACAACACAAAAGAGAAAACCAATCGTATTGCCAGTATTACCAGGAGACATCATTGTATATCCTATCACCATAAAAGGGACAATAAGATAAGGCTACAACTTCACACATATAAGATAATGCTACAGCTTCACACATTTATTTGACTGTGTGGAGTACATGAACCGATTCATTGAAAACCATAAATTTAACACCAAGCAATCCATATAAAATACATCATTGGAATATTAGCACAAATGCAGAGAATTTAATTTGTAGTTTAGAAAATTCCCTAAGCAGAAATCTCCAAGTGTTTGGATTGTTATTTCTCTGGACTATTCTGTAAAACATTTAAAGAAAGACTAAACCAATTTTGCATATTTTCCAGAAAATAGAAGAGACTAGGACATTTCCCAAATTCTTTTATTTTACAAATACAAAAACTAAATGCAGTATAGAAAAGGAATCTATATTTCTCTAGAGTGAACATATAAAAAAAATCCAAACAAGTGTTATCAGACAGAAATCAATTTTATATGAAAATAACATTATACAGCATGAGGAAGAATAATTTATTCCAGAAATAGAAGACTGTTTCCATCTTCAAAATTTGAGTTAATATAACTTGTCACATGAGTTTGATAAAAAAAAGTTATATAACAACATACATCAATGCTAAAATAGCATTTGGTCAAAGTTAATAATACCTGTGCATAAAGGGAAATCTTCAGAAAACAATAGGTAGGAGCATCATCAACAACAAGGATAACAGCCTCTTGATAAAAAAATACTTATAAAAATTCCAGAGCTGACATTATACTTAATGATGAAATAGGTTCTCCTCTAAAAACCAAAAGCAAGATAATGTAATCTGCTCTCACCAGTCACTCACCATAAATTTAGGAGTTCTAGCTAGTGTGATGCTACGATTTGGATGTGGTTTGCCCCCCAAGAATTTCTGTACTGGTAACTTTGTCCCTGGGATGGTGATGTTGAGAAGTGGTATGAAACTTTAAGAGGTGCAAGTTAATGAGACATCGTCCTCAGTAAAGATTAAAAAGTAGTTCTCAAAAACAGGTGCTATTAAAGTTGTGGTGGTTGCAGAGTTGTTTGCTTTGCTTTGCTTTGCTTTGGGTTTGCATTTTTGAGACAGAGTCTTTCTATGTAACCTTGGTGACTGTCCTGAAACTCGTAGACCAGGCTAGCCTCAAACTCACAGAAATAAGACTGCGTCTGTCTCTGGAGTGCTGAGTTTAAAGGTGTGTGCTCCAGTCAGATTGGCCAAGATTCAAAACTCAGATGACAGCAGATGCTGGAGAGGTTGCAGAGAAAGAGGAACACTTCTCCACTGTTGGTGGGGTTGCAAACTAATACAACCACTCTGGAAATCAGTCTGGCGATACCTCAGAAATTTGGATATAGTACTACCTGAAGACCCAGCTATTCCACTTCTGGGCATATACCCCAGAGACACTTTAATACACAACAAAGATATATGCACCACAATGTTCATAGCAGCTCTATTTATAATAGCCAGAAGCTGGAAAGAACCCAGATGTCCTTCAGAAGACGAATGGATACAAAAATTGTGGTACATTTACACAATGGAATACTACTCAGCCACCAGAAACAATGACTTAACCAAATTCTTAAGAAAATGGCTGCATCTAAAGAATATCATCCTGAGTGAGATAACCCAGTCACAACAGAACAGACATAATATGCAGTCACTGATAGTGGGATGCTAACCCCAGAGGCTCGCACTGCCCCAGAAACAACTCACAGACTGTATGAAGTCCAAGAAAAAAAGAAAACAAAACAAAACAAAACAAAAAGTCATGCTCAATCCTCACCCACCAAGAACACATTGACAAATTCAGGGTTGAACCCTGTATTACATGTACTGTCTGCTCATTGTAAAAAAAAAAAAAAAAAAAAAAAAAAAAAAAAAAAAAAAAACTTTACACACCAAGAAAACTTTGACTATTTCCAGGTTGCATCTTGTTTTACATGTTCTTTATGCTCATTGTTACTGGTGGGATCTTGATCACACTATCAAACCTTTAAAAAAAAAAGTACTGACAAAAATGTATTGTATAATTTTATGCAAAAAATGCTTAAAATCTGTACATTTATCTTTGTTTTGTAAAATAAAGTTGTTTAAAAAAAAAGGTGTGTGCTGCCATTGCCTGGCTTACAATTAATGTTTGAAAGACAAGATTAAAAACAAACACACACACACACACACACACACAAGGCTGAGTCTTCCCAGTTCTCTTGTTTCCTGTCCACTGATGTGGTCTCCTCTTCTAGCACTCTCTCCTACTATGATGCCATCTGACATTTGAGAAGAAATTTGAAGCTAATTTTGGACCTTCAGCCTCCAAATCTATGACTTTAATAAATATTTACCTTTTGTAAACTCATCCTACCTCAGGTGTTCCATTATAGCAACACAAAAGACTAATGCACGCATAAGATATAGGAAAGGGGCATATTAAATGAAGGTGCAAGAAATAAAACCATCCTTATTAGTAGACAATACAATAATCTATGTTTTAAAAAAAATTTCAAATGCACTTACAAATGTCCTTAGAATTAATGCATGAATTCTGCAAAATTTTGGGATATAGAACAAAATATTGTGGTTGCTCATGGCTAGAATACCAACACTAGAGAGGCAGACTAATGAGGAAAACTTTAAGTTCATGGCCAGATTTGGCTACATAATGCATGCTGTCTACCTAGGGTGAGATCTGCCTCAAAAATAGATAAAATAAAATCAATCAATAAACATACAGACATGCTGTATTCAGATACTTGGATGACCCAACAAAATTAAAAAGCAATCTCTTCCAAATTTTTTATATAAATTCAATGTAATCCATACAAAAATTGAGTAAAATTGTGTGTATATAAATGAGAATATCCCATAATCACAGTACTAATTAAACCTCCTTGGTATCTACAATCATAGTCTCTCTCTCTCTCTCTCTCTCTCTCTCTCTCTCTCTCTCTCTCTCTCTCTCTCTCTCTCTTTCACACACACACACACACACACACATCATAGCCCCTGGCTTCCTACACTGATTGTTGAAAAATTTTAAAGAGCGAATTTAAGGTATAAAAGGTAGCCTTTCCAATATATAGTGTTAGGGCAATTGATCATATCAATACAAAAGTGAAACTGGATTTAAGAATCATGATCTATATAAATATTAATTGAAAATTGATATCAGGTTTAAACATAAAATATAAAGTATATAACTAAAAAATGTGGTCTGAAGTTGGGTAAAAAGTTCTTTGATTTGATGCCAAACACATATGTCATAGAAAAAAATAATTCAACTAGGTTTAAATAAATAGACAATAAAAACTAAAATCTGAGGTTATCATTTTCAACCAGGGAGATTCTGCCACCCTAAGGACCAGTGTGTTGGTCTTCATACCATAGTAGGAAGGTATTATTGGGATAGGTAAAGTTCGGGAATACTGAAATACCCAGAATGAGTCTCTGTGACACAGAAGCCCCTAGCCAAAAAACAGCAGCATTGCTGATCTCTGGATGCCTTCTCTGAGGGATGCAATGCAATAACCACAGAAAGCAACAGCTCTTGATGATGGGGGTAAGCAGAAAGGGAGTTATGATGATGCTGAGGTTCTAGGATGGGTGCTGACTGGCTGTTCCTGATGTTTGCACAATGAGGGTGGAATGTGAAGATTAATTCAGTGATACTTTTGCAAGTCCATGCAGCTGACCCGGGAGACTTTAAATTGACCAGTACATAATCAGATTTGTGGTGTAGGCAAAGAAAAATAAATATGGACTTGGAAATAAAGAAAACGAACAAAATAGTTCAGGTCTGGAAGACGGTTCAGTAGATGAAATGTGTCAAGCATGAGGAGTTGAATTCAATCCCTCAGAATATACATGGTTGTTTTTCCTTTTTCTCAAAAGCCAGGCATGATGGTATGTGCTCATAATCCTCATACTAGGTACATAGAGTCAGGAGGATGCCTGAGGTTTTTTTTTTTTTTTTTTTTTTTGGCCAGGTAACTAAGGCAAATTGATGAACTCCAGGGGCAACAAAGACTTTTTCTACAAAAATGAGGTGGATAGCTGGAAAGATAGATCAAAGGTTTAGAGCACTGGTTGTTCTTCCAGATATCCTGAGTTCAATTCCCAGCAACCACATGGTGGCTCACAACCACCTGCAGTGAGATCTGGTGTCCTTTTCAGGCCTGCAGGCATACATGCAGGCAGAACACTGTATACATAAGAAATATATAAATATTTTTATAAAATGAGGTGGGAGCATTTAAGGAAGATATTGCACATTGTGTCTCCATTTTCTATCACACATGTGCATACATACACATAAACACATACACATGAAAATCACAAAACTTGTGTAACTGAAATTTGAAACTTTTAATCTGAAAAAGCCCATTGTGGTCAGAGATTAGTACATGCCTGTAACTTTAGCACTCAGAATGCTGAGTCAGGAAGTTTAAGGAGTATGAAGGTTTCCATATGTAGGAGAACAGAAACTTGAGAATCTCACAACTCCTCCCTAGAAATATAAAAATGAGTAAAGAACTTCTAGGAACTTCTATGGGGTATATGCCCAGTAGTGGTACAGCTGGGTCTTCAGGTAGAACTATTTCTAGTTTTCTGAAGAACCACCAGATCGATTTCCAGAGTGGTTGTACCAGTTTGTAATTGAATCAGCATAAAAGGTGTGTTCCTCCTTTGCCACATTCTGTCCAGCATCTACTGAACTCTGAGTTATTTATCTTAGCCATTCTGACTGGTGTAACGTGGAGTGTCAGGGTTGTTTTGATTCGAATTTCCCTGATGACTAAGAATGTTAAACATTCTTTTAGGTGCTTCAAGGCAGTTCAAGATTCCTCAGTTGAGATTTTTCTGTTTAATTCTGTAGCCTAATTTAAATTCTGTTATTTGATTTTCTGGAGTCTAACTTCTTGAGTTATTTATATATATTGGATACTAGCAATCTATCAGATGTAAGATTGATAAAGATCCTTTCCCAGTCTGTTGGTTGCTGTTTTGTCCTTTAGACAGTGTCCTTTGCCTTACAGAAGCTTAGCAATTTCATGAGGTTCAGTTTACCAATTGTTGATCTTAGAGCCTGAGCTGTTGAAGTTATGTTTGGGAAATTTCCCCCACTGCCAATGAGTTTGAGGCTCTTTCCCACCTTCTCTTCTACTAGATTCAGTATATCTGGTTTTATATTGTGGTATTTGACCCACTTGGACTTGAGCTTTGTGCAAAAGAGACAGGTGAAAGGGGGAATAGGATGGGGGGTTGCAGACGGGAGACCTGGAAGGGGAAGAATATCTGAAATGTAAGTAAATAAAATAATCAATAAAAATAATAAAATGAAAGAATTGTTTAAGAAAGAACCCCTAGGAAGACTCTGGACTACAGAACTGGGGAGAAGATAGTCTCACTAGCCGAGCTGTCTGCAAGTGGTACGGAGGGCTCCATGGTTGCAGTTCTCATGACTCTTCACATGTTAGGGTGTGCTATCTGGTGGTGCAGGACTTTTAAGTCATCTGCACTTCATGATAATAACCCCACCTACATACCTGTTAGTAACTCCAATAAAAAATTTCATTGGTTCATTATACATACATACATACATACATATATACATTCACACACACACACACACACACACACACACACACACATATATGTATATATACACTAGAGCATAGTGGCACATATCTGCAATCCCAGTACTAGGACAGAGACAGAAAGGTCCCTGGGGTTCACTGGTCAACTAGTCTAGCCTAACCCATGTGTTTTAAACCAATGAGAGGCCCTCTCTCAAAGGATGTAGATGGTAATCTTAAGGAGACCTCCATATTCATACATTCACATGCAAACCCCCAGTCTTACCCCACCACTGTGTTGGCTATTTTATGTCAAATTGACACAACTGTAGTTATCAGAGAGGAGGAGGGAGCCTGAATTGAGTAAATGCCTCCATTAGACTGGGCCACAGGGAAGCCTGTAGGGCATTTTCTTAATTATTGATTGATGTAGGAGGGTCTAGCCCATTGTGAGTGGTGCCACCCTTGGCCTGGTGGTTTTAGTTTCTATAAGGAAGCAGGCTGAGCAAGCCATAATGAACAAGCCAGTAAGCAAAATTTCACCATAGCTATCAGGACCTGTGGGGGTTTGCATGTGAATACATGTATGTGGAGGCCTCCTCAGTTCCTGCCGTGCTTCCGTTCCTGCTCTGGCTTCCTCCAATGAAGAACAGTGTTCTAGATTATTTTATGTCAACTTGACACAAGATAGAGTTCTCTAAAAGGAAGTAACATCAATTGAGAAATTGCCTACATAAGATCCAGCTGTAGGATATTATCTTAATTAGTGAATGATATGGAAGGTTCCTATCTGTTGTGCTTGGTGCCAACCCTGGGTTGGTGTTCCTTGGATCTTTCTGTAAGAAATCCAGCTGACTCAGGAATAAAGAGCAACTCAGTAAACAGCATCCCTCCATGGCTTCTACATCAGCTCGCTGCCTGCAGTTTCCTGCCCGGCTTGACTTCCTGCCCAAACGCTTCCTTTGATGATGAAGAACAGATGATGAAGTACAAGCCAAATATATCCTTTCCTCCCCAATTTGCTTTTGGTCATGCTGTTTCAGCACAGCAATAGTAACTCTAACTAAGACACACAGTAATCAGCAACAAAACAGTAGAAAGTGTGGAAAAGAAATAAAATTTCATCAAAGATCATACACTGGCATGTGCAAATCAAAAGCCTAGTGAGTCATGATTATAACCTGTCAAAAATAATGGCAACTCCCTAAAGATTAACAAGGATTCAAAAAAATTATCATTTGTACATTGCTGGTGGGCTTCTAAAATAGTTTTGTAATTAAACTCTGTTAATTTTTTTCCCGAACTGATCATATAACTACCATATGAAACGGAAATTGCATGTGTTACAAGAAATGAAAATTTACCTTCTCACAAATACCGTGCACAAATGTGAATACCCATATTCATAACATCACTGTTCATAATAGCCAAGAAATGGAAGTAGTTTATATGTTCATCCACAGATAAACAAAATGTAATATATACATAACTGGAATATTATTCCATTTTTAAGGAAAGAAATGCTGCCATATGTTGCCATGTGGGTAAATCTTGAGAACCCCATGTCAAGTGAAATAAGGTAGTCTCTCAAATACACATATTGTATGGTTCCCTATGGGATGTATCTAAAACTGTCAAATGCATAGCTACAGTGAACTTGTTAGTCATTATCAGTGACCAGAATGGGAATGAGGAGTTATTTAATGACTACAGTTTATTTTCTCAGGATGAAAATAGCACTGGAGATTGATTGTATAATTATATGCATGTACTTAACACTCTCCAACCGTTCACTAAAATGGCTAATGTGGTAAATATGCTGCTCTGTTTATTTTACAACAATTAATAATAAAATAAATAATTCATACTATACTATAAATTTCTATTGTATAAACACACCAATTATTCTGGACAACTATATTGTGTAATGTTATCCATGCTAAGAAAAACCATTAAATAAACTGTGTACCTTAAAAATATGCCCCAAATTTTAACTTTTTTGGCATTTTTCTCTTTAATATATTTAGAAGAATAAAATCGACTAGATTTCTTTAGATTTTTTTAAGAGTCCCAGATTCTATTCAACCCTTTTCAATCATCTTTCCCTTTTTTAAACACCATTCAAGTTACTCATCCTTCTGGCATTGTGACTCCCCATCTCTCCCCAGAGCCTTCAACTTGGCAGTTCTTACTTCAGGAACTTCTATCATTTCTACCTCCCACTCCTATTTGATCCTGCACTTAACTCCCTGAGACAGAACTGCAGATCAGGGAAGCTGCCACTAGCTGCATTTAACTGGAGAATTTCCATCCCTGCAAGCCAGGAACTGGAATGGCATATTCTAGAACTGGTATGAGGAGCTCTATATAGGACAGCACCAATCTTTTCCAGAAGTGGTGCTGCATGCCTAGAATCCCAGCACTCCTAGAGCAGAGGCCAAGACCTAGGCAGGAGGATCACACATGTCAAGATTGCTTGAACAATAATAGTCTTAAACGGGGGTAGAGCTAAGTACCCAGCCAATTCAAGGTCAGTTTGTGCTGTACAGGTTCCAAATCTGTTTTAGCTACAAAGTGACCCTTTATAAAACCAAAACAAATAGAATCAAGCAAAAATCACCAAGATTTGTGGAGGTAGCTCAGCAGAAGAGTGGCCTTACTATATTGTGTAAAGACACTGAATTCTTCCCAAGCACTGCAAACAAAGGTAGCAAAACATTTAGAATAGATCTTTACAAGATATTGAAATCAAAGTATTAAAAAGTACCTCCAAAGTAAGGAAGAGACAGTTGAACAGAGTTGGCAAAAGCTCTTACTAAGCATTCTTGGCTCAGATCCCTTTGTCTAAAACACAATTGTAGTCACTAATAAGATATTATG
Organism: Micromys minutus; assembly: GCF_963924665.1. Classification (NCBI taxonomy): domain Eukaryota; kingdom Metazoa; phylum Chordata; class Mammalia; order Rodentia; family Muridae; genus Micromys; species Micromys minutus. Next base: position 89,834,837 of record NC_137970.1, read on the forward strand.
TAGTCGACAAATACACAATTAAAAACTTAATGGTATCAGTACTGGACCTCCAACAAACACTACTTCTCAGAAGCAGTGGAAGCCAGATTAGTTAGAAAGTAATTCCAGACATACACTTAGCTATCAGCTTTGCAGAGAAAAGCCTGGAGCAAGAAACCCTGTCAGTCCCACTTAACCTGCCCTGCGGCTGCTGATTTCATGCATGTCTGTTGCTAGTGGTATCTGAAGCAGCCCTCTCAAGCATACTACTATTAGGCCACAAACCAGCTTTCAGGAAGTAAAACTGTACAATCACACGGGACCTGTTCCTTTTAAGATTCCAGATATGAATTAATACTATCACTACTTTAAATTCTTTTATTAAAATCATTTTATAGTATTTTTAATATTACTGTGTATATATATGATGTGTGAATAAAATCAGATCTAGGCATGCTACAGCTTGCAAGTGGAGGTCAAAGGAGAATTTTTTACATCCTTTTATTTTTAGATACTCTGTATTTACATTTGAGATGTTATCTCTTTCCCCTGCCCCCTCCCATTCTCTCTCCCCCTCCACTTGTCTTCACAAAGCTGCACTCCCTCCTAATCACCATCTAAACTCCATTGCCTTGGCATTCTCCTACACTGGGAAAATGTGTCCTCCCTGGACCAAAAGCCTCTTCTCACACTGATGCCAGATACTGTTATCTTCAGCTACATATGCAACTGAAGCAATAAGTCTCTCAATGTGTGCACAAAGGTTGGTATTTTACTCCATGGGAGTTTTAGAGTATTAGTTGGTTGATAGTGTTGTTCTTCCCATGAGGTCGCAACATCTTTCAGCTCATTAGGTCCTTTCTTTAGCACACTCATTGGGGTCCCCAAGTTCAGTTTGATGGTTAGCAGCAAGCATGTTCAGCTGTACTATATGACCCCAACATAGTCCCTGAGGGGGCATCTCTATCTGGTTCCTGCCAGTAAGTACTTCTTGGCATCAGCTATAGTACTTGAATTTGGTGGCTGCATATGTGGGGGATCCCCAGGTGAGGTGGCTTCTGAATGACCTTTTCCTGTTCCTTTTCAATCCCTGTTCCTCTATTTGACACTGCATTTCCTCCCATGAGTGTTTTGTTCTCCCTTCTAAGAAGGACTGAAGCATCCCCATTTCGGACTTCCTTCTTTTTGAGCTTCATAATGTCTGTGAATTGTTTCTTGGGTATTCAGAGCTTTCTGGGGTTAGTATCAGATTATCAGTCAGTACATACCATAAGTGTTCATTTGTGACTGGGTTACCTCACTCAGGATGATAGTCTCTAGTTCCATCCATTTGCCTACGAATTTTATGAACTCATTGTTTTTAATAGCTGAGTAGTACTCCATTGTGTAAATGTACCAAAATTTCTGTATTCATTCCTTTGTTGAAGGACATCTGGGTTCTTTCCAGCTTCAGGCTATTTATTATAAATAAGGTTGCTATAAACATGGTGGAGCATGTGTCCTTGTTATAAGTTGGAGCATCTTTGGGGTATATGCCTAGGAGTGGAATAGCTGGGTTTTCAGGTAGTACTATGAACAATTTTCTGAGGAACCATCGGACTGCTTTGCAGAGTGATTGTACCAGCTTAAAACTCCACCAACAGTAGAGGACTGTTCTTCTTTCTCCACAACCCCCACTCACTGGTGTGAGGTGGAATCTCAGTGTTGTTTTAATTTGCATTTCCCTGATGACTAGGGATGTTCAGCATTTTCTTAGGTGTTTCTCAGCCATTTGATATTCCTCAGCTGAGAATTCTTTGTTTAGCTCTGTACCCCATTTTTTAATAGGATTCTTTGATTCTCTAGAGTCTAGCTTCCTGAGTTCTTTGTGTATATTGGATACTAGCACTCTATCACATGTAGGATGGGTAAAGATCCTTTCCGAGTTGGCTGCTGCTTTGTCTTCTTTGCTGCTTTACAGTGTCCTTTGCCTTATAGAAACTTTGCAGTTTCATGAGGTCCCATTTGTTGATTCTTGATCTTAGAGCATAAGCCATTGCTGTTCTGTTCAGGGAATTTTCCCCTGTGCCTATGTGTTCTAAGATCTCCCCCACTTTCTCTTCTAATAGTTTCAGTGTACCTGGTTTTATGTGGAGGTCTTTGATTCACTTGCACTTGAGCTTTGTACAATAAGATAGGAAAGAATCAATTTGAATTCTTCTGCATGCTGACTGCCAGATGAACCAACACTATTTGTTGAAGATGCTCTCCTTTGTCCATTGAATGTTTTGTCAAAGATCAAGTGACCATAGGTGTGTGGGTTCATTTCTGGGTCCTCAATTCTGTTCTATTGATCTACCTGCCTATCTCTGTACCAGTAACATGCAGTTTTTATGATAATTGTTTTTTAAATATAGCTTGAGGTTAGGGATGGTGATTTTCCCCAGAAGTCTTTTTATTGTTGAGAATAGATTTTGCTATCCTAGGTTTTTGTTATTCCAGATGAATTTTCAAATTGATCTTTCCAACTCTGTGAAGAATAGAGTTGGAATTTTGATGGGGATTGCATTGAATCTGTAGATTGCTTTTGGCAAGATGGCCATTTTTACAATGTCAATACTTCCAATCCTTGAGCATGGAAGATCTTTCCATCTTCTCAGATTTTCAATTTTCTTCTTCTGAGATTTGAAGTTCTTGTAATACAAAACTTTCGCTTGCTTAGTTAGGGTCACACCAAGTACTTTACATAGTTTGCAACTATTGTGAATGGTGTCCTTTCCATAATTTCTTTCTTAGCATGTTTATCCTTTGATTAGAGGAAAGTTACTGATTTTTTAAAGTTAATTTTATATCCAGCCATTTTGCTGAATTTGTTTATTAGCTGTAAAAGTTAACTGGTTGAATATTTGGGGTCACTTAAATATACTATCTTATCTGCATCTAGAGAATATCATCCTGAGTGAGATAACCCAGTCACAAAAGAATAGACATAATATGCAGTCACTGATAATGGGATACTAACCCCAGAAAGCTCTGAATACCCCAGAAACAACTCACAGACTGTGTGAAATTCAACAAAAAATGAATATATTTTAATTAAAATAGAACTGTATCACATCCGCCTTTCCTCCCTACAGCCCCTCCTAGTCTCTCTCCTATCCCCTCAAATTAATAACCTCTTTTCCTATATTTACATATATACATATGTGTATGTATATGTACCCACAAATACTTAATTACAACCTTAAAAAATGTTTTCATATACTTTTATGCAAAAATGCTGAAAATTTGTACATTTATCTTTGTTTTTTAAAATAAAGTTTTAAAAAAGTATACTATCTTATCATATGCAAATAGTGATATTTTGACTTTTTTTCCCTGATGTAAATCCCCTTGACATCTTTTTGCTGTCTAATTGCTATAGTACTTCCGGTACTATATTGCATATGTAGGTGGGGAGTGGGTACCCATGTCTAATCCCTGATTTTAATGGGACTGCTTCAAATTTCTCTCCATTTAGTTTAATGTTGGCTACTGGTTTGCTGTATATTTGTTTTACTATGTTTAGGTATGGGCCTTAGATTCCTGCTCTTTCCAAGACTTTGAAAATGAAGGAGTGTTGAATTTTCTAAAATGCTTTTTTCAGCATCTAGTGAGATTATCATGTGTTTTTTTTCCTTTGAGTTTGTTTATAGGATTGATTACGTTGATGGATTTCTGTATATTGAAACATCCCTGCATCCCTGGGATAAAGCCTACATAATCATGGTGGGTGATTGTATTGATGTGTTCTTGGATTTGGTTTGCAAGAATTTTATTGGGTATTTTTGCATTGATGTTCATGAGGGAAATTGGTCTGAAGTAATTTCTCTTTGTAGTGTCTTTGAGTGGTGTAGATATGAGCGTAATCGTGGCTTTGAAGCCGAAGTTGGGTAGTGTTTCTTCTATTTCTATTTTGTGGAATAGTTTGAAGAGTTTAGATATTAGGTCTTCTATAAAATCTGATAGAATGTTCCAATAAACCCATCTGGTCCTGTCCTTTTTTGTTTGGGAGGCTTTTGATGACTGCTTCTATTTCTTTGGGTGTTATGGGACTATTTAGATGGTTTATCTGATCCTGATTTAACTTTGGTATCTGGTATCTGTCTAGAAATTCAACTGAACCTTCCCATCTTAATTAGTAAAATAAAGGAAATCTTGATAGATTTTTCCTGTGATGAGCAAACCTTCCAGCTTGTATCCTGGGAACATTTGCTTGGAAGGTTTTTTTCCCCAACCATTTACTCTGAGGTAGTGTCTATCTTTGTGTCTGGGATGAGTTTCCTGTATGCAGCAAAATGCTGGATCCTATTTACGTACCCAGTCTGATAGTCTAAGTCTCTTTATTGGGGAATTGAGTCCATTGTTGTTAAGAGATATTAAGGAATAATGATTGTTGTTTCCTGTTATTTTTGTTGTTAGAGGTAGACTTATGTTTGTGTGCTTTTCTTCTGTTGGTTTCCTTGTGTGATTATTATTATTATTATTATTATTATTATTATTATTATTATTATTATTATTATTGCTTTTCCTAGGGTGTAGTTACCTTCCTTGTGTTCAATTTTTCCTTCTATTATCCTTTGCAGGGTTAGATTTGTAGAAAGATACTGTGTAAATTTGGTTTTTTCCTGGTATATCTTGGTTTCTACATTAATGATGATTGAGAGTTTTGCTGGATATAGTAACCTGGGCTAGCCTTTGTATTCTCTTAGGGTCTATATGATGTATATTCAGGACCTTCTAGCTTTCATAGTCTCTGTTGAGAAGTCTGGTGTAATTTTGATTGGTCTGTCTTTATATGTTACTTGTCCTTTTTCCCTTACAGCTTTTTGTATTCTTTCTGTTTTGAATATTCTGTGTTTTGATTATTATGTGTCAGGAGGAGTTTCTTTTCAGTTCTAATCTATTTGGAATTCTGTAGGTTTCCTGTATGTTAATGGTCATCTCATTCTTTTTTTTTTTCTGGTGATAATTATTGCTTCTCCAAGTTATGCTTACATTTTGCATTTCTTTTTTTGGTATATTTCTTTTTTCTCTCTTAAAACTTTATTTTTATAAAAGAGGGATACATATACAGATTTTTAAAGGCATTTTGGCATAAAAATATATGAATATATTTTTGTCAGTACTTAATTCTTTTAGAGGTTTTGATTGTATGCATTGAAATCCCACTAGTTACCATTAGCATAAAGTACATGTAGGACAGAACATAACATGGAAACAGTCAGTTTTCTTGGTGTGTATAAATTAAGCATAATAATCTTTGAATACCAAAAATTGCCACAAGGTTGTATTCTTAGCTCTTGGATTATTAATGATTTAAGGTCCAGGTGTACCACACTCTGAAAGGGTGCTATACATGTATTTTTTTTTCTAAGAAGGATTGGGGCTTTCATTTTTTGGCCTTTGGGGTTTTTTTTTGTTTTTGTTTTTGTTTTTTCAGCTTTATATGGCCTGTGAGTTGTTTCTGGGGTGTTCTGGGCTTTCTGGGGCTAGTATCCAATTATCAGTGACTGCATATTATGTCTGTTCTTTTGTGACTGGGTTACCTCACTCAGAATGATCTTCTCTAGATGCATCCATTTTCTTAGGAATTTTATAAAGTCATTGTTTCTGATAGCTGAGTAGTACTCCTTTGTGTAAATATACCACAATATTTGTATCCATTCTTAAGGATAGGGAAGTTTTCTTCTATGACTTTGTTGAAGATATTTACTGGGCCTTTTAGTTGGGAGTCTTCACCCTCTTCTACACCTATTATCCTTAGGTTTGGTCTTCTCATTGTGTCCTGGATACCCTGTTTTAGATTAGGTGCTTTTTGGTTTTTATATTTTCTCTGACTGTTGTATCAATGTTTTCTATGTTGTCTTCGGCCCCTGAGATCCTCTCTTCCATCTCTTGCAGTCTGTTGCTGATGCTTGCATCTGTGACTCTTGATTTCTTTTTTTGATTTTCCATCTCCAGGGTTGTTTCTTTTTGTGTTTTTTTTTTATTATTATTTCTATTTCCATTTTTCAATTCCTTCATCTGTTTGGTTGTGTTTTTCTGTTGTTCTTTGAGGGATTTCTCCTGGATTTCCTGAAATTGTTTAGGGGGAGTTATTCATGTGGTTCTTGAAGATCTCCATCATAATCATGAAGTATGATTTCAAGTCTAATTCTGTTTTTTCTGGTATGTTTGGCAATCCAATACTTGCTGTGGTGAGAGAGCTGGATTCTGATGTTGCCAGGTTGTCTTGGTTTCCATTGCTTAAATTTTTTCACTTTCCTCTTGCCATCTTGTTATCTGTGATTATAGGCGATCTTGTTGTCACTAACTGGTACCTGTCTCTTCTGTGGATCTGAGGGCTGGTGGGCTCAGAAAGGAAATTGCTTCTGGATATTTTGCTCTTTGCAGGCAGGCAGTGAGTTCTGATTGCAGTAACTCTGTTCTGTCTCTGTGGGCTCAGGTGGGAGAGCTCTTGTGAGGCTGTTCCTGGAGCTCAGCTGTTTGCAGGTGGGTCCTGACCTTGATGGCCGTTACCTAACCCTCTCACTGGGCCAGAATGGACCGGATCCCAGAGTGTACCATGCTATCTGTTCTCCTGGAGCTCCAGCCTATCCCTCCAGGGACAGCCTGTAGGGTTTGTGGCAAGCTCCCTTTGTGCTCTGGTGGAAAAGCTCTTGCAAGGCTGTTCTGGGGTTTCAGTCGTCTGTTGGCGTGTCCTGAGTCTTGATGGTGGTCAATACTTTAAATTCTTAGTAATTTTATCTGTAAATATGTGCTTTATAAATGATTTCAATGGGACAAGACAGTTTACACATAAACCTAAAAGAGTTATGTAACAAAAGAAAAAGCACAATTGGCAGAACACTTAACTAGCATGCACCAGCCCCGATTTTAATTTCAAGTCACAAAAAAAAAAAAAAAAACCAGGCGTAGTGGCACATGCTTGTAAATGTTGGCATGTGGGGCTGAAAAGATGACTCAACAGTTAAGAGCACTTGCTGCTTTTTCCCAGGGCCTGGGCTTGATTTCCCAGCATCCATATGTTGATTCACAACAGTCTGTAACTCCAGTTCCAGGTTACCTGACATCCTCCTCTGGTCTCTAGGTACCAGGCATGCTTTTGGTACACAGAATCACACACAGGCAAAACATTCATACAATAAACTAATTTTAATTATTGGCATATATGCCATTTATATGTACATATGCAAATTTATGTTAAATTAAATGGTATTAAACCATACAATCTAACTAATCTTCTTGTTTGATGCATTAGTTTATTTCAGATAGCTCTTCATACTACTAAATGTATATACTATTTTCATTTTAATAAGCAGATTACTTTGTTGATTTTTCTAAATATAGAAATAATATTAGGTCATGTTTACATGCAAAACGTTTTTGGAGGAATGCAATACACATGTCTACTCACCCAAGATAGGGAGCCCATGACTGACCAAGGTATGAAAACTACCAAAGTCCAACTTGGTGAACCAACAAGTTTTATTGGGTTTACTTACAGGAGTATGGGTGAAGGGTTACTTACAGGAACAGAGATGACTCAAAGACAGCTGTGTTACCAAGGCCTACCTCAGCATGGGTGATGGGCCATAAAGCCAGGGACCTGGAGCAGCCTGCAGGCAGCTCAACAGGTTGGAGTGTGTTATTTCCAGGTGCTTTAGTTTGTCTAAACCCCTTCCAGGCAGCTAGTCAAAGTAGTTTTGCTCTTCATTTCCTTGATGGCTAAGTATGTTAAACATTTCCTTGTTTATACCAGTTGAAATTTCTTTACTGAGAATTCTCTTTTTAAATTTTTAATTCTCCAAAACACCATTCTTAATTTGATTATTTTGGTTTTCTGATATCTAGTTTCATGAGTTCTTTTGAGATTTTAGGTATGAGTCCTCTATGTGATGTAGAGCTGAAAAATCTTTTCCCACTCTGTAGGCTGCTGCTTTGTTGGGTTGATGGTGTCCATTGCCTTACAGAAGTTTTATGACATCCCATTTTATTGTTTTTTTAAATGACTTTATTTTACAAAACAAAGATAAATGTACAGATTTTAAACATTTTTTTGCTTAAAATTATACATTTTTGTCAGTACTGTTTTTCAGATATTAAAATAATTTTTACATAAAACTATGTGAATATATTTTTTAGTCAGTACTTGAATTTTTCAAAGGCTTGACAGTATGCATTGAAAACCTAATAGTTACAATAAGCGTAAAGTACATGCAAAACAAAACGCAACATGGAAATAGTCAAAGTCTTCTTGTTTTGTAAATTTTTTTTGTTTTGTTTTCTTTATTTCTTGGACTTCATACAGTCTGTGAGTTGTTTCTGGGGGAGTGCAAGCCTCTGGGTTTAGCATCCCAATATCAGTAACTGCATATTATGTCTGTTCTTTTGTGACTGGGTTATCTCACTCAGGACCATTTTATTGTTATTCTTAGTGTTTCCATTTAGAAAGTTGTCTTCTGTGACAATGTGGTCAAGGCTATTTCCTGCTATCTCTTCTATCAGATCTGTAATAGAAGAGTGTATCTGGTTTTATCTAGAGGTGTTTGATGAATTTAGTCTTGAGTTTTATGAAGAGTGATAAGTATGGTTCTATTTGCATTCTTTACATGTCAGCATCCAGTTTGACCGGCACTATTTGTTGAAGATGCTTTCTTTCTCAGTCACATACTTCTGGATTCTTTATACAAAATCAGGCATCCATACACGTGTTGATTTATGTCTGAGTCTTTGATTCAATTCTGAGTCTGTCTGTTTTCATGCCAATATGCAGTTTTTAATCATAGCTTTGTTGTACATGTTGGAATCAGAGATGGTAATACCTCTGGAAATTTTTTTATTTTACAGGATTGTTTACTCTATCGTGGTTTTTTTTTTTTATTTTTCAATGTAAAGTTGAGTATTAGTCTTTCAAGGTTTGTAAAGAGTTGTGTTGTAATTTCAATAGGAATTGCATTGAATCTGGAGATTGTTTTTGCTAAGATGGCCATTTTCACTATGTTAATAGTACCAATCCATGAGCATGTGAGATCTTTTCATCTTCTGAGATCTTCTTTAAATTTCTTTCTTCAGAAGTTTTTATTATACAGGTCTTTCACTTGCTTGGAGTTACAACAAGGTATTCTGTGTATTTGTGGCTGTTATGACATGTATTGTTTCCCGGATTTCTTTCTCAGCCCATTTGTCATCTGTATACAAGAAGGCTACTAATTTTTTTTTTTTTTAGTTTTTTAGTTGGTTTTGTATGCAACCACTTTGGTGCAGGAGTTTATCAGCTGCAGGACTTCCCTGGTAGAATTTTGGGAGTTGCTTATGTATGCTATCATATCAAGTGCAACTTGATACTGTGACTTCTTCCTTTCCAATTTGTATCTCCTTGATCTCCTTCAGCTGTTTTATTTTCTCCTGCTAGAACATCAGGTAGTATACTGAATAGATAAGGAGAGAGTAGACAGCATTGTTTTGTTCCTGATTTTAGTGAAATTATTTTGAGTTTCTCTACATTTAATTTGATGTTGGCTATTGGCTTCCTGTAAAATGCCTTTATGATTGTTTAGATATGGAACTTGTATCCCTGATCTCTCCAAGACTTTTGTCATAAAGAGGTGTTAGATTTTTGTCAAAGGGGTTTTTTGGCATCTGAAGTAGAAATTTAAGAGTTCTTTGGAAAGTCAGCAGTGTTGGAATGTGTATTGTTGGAGAAAACACAGGAAGGAGATTTTTTTCTGAAATGGACACAGGTGAAGGGCTAAGGTAGACTCAAGAAGGAATGTCTTGCTGAAGCAGACACAGGAGAAAGGATGTTCTGCGTTTTGCTAAAGCAAGCATGTGAACGGTGAAAGGACATGTGATGAAGGATTCTTTGCTAACAATACATATATTAATCTGCATTACATTGTAGAGTTGAGCTCTATTTGTCAGGACTCCATAGAGAGAAATGCACCAAACTTCTGGTAGTGTTCTGCAGCTTCTTGCAACCTCCTTGAATTTAGGCTGATTGGCAGAGTGAAGTTAAATGAGCCAGATACTGAGGCAAGATACATGCTGAGGCAAGACCTGTGATGTTTGGAGGGATATAAAAAGGACCCCACAGAGAGTGACTGAGGCTGAGCTTGGCTTGCTGATACAGCTAGCTGTGCAACACGTGGTCTCTGGTCTGTGTTGATCTTAGCTTCACTGAGAGAGTGATGGCCCAGAACTCCTAGCATTCCTGCTAGTCCCTCCTGATGACTCCTGCTGTGCCTAGGCTGAGGCCTGAATGTCTCTGCTAGGTAGTGCCACCACTGCTGATTCATGTATGTTATCCTAACTCTCTACCGAACTGGACTGCTGGTGTACCAAATGAAGTGTTTGCTAGTGAATCAAGCTGCAGCTGTCTACTAACCAGTGAGGTGAACTGCTGATTTCCAGACAACACAGACAGGAGTTGCTCCAAAAAACCTTTTTTAAATGGGTTCATTCCCTCATATCATTTATTTTCTACTACCTCTGGTAGGTGGTGGGCTACACGGAAGGTTAAAACATTTAAAAACCATCATTAAAAAATAAAGCTACATGCATTCAGTGAGATGAACATGTGGGATTTTTTTTCAGTTTATGTATATAGTAGATTACATTTACTGATTTTCATGTATTCAGCCATCTCTGAATATCTGGAATAAAGCCTACTTGATCAGTAGTGGGTGATCTTTGTGATGTGTTCATGCATTTAGTTTGTAAGTATTTTACTGTATATTTTTTACATGCGTGTTGATAAGGGAAATTGATCTGTAGTTCTCTTTCTTTGTTGAAAGACTTTGTGGTTTGGGGGTATCAGGGTTACTGTGGACATATAAGATAAATTGGGCAGAATTCCCTCTGTTTCTATTTTGTAAAATAATGTTAGGAGTATTGGTGTGAACTCTTCTTTAAAAGTTTTGTAAAATTCTCTACTAAAACTTGGAAATTTTGCTTGGGAGACTTTTAATGACTGCTTCTGTTTTACTAAAGGTTTTAAGTTTATTTAAATGGTTCGCCTGGTCTTGATTTTACTTTGGCAAGTGGTACCTATTGAGAAAATTGTCCAATCCTTTTGAGATTTTCAATTTTGGTTGAATACAGGTTGTTAAAGTATATCCTTATGATTCTCTGGATTTTCTTTGTGCCTGTTGCTCTGTCCCATGTTTTGTTTCTGGTATTGTTAATTTGGATATTCTCTGCCTCTTAGTTTGGATAAGATTTTCTCTATTTTCTTGATTTCCTCAAAGAGCCAGCTCTTTTTCCCCCCATTGATTCTGTGTATTCTTCTCTGTTTCTACATTATTCATTTTAACCCTCAGTTTCATTATCTCTTGCCATATACTCCTCTTGGTTGTCTGTTTTTATTTGTTTTAGAGCTTTAAATTGCTATTATTTTTTATAGGCACTTAGTGTTATGAACTTTCCTCTTAGAATAGCTTTCATTGTGTCCCATAATTTTGTTTTGTATTTATTTTCATTGAATTCTAGGAAGTTTTTTTTTTAATTTCTACCTTGACACAGCAGTTGTTCAGAAGGTCATTGTTCAAATTTCTTGAGTTTGTGGGCTATTATCTCTTTTGTTATTGATATTTGACTTTAAACCATGGTGGTCTGATAGGATTTAGGGAGTTATTTTAATTTTCTTGTATCTATTAAGACTTGCTTTGTGCCTGAATGTGTGGACAATTTTGGAAAAATTTGGAGGTACTTAGATGTAGGTATATTATTTTGTGTTTGGGTAAAATGTTCTGTAGATATTAGTTAGGACCTTTTGGTTTATGATATCTGTTAGTTCCACTATTTCTCTGTTTAGTTTTTGTCTAGATGACCTGTTCCTTGGTGAGAATGAAATAGTGAAGAATCATACTATCAGTATATGAGAGTTGAAATGTGATTTTAGCTGTAGTTGTGTTTCTTTTACAAAAGTTGGTGCCCTTCTGTTTGGAAGCTGCTAAGGGTTGAAATGTCATCTGGTGGATACTTCTTTAATGAGTATGTAGTGTCCTTCCCCATCTCTTTTAATTCAATTTGTTTTGAAGTCTATTTTGTTAGATATTGAATTGGTTACACTATCTTGCTTCTTTGATTCATTTGATTAGAATGTTTTTTCCAGCCCTTTATCCCAAGGTGACATCTATCCTTGATGTTGAGGTATGCTTTTGTATGCAGCAGAATGATGAATCCTGTTTCCCCATCCATTGTGTTAGTTTGTGTCTTTGTTGTGGAATTAAGACTGTTAATATTGAGAGAAACAGCAGGCCTCACAGTGCTCAATTCCACACAAACCTTGGTAAACAGCTAGTGGGAGCACACATTCCAGGAGGTGATTTCCACATGAGGGCCAAATGAAGCCTGACTGAGAGCCTAGAAATTGGTGAAGTGGACAATAACTGCCAATCAGGAAGGGCTACTTGGAGAACATGCTTGCTTGGGACTAATGGGACATAGGTGGAGGATATAAAGGGCACTCCCCAAGAATAAACAAGCTTGCTGCCACATATTTAACTGTTCCCAGATTCTGAGCTGTTAATTGTGCACCTTGTCACCCACTGCCCCCAAGAGGAACTCCAGGCAGGAAGGAGGACTCAGGCAACAGGATACCATTGACTAATGATTGTTAATTCCTATTATTTTGTTGTTGTTGTTGGTGGTGGTGGTATGTATGAGAGAGACAGAAATTTTCTTTCTGATTTGCTGTTGTGAGATGCTTTATTTCCTATGCTATAGTGAGTTTAGATACAATCCTTGGGTTAGACTTTTCCTTCTAGCTTTTTCTATAAGCTTGGATGTGTAGATATTGTTTAAATTTGACTTTATCATAATGTATCTTGTTTTCTCTATCTATGGTAACTTTTTGCTGAATATAATAATCTGGGCTGTTATCTGTGGTTTCTTAGAGTCTGCAACACATCTGCCCAAGGCCTTCTGGCTTTTAGAGTATCCATTGAGAACTCAGGAGAAATTCTAGTAGGCTTGCCTTTATCTGTTACTTGGTCTTTTTCCCTTGAAGTTTTTTTTATTTAAATATATTATTTTTATTGGATATTTTCTGTATTTAAAACTCAGGAGTTACTCCACCATCAAGACTTAGGATGTGCCCAGAGGAGGCTGAGCTCACTGAACAGCTGCACAAGCGCTTTTCCACCTGAACCAAGGGTTAGCCTGACACACAAGCCCAGCAGGCATCTGGGGACAGAACACCAGGATTTCTTGAAACACAGGGAGCATGGTGCTCTCAAAAAAGGGTACTTTCTGGCCCAGAGAGACATACAGGTCTCTGCAGGCAGAGATTGGGATTCAGGACCTACAGGCAGAAAACTGAGCTCCCAGAACAGTCTCATAAGAATTTTCACACCTGAGCCCATGGAGACAGAACCTAGGTAGAGCCATCAGAATTCACTGCCTGCCCACAAAGAGCTGAACATCAAGGAGCAATCTCCCTCCTGAGCCTATGGGCCCTCAGACCCACAGGAGAGACAAGGACTAGTCAGAGACAAAAAGATCACCTATAATCACAGACAACATGATGGCAAGTGGAAAGCACAAGAAACCAAATAATGGAAACCAAGTTAACCTAGCAACATCAGAACCCAGTTCTTCCACCACAGCAAATAGTGAATTTCCCAACACACCAGAAAACCAAAATTTAAACTTAAAATCATACTTCATGATGATGATGGCGATCTTTGAGAAGCATATGAATAACCCCTTAGACAATTACAGGAGAATCAGGAAAAAATCACTCAAAGAACTACAGGAAAACACAACCAGACAGGTGAAGGAATTAAAAATAGAAATAGAAACAATAAATAAATCACAAAAAGAGACAACCCTGGAGACAGAAAACCTAAGAAAGAAAAGCATCACCAACAGACTACAAGAGTTGGAAGAGAGGATCTCAGGGGCAGAAGACAACATAAATAAAGAAAAATCATTCAGAGAAGATGAAAAAAACAAAAAGCTCCTGACCCAAAATGTCCAGTATATGCAGGACACAATGAGAAGACCAAACCAAAGAATAATAGGTATGGAAGAGGGCAAACAATATCAACTAAAAGGCCCAATAAATATCTTCATAGAAGAAAACTTCCATACCCTTAAGAATAAGATGACCGTGAACATACAAGAAGCCTACAGAACTCCAAATAGATTGAACCAGAAAAGAAATTCTTCCCGACACATGATAGTCAAGTTATTGTTTCTAATAGCTGAGTAGTACTCTATTGTGTAAATAAATGTACCGCACTTTCTGTATCCATTCCTCTTTTGAAGGACATCTGGGTTCTTTCCAGCTTTTGGCTATTATAAATAAGGCTGCTGTAAACATGGTGGAACAGGTGTACTTATTATATGTTGGAGCATTTTTGGGGTATATGCCTAGGAGTGGAATAACTAGGTCTTCAGGTAGTACTATGTCCAATTCTGAGGTACCCATCAGACTGATTTCTAGAGTATTTGCACCACCATACAAGCACTCCAACAGTGGAGGAGTGTTCCTCTTTCTCCACATCCTCGCAAGCATCTGCAGTCATCTGAATTTTTTTTTGTATTAGCCATTCTAACTGGTGTGAGTTGAATCTCAGTGTTGTTTTGATTTGCACTTCCCTGATAACTAGGAATATTGAGCATTTCTTTAGGTGCCTCTCTGACATTTAATATGTCTCAGTTAAGAATTCTTTGTTTAGCACTGTACTCCATTTTAATAGGATTTTTTTTTTGATTCTCTGGAGTCGATTTTCTTGAGTTCTTTGTATATATTGGATATTAGCCCTCTACCAGATGTGATATTGGTAAAGATCCTTTCCCAGTTTCTTGAATGCCATTTTTTTTTTTTTTTTTTTTTTTTTTTTTTTTTTGTCAGTGTCCTTAGCCTTACAAAATTTTTCCTGTGCCTCTGTTTTCTAAGCTCTTCTACAATTTCTGCTCTATTAGTTTCAATGTGCCTGGTTTTATGTGGAGGTCTTTGATCCACTTGAACTTGAGCTTTGTACAAGGAGATAGGAAAGGATTGGTTTGCATTCTTCTGTATGCTGACAGTTGAACAAAGACCATTTGTTGAAGATGCTGTCCCTTTTTAATTGTATGCTTTTAGTTCCTTCTCAAAGATCAAGTGACCATAACACTCTGGGTTCATTTCTAGTTCTTCAGTTCCATTTGACTAATCTACCTGCCTGTCTCTGTACAAATACCATGCAGTTTTTATCACAACTAATCTGTAATAGAGCTTGAGGTCATGTATTGTGATTCCCTGGAATGTTTATTTTAATTGTTGGGAATAGTTTTTGCTATCCTGGGTCTTTTATTATTTAAAATGATTTTGATAATTGAATTTTCTAACTCTATGAAGAATTGAGTTAGAATTTTGAGGGGGATGGCATTGAACCTGTAGATTACCTTAGGCAAGTTGGCCATTTTTGATATATTGAGTCTTCCAATCTATGAGCATAAGAGATCTTTACATCTTCTGAGGTCTTCTTCAATTTTCTTCTTCAGAGATTTGAAGTTCTTGTCATACAGGTACTTCACTTGCTTGGTTAGTGTCACCCAAGGTATTTTATAGTCTTTGTGACTATTCTGAACGTTATTGGTTCTCTAATCTCTTTCTCAACGTGTTTATCCTTTGAGTAGAGGAAGGCTACTTTTGCATAGTGTCTCAGATTTCCTGAATGCTTTGTGTCAGAAATTTTGTAGATTTTATATTTTCTTTGACTGATGTTTCTATTTCTTTTATAATACCTTCAGTGTCTGAGATTTTTTTCGTCCATCTCTTGAATTCTGTTGATGAAGCTTGACTCATTCCTAATTTTTTATTTCCAGAAATCCCTCAACCTGCATTTCTTCATTGTTGCTTCTTTGTTCTTTCAGTGCTTGAACAGTTTTGGTTTATTCAACTGTTGTTCTTAGCTTTTGAAAAAACATCATATTTATTTCCTACAATTCGTTGTTAGTATTTTTCTGAATTTCTTTAAGGGTTTTATTATTTTTCTTTTTAAAGACTTCTATCATCTTCTTATAATTGGCTTTAAAGTCATTTTCTTGTGCTTCAGCTAGATTGAAATATTCAGGGGCTGTAGTGGTAGGATAGCTAGGCTCTGTAGAGACATACTTCCATGGATTTTATTTAAATTATTATTATCTCCTATTCTGGTATTTAGGCATCTGGATGTAGGGCGATTATAAGTCTACAGGCTGATTTCTGGGGTTGTCTTTGTTGAGTGGGTGTTTTATTTCTTTTTGCTTTCTCTCTGGATTTCCAGTGACTATGCTGACTATATGTTGCCTGATTTACTTGCCTTCTCAGCTGGTTTGTTCAAGGGACAGTTCTTACTGGTGTTGGAGGCTGGGAGAAGTAGAGGCCTGGAAGGTACACTCTGTGAAATCCACAGGAGACATGGACCAGTGGGAAGGGAGGTTACAAGTCTATTCTGTTGCAGTACTAGGGAGGATCCTGAGTATTGTTTTTGGTGAAAAATCCAAATATCTATTCTCTATCCCAAGGTAATATCCATCCTTGTTGTTGGGATGTGCTTTTGTATGTACATATATTACGTATGTTGTGCCCAAAATCATAGAAGAAAAAATTTCTAACCTAGAGAAAGTAATGTCCATGAAGGTAGAAGCATACAGAGAACAAGTAGATTCACAAGAAAAGCATATCCCCATGCGACATAATAATCAAAACACCAGATATACAGAATAAAGAAAGAATATCAGAAGCTCTAAGGGAAAAACACCAAGTAACAGATAAAGGCAAACCTATTAGAAGTACACTTGTCTTCTCAATGGATATTCTAAAAGCTAAATGGTCTTGAACAGATGGACTGTAGACTCTAAGAGACCACAGATACAAGACCAGGTTAGTATATTCAGCAATATATAGAGAGAGGGTCTGCAAGCAGCCTACCTGGTCTTCTGGCAGAGATAACCTATGGTTGATCAGGAAGGTATCCTCTAGAGAACAGGCTGGGATACAGTGATGAAGGGAAGGGATGGGCAGGAGGAATATTCTGTAGGATCTGGAGAAACTTTGGACAGGGAGGAAGATAGGCTGCCGCTCGTGTTCTGTAGCACTGCTAGGGAAAGCCCTGAGGATTGGATCTGGGAGAACAGAAAGAGTGGGAAAGTTCATGGGAAGCCTACCTGGTCTTCTGGCAGGTAGGGCCTGTCTCTCATTTTCTTTCTTAAACAACAGATCTTGTATATAATTCCTTTGCCAATTTCTTGTTTTTTAGCAACTAAAGTCATTTCATTTTGAAATTATTATAATATGACCATATTGGGGTTTTCCAGATTTTTCATTTCTTTAAAAACATACTACAATCAATTTTTGGTTATTATGTGTTTCTGTGAGGGTTTATATTTGAACTCTTGCTGGGTTATTTCTTTAAAATAATTGATGTATAATAGCTAAATTTATCTTTTTACAATGCAAGGAACTGCCTCTAGTGATTTAAGAGTTGTCTGAACTTTTTAAGAATTATTTTCATTTCCTTCTTAGGAAGCCTTCTTTTGTAACCAGAACTATAGTTCACTTATTCCTACACAGATAACACAATGTACTCTCCTCCTCAAGGTAGTTTACCCTTTCTATTTCCTGAATGTACTTAATGGTAGAAAATGTTCATATTAACAAAATTAAAAGTACATTAGAAGATACTTCAAAGAAATTAGTGTCACATGCAATTTAGAGTCTTAAGCATATCATCAAATAACCCTACAAAACACGATACCAACTTAAACTGTCAGTAATGATTGTCTTTGTTCACAGGATTTCAAAAGCATGCACAGAACTAGGCACATCTATTTCATAAAATATTTTATTATCTAAATCTTTTAGTTTATCTTTCCAAGTACTTTGGAAATTGAGCTTTTATAATTTGGTTTTTTTGGGGGGGTGATATTCTATTGGATCTTTGCCCATTATTCTACTACTATTTTGTGTTCTTCTTATTGACTGATAAGCATATTTAATAAGCATATTAATACAGCCTTGCCATTTTCTTACTTTATTTGTTAGTATTTGTTTTTCAAATTTAAAAACATTTATGAAGTCCAATCTATAATTTTTCTTTCTGTATTTGTTAAAAGATCAGTCTATATGCTTCTCCTATAAATATGTATCTGCATGTTTGTTATTCTGTAACTTAATGGTATAGATTTGTGTTAAAGCAATAGATGTATGATTGGATAGAAGAGAGTTAGGTGGGAAAAGGGCCAGGAGTGGTATGGAGGCAGGAGGTAGAGATAAGATGGAGGCAGATAGTATGTTTCTCTCAGCATATCTCTAGTTTGATAACTTTGTTATTATTATTTTAAGGGTTTCTATGGGTTTTTATCTCATATAGAAGGGCAGTTTGTATCTTTGTCCACTGAATGAAAGTTTATTGTGTAGAGGATTTGTAGATTGAGAATTTAATATTGAAAGACCCCTGAATTGGGGAAGCCCCTCACTCTAGTACCAGGAGAACACGAACCCAAGAACTCACAGAGAGCCTATCTTGCTTCAATCAGGCAAGAGGTTTATTTGGCAGGGGGAGGCCAGAGCTCTGGAGACAACACACATCTCATGCAAAAGATAGAGTTGACCCCAAACTCAATTAGGGGAACATATTTATACAGAAAATTACATAGGTAGTTAGCAGTAAGTGCATAGCAATTTCATTGGTTCATTCAAATTGGCACTCTGTCTATTTTGGACACGATTCAACTCTAGGCCACCCTGTTTTGGAGCATACTTGTTTTTCTCAGGACTGCAGAGTCAGACCTTATAGAGACCAGGTGATCTGCGATTTTTGTTCTCAGCCTTGAGGCATACTTGTCCTCTAGGCAGGGTTAGTGGGACCAATTTAAAATTTTAACTCTTTCAATATATAAACCTGTTTGATAATCTACTGGGCTTTGCAGTCATCTTTGTGCCAGGTGATGGAGAAATGGAACACACCTGGGCAGTCATAGCCACCTGGGACAGAAACAACAGGGGTGGTGGAGTGAACCACACCTGAGTTCTTAGAGGTGGGCTGGAGTGCCAAGTGGTGTGGTGACCGAATGTGTGTGCTTGGCTCCACACTAGAGCAGTGTCAGTGGAGTGAGGCCTCGGGGTAGGGGGGTGGGGTGATAAAAGGTTAAAAATACATTGTTATTTACTGTAACAAATGGTTTCATCTAAGCATATATTTTAATCTTTATTTGAATGGAAGATGTGAAATAAGAACCCTTTTCACTAAATAATTGGCCCTAATATTCTGGTACCCTTTGTAAAGAAAAAAAAAAAAATAATACTTGTAATTTTCTAGAACACTGTAGCCTTGGTGTAGTGATCCTATGTTGCTACCATAAACTTCTATCTCTGACATTGACAACTTTAATTAATCTAGATCTACTAAAATTTAACATCCTTGACCTATAATCTATATTTAAGTATTGCTAAGCAGACAGAATATTTCCAAATATGTCTTGAATATTTAGAATGCTCTCTGCTCTGTATCACATACTCTGACTATATCTAAAAAAAATGAGATTTCTTACCATTTCCTGACCAAAGTTTTAGTATTCGTGAATATTCCTACTACTTGATTGTTTAGAGTATCATCCCTGAATAAAGCCAGAGATATTCTTTTAGAAAGCCTAGTAATACAAAGAATCACTTGGGCAGAAATATCGGTTGAACAAAGAATTAGTTATTTTAGAGTGGTAATCCCCCTACACCTACACTGTTAAGGAAATCAACCAATTACTGGAGAGCCCTAGTTTTCCACTCTAATATGCTTTATAAAGAAGGAAGGCTTGCTTTTTCATCTCAAAGACTAAAATGTTATATAGAATATGAAAAACCAAGAACATTCAAGGCACAAAAGGTATAACTACGATGTCATTGGCAAAGTAGTGGCACATGTTACAAACAAGATTAACTTTAACGAATATACCCAAGTTGCTTTTAGAAAGTCAACAGGAGACATGACCACTCAAAACAAAAATAGAGTTTCTGCAAAACTGCCAGCCTTAATAAATCATGAGTGTTGGTCATTGAACTGGCTGCCACAAGTAAAACTATCCTACACTGATATGGTGTGATTGAGCTACTCTAAAGTTCTGGGGAACAAAAAATTTCCAAAGTAGGCAGTCATCATAAAGGTCAAATTTTGTGTTGGAAATACAGAGAAGATTCATGTTTTTTTCAGAAGGAAATTATGTCCTAATATTTGAAGCAACATAAAAATTCACTAAATTCTCATAAATGCTTAAATTGAGGAGGAGGAGCAGAGGAGGGAGAAAGAGGAGGAGGAGGAGAGGAAAAGGAGGAGTGGAGGAGAAGAAAG